>NW_027211798.1:617691-1235382 GCF_036971445.1 Narcine bancroftii | reverse complement strand
TATCTGATTCCCCGCCTCTGATTCCCCAACTCTGATTCCCCGCCTCTGATTCCCCAGCTCTGAATCCCCGGCTCTGATTCCCCGCGTCTGATTCCCTGCCTCTGACACCCCGCCTCTGATTCCCCATCTGTGATTCACAACCTCTGATGCCCCACCTCTGATTCCCCATATCTGATTCCCCGCCTCTGTTTCCCCGCCTCTGATTCCCCGCCTCTGATTCCCCATATCTGATTCCCCACCTCTGATTGTGCACCTCTGATTTACCGCCTCTGATTCCCCATCTCTGATTCACCACCTATGATTCCCGGCCTCTGATTCCCCATCTCTGATTCCGCACATCCGATTCCCTGCCTATGATTCCCCACCTCTGATTCCCCGCCTCTGATTCCCCAGCTCTGAATCCCCGGCTCTGATTCCCCAGCTCTGAATCCCCGGCTCTGATTCCCCGCGTCTGATTCCCTGCCTCTGATTCCCCGCCTCTGATTCCCCATCTGTGATTCACAACCTCTGATGCCCCACCTCTGATTCCCCATATCTGATTCCCCGCCTCTGTTTCCCCGCCTCTGATTCCCCGCCTCTGATTCCCCAAATCGGATTCCCTGCCTCTGTTTCCCTGCCTCTGATTCCCCATATGTGATTCCCCACCTCTGTTTACCCGCCTCTGATTCCCCGCCTCTGTTTCCCCATCTCTGATTCACCGCCTTTGATTCGCCACCTCTGATTCCACATATCTGATTCCCCACCTCTGTTTCCCCGCCTCTGATTCCCCGCCTCTGATTCTCCATATCTCATTCCCCGCCTCTGAATCCCCATCTCTGATTCCCGGACTCTGATTCCCCACCTCTGATTCCCGGCCTCTTATTCCCAGCATCTGATTCCCGGCCTCTGATTCCCGGCCTCTAATTCCCCGCCTCTGTTTCCCCATATCTAATTCCCCACCTCTGATGCCCCAACTCTGATTCCCCGCCTCTGATTCCCCAGCTCTGATTCCCTGCCTCTGATTCCCCGCGTTCTATTCCCTGCCTCTGATTCCCCGCCTGTGATTCCCCATCTCTGATTCACCACCTCTGATTCCCCACCTCTGATTCCCCATATCTAATTGCCCGCCTCTGTTTGCCCGCCTCTGATTCCCCGCCTCTGTTTCCCCATATCTGATTCCCCGCCTCTGAATCCCCAACTCTGATTCCCTGCCTCTGATTCACCAGCTCTGATTCCCCGCCTTTGATTCCCCCCGTCTGATTCCCAGCCTCTGAATCCCCGTGTCTGATTTCCTGCCTCAGATTCCCCGCCTCTGATTCCCCATCTCTGATTCACCGCCTCTGATTCCCCACCTCTGATTCCCCATTTCTGATTCCGCACATCCGATTCCCTGCCTCTGATTCCCCGACTCTGATTCCCCACCTCTGATTCCCCAGCTCTGATTCCCCGCCTCTGATTCCCCGCGTCTGATTCCCTGCCTCTGATTCCCCGCCTGATTCCCCAGCTCTGATTCCCCGCCTCTGATTCCCCGCGTCTGATTCCCTGCCTCTGATTCCCCGCCTCTGATTCCCCATCTCTGATTCCCCACCTCTGATTCCCCGTGTCTGATTCCCTGCCTCTGATTCCCCGCCTCTGATTCCCCGCCTCTGATTCCCTGCCACTGATTCCCCGCCCCTGATTCCCCACCTCTGATTCCCCATATCTTATTCCCCGCCTCTGTTTCCCCCCCTCTGATTCCCAGCCTCTGATTCCCCATATCTGATTCCCTGCCTCTGATTCCCCATATCTGATTCCCCGCCTCTATTTTCCCATATCTGCTTCGCCGCCTCTGATTCCCCAACTCTGATTCCCCACCTCTGATTCCCCATATCTGATTCCCCGCCTCTGTTTCCCCGCCTCTGATTCCCCGCCTCTGTTTCCCCATATCTAATTCCCCACCTCTGATTCCCCAACTCTGATTCCCCGCCTCTGATTCCCCAGCTCTGATTCCCCACCTCTGATTCCCTGCATCCGATTCCCCATGTCTGATTCCCCGCCTCTGTTTCCCCGCCTCTGATTCCCCGCCTCTGTTTCCCCATATCTGATTCCCCGCCTCTGATTCCCCAGCTCTGATTCCCTGCCTCTGATTCCCCGCGTTCCATTCCCTGCCTCTGATTCCCCGCCTGTGATTCCCCATCTCTTATTCACCACCTCTGATTCCCCACCTCTGATTCCCCATATCTAATTCCCCGCCTCTGTTTGCCCGCCTCTGATTCCCCTCCTCTTTTTCCACATATCTGATTCCCCGCCTCTGAATCCCCAACTCTGATTCCCTGCCTCTGATTCACCAGCTCTGATTCCCCGCCTTTGATTCCCCCCGTCTGATTCCCAGCCTCTGAATCCCCGTGTCTGATTTCCTGCCTCTGATTCCCCGCCTCTGATTCCCCATCTCTGATTCACCGCCTCTGATTCCCCACCTCTGACTCCCCATTTCTGATTCCGCACATCCGATTCCCTGCCTCTGATTCCC
This sequence comes from Narcine bancroftii, assembly GCF_036971445.1. Classification (NCBI taxonomy): domain Eukaryota; kingdom Metazoa; phylum Chordata; class Chondrichthyes; order Torpediniformes; family Narcinidae; genus Narcine; species Narcine bancroftii. The sequence continues at coordinate 1,232,894 of NW_027211798.1, read as the reverse complement.
CGACTCTGATTCCCCACCTCTGATTCCCCAGCTCTTATTCCCCGCCTCTGATTCCCCGCGTCTGATTCCCTGCCTCTGATTCCCCGCCTCTGATTCCCCATCTCTGATTCCCCACCTCTGATTCCCCGTGTCTGATTCCCTGCCTCTGATTCCCCGCCTCTGATTCCCCGCCTCTGATTCCCTGCAACTGATTCCCCGCCCCTGATTCCCCACCTCTGATTCCCCATATCTTATTCCCCGCCTCTGTTTCCCCCCCTCTGATTCCCAGCCTCTGATTCCCCATATCTGATTCCCTGCCTCTGATTCCCCATATCTGATTCCCGCCTCTATTTCCCCATATCTGCTTCGCCGCCTCTGATTCCCCAACTCTGATTCCCCGCCTCTGATTCCCCAGCTCTGATTTCCCGCCTCTGATTCCCGGCATCCGATTCCCTGCCTCTGATTCCCCGCCTCTGATTCCCCATCTCTGATTCCCCGCCTCTGATTCCCCGTGTCTGATTCCCTGCCTATGATTCCCCGCCTCTGATTCCCCGCGTCTGATTCCCTGCCACTGATTCCCTGCCCCTGATTCCCCACCTCTGATTCCCCATATCTGATTCCCCGCCTCTGTTTTCCCGCCTCTGATTCCCCGCCTCTGATTCCCCATATCTGATTCCCCGCCTCTGATTCCCCAGCTCTGAATCCCCGGCTCTGATTCCCCGCGTCTGATTCCCTGCCTCTGATTCCCCGCCTCTGATTCCCCATCTGTGATTCACAACCTCTGATGCCCCACCTCTGATTCCCCATATCTGATTCCCCGCCTCTGTTTCCCCGCCTCTGATTCCCCGCCTCTGATTCCCCATATCTGATTCCCCACCTCTGATTGTGCACCTCTGATTCCCCGCCTCTGATTCCCCATATCTGATTCCCCGGCTCTGATTGCCCACCTCTGATTCCCCGCCTCTGATTCGCCAGCTCTGATTCCCCGCCTCTGATTCCCCGCATCTGATTCCCTGCCTCTGATTCCCCGCCTCTGATTCCCCATCTCTGATTCACCGCCTTTGATTCCCCACCTCTGATTCCCCAGCTCTGATTCCCCGCCTCTGATTCCCCGCATCTGATTCCCTGCCTCTGATTCCCCGCCTCTGATTCCCCAGCTCTGATTCCCCGCCTCTGATTCCCCGCGTCTGATTCCCGGCCTCTGATTCCCGGCCTCTAATTCCCCGCCTCTGTTTCCCCATATCTAATTCCCCACCTCTGATGCCCCAACTCTGATTCCCCGCCTCTGATTCCCCAGCTCTGATTCCCTACCTCTGATTCCCCGCGTTCTATTCCCTGCCTCTGATTCCCCGCCTGTGATTCCCCATCTCTGATTCACCACCTCTGATTCCCCACCTCTGATTCCCCATATCTAATTCCCCGCCTCTGTTTGCCCGCCTCTGATTCCCCGCCTCTGTTTCCCCATATCTGATTCCCCGCCTCTGAATCCCCAACTCTGATTCCCTGCCTCTGATTCACCAGCTCTGATTCCCCGCCTTTGATTCCCCCCGTCTGATTCCCAGCCTCTGAATCCCCGTGTCTGATTTCCTGCCTCAGATTCCCCGCCTCTGATTCCCCATCTCTGATTCACCGCCTCTGATTCCCCACCTCTGATTCCCCATTTCTGATTCCGCACATCCGATTCCCTGCCTCTGATTCCCCGACTCTGATTCCCCACCTCTGATTCCCCAGCTCTGATTCCCCGCCTCTGATTCCCCGCGTCTGATTCCCTGCCTCTGATTCCCCGCCTGATTCCCCAGCTCTGATTCCCCGCCTCTGATTCCCCGCGTCTGATTCCCTGCCTCTGATTCCCCGCCTCTGATTCCCCATCTCTGATTCCCCACCTCTGATTCCCCGTGTCTGATTCCCTGCCTCTGATTCCCCGCCTCTGATTCCCCGCCTCTGATTCCCTGCCACTGATTCCCCGCCCCTGATTCCCCACCTCTGATTCCCCATATCTTATTCCCCGCCTCTGTTTCCCCCCCTCTGATTCCCAGCCTCTGATTCCCCATATCTGATTCCCTGCCTCTGATTCCCCATATCTGATTCCCCGCCTCTATTTTCCCATATCTGCTTCGCCGCCTCTGATTCCCCAACTCTGATTCCCCACCTCTGATTCCCCATATCTGATTCCCCGCCTCTGTTTCCCCGCCTCTGATTCCCCGCCTCTGTTTCCCCATATCTAATTCCCCACCTCTGATTCCCCAACTCTGATTCCCCGCCTCTGATTCCCCAGCTCTGATTCCCCACCTCTGATTCCCTGCATCCGATTCCCCATGTCTGATTCCCCGCCTCTGTTTCCCCGCCTCTGATTCCCCGCCTCTGTTTCCCCATATCTGATTCCCCGCCTCTGATTCCCCAGCTCTGATTCCCTGCCTCTGATTCCCCGCGTTCCATTCCCTGCCTCTGATTCCCCGCCTGTGATTCCCCATCTCTTATTCACCACCTCTGATTCCCCACCTCTGATTCCCCATATCTAATTCCCCGCCTCTGTTTGCCCGCCTCTGATTCCCCTCCTCTTTTTCCACATATCTGATTCCCCGCCTCTGAATCCCCAACTCTGATTCCCTGCCTCTGATTCACCAGCTCTGATTCCCCGCCTTTGATTCCCCCCGTCTGATTCCCAGCCTCTGAATCCCCGTGTCTGATTTCCTGCCTCTGATTCCCCGCCTCTGATTCCCCATCTCTGATTCACCGCCTCTGATTCCCCACCTCTGACTCCCCATTTCTGATTCCGCACATCCGATTCCCTGCCTCTGATTCCCCGACTCTGATTCCCCACCTCTGATTCCCCAGCTCTTATTCCCCGCCTCTGATTCCCCGCGTCTGATTCCCTGCCTCTGATTCCCCGCCTCTGATTCCCCATCTCTGATTCCCCACCTCTGATTCCCCGTGTCTGATTCCCTGCCTCTGATTCCCCGCCTCTGATTCCCCGCCTCTGATTCCCTGCAACTGATTCCCCGCCCCTGATTCCCCACCTCTGATTCCCCATATCTTATTCCCCGCCTCTGTTTCCCCCCCTCTGATTCCCAGCCTCTGATTCCCCATATCTGATTCCCTGCCTCTGATTCCCCATATCTGATTCCCGCCTCTATTTCCCCATATCTGCTTCGCCGCCTCTGATTCCCCAACTCTGATTCCCCGCCTCTGATTCCCCAGCTCTGATTTCCCGCCTCTGATTCCCGGCATCCGATTCCCTGCCTCTGATTCCCCGCCTCTGATTCCCCATCTCTGATTCCCCGCCTCTGATTCCCCGTGTCTGATTCCCTGCCTATGATTCCCCGCCTCTGATTCCCCGCGTCTGATTCCCTGCCACTGATTCCCTGCCCCTGATTCCCCACCTCTGATTCCCCATATCTGATTCCCCGCCTCTGTTTTCCCGCCTCTGATTCCCCGCCTCTGATTCCCCATATCTGATTCCCCGCCTCTGATTCCCCAGCTCTGAATCCCCGGCTCTGATTCCCCGCGTCTGATTCCCTGCCTCTGATTCCCCGCCTCTGATTCCCCATCTGTGATTCACAACCTCTGATGCCCCACCTCTGATTCCCCATATCTGATTCCCCGCCTCTGTTTCCCCGCCTCTGATTCCCCGCCTCTGATTCCCCATATCTGATTCCCCACCTCTGATTGTGCACCTCTGATTCCCCGCCTCTGATTCCCCATATCTGATTCCCCGGCTCTGATTGCCCACCTCTGATTCCCCGCCTCTGATTCGCCAGCTCTGATTCCCCGCCTCTGATTCCCCGCATCTGATTCCCTGCCTCTGATTCCCCGCCTCTGATTCCCCATCTCTGATTCACCGCCTTTGATTCCCCACCTCTGATTCCCCAGCTCTGATTCCCCGCCTCTGATTCCCCGCATCTGATTCCCTGCCTCTGATTCCCCGCCTCTGATTCCCCAGCTCTGATTCCCCGCCTCTGATTCCCCGCGTCTGATTCCCTGCCTCTGATTCCCCGCCTCTGATTCCCCATCTCTGATTCCCCACCTCTGATTCCCCGTGTCTGATTCCCTGCCTCTGATTCCCCGCCTCTGATTCCCCGCCTCTGATTCCCTGCCACTGATTCCCCGCCCCTGATTCCCCACCTCTGATTCCCCATATCTTATTCCCCGCCTCTGTTTCCCCCCCTCTGATTCCCAGCCTTTGATTCCCCATATCTGATTCCCTGCCTCTGATTCCCCATATCTGATTCCCCGCCTCTATTTCCCCATATCTGCTTCGCCGCCTCTGATTCCCCAACTCTGATTCCCCACCTCTGATTCCCCATATCTGATTCCCCGCCTCTGTTTCCCCACCTCTGGTTCCCCGCCTCTGTTTCCCCATATCTAATTCCCCACCTCTGATGCCCCAACTCTGATACCCCACCTCTGATTCCCCAGCTCTGATTCCCCACCTCTGATTCCCTGCATCCGATTCCCCATGTCTGATTCCCCGCCTCTGTTTCCCTGCCTCTGATTCCCCGCCTCTGTTTCCCCATATCTGATTCCCCACCTCTGATTCCCCAGCTCTGATTCCCTGCCTCTGATTCCCCGCGTTCCATTCCCTGCCTCTGATTCCCCGCCTGTGATTCCCCATCTCTTATTCACCACCTCTGATTCCCCACCTCTGATTCCCCATATCTAATTCCCCGCCTCTGTTTGCCCGCCTCTGATTCCCCTCCTCTGTTTCGACATATCTGATTCCCCGCCTCTGAATTCCCAACTCTGATTCCCTGCCTCTGATTCACCAGCTCTGATTCCCCGCCTTTGATTCCCCCCGTCTGATTCCCAGCCTCTGAATCCCCGTGTCTGATTTCCTGCCTCTGATTCCCCGCCTCTGATTCCCCATCTCTGATTCACCGCCTCTGCTTCCCCACCTCTGACTCCCCATTTCTGATTCCGCACATCCGATTCCCTGCCTCTGATTCCCCGACTCTGATTCCCCACCTCTGATTCCCCAGCTCTTATTCCCCGCCTCTGATTCCCCGCGTCTGATTCCCTGCCTCTGATTCCCCGCCTCTGATTCCACATCTCTGATCCCCCGCCTCTGATTCCCCGTGTCTGATTCCCTGCCTCTGATTCCCCGCCTCTGATTCCCCGCCTCTGATTCCCTGCAACTGATTCCCCGCCCCTGATTCCCCACCTCTGATTCCCCATATCTTATTCCCCGCCTCTGTTTCCCCCCCTCTGATTCCCAGCCTCTGATTCCCCATATCTGATTCCCTGCCTCTGATTCCCCATATCTGATTCCCCGCCTCTATTTCCCCATATCTGCTTCGCCGCCTGTGATTCCCCAACTCTGATTCCCCGCCTCTGATTCCCCAGCTCTGATTTCCCGCCTCTGATTCCCGGCATCCGATTCCCTGCCTCTGATTCCCCGCCTCTGATTCCCCATCTCTGATTCCCCGCCTCTGATTCCCCGTGTCTGATTCCCTGCCTATGATTCCCCGCCTCTGATTCCCCGCGTCTGATTCCCTGCCACTGATTCCCTGCCCCTGATTCCCCACCTCTCATTCCCCATATCTGATTCCCCGCCTCTGTTTTCCCGCCTCTGATTCCCTGCCTCTGATTCCCCATATCTGATTCCCCGCCTCTGATTCCCCAACTCTGATTCCCCGCCTCTGATTCCCCAGCTCTGAATCCCCGGCTCTGATTCCCCGCGTCTGATTCCCTGCCTCTGATTCCCCGCCTCTGATTCCCCATCTGTGATTCATAACCTCTGATGCCCCACCTCTGATTCCCCATATCTGATTCCCCGCCTCTGTTTCCCCGCCTCTGATTCCCCGCCTCTGATTCCCCATATCTGATTCCCCACCTCTGATTGTGCACCTCTGATTCACCGCCTCTGATTCCCCATCTCTGATTCACCACCTATGATTCCCGGCCTCTGATTCCCCATCTCTGATTCCGCACATCCGATTCCCTGCCTATGATTCCCCACCTCTGATTCCCCGCCTCTGATTCCCCAGCTCTGAATCCCCGGCTCTGATTCCCCGCGTCTGATTCCCTGCCTCTGATTCCCCGCCTCTGATTCCCCATCTGTGATTCACAACCTCTGATGCCCCACCTCTGATTCCCCATATCTGATTCCCCGCCTCTGTTTCCCCGCCTCTGATTCCCTGCCTCTGATTACCCATATCTGATTCCCCGCCTCTGATTCCCCAACTCTGATTCCCCGCCTCTGATTCCCCAGCTCTGAATCCCCGGCTCTGATTCCCCGCGTCTGATTCCCCGCCTCTGTTTCCCCGCCTCTGATTCCCCATCTCTGATTCACCACCTATGATTCCCGGCCTCTGATTCACCATCTCTGATTCCGCACATCCGATTCCCTGCCTATGATTCCCCACCTCTGATTCCCCGCCTCTGATTCCCCATATCGGATTCACTGCCTCTGTTTCCCTGCCTCTGATTCCCCATATGTGATTCCCCACCTCTGTTTACCCGCCTCTGATTCCCCGCCTCTGTTTCCCCATCTCTGATTCACCGCCTTTGATTCGCCACCTCTGATTCCCCATATCTGATTCCCCACCTCTGTTTCCCCGCCTCTGATTCCCCGCCTCTGATTCTCCATATCTCATTCCCCGCCTCTGAATCCCCATCTCTGATTCCCGGACTCTGATTCCCCACCTCTGATTCCCGGCCTCTTATTCCCAGCATCTGATTCCCGGCCTCTGATTCCCGGCCTCTAATTCCCCGCCTCTGTTTCCCCATATCTAATTCCCCACCACTGATGCCTCAACTCTGATTCCCCGCCTCTGATTCCCCAGCTCTGATTCCCTGCCTCTGATTCCCCGCGTTCTATTCCCTGCCTCTGATTCCCCGCCTGTGATTCCCCATCTCTGATTCACCACCTCTGATTCCCCACCTCTGATTCCCCATATCTAATTCCCCGCCTCTGTTTGCCCGCCTCTGATTCCCCGCCTCTGTTTCCCCATATCTGATTCCCCGCCTCTGAATCCCCAACTCTGATTCCCTGCCTCTGATTCACCAGCTCTGATTCCCCGCCTTTGATTCCCCCCGTCTGATTCCCAGCCTCTGAATCCCCGTGTCTGATTTCCTGCCTCAGATTCCCCGCCTCTGATTCCCCATCTCTGATTCACCGCCTCTGATTCCCCACCTCTGATTCCCCATTTCTGATTCCGCACATCCGATTCCCTGCCTCTGATTCCCCGACTCTGATTCCCCACCTCTGATTCCCCAGCTCTTATTCCCCGCCTCTGATTCCCCGCGTCTGATTCCCTGCCTCTGATTCCCCGCCTCTTATTCCCCATCTCTGATTCCCCAGCTCTGATTCCCCGTGTCTGATTCCCTGCCTCTGATTCCCCGCCTCTGATTCCCCGCCTCTGATTCCCTGCAACTGATTCCCCGCCCCTGATTCCCCACATCTGATTCCCCATATCTTATTCCCCGCCTCTGTTTCCCCCCCTCTGATTCCCAGCCTCTGATTCCCCATATCTGATTCCCTGCCTCTGATTCCCCATATCTGATTCCCCGCCTCTATTTCCCCATATCTGCTTCGCCGCCTCTGATTCCCCAACTCTGATTCCCCGCCTCTGATTCCCCAGCTCTGATTTCCCGCCTCTGATTCCCGGCATCCGATTCCCTGCCTCTGATTCCCCGCCTCTGATTCCCCATCTATTATTCCCCGCCTCTGATTCCCCGTGTCTGATTCCCTGCCTATGATTCCCCGCCTCTGATTCCCCGCGTCTGATTCCCTGCCACTGATTCCCTGCCCCTGATTCCCCACCTCTGATTCCCCATATCTGATTCCCCGCCTCTGTTTTCCCGCCTCTGATTCCCTGCCTCTGATTCCCCATATCTGATTCCCCGCCTCTGATTCCCCAACTCTGATTCCCCGCCTCTGATTCCCCAGCTCTGAATCCCCGGCTCTGATTCCCCGCGTCTGATTCCCTGCCTCTGATTCCCCGCCTCTGATTCCCCATCTGTGATTCACAACCTCTGATGCCCCACCTCTGATTCCCCATATCTGATTCCCCGCCTCTGTTTCCCCGCCTCTGATTCCCCGCCTCTGATTCCCCATATCTGATTCCCCGCCTCTGATTGTGCACCTCTGATTCACCGCCTCTGATTCCCCATCTCTGATTCACCACCTATGATTCCAGGCCTCTGATTCCCCATCTCTGATTCCGCACATCCGATTCCCTGCCTATGATTCCCCACCTCTGATTCCCCGCCTCTGATTCCCCATATCGGATTCCCTGCCTCTGTTTCCCTGCCTCTGATTCCCCATATGTGATTCCCCACCTCTGTTTACCCGCCTCTGATTCCCCGCCTCTGTTTCCCCATCTCTGATTCACCGCCTTTGATTCGCCACCTCTGATTCCCCATATCTGATTCCCCACCTCTGTTTCCCCGCCTCTGATTCCCCGCCTCTGATTCTCCATATCTCATTCCCCGCCTCTGAATCCCCATCTCTGATTCCCGGACTCTGATTCCCCACCTCTGATTCCCGGCCTCTTATTCCCAGCATCTGATTCCCGGCCTCTGATTCCCGGCCTCTAATTCCCCGCCTCTGTTTCCCCATATCTAATTCCCCACCTCTGATGCCCCAACTCTGATTTCCCGCCTCTGATTCCCCAGCTTTGATTCCCTGCCTCTGATTCCCCGCGTTCTATTCCCTGCCTCTGATTCCCCGCCTGTGATTCCCCATCTCTGATTCACCACCTCTGATTCCCCACCTCTAATTCCCCATATCTAATTCCCCTCCTCTGTTTGCCCGCCTCTGATTCCCCGCCTCTGTTTCCCCATATCTGATTCCCCGCCTCTGAATCCCCAACTCTGATTCCCTGCCTCTGATTCACCAGCTCTGATTACCCGCCTTTGATTCCCCCCGTCTGATTCCCAGCCTCTGAATCCCCGTGTCTGATTTCCTGCCTCAGATTCCCCGCCTCTGATTCCCCATCTCTGATTCACCGCCTCTGATTCCCCACCTCTGATTCCCCATTTCTGATTCCGCACATCCGATTCCCTGCCTCTGATTCCCAGACTCTGATTCCCCACCTCTGATTCCCCAGCTCTGATTCCCCGCCTCTGATTCCCCGCGTCTGATTCCCTGCCTCTGATTCCCCGCCTCTGATTCCCCAGCTCTGATTCCCCGCCTCTGATTCCCCGCGTCTGATTCCCTGCCTCTGATTCCCCGCCTCTGATTCCCCATCTCTGATTCCCCACCTCTGATTCCCCGTGTCTGATTCCCTGCCTCTGATTCCCCGCCTATGATTCCCCGCCTCTGATTCCCTGCCACTGATTCCCCGCCCCTGATTCCCCACCTCTGATTCCCCATATCTTATTCCCCGCCTCTGTTTCCCCCCCTCTGATTCCCAGCCTCTGATTCCCCATATCTGATTCCCTGCCTCTGATTCCCCATATCTGATACCCCGCCTCTATTTCCCCATATCTGTTTCGCCGCCTCTGATTCCCCAACTCTGATTCCCCGCCTCTGATTCCCCAGCTCTGATTTCCCGCCTCTGATTACCCATTTCTGATTCACCGCCTCTGATTCCCCACCTCTGATTCCCCATTTCTGATTCCGCACATCCGATTCCCTGCCTCTGATTCCCCGACTCTGATTCCCCACCTCTGATTCCCCAGCTCTGATTCCCCGCCTCTGATTCCCCGCGTCTGATTCCCTGCCTCTGATTCCCCGCCTCTGATTCCCCAGCTCTGATTCCCCGCCTCTGATTCACGCGTCTGATTCCCTGCCTCTGATTCCCCGCCTCTGATTCCCCATCTCTGATTCCCCACCTCTGATTCCCCGTGTCTGATTCCCTGCCTCTGATTCCCCGCCTCTGATTCCCCACCTCTGATTCCCTGCCACTGATTCCCCGCCCCTGATTCCCCACCTCTGATTCCCCATATCTTATTCCCCGCCTCTGTTTCCCCCCCTCTGATTCCCAGCCTCTGATTCCCCATATCTGATTCCCTGCCTCTGATTCCCCATATCTGATTCCCCGCCTCTATTTCCCTATATCTGCTTCTCCGCCTCTGATTCCCCAACTCTGATTCCCCGCCTCTGATTCCCCAGCTCTGATTTCCCGCCTCTGATTCCCGGCATCCGATTCCCTGCCTCTGATTCCCCACCTCTGATTCCCCATCTCTGATTCCCCGCCTCTGATTCCCCGTGTCTGATTCCCTGCCTCTGATTCCCCGACTCTGATTCCCCGCGTCTGATTCCCTGCCACTGATTCCCTGCCCCTGAATCCCCACCTCTGATTCCCCATATCTGATTCCCCGCCTCTGTTTTCCCGCCTCTGATTCCCTGCCTCTGATTCCCCATATCTGATTCCCCGCCTCTGATTCCCCAACTCTGATTCCCCGCCTCTGATTCCCCAGCTCTGAATCCCCGGCTCTGATTCCCCGCGTCTGATTCCCTGCCTCTGATTCCCCGCCTCTGATTCCCCATCTGTGATTCACAACCTCTGATGCCCCACCTCTGATTCCCCATATCTGATTCCCCGCCTCTGTTTCCCCGCCTCTGATTCCCCACCTCTGATTCCCCATATCTGATTCCCCACCTCTGATTGTGCACCTCTGATTCACCGCCTCTGATTCCCCATCTCTGATTCACCACCTATGATTCCCGGCCTCTGATTCCCCATCTCTGATTCCGCACATCCGATTCCCTGCCTATGATTCCCCACCTCTGATTCCCCGCCTCTGATTCCCCAGCTCTGAATCCCCGGCTCTGATTCCCCGCGTCTGATTCCCTGCCTCTGATTCCCCGCCTCTGATTCCCCATCTGTGATTCACAACCTCTGATGCCCCACCTCTGATTCCCCATATCTGATTCCCCGCCTCTGTTTCCCCGCCTCTGATTCCCTGCCTCTGATTCACCATATCTGATTCCCCGCCTCTGATTCCCCAACTCTGATTCCCCGCCTCTGATACCCCAGCTCTGAATCCCCGGCTCTGATTCCCCGCGTCTGATTCCCCGCCTCTGTTTCCCCGCTTCTGATTCTCCATCTCTGATTCACCACCTATGATTCCTGGCCTCTGATTCCCCATCTCTGATTCCGCACATCCGATTCCCTGCCTATGATTCCCCACCTCTGATTCCCCGCCTCTGATTCCCCATATCGGATTCACTGCCTCTGTTTCCCTGCCTCTGATTCCCCATATGTGATTCCCCACCTCTGATTCCCCGCCTCTGATTCCCCATCTCTGATTCACCGCCTTTGATTCCCCACCTCTGATTCCCCAGCTCTGATTCCCCGCCTCTGATTCCCCGCGTCTGATTCCCTGCCTCTGATTCCCCGCCTCTGATTCCCCAGCTCTGATTCCCTGCCTCTGATTCCCCGCGTCTGATTCCCTGCCTCTGATTCCCCGCCTCTGATTCCCCATCTCTGATTCCCCACCTCTGATTCCCCGTGTCTGATTCCCTGCCTCTGATTCCCCGCCTCTGATTCCCCGCCTCTGATTCCCTGCCACTGATTCCCCGCCCCTGATTCCCCACCTCTGATTCCCCATATCTTATTCCCCGCCTCTGTTTCCCCCCCTCTGATTCCCAGCCTCTGATTCCCCATATCTGATTCCCTGCCTCTGATTCCCCATATCTGATTCCCCGCCTCTATTTCCCAATATCTGCTTCGCCGCCTCTGATTCCCCAACTCTGATTCCCCACCTCTGATTCCCCATATCTGATTCCCCGCCTCTATTTCCCCGCCTCTGATTCCCCACCTCTGTTTCCCCATATCTAATTCCCCACCTCTGATGCCCCAACTCTGATTCCCCGCCTCTGATTCCCCAGCTCTGATTCCCCACCTCTGATTCCCTGCATCCGATTCCCCATGTCTGATTCCCCGCCTCTGTTTCCCCGCCTCTGATTCCCCGCTTCTGTTTCCCCATATCTGATTCCCTGCCTCTGATTCCCCAGCTCTGATTCCCTGCCTCTGATTCCCCGCATTCCATTCCCTGCCTCTGATTCCCCGCCTGTGATTCCCCATCTCTTATTCACCACCTCTGATTCCCCACCTCTGATTCCCCATATCTAATTCCCCGCCTCTGTTTGCCCGCCTCTGATTCCCCTCCTCTGTTTCCACATATCTGATTCCCCGCCTCTGAATCCCCAACTCTGATTCCCTGCCTCTGATTCACCAGCTCTGATTCCCCGCCTTTGATTCCCCCCGTCTGATTCCCAGCCTCTGAATCCCCGTGTCTGATTTCCTGCCTCTGATTCCCCGCCTCTGATTCCCCATCTCTGATTCACCGCCTCTGATTCCCCACCTCTGACTCCCCATTTCTGATTCCGCACATCCGATTCCCTGCCTCTGATTCCCCGACTCTGATTCCCCACCTCTGATTCCCCAGCTCTTATTCCCCGCCTCTGATTCCCCGCGTCTGATTCCCTGCCTCTGATTCCCCGCCTCTGATTCCCCATCTCTGATTCCCCGCCTCTGATTCCCCGTGTCTGATTCCCTGCCTCTGATTCCCCGCCTCTGATTCCCCGCCTCTGATTCCCTGCAACTGATTCCCCGCCCCTGATTCCCCACCTCTGATTCCCCATATCTTATTCCCCGCCTCTGTTTCCCCCCCTCTGATTCCCAGCCTCTGATTCCCCATATCTGATTCCCTGCCTCTGATTCCCCATATCTGATTCCCCGCCTCTATTTCCCCATATCTGCTTCGCCGCCTCTGATTCCCCAACTCTGATTCCCCGCCTCTGATTCCCCAGCTCTGATTTCCCGCCTCTGATTCCCGGCATCCGATTCCCTGCCTCTGATTCCCCGCCTCTGATACCCCATCTCTGATTCCCCGCCTCTGATTCCCCGTGTCTGATTCCCTGCCTATGATTCCGCGCCTCTGATTCCCCGCGTCTGATTCCCTGCCACTTATTCCCTGCCCCTGATTCCCCACCTCTGATTCCCCATATCTGATTCCCCGCCTCTGTTTTCCCGCCTCTGATTCCCTGCCTCTGATTCCCCATATCTGATTCCCCGCCTCTGATTCCCCAACTCTGATTCCCCGCCTCTGATTCCCCAGCTCTGAATCCCCGGCTCTGATTCCCCGCGTCTGATTCCCTGCCTCTGACTCCCCGCCTCTGATTCCCCATCTGTGATTCACAACCTCTGATGCCCCACCTCTGATTCCCCATATCTGATTCCCCGCCTCTGTTTCCCCGCCTCTGATTCCCCGCCTCTGATTCCCCACCTCTGATTCCCCATATCTTATTCCCCGCCTCTGTTTCCCCCCCTCTGATTCCCAGCCTCTGATTCCCCATATCTGATTCCCTGCCTCTGATTCCCCATATCTGATTCCCCGCCTCTATTTCCCCATATCTGCTTCTCCGCCTCTGATTCCCCAACTCTGATTCCCCGCCTCTGATTCCCCAGCTCTGATTTCCCGCCTCTGATTCCCGGCATCCGATTCCCTGCCTCTGATTCCCCACCTCTGATTCCCCATCTCTGATTCCCCGCCTCTGATTCCCCGTGTCTGATTCCCTGCCTCTGATTCCCCGACTCTGATTCCCCGCGTCTGATTCCCTGCCACTGATTCCCTGCCCCTGAATCCCCACCTCTGATTCCCCATATCTGATTCCCCGCCTCTGTTTTCCCGCCTCTGATTCCCTGCCTCTGATTCCCCATATCTGATTCCCCGCCTCTGATTCCCCAACTCTGATTCCCCGCCTCTGATTCCCCAGCTCTGAATCCCCGGCTCTGATTCCCCGCGTCTGATTCCCTGCCTCTGATTCCCCGCCTCTTATTCCCCGTCTGTGATTCACAACCTCTGATGCCCCACCTCTGATTCCCCATATCTGATTCCCCGCCTCTGTTTCCCCGCCTCTGATTCCCCACCTCTGATTCCCCATATCTGATTCCCCACCTCTGATTGTGCACCTCTGATTCACCGCCTCTGATTCCCCATCTCTGATTCACCACCTATGATTCCCGGCCTCTGATTCCCCATCTCTGATTCCGCACATCCGATTCCCTGCCTATGATTCCCCACCTCTGATTCCCCGCCTCTGATTCCCCAGCTCTGAATCCCCGGCTCTGATTCCCCGCGTCTGATTCCCTGCCTCTGATTCCCCGCCTCTGATTCCCCATCTGTGATTCACAACCTCTGATGCCCCACCTCTGATTCCCCATATCTGATTCCCCGCCTCTGTTTCCCCGCCTCTGATTCCCTGCCTCTGATTCACCATATCTGATTCCCCGCCTCTGATTCCCCAACTCTGATTCCCCGCCTCTGATACCCCAGCTCTGAATCCCCGGCTCTGATTCCCCGCGTCTGATTCCCCGCCTCTGTTTCCCCGCCTCTGATTCTCCATCTCTGATTCACCACCTATGATTCCCGGCCTCTGATTCCCCATCTCTGATTCCGCACATCCGATTCCCTGCCTATGATTCCCCACCTCTGATTCCCCGCCTCTGATTCCCCATATCGGATTCACTGCCTCTGTTTCCCTGCCTCTGATTCCCCATATGTGATTCCCCACCTCTGATTCCCCGCCTCTGATTCCCCATCTCTGATTCACCGCCTTTGATTCCCCACCTCTGATTCCCCAGCTCTGATTCCCCGCCTCTGATTCCCCGCGTCTGATTCCCTGCCTCTGATTCCCCGCCTCTGATTCCCCAGCTCTGATTCCCTGCCTCTGATTCCCCGCGTCTGATTCCCTGCCTCTGATTCCCCGCCTCTGATTCCCCATCTCTGATTCCCCACCTCTGATACCCCGTGTCTGATTCCCTGCCTCTGATTCACCGCCTCTGATTCCCCGCCTCTGATTCCCTGCCACTGATTCCCCGCCCCTGATTCCCCACCTCTGATTCCCCATATCTTATTCCCCGCCTCTGTTTCCCCCCCTCTGATTCCCAGCCTCTGATTCCCCATATCTGATTCCCTGCCTCTGATTCCCCATATCTGATTCCCCGCCTCTATTTCCCAATATCTGCTTCGCCGCCTCTGATTCCCCAACTCTGATTCCCCACCTCTGATTCCCCATATCTGATTCCCCGCCTCTATTTCCCCGCCTCTGATTCCCCACCTCTGTTTCCCCATATCTAATTCCCCACCTCTGATGCCCCAACTCTGATTCCCCGCCTCTGATTCCCCAGCTCTGATTCCCCACCTCTGATTCCCTGCATCCGATTCCCCATGTCTGATTCCCCGCCTCTGTTTCCCCGCCTCTGATTCCCCGCTTCTGTTTCCCCATATCTGATTCCCCGCCTCTGATTCCCCAGCTCTGATTCCCTGCCTCTGATTCCCCGCATTCCATTCCCTGCCTCTGATTCCCCGCCTGTGATTCCCCATCTCTTATTCACCACCTCTGATTCCCCACCTCTGATTCCCCATATCTAATTCCCCGCCTCTGTTTGCCCGCCTCTGATTCCCCTCCTCTGTTTCCACATATCTGATTCCCCGCCTCTGAATCCACAACTCTGATTCCCTGCCTCTGATTCACCAGCTCTGATTCCCCGCCTTTGATTCCCCCCGTCTGATTCCCAGCCTCTGAATCCCCGTGTCTGATTTCCTGCCTCTGATTCCCCGCCTCTGATTCCCCATCTCTGATTCACCGCCTCTGATTCCCCACCTCTGACTCCCCATTTCTGATTCCGCACATCCGATTCCCTGCCTCTGATTCCCCGACTCTGATTCCCCACCTCTGATTCCCCAGCTCTTATTCCCCGCCTCTGATTCCCCGCGTCTGATTCCCTGCCTCTGATTCCCCGCCTCTGATTCCCCATCTCTGATTCCCCGCCTCTGATTCCCCGTGTCTGATTCCCTGCCTCTGATTCCCCGCCTCTGATTCCCCGCCTCTGATTCCCTGCAACTGATTCCCCGCCCCTGATTCCCCACCTCTGATTCCCCATATCTTATTCCCCGCCTCTGTTTCCCCCCCTCTGATTCCCAGCCTCTGATTCCCCATATCTGATTCCCTGCCTCTGATTCCCCATATCTGATTCCCCGCCTCTATTTCCCCATATCTGCTTCGCCGCCTCTGATTCCCCAACTCTGATTCCCCGCCTCTGATTCCCCAGCTCTGATTTCCCGCCTCTGATTCCCGGCATCCGATTCCCTGCCTCTGATTCCCCGCCTCTGATACCCCATCTCTGATTCCCCGCCTCTGATTCCCCGTGTCTGATTCCCTGCCTATGATTCCCCGCCTCTGATTCCCCGCGTCTGATTCCCTGCCACTTATTCCCTGCCCCTGATTCCCCACCTCTGATTCCCCATATCTGATTCCCCGCCTCTGTTTTCCCGCCTCTGATTCCCTGCCTCTGATTCCCCATATCTGATTCCCCGCCTCTGATTCCCCAACTCTGATTCCCCGCCTCTGATTCCCCAGCTCTGAATCCCCGGCTCTGATTCCCCGCGTCTGATTCCCTGCCTCTGAATCCCCGCCTCTGATTCCCCATCTGTGATTCACAACCTCTGATGCCCCACCTCTGATTCCCCATATCTGATTCCCCGCCTCTGTTTCCCCGCCTCTGATTCCCCGCCTCTGATTCCCCATATCTGATTCCCCACCTCTGATTGTGCACCTCTGATTTACCGCCTCTGATTCCCCATCTCTGATTCACCACCTATGATTCCCGGCCTCTGATTCCCCATCTCTGATTCCGCACATCCGATTCCCTGCCTATGATTCCCCACCTCTGATTCCCCGCCTCTGATTCCCCAGCTCTGAATCCCCGGCTCTGATTCCCCAGCTCTGAATCCCCGGCTCTGATACCCCGCGTCTGATTCCCTGCCTCTGATTCCCCGCCTCAGATTCCCCATCTGTGATTCACAACCTCTGATGCCCCACCTCTGATTCCCCATATCTGATTCCCCGCCTCTGTTTCACCGTCTCTGATTCCCCGCCTCTGATTCCCCATATCTGATTCCCCGCCTCTGATTGTGCACCTCTGATTCACCGCCTCTGATTCCCCATCTCTGATTCACCACATATGATTCCCGGCCTCTGATTCCCCATCTCTGATTCCGCACATCCGATTCCCTGCCTATGATTCCCCACCTCTGATTCCCCGCCTCTGATTCCCCAAATCGGATTCCCTGCCTCTGTTTCCCTGCCTCTGATTCCCCATATGTGATTCCCCACCTCTGTTTACCCGCCTCTGATTCCCCGCCTCTGTTTCCCCATCTCTGATTCACCGCCTTTGATTCGCCACCTCTGATTCCACATATCTGATTCCCCACCTCTGTTTCCCCGCCTCTGATACCCCGCCTCTGATTCTCCATATCTCATTCCCCGCCTCTGAATCCCCATCTCTGATTCCCGGACTCTGATTCCCCACCTCTGATTCCCAGCCTCTTATTCCCAGCATCTGATTCCCGGCCTCTGATTCCCGGCCTCTAATTCCCCGCCTCTGTTTCCCCATATCTAATTCCCCACCTCTGATGCCCCAACTCTGATTCCCCGCCTCTGATTCCCCAGCTCTGATTCCCTGCCTCTGATTCCCCGCGTTCTATTCCCTGCCTCTGATTCCCCGCCTGTGATTCCCCATCTCTGATTCACCACCTCTGATTCCCCACCTCTGATTCCCCATATCTAATTCCCCGCCTCTGTTTGCCCGCCTCTGATTCCCCGCCTCTGTTTCCCCATATCTGATTCCCCGCCTCTGAATCCCCAACTCTGATTCCCTGCCTCTGATTCACCAGCTCTGATTCCCCGCCTTTGATTCCCCCCGTCTGATTCCCAGCCTCTGAATCCCCGTGTCTGATTTCCTGCCTCAGATTCCCCGCCTCTGATTCCCCATCTCTGATTCACCGCCTCTGATTCCCCACCTCTGATTCCCCATTTCTGATTCCGCACATCCGATTCCCTGCCTCTGATTCCCCGACTCTGATTCCCCACCTCTGATTCCCCAGCTCTGATTCCCCGCCTCTGATTCCCCGCGTCTGATTCCCTGCCTCTGATTCCCCGCCTGATTCCCCAGCTCTGATTCCCCGCCTCTGATTCCCCGCGTCTGATTCCCTGCCTCTGATTCCCCGCCTCTGATTCCCCATCTCTGATTCCCCACCTCTGATTCCCCGTGTCTGATTCCCTGCCTCTGATTTCCCGCCTCTGATTCCCCGCCTCTGATTCCCTGCCACTGATTCCCCGCCCCTGATTCCCCACCTCTGATTCCCCATATCTTATTCCCCGCCTCTGTTTCCCCCCCTCTGATTCCCAGCCTCTGATTCCCCATATCTGATTCCCTGCCTCTGATTCCCCATATCTGATTCCCCGCCTCTATTTTCCCATATCTGCTTCGCCGCCTCTGATTCCCCAACTCTGATTCCCCACCTCTGATTCCCCATATCTGATTCCCCGCCTCTGTTTCCCCGCCTCTGATTCCCCGCCTCTGTTTCCCCATATCTAATTCCCCACCTCTGATGCCCCAACTCTGATTCCCCGCCTCTGATTCCCCAGCTCTGATTCCCCACCTCTGATTCCCTGCATCCGATTCCCCATGTCTGATTCCCCGCCTCTGTTTCCCCGCCTCTGATTCCCCGCCTCTGTTTCCCCATATCTGATTCCCCGCCTCTGATTCCCCAGCTCTGATTCCCTGCCTCTGATTCCCCGCGTTCCATTCCCTGCCTCTGATTCCCCGCCTGTGATTCCCCATCTCTTATTCACCACCTCTGATTCCCCACCTCTGATTCCCCATATCTAATTCCCCGCCTCTGTTTGCCCGCCTCTGATTCCCCTCCTCTTTTTCCACATATCTGATTCCCCGCCTCTGAATCCCCAACTCTGATTCCCTGCCTCTGATTCACCAGCTCTGATTCCCCGCCTTTGATTCCCCCCGTCTGATTCCCAGCCTCTGAATCCCCGTGTCTGATTTCCTGCCTCTGATTCCCCGCCTCTGATTCCCCATCTCTGATTCACCGCCTCTGATTCCCCACCTCTGACTCCCCATTTCTGATTCCGCACATCCGATTCCCTGCCTCTGATTCCCCGACTCTGATTCCCCACCTCTGATTCCCCAGCTCTTATTCCCCGCCTCTGATTCCCCGCGTCTGATTCCCTGCCTCTGATTCCCCGCCTCTGATTCCCCATCTCTGATTCCCCACCTCTGATTCCCCGTGTCTGATTCCCTGCCTCTGATTCCCCGCCTCTGATTCCCCGCCTCTGATTCCCTGCAACTGATTCCCCGCCCCTGATTCCCCACCTCTGATTCCCCATATCTTATTCCCCGCCTCTGTTTCCCCCCCTCTGATTCCCAGCCTCTGATTCCCCATATCTGATTCCCTGCCTCTGATTCCCCATATCTGATTCCCGCCTCTATTTCCCCATATCTGCTTCGCCGCCTCTGATTCCCCAACTCTGATTCCCCGCCTCTGATTCCCCAGCTCTGATTTCCCGCCTCTGATTCCCGGCATCCGATTCCCTGCCTCTGATTCCCCGCCTCTGATTCCCCATCTCTGATTCCCCGCCTCTGATTCCCCGTGTCTGATTCCATGCCTATGATTCCCCGCCTCTGATTCCCCGCGTCTGATTCCCTGCCACTGATTCCCTGCCCCTGATTCCCCACCTCTGATTCCCCATATCTGATTCCCCGCCTCTGTTTTCCCGCCTCTGATTCCCCGCCTCTGATTCCCCATATCTGATTCCCCGCCTCTGATTCCCCAGCTCTGAATCCCCGGCTCTGATTCCCCGCGTCTGATTCCCTGCCTCTGATTCCCCGCCTCTGAATCCCCATCTGTGATTCACAACCTCTGATGCCCCACCTCTGATTCCCCATATCTGATTCCCCGCCTCTGTTTCCCCGCCTCTGATTCCCCGCCTCTGATTCCCCATATCTGATTCCCCACCTCTGATTGTGCACCTCTGATTCCCCGCCTCTGATACCCCATATCTGATTCCCCGGCTCTGATTGCCCACCTCTGATTCCCCGCCTCTGATTCGCCAGCTCTGATTCCCCGCCTCTGATTCCCCGCATCTGATTCCCTGCCTCTGATTCCCCGCCTCTGATTCCCCATCTCTGATTCACCGCCTTTGATTCCCCACCTCTGATTCCCCAGCTCTGATTCCCCGCCTCTGATTCCCCGCATCTGATTCCCTGCCTCTGATTCCCCGCCTCTGATTCCCCAGCTCTGATTCCCCGCCTCTGATTCCCCGCGTCTGATTCCCTGCCTCTGATTCCCCGCCTCTGATTCCCCATCTCTGATTCCCCACCTCTGATTCCCCGTGTCTGATTCCCTGCCTCTGATTCCCCGCCTCTGATTCCCCGCCTCTGATTCCCTGCCACTGATTCCCCGCCCCTGATTCCCCACCTCTGATTCCCCATATCTTATTCCCCGCCTCTGTTTCCCCCCCTCTGATTCCCAGCCTTTGATTCCCCATATCTGATTCCCTGCCTCTGATTCCCCATATCTGATTCCCCGCCTCTATTTCCCCATATCTGCTTCGCCGCCTCTGATTCCCCAACTCTGATTCCCCACCTCTGATTCCCCATATCTGATTCCCCGCATCTGTTTCCCCGTCTCTGATTCCCCGCCTCTGTTTCCCCATTCCTAATTCCCCACCTCTGATGCCCCAACTCTGATACCCCACCTCTGATTCCCCAGCTCTGATTCCCCACCTCTGATTCCCTGCATCCGATTCCCTGCCTCTGATTCCCCGCTTCTGTTTCCCCATATCTGATTCCCCGCCTCTGATTCCCCAGCTCTGATTCCCTGCCTCTGATTCCCCGCGTTCCATTCCCTGCCTCTGATTCCCCGCCTGTGATTCCCCATCTCTTATTCACCACCTCTGATTCCCCACCTCTGATTCCCCATATCTAATTCCCCGCCTCTGTTTGCCCGCCTCTGATTCCCCTCCTCTGTTTCGACATATCTGATTCCCCGCCTCTGAATTCCCAACTCTGATTCCCTGCCTCTGATTCACCAGCTCTGATTCCCCGCCTTTGATTCCCCCCGTCTGATTCCCAGCCTCTGAATCCCCGTGTCTGATTTCCTGCCTCTGATTCCCCGCCTCTGATTCCCCACCTCTGATTCCCCAGCTCTTATTCCCCGCCTCTGATTCCCCGCGTCTGATTCCCTGCCTCTGATTCCCCGCCTCTGATTCCCCATCTCTGATTCCCCGCCTCTGATTCCCCGTGTCTGATTCCCTGCCTCTGATTCCCCGCCTCTGATTCCCCGCCTCTGATTCCCTGCAACTGATTCCCCGCCCCATGATTCCCCACCTCTGATTCCCCATATTTTATTCCCCGCCTCTGTTTCCCCCCCTCTGATTCCCAGCCTCTGATTCCCCATATCTGATTCCCTGCCTCTGATTCCCCATATATGATTCCCCGCCTCTATTTCCCCATATCTGCTTCGCCGCCTGTGATTCCCCAACTCTGATTCCCCGCCTCTGATTCCCCAGCTCTGATTTCCCGCCTCTGATTCCCGGCATCCGATTCCCTGCCTCTGATTCCCCGCCTCTGATTCCCCATCTCTGATTCCCCGCCTCTGATTCCCCGTGTCTGATTCCCTGCCTATGATTCCCCGCCTCTGATTCCCCGCGTCTGATTCCCTGCCACTGATTCCCTGCCCCTGATTCCCCACCTCTCATTCCCCATATCTGATTCCCCGCCTCTGTTTTCCCGCCTCTGATTCCCTGCCTCTGATTCCCCATATCTGATTCCCCACCTCTGATGCCCCACCTCTGATTCCCCATATCTGATTCCCCGCCTCTGTTTCCCCGCCTCTGATTCCCCGCCGCTGATTCCCCATATCTGATTCCCCACCTCTGATTGTGCACCTCTGATTCACCGCCTCTGATTCCCCATCTCTGATTCACCACCTATGATTCCCGGCCTCTGATTCCCCATCTCTGATTCCGCACATCCGATTCCCTGCCTATGATTCCCCACCTCTGATTCCCCGCCTCTGATTCCCCAGCTCTGAATCCCCGGCTCTGATTCCCCGCGTCTGATTCCCTGCCTCTGATTCCCCGCCTCTGATTCCCCATCTGTGATTCACAACCTCTGATGCCCCACCTCTGATTCCCCATATCTGATTCCCCGCCTCTGTTTCCCCGCCTCTGATTCCCTGCCTCTGATTACCCATATCTGATTCCCCGCCTCTGATTCCCCAACTCTGATTCCCCGCCTCTGATTCCCCAGCTCTGAATCCCCGGCTCTGATTCCCCGCGTCTGATTCCCCGCCTCTGTTTCCCCGCCTCTGATTCCCCATCTCTGATTCACCACCTATGATTCCCGGCCTCTGATTCCCCATCTCTGATTCCGCACATCCGATTCCCTGCCTCTGATTCCCCGCGTCTGATTCCCGGCCTCTGATTCCCCGCCTCTGATTCCCCATATCGGATTCACTGCCTCTGTTTCCCTGCCTCTGATTCCCCATATGTGATTCCCCACCTCTGTTTACCCGCCTCTGATTCCCCGCCTCTGTTTCCCCATCTCTGATTCACCGCCTTTGATTCGCCACCTCTGATTCCCCATATCTGATTCCCCACCTCTGTTTCCCCGCCTCTGATTCCCCGCCTCTGATTCTCCATATCTCATTCCCCGCCTCTGAATCCCCATCTCTGATTCCCGGACTCTGATTCCCCACCTCTGATTCCCGGCCTCTTATTCCCAGCATCTGATTCCCGGCCTCTGTTTCCCGGCCTCTAATTCCCCGCCTCTGTTTCCCCATATCTAATTCCCCACCTCTGATGCCCCAACTCTGATTCCCCGCCTCTGATTCCCCAGCTCTGATCCCCTGCCTCTGATTCCCCGCGTTCTATTCCCTGCCTCTGATTCCCCGCCTGTGATTCCCCATCTCTGATTCACCACCTCTGATTCCCCACCTCTGATTCCCCATATCTAATTCCCCGCCTCTGTTTGCCCGCCTCTGATTCCCCGCCTCTGTTTCCCCATATCTGATTCCCCGCCTCTGAATCCCCAACTCTGATTCCCTGCCTCTGATTCACCAGCTCTGATTCCCCGCCTTTGATTCCCCCCGTCTGATTCCCAGCCTCTGAATCCCCGTGTCTGATTTCCTGCCTCAGATTCCCCGCCTCTGATTCCCCATCTCTGATTCACCGCCTCTGATTCCCCACCTCTGATTCCCCATTTCTGATTCCGCACATCCGATTCCCTGCCTCTGATTCCCCGACTCTGATTCCCCACCTCTGATTCCCCAGCTCTTATTCCCCGCCTCTGATTCCCCGCGTCTGATTCCCTGCCTCTGATTCCCCGCCTCTTATTCCCCATCTCTGATTCCCCACCTCTGATTCCCCGTGTCTGATTCCCTGCCTCTGATTCCCCGCCTCTGATTCCCCGCCTCTGATTCCCTGCAAATGATTCCCCGCCCCTGATTCCCCACATCTGATTCCCCATATCTTATTCCCCGCCTCTGTTTCCCCCCCTCTGATTCCCAGCCTCTGATTCCCCATATCTGATTCCCTGCCTCTGATTCCCCATATCTGATTCCCCGCCTCTATTTCCCCATATCTGCTTAGCCGCCTCTGATTCCCCAACTCTGATTCCCCGCCTCTGATTCCCCAGCTCTGATTTCCCGCCTCTGATTCCCGGCATCCGATTCCCTGCCTCTGATTCCCCGCCTCTGATTCCCCATCTCTTATTCCCCGCCTCTGATTCCCCGTGTCTGATTCCCTGCCTATGATTCCCCGCCTCTGATTCCCCGCGTCTGATTCCCTGCCACTGATTCCCTGCCCCTGATTCCCCACCTCTGATTCCCCATATCTGATTCCCCGCCTCTGTTTTCCCGCCTCTGATTCCCTGCCTCTGATTCCCCATATCTGATTCCCCGCCTCTGATTCCCCAACTCTGATTCCCCGCCTCTGATTCCCCAGCTCTGAATCCCCGGCTCTGATACCCCGCGTCTGATTCCCTGCCTCTGATTCCCCGCCTCTGATTCCCCATCTGTGATTCACAACCTCTGATGCCCCACCTCTGATTCCCCATATCTGATTCCCCGCCTCTGTTTCCCCGCCTCTGATTCCCCGCCTCTGATTCCCCATATCTGATTCCCCGCCTCTGATTGTGCACCTCTGATTCACCGCCTCTGATTCCCCATCTCTGATTCACCACCTATGATTCCCGGCCTCTGATTCCCCATCTCTGATTCCGCACATCCGATTCCCTGCCTATGATTCCCCACCTCTGATTCCCCGCCTCTGATTCCCCATATCGGATTCCCTGCCTCTGTTTCCCTGCCTCTGATTCCCCATATGTGATTCCCCACCTCTGTTTACCCGCCTCTGATTCCCCGCCTCTGTTTCCCCATCTCTGATTCACCGCCTTTGATTCGCCACCTCTGATTCCCCATATCTGATTCCCCACCTCTGTTTCCCCGCCTCTGATTCCCCGCCTCTGATTCTCCATATCTCATTCCCCGCCTCTGAATCCCCATCTCTGATTCCCGGACTCTGATTCCCCACCTCTGATTCCCGGCCTCTTATTCCCAGCATCTGATTCCCGGCCTCTGATTCCCGGCCTCTAATTCCCCGCCTCTGTTTCCCCATATCTAATTCCCCACCTCTGATGCCCCAACTCTGATTCCCCGCCTCTGATTCCCCAGCTCTGATTCCCTGCCTCTGATTCCCCGCGTTCTATTCCCTGCCTCTGATTCCCCGCCTGTGATTCCCCATCTCTGATTCACCACCTCTGATTCCCCACCTCTGATTCCCCATATCTAATTCCCCTCCTCTGTTTGCCCGCCTCTGATTCCCCGCCTCTGTTTCCCCATATCTGATTCCCCGCCTCTGAATCCCCAACTCTGATTCCCTGCCTCTGATTCACCAGCTCTGATTACCCGCCTTTGATTCCCCCCGTCTGATTCCCAGCCTCTGAATCCCCGTGTCTGATTTCCTGCCTCAGATTCCCCGCCTCTGATTCCCCATCTCTGATTCACCGCCTCTGATTCCCCACCTCTGATTCCCCATTTCTGATTCCGCACATCCGATTCCCTGCCTCTGATTCCCCGACTCTGATTCCCCACCTCTGATTCCCCAGCTCTGATTCCCCGCCTCTGATTCCCGCGTCTGATTCCCTGCCTCTGATTCCCCGCCTCTGATTCCCCAGCTCTGATTCCCCGCCTCTGATTCCCCGCGTCTGATTCCCTGCCTCTGATTCCCCGCCTTTGATTCCCCATCTCTGATTCCCCACCTCTGATTCCCCGTGTCTGATTCCCTGCCTCTGATTCCCCGCCTATGATTCCCCGCCTCTGATTCCCTGCCACTGATTCCCCGCCCCTGATTCCCCACCTCTGATTCCCCATATCTTATTCCCCGCCTCTGTTTCCCCCCCTCTGATTCCCAGCCTCTGATTCCCCATATCTGATTCCCTGCCTCTGATTCCCCATATCTGATACCCCGCCTCTATTTCCCCATATCTGTTTCGCCGCCTCTGATTCCCCAACTCTGATTCCCCGCCTCTGATTCCCCAGCTCTGATTTCCCGCCTCTGATTACCCATTTCTGATTCACCGCCTCTGATTCCCCACCTCTGATTCCCCATTTCTGATTCCGCACATCCGATTCCCTGCCTCTGATTCCCCGACTCTGATTCCCCACCTCTGATTCCCCAGCTCTGATTCCCCGCCTCTGATTCCCCGCGTCTGATTCCCTGCCTCTGATTCCCCGCCTCTGATTCCCCAGCTCTGATTCCCCGCCTCTGATTCCCCGCGTCTGATTCCCTGCCTCTGATTCCCCGCCTCTGATTCCCCATCTCTGATTCCCCACCTCTGATTCCCCGTGTCTGATTCCCTGCCTCTGATTCCCCGCCTCTGATTCCCCGCCTCTGATTCCCTGCCACTGATTCCCCGCCCCTGATTCCCCACCTCTGATTCCCCATATCTTATTCCCCGCCTCTGTTTCCCCCCCTCTGATTCCCAGCCTCTGATTCCCCATATCTGATTCCCTGCCTCTGATTCCCCATATCTGATTCCCCGCCTCTATTTCCCCATATCTGCTTCTCCGCCTCTGATTCCCCAACTCTGATTCCCCGCCTCTGATTCCCCAGCTCTGATTTCCCGCCTCTGATTCCCGGCATCCGATTCCCTGCCTCTGATTCCCCACCTCTGATTCCCCATCTCTGATTCCCCGCCTCTGATTCCCCGTGTCTGATTCCCTGCCTCTGATTCCCCGACTCTGATTCCCCGCGTCTGATTCCCTGCCACTAATTCCCTGCCCCTGAATCCCCACCTCTGATTCCCCATATCTGATTCCCCGCCTCTGTTTTCCCGCCTCTGATTCCCTGCCTCTGATTCCCCATATCTGATTCCCCGCCTCTGATTCCCCAACTCTGATTCCCCGCCTCTGATTCCCCAGCTCTGAATCCCCGGCTCTGATTCCCCGCGTCTGATTCCCTGCCTCTGATTCCCCGCC
The DNA here is from genome assembly GCF_036971445.1 of Narcine bancroftii. Lineage (NCBI taxonomy): Eukaryota > Metazoa > Chordata > Chondrichthyes > Torpediniformes > Narcinidae > Narcine > Narcine bancroftii. Next base: position 1,206,620 of record NW_027211798.1, on the reverse strand, counting down.
TCTGATTCCCCATCTGTAATTCACAACCTCTGATGCCCCACCTCTGATTCCCCATATCTGATTCCCCGCCTCTGTTTCCCCGCCTCTGATTCCCCGCCTCTGATTCCCCATATCTGATTCCCCACCTCTGATTGTGCACCTCTGATTCACCGCCTCTGATTCCCCATCTCTGATTCACCACCTATGATTCCCGGCCTCTGATTCCCCATCTCTGATTCCGCACATCCGATTCCCTGCCTATGATTCCCCACCTCTGATTCCCCGCCTCTGATTCCCCAGCTCTGAATCCCCGGCTCTGATTCCCCGCGTCTGATTCCCTGCCTCTGATTCCCCGCCTCTGATTCCCCATCTGTGATTCACAACCTCTGATGCCCCACCTCTGATTCCCCATATCTGATTCCCCGCCTCTGTTTCCCCGCCTCTGATTCCCTGCCTCTGATTCACCATATCTGATTCCCCGCCTCTGATTCCCCAACTCTGATTCCCCGCCTCTGATACCCCAGCTCTGAATCCCCGGCTCTGATTCCCCGCGTCTGATTCCCCGCCTCTGTTTCCCCGCCTCTGATTCCCCATCTCTGATTCACCACCTATGATTCCCGGCCTCTGATTCCCCATCTCTGATTCCGCACATCCGATTCCCTGCCTATGATTCCCCACCTCTGATTCCCCGCCTCTGATTCCCCATATCGGATTCACTGCCTCTGTTTCCCTGCCTCTGATTCCCCATATGTGATTCCCCACCTCTGTTTACCCGCCTCTGATTCCACGCCTCTGTTTCCCCATCTCTGATTCACCGCCTTTGATTCGCCACCTCTGATTCCCCATATCTCATTCCCCACCTCTGTTTCCCCGCCTATGATTCCCCGCCTCTGATTCTCCATATCTTATTCCCCGCCTCTGAATCCCCATCTCTGATTCCCGGACTCTGATTCCCCACCTCTGATTCCCGGCCTCTTATTCCCAGCATCTGATTCCCGGCCTGTGATTCCCGGCCTCTAATTCCCCGCCTCTGTTTCCCCATATCTAATTCCCCACCTCTGATGCCCCAACTCTGATTCCCCGCCTCTGATTCCCCAGCTCTGATTCCCTGCCTCTGATTCCCCGCGTTCTATTCCCTGCCTCTGATTCACCGCCTGTGATTCCCCATCTCTGATTCACCACCTCTGATTCCCCACCTCTGATTCCCCATATCTAATTCCCCGCCTCTGTTTGCCCGCCTCTGATTCCCCGCCTCTGTTTCCCCATATCTGATTCCCCGCCTCTGAATCCCCAACTCTGATTCCCTGCCTCTGATTCACCAGCTCTGATTCCCCGCCTTTGATTCCCCCCGTCTGATTCCCAGCCTCTGAATCCCCGTGTCTGATTTCCTGCCTCAGATTCCCCGCCTCTGATTCCCCATCTCTGATTCACCGCCTCTGATTCCCCACCTCTGATTCCCCATTTCTGATTCCGCACATCCGATTCCCTGCCTCTGATTCCCCGACTCTGATTACCCACCTCTGATTCCCCAGCTCTTATTCCCCGCCTCTGATTCCCCGCGTCTGATTCCCTGCCTCTGATTCCCCTCCTCTGATTCCCCATCTCTGATTCCCCACCTCTTATTCCCCGTGTCTGATTCCCTGCCTCTGATTCCCCGCCTCTGATTCCCCGCCACTGATTCCCTGCAACTGATTCCCCGCCCCTGATTCCCCACCTCTGATTAACCATATCTTATTCCCCGCCTCTGTTTCCCCCCCTCTGATTCCCAGCCTCTGATTCCCCATATCTGATTCCCTGCCTCTGATACCCCATATCTGATTCCCCGCCTCTATTTCCCCATATCTGCTTCGCCGCCTCTGATTCCCCAACTCTGATTCCCCGCCTCTGATTCCCCAGCTCTGATTTCCCGCCTCTGATTCCCGGCATCCGATTCCCTGCCTCTGATTCCCCGTGTCTGATTCCCTGCCTATGATTCCCCGCCTCTGATTCCCCGCGTCTGATTCCCTGCCACTGATTCCCTGCCCCTGATTCCCCACCTCTGATTCCCCATATCTGATTCCCCGCCTCTGTTTTCCCACCTCTGATTCCCTGCCTCTGATTCCCCATATATGATTCCCCGCCTCTGATTCCCCAACTCTGATTCCCCGCCTCTGATTCCCCAGCTCTGAATCCCCGGCTCTGATTCCCCGCGTCTTATTCCCTGCCTCTGATTCCCCGCCTCTGATTCCCCATCTGTGATTCACAACCTCTGATGCCCCACCTCTGATTCCCCATATCTGATTCCCCGCCTCTGTTTCCCCGCCTCTGATTCCCCGCCTCTGATTCCCCATATCTGATTCCCCGCCTCTGATTGTGCACCTCTGATTCACCGCCTCTGATTCCCCATCTCTGATTCACCACCTATGATTCCCGGCCTCTGATTCCCCATCTCTGATACCGCACATCCGATTCCCTGCCTATGATTCCCCACCTCTGATTCCCCGCCTCTGATTCCCCATATCGGATTCCCTGCCTCTGTTTCCCTGCCTCTGATTCCCCATATGTGATTCCCCACCTCTGTTTACCCGCCTCTGATTCCCCGCCTCTGTTTCCCCATCTCTGATTCACCGCCTTTGATTCGCCACCTCTGATTCCCCATATCTGATTCCCCACCTCTGTTTCCCCGCCTCTGATTCCCCGCCTCTGATTCTCCATATCTCATTCCCCGCCTCTGAATCCCCATCTCTGATTCCCGGACTCTGATTCCCCACCTCTGATTCCCGGCCTCTTATTCCCAGCATCTGATTCCCGGCCTCTGATTCCCGGCCTCTAATTCCCCGCCTCTGTTTCCCCATATCTAATTCCCCACCTCTGATGCCCCAACTCTGATTCCCCGCCTCTGATTCCCCAGCTCTGATTCCCTGCCTCTGATTCCCCGCGTTCTATTCCCTGCCTCTGATTCCCCGCCTGTGATTCCCTATCTCTGATTCACCACCTCTGATTCCCCACCTCTGATTCCCCATATCTAATTCCCCGCCTCTGTTTGCCCGCCTCTGATTCCCCGCCTCTGTTTCCCCATATCTGATTCCCCGCCTCTGAATCCCTAACTCTGATTCCCTGCCTCTGATTCACCAGCTCTGATTACCCGCCTTTGATTCCCCCCGTCTGATTCCCAGCCTCTGAATCCCCGTGTCTGATTTCCTGCCTCAGATGCCCCGCCTCTGATTCCCCATCTCTGATTCACCGCCTCTGATTCCCCACCTCTGATTCCCCATTTCTGATTCCGCACATCCGATTCCCTGCCTCTGATTCCCCGACTCTGATTCCCCACCTCTGATTCCCCAGCTCTGATTCCCCGCCTCTGATTCCCCGCGTCTGATTCCCTGCCTCTGATTCCCCGCCTCTGATTCCCCAGCTCTGATTCCCCGCCTCTGATTCCCCGCGTCTGATTCCCTGCCTCTGATTCCCCGCCTCTGATTCCCCATCTCTGATTCCCCACCTCTGATTCCCCGTGTCTGATTCCCTGCCTCTGATTCCCCGCCTCTGATTCCCCGCCTCTGATTCCCTGCCACTGATTCCCCGCCCCTGATTCCCCACCTCTGATTCCCCATATCTTATTCCCCGCCTCTGTTTCCCCCCCTCTGATTCCCAGCCTCTGATTCCCCATATCTGATTCCCTGCCTCTGATTCCCCATATCTGATTCCCCGCCTCTATTTCCCCATATCTGCTTCGCCGCCTCTGATTCCCCAACTCTGATTCGCCGCCTCTGATTCCCCAGCTCTGATTTCCCGCCTCTGATTCCCGGCATCTGATTCACCGCCTCTGATTCCCCACCTCTGATTCCCCATCTCTGATTCCCCGCCTCTGATTCCCCGTGTCTGATTCCCTGCCTCTGATTCCCCGACTCTGATTCCCCGCGTCTGATTCCCTGCCACTGATTCCCTGCCCCTGAATCCCCACCTCTGATTCCCCATATCTGATTCCCCGCCTCTGTTTTCCTGCCTCTGATTCCCTGCCTCTGATTCCCCATATCTGATTCCCCGCCTCTGATTCCCCAACTCTGATTCCCCGCCTCTGATTCCCCAGCTCTGAATCCCCGCCTCTGACTCCACGCGTCTGATTCCCAGCCTCTGATTCCCCGCCTCTGATTCCCCATCTGTGATTCACAACCTCTGATGCCCCACCTCTGATTCCCCATATCTGATTCCCCGCCTCTGTTTCCCCGCCTCTGATTCCCCGCCTCTGATTCCCCATATCTGATTCCCCACCTCTGATTGTGCACCTCTGATTCCCCGCGTCTGATTCCCTGCCTCTGATTCACCGCCTCTGATTCCCCATCTCTGGTTCACCACCTCTGATTCCCGGCCTCTGATTCCCCATCTCTGATTCCGCACATCCGATTCCCTGCCTATGATTCCCCACCTCTGATTCCCCGCCTCTGATTCCCCATATCTGATTCCCTGCCTCTGTTTCCCCGCCTCTGATTCCCCATATGTGATTCCCCACCTCTGTTTCCCCGCGTCTGATTCCCTGCCTCTGATTCCCCGCCTCTGATTCCCCATCTCTGATTCCCCACCTCTGATTCCCCGTGTCTGATTCCCTGCCTCTGATTCCCCGCCTCTGATTCCCCGCCTCTGATTCCCTGCCACTGATTCCCCGCCCCTGATTCCCCACCTCTGATTCCCCATATCTTATTCCCCGCCTCTGTTTCCCCCCCTCTGATTCCCAGCCTTTGATTCCCCATATCTGATTCCCTGCCTCTGATTCCCCATATCTGATTCCCCGCCTCTATTTCCCCATATCTGCTTCGCCGCCTCTGATTCCCCAACTCTGATTCCCCACCTCTGATTCCCCATATCTGATTCCCCGCATCTGTTTCCCCGCCTCTGATTCCCCGCCTCTGTTTCCCCATATCTAATTCCCCACCTCTGATGCCCCAACTCTGATACCCCACCTCTGATTCCCCAGCTCTGATTCCCCACCTCTGATTCCCTGCATCCGATTCCCTGCCTCTGATTCCCCGCCTCTGTTTCCCCATATCTGATTCCCCGCCTCTGATTCCCCAGCTCTGATTCCCTGCCTCTGATTCCCCGCGTTCCATTCCCTGCCTCTGATTCCCCGCCTGTGATTCCCCATCTCTTATTCCCTGCCTCTGATTCCCCGCGTTCCATTCCCTGCCTCTGATTCCCCACCTCTGATTCCCCATATCTAATTCCCCGCCTCTGTTTGCCCGCCTCTGATTCCCCTCCTCTGTTTTGACATATCTGATTCCCCGCCTCTGAATTCCCAACTCTTATTCCCTGCCTCTGATTCACCAGCTCTGATTCCCCGCCTTTGATTCCCCCCGTCTGATTCCCAGCCTCTGAATCCCCGTGTCTGATTTCCTGCCTCTGATTCCCCGCCTCTGATTCACCACCTCTGATTCCCCAGCTCTTATTCCCCGCCTCTGATTCCCCGCGTCTGATTCCCTGCCTCTGATTCCCCGCCTCTGATTCCCAATCTCTGATTCCCCGCCTCTGATTCCCCGTGTCTGATTCCCTGCCTCTGATTCCCCGCCTCTGATTCCCCGCCTCTGATTCCCTGCAACTGATTCCCCGCCCCATGATTCCCCACCTCTGATTCCCCATATCTTATTCCCCGCCTCTGTTTCCCCCCCTCTGATTCCCAGCCTCTGATTCCCCATATCTGATTCCCTGCCTCTGATTCCCCATATCTGATTCCCCGCCTCTATTTCCCCATATCTGCTTCGCCGCCTGTGATTCCCCAACTCTGATTCCCCGCCTCTGATTCCCCAGCTCTGATTTCCCGCCTCTGATTCCCGGCATCCGATTCCCTGCCTCTGATTCCCCGCCTCTGATTCCCCATCTCTGATTCCCCGCCTCTGATTACCCGTGTCTGATTCCCTGTCTATGATTCCCCGCCTCTGATTCCCCGCGTCTGATTCCCTGCCACTGATTCCCTGCCCCTGATTCCCCACCTCTCATTCCCCATATCTGATTCCCCGCCTCTGTTTTCCCGCCTCTGATTCCCTGCCTCTGATTCCCCATATATGATTCCCCGACTCTGATTCCCCAACTCTGATTCCCCGCCTCTGATTCCCCAGCTCTGAATCCCCGGCTCTGATTCCCCGCGTCTGATTCCCTGCCTCTGATTCCCCGCCTCTGATTCCCCATCTGTGATTCATAACCTCTGATGCCCCACCTCTGATTCCCCATATCTGATTCCCCGCCTCTGTTTCCCCGCCTCTGATTCCCCGCCTCTGATTCCCCATATCTGATTCCCCACCTCTGATTGTGCACCTCTGATTCACCGCCTCTGATTCCCCATCTCTGATTCACCACCTATGATTCCCGGCCTCTGATTCCCCATCTCTGATTCCGCACATCCGATTCCCTGCCTATGATTCCCCACCTCTGATTCCCCGCCTCTGATTCCCCAGCTCTGAATCCCCGGCTCTGATTCCCCGCGTCTGATTCCCTGCCTCTGATTCCCCGCCTCTGATTCCCCATCTGTGATTCACAACCTCTGATGCCCCACCTCTGATTCCCCATATCTGATTCCCCGCCTCTGTTTCCCCGCCTCTGATTCCCTGCCTCTGATTACCCATATCTGATTCCCCGCCTCTGATTCCCCAACTCTGATTCCCCGCCTCTGATTCCCCAGCTCTGAATCCCCGGCTCTGATTCCCCGCGTCTGATTCCCCGCCTCTGTTTCCCCGCCTCTGATTCCCCATCTCTGATTCACCACCTATGATTCCCGGCCTCTGATTCCCCATCTCTGATTCCGCACATCCGATTCCCTGCCTCTGATTCCCCGCGTCTGATTCCCGGCCTCTGATTCCCCGCCTCTGATTCCCCATATCGGATTCACTGCCTCTGTTTCCCTGCCTCTGATTCCCCATATGTGATTCCCCACCTCTGTTTACCCGCCTCTGATTCCCCGCCTCTGTTTCCCCATCTCTGATTCACCGCCTTTGATTCGCCACCTCTGATTCCCCATATCTGATTCCCCACCTCTGTTTCCCCGCCTCTGATTCCCCGCCTCTGATTCTCCATATCTCATTCCCCGCCTCTGAATCCCCATCTCTGATTCCCGGACTCTGATTCCCCACCTCTGATTCCCGGCCTCTTATTCCCAGCATCTGATTCCCGGCCTCTGATTCCCGGCCTCTAATTCCCCGCCTCTGTTTCCCCATATCTAATTCCCCACCTCTGATGCCCCAACTCTGATTCCCCGCCTCTGATTCCCCAGCTCTGATTCCCTGCCTCTGATTCCCCGCGTTCTATTCCCTGCCTCTGATTCCCCGCCTGTGATTCCCCATCTCTGATTCACCACCTCTGATTCCCCACCTCTGATTCCCCATATCTAATTCCCCGCCTCTGTTTGCCCGCCTCTGATTCCCCGCCTCTGTTTCCCCATATCTGATTCCCCGCCTCTGAATCCCCAACTCTGATTCCCTGCGTCTGATTCACCAGCTCTGATTCCCCGCCTTTGATTCCCCCCGTCTGATTCCCAGCCTCTGAATCCCCGTGTCTGATTTCCTGCCTCAGATTTCCCGCCTCTGATTCCCCATCTCTGATTCACCGCCTCTGATTCCCCACCTCTGATTCCCCATTTCTGATTCCGCACATCCGATTCCCTGCCTCTGATTCCCCGACTCTGATTCCCCACCTCTGATTCCCCAGCTCTTATTCCCCGCCTCTGATTCCCCGCGTCTGATTCCCTGCCTCTGATTCCCCGCCTCTTATTCCCCATCTCTGATTCCCCACCTCTGATTACCCGTGTCTGATTCCCTGCCTCTGATTCCCCGCCTCTGATTCCCCGCCTCTGATTCCCTGCAACTGATTCCCCGCCCCTGATTCCCCACATCTGATTCCCCATATCTTATTCCCCGCCTCTGTTTCCCCCCCTCTGATTCCCAGCCTCTGATTCCCCATATCTGATTCCCTGCCTCTGATTCCCCATATCTGATTCCCCGCCTCTATTTCCCCATATCTGCTTCGCCGCCTCTGATTCCCCAACTCTGATTCCCCGCCTCTGATTCCCCAGCTCTGATTTCCCGCCTCTGATTCCCGGCATCCGATTCCCTGCCTCTGATTCCCCGCCTCTGATTCCCCATCTCTTATTCCCCGCCTCTGATTCCCCGTGTCTGATTCCCTGCATATGATTCCCCGCCTCTGATTCCCCGCGTCTGATTCCCTGCCACTGATTCCCTGCCCCTGATTCCCCACCTCTGATTCCCCATATCTGATTCCCCGCCTCTGTTTTCCCGCCTCTGATTCCCTGCCTCTGATTCCCCATATCTGATTCCCCGCCTCTGATTCCCCAACTCTGATTCCCCGCCTCTGATTCCCCAGCTCTGAATCCCCGGCTCTGATTCCCCGCGTCTGATTCCCTGCCTCTGATTCCCCGCCTCTGATTCCCCATCTGTGATTCACAACCTCTGATGCCCCACCTCTGATACCCCATATCTGATTCCCCGCCTCTGTTTCCCCGCCTCTGATTCCCGGCCTCTGATTCCCCATCTCTGATTCCGCACATCCGATTCCCTGCCTATGATTCCCCACCTCTGATTCCCCGCCTCTGATTCCCCATATCGGATTCCCTGCCTCTGTTTCCCTGCCTCTGATTCCCCATATGTGATTCCCACCTCTGTTTACCCGCCTCTGATTCCCCGCCTCTGTTTCCCCATCTCTGATTCACCGCCTTTGATTCGCCACCTCTGATTCCCCATATCTGATTCCCCACCTCTGTTTCCCCGCCTCTGATTCCCCGCCTCTGATTCTCCATATCTCATTCCCCGCCTCTGAATCCCCATCTCTGATTCCCGGACTCTGATTCCCCACCTCTGATTCCCGGCCTCTTATTCCCAGCATCTGATTCCCGGCCTCTGATTCCCGGCCTCTAATTCCCCGCCTCTGTTTCCCCATATCTAATTCCCCACCTCTGATGCCCCAACTCTGATTCCCCGCCTCTGATTCCCCAGCTCTGATTCCCTGCCTCTGATTCCCCGCGTTCTATTCCCTGCCTCTGATTCCCCGCCTGTGATTCCCCATCTCTGATTCACCACCTCTGATTCCCCACCTCTGATTCCCCATATCTAATTCCCCTCCTCTGTTTGCCCGCCTCTGATTCCCCGCCTCTGTTTCCCCATATCTGATTCCCCGCCTCTGAATCCACAACTCTGATTCCCTGCCTCTGATTCACCAGCTCTGATTACCCGCCTTTGATTCCCCCCGTCTGATTCCCAGCCTCTGAATCCCCGTGTCTGATTTCCTGCCTCAGATTCCCCGCCTCTGATTCCCCATCTCTGATTCACCGCCTCTGATTCCCCACCTCTGATTCCCCATTTCTGATTCCGCACATCCGATTCCCTGCCTCTGATTCCCCGACTCTGATTCCCCACCTCTGATTCCCCAGCTCTGATTCCCCGCCTCTGATTCCCCGCGTCTGATTCCCTGCCTCTGATTCCCCGCCTCTGATTCCCCACCTCTGATTCCCCGCCTCTGATTCCCCGCGTCTGATTCCCTGCCTCTGATTCCCCGCCTCTGATTCCCCATCTCTGATTCCCCACCTCTGATTCCCCGTGTCTGATTCCCTGCCTCTGATTCCCCGCCTATGATTCCCCGCCTCTGATTCCCTGCCACTGATTCCCCGCCCCTGATTCCCCACCTCTGATTCCCCATATCTTATTCCCCGCCTCTGTTTCCCCCCCTCTGATTCCCAGCCTCTGATTCCCCATATCTGATTCCCTGCCTCTGATTCCCCATATCTGATACCCCGCCTCTATTTCCCCATATCTGTTTCGCCGCCTCTGATTCCCCAACTCTGATTCCCCGCCTCTGATTCCCCAGCTCTGATTTCCCGCCTCTGATTACCCATTTCTGATTCACCGCCTCTGATTCCCCACCTCTGATTCCCCATTTCTGATTCCGCACATCCGATTCCCTGCCTCTGATTCCCCGACTCTGATTCCGCACCTCTGATTCCCCAGCTCTGATTCCCCGCCTCTGATTCCCCGCGTCTGATTCCCTGCCTCTGATTCCCCGCCTCTGATTCCCCAGCTCTGATTCCCCGCCTCTGATTCCCTGCGTCTGATTCCCTGCCTCTGATTCCCCGCCTCTGATTCCCCATCTCTGATTCCCCACCTCTGATTCCCCGTGTCTGATTCCCTGCCTCTGATTCCCCGCCTCTGATTCCCCGCCTCTGATTCCCTGCCACTGATTCCCCGCCCCTGATTCCCCACCTCTGATTCCCCATATCTTATTCCCCGCCTCTGTTTCCCCCCCTCTGATTCCCAGCCTCTGATTCCCCATATCTGATTCCCTGCCTCTGATTCCCCATATCTGATTCCCCGCCTCTATTTCCCCATATCTGCTTCTCCGCCTCTGATTCCCCAACTCTGATTCCCCGCCTCTGATTCCCCAGCTCTGATTTCCCGCCTCTGATTCCCGGCATCCGATTCCCTGCCTCTGATTCCCCACCTCTGATTCCCCATCTCTGATTCCCCGCCTCTGATTCCCCGTGTCTGATTCCCTGCCTCTGATTCCCCGACTCTGATTCCCCGCGTCTGATTCCCTGCCACTGATTCCCTGCCCCTGAATCCCCACCTCTGATTCCCCATATCTGATTCCCCGCCTCTGTTTTCCCGCCTCTGATTCCCTGCCTCTGATTCCCCATATCTGATTCCCCGCCTCTGATTCCCCAACTCTGATTCCCCGCCTCTGATTCCCCAGCTCTGAATCCCCGGCTCTGATTCCCCGCGTCTGATTCCCTGCCTCTGATTCCCCGCCTCTGATTCCCCATCTGTGATTCACAACCTCTGATGCCCCACCTCTGATTCCCCATATCTGATTCCCCGCCTCTGTTTCCCCGCCTCTGATTCCCCGCCTCTGATTCCCCATATCTGATTCCCCACCTCTGATTGTGCACCTCTGATTCACCGCCTCTGATTCCCCATCTCTGATTCACCACCTATGATTCCCGGCCTCTGATTCCCCATCTCTGATTCCGCACATCGGATTCCCTGCCTATGATTCCCCACCTCTGATTCCCCGCCTCTGATTCCCCAGCTCTGAATCCCCGGCTCTGATTCCCCGCGTCTGATTCCCTGCCTCTGATTCCCCGCCTCTGATTCCCCATCTGTGATTCACAACCTCTGATGCCCCACCTCTGATTCCCCATATCTGATTCCCCGCCTCTGTTTCCCCGCCTCTGATTCCCTGCCTCTGATTCACCATATCTGATTCCCCGCCTCTGATTCCCCAACTCTGATTCCCCGCCTCTGATACCCCAGCTCTGAATCCCCGGCTCTGATTCCCCGCGTCTGATTCCCCGCCTCTGTTTCCCCGCCTCTGATTCCCCATCTCTGATTCACCACCTATGATTCCCGGCCTCTGATTCCCCATCTCTGATTCCGCACATCCGATTCCCTGCCTATGATTCCCCACCTCTGATTCCCCGCCTCTGATTCCCCATATCGGATTCACTGCCTCTGTTTCCCTGCCTCTGATTCCCCATATGTGATTCCCCACCTCTGTTTACCCGCCTCTGATTCCCTGCCTCTGTTTCCCCATCTCTGATTCACCGCCTTTGATTCGCCACCTCTGATTCCCCATATCTCATTCCCCACCTCTGTTTCCCCGCCTATGATTCCCCGCCTCTGATTCTCCATATGTCATTCCCCGCCTCTGAATCCCCATCTCTGATTCCCGGACTCTGATTCCCCACCTCTGATTCCCGGCCTCTTATTCCCAGCATCTGATTCCCGGCCTCTGATTCCCGGCCTCTAATTCCCCGCCTCTGTTTCCCCATATCTAATTCCCCACCTCTGATGCCCCAACTCTGATTCCCCGCCTCTGATTCCCCAGCTCTGATTCCCTGCCTCTGATTCCCCGCGTTCTATTCCCTGCCTCTGATTCCCCGCCTGTGATTTCCCATCTCTGATTCACCACCTCTGATTCCCCAACTCTGATTCCCCATATCTAATTCCCCGCCTCTGTTTGCCCGCCACTGATTCCCCGCCTCTGTTTCCCCATATCTGATTCCCCGCCTCTGAATCCCCAACTCTGATTCCCTGCCTCTGATTCACCAGCTCTGATTCCCCGCCTTTGATTCCCCCCGTCTGATTCCCAGCCTCTGAATCCCCGTGTCTGATTTCCTGCCTCAGATTCCCCGCCTCTGATTCCCCATCTCTGATTCACCGCCTCTGATTCCCCACCTCTGATTCCCCATTTCTGATTCCGCACATCCGATTCCCTGCCTCTGATTCCCCGACTCTGATTCCCCACCTCTGATTCCCCAGCTCTTATTCCCCGCCTCTGATTCCCCGCGTCTGATTCCCTGCCTCTGATTCCCCGCCTCTGATTCCCCATCTCTGATTCCCCACCTCTTATTCCCCGTGTCTGATTCCCTGCCTCTGATTCCCCGCCTCTGATTCCCCGCCACTGATTCCCTGCAACTGATTCCCCGCCCCTGATTCCCCACCTCTGATTACCCATATCTTATTCCCCGCCTCTGTTTCCCCCCCTCTGATTCCCAGCCTCTGATTCCCCATATCTGATTCCCTGCCTCTGATTCCCCATATCTGATTCCCCGCCTCTATTTCCCCATATCTGCTTCGCCGCCTCTGATTCCCCAACTCTGATTCCCCGCCTCTGATTCCCCAGCTCTGATTTCCCGCCTCTGATTCCCGGCATCCGATTCCCTGCCTCTGATTCCCCGCCTCTGATTCCCCATCTCTGATTCCCCGCCTCTGATTCCCCGTGTCTGATTCCCTGCCTATGATTCCCCGCCTCTGATTCCCCGCGTCTGATTCCCTGCCACTGATTCCCTGCCCCTGATTCCCCACCTCTGATTCCCCATATCTGATTCCCCGCCTCTGTTTTCCCGCCTCTGATTCCCTGCCTCTGATTCCCCATATATGATTCCCCGCCTCTGATTCCCCAACTCTGATTCCCCGCCTCTGATTCCCCAGCTCTGAATCCCCGGCTCTGATTCCCCGCGTCTTATTCCCTGCCTCTGATTCCCCGCCTCTGATTCCCCATCTGTGATTCACAACCTCTGATGCCCCACCTCTGATTCCCCATATCTGATTCCCCGCCTCTGTTTCCCCGCCTCTGATTCCCCGCCTCTGATTCCCCATATCTGATTCCCCGCCTCTGATTGTGCACCTCTGATTCACCGCCTCTGATTCCCCATCTCTGATTCACCACCTATGATTCCCGGCCTCTGATTCCCCATCTCTGATACCGCACATCCGATTCCCTGCCTATGATTCCCCACCTCTGATTCCCCGCCTCTGATTCCCCATATCGGATTCCCTGCCTCTGTTTCCCTGCCTCTGATTCCCCATATGTGATTCCCCACCTCTGTTTACCCGCCTCTGATTCCCCGCCTCTGTTTCCCCATCTCTGATTCACCGCCTTTGATTCGCCACCTCTGATTCCCCATATCTGATTCCCCACCTCTGTTTCCCCGCCTCTGATTCCCCGCCTCTGATTCTCCATATCTCATTCCCCGCCTCTGAATCCCCATCTCTGATTCCCGGACTCTGATACCCCACCTCTGATTCCCGGCCTCTTATTCCCAGCATCTGATTCCCGGCCTCTGATTCCCGGCCTCAAATTCCCCGCCTCTGTTTCCACATATCTAATTCCCCACCTCTGATGCCCCAACTCTGATTCCCCGCCTCTGATTCCCCAGCTCTGATTCCCTGCCTCTGATTCCCCGCGTTCTATTCCCTGCCTCTGATTCCCCGCCTGTGATTCCCTATCTCTGATTCACCACCTCTGATTCCCCACCTCTGATTCCCCATATCTAATTCCCCGCCTCTGTTTGCCCGCCTCTGATTCCCCGCCTCTGTTTCCCCATATCTGATTCCCCGCCTCTGAATCCCTAACTCTGATTCCCTGCCTCTGATTCACCAGCTCTGATTACCCGCCTTTGATTCCCCCCGTCTGATTCCCAGCCTCTGAATCCCCGTGTCTGATTTCCTGCCTCAGATGCCCCGCCTCTGATTCCCCATCTCTGATTCACCGCCTCTGATTCCCCACCTCTGATTCCCCATTTCTGATTCCGCACATCCGATTCCCTGCCTCTGATTCCCCGACTCTGATTCCCCACCTCTGATTCCCCAGCTCTGATTCCCCGCCTCTGATTCCCCGTGTCTGATTCCCTGCCTCTGATTCCCCGCCTCTGATTCCCCAGCTCTGATTCCCAGCCTCTGATTCCCCGCGTCTGATTCCCTGCCTCTGATTCCCCGCCTCTGATTCCCCATCTCTGATTCCCCACCTCTGATTCCCCGTGTCTGATTCCCTGCCTCTGATTCCCCGCCTCTGATTCCCCGCCTCTGATTCCCTGCCACTGATTCCCCGCCCCTGATTCCCCACCTCTGATTCCCCATATCTTATTCCCCGCCTCTGTTTCCCCCCCTCTGATTCCCAGCCTCTGATTCCCCATATCTGATTCCCTGCCTCTGATTCCCCATATCTGATTCCCCGCCTCTATTTCCCCATATCTGCTTCGCCGCCTCTGATTCCCCAACTCTGATTCGCCGCCTCTGATTCCCCAGCTCTGATTTCCCGCCTCTGATTCCCGGCATCTGATTCACCGCCTCTGATTCCCCACCTCTGATTCCCCATCTCTGATTCCCCGCCTCTGATTCCCCGTGTCTGATTCCCTGCCTCTGATTCCCCGACTCTGATTCCCCGCGTCTGATTCCCTGCCACTGATTCCCTGCCCCTGAATCCCCACCTCTGATTCCCCATATCTGATTCCCCGCCTCTGTTTTCCTGCCTCTGATTCCCTGCCTCTGATTCCCCATATCTGATTCCCGCCTCTGATTCCCCAATTCTGATTCCCCGCCTCTGATTCCCCAGCTCTGAATCCCCGCCTCTGACTCCCCGCGTCTGATTCCCTGCCTCTGATTCCCCGCCTCTGATTCCCCATCTGTGATTCACAACCTCTGATGCCCCACCTCTGATTCCCCATATCTGATTCCCCGCCTCTGTTTCCCCGCCTCTGATTCCCCGCCTCTGATTCCCCATATCTGATTCCCCACCTCTGATTGTGCACCTCTGATTCCCCGCGTCTGATTCCCTGCCTCTGATTCACCGCCTCTGATTCCCCATCTCTGGTTCACCACCTCTGATTCCCGGCCTCTGATTCCCCATCTCTGATTCCGCACATCCGATTCCCTGCCTATGATTCCCCACCTCTGATTCCCCGCCTCTGATTCCCCATATCTGATTCCCTGCCTCTGTTTCCCCGCCTCTGATTCCCCATATGTGATTCCCCACCTCTGTTTCCCCGCGTCTGATTCCCTGCCTCTGATTCCCCGCCTCTGATTCCCCATCTCTGATTCCCCACCTCTGATTCCCCGTGTCTGATTCCCTGCCTCTGATTCCCCGCCTCTGATTCCCCGCCTCTGATTCCCTGCCACTGATTCCCCGCCCCTGATTCCCCACCTCTGATTCCCCATATCTTATTCCCCGCCTCTGTTTCCCCCCCTCTGATTCCCAGCCTCTGATTCCCCATATCTGATTCCCTGCCTCTGATTCCCCATATCTGATTCCCCGCCTCTATTTCCCCATATCTGCTTCGCCGCCTCTGATTCCCCAACTCTGATTCGCCGCCTCTGATTCCCCAGCTCTGATTTCCCGCCTCTGATTCCCCATCTCTGATTCACCGCCTCTGATTCCCCACCTCTGATTCCCCATTTCTGATTCCGCACATCCGATTCCCTGCCTCTGATTCCCCGACTCTGATTCCCCACCTCTGATTCCCCAGCTCTGATTCCCCGCCTCTGATTCCCCACGTCTGATTCCCTGCCTCTGATTCCCCGCCTCTGATTCCCCAGCTCTGATTCCCCGCCTCTGATTCCCCGCGTCTGATTCCCTGCCTCTGATTCCCCGCCTCTGATTCCCCATCTCTGATTCCCCACCTCTGATTCCCCATGTCTGATTCCCTGCCTCTGATTCCCCGCCTCTGATTCCCCGCCTCTGATTCCCTGCCACTGATTCCCCGCCCCTGATTCCCCACCTCTGATTCCCCATATCTTATTCCCCGCCTCTGTTTCCCCCCCTCTGATTCCCAGCCTCTGATTCCCCATATCTGATTCCCTGCCTCTGATTCCCCATATCTGATTCCCCGCCTCTATTTCCCCATATCTGCTTCGCCGCCTCTGATTCCCCAACTCTGATTCCCCGCCTCTGATTCCCCAGCTCTGATTTCCCGCCTCTGATTCCCGGCATCTGATTCCCTGCCTCTGATTCCCCACCTCTGATTCCCCATCTCTGATTCCCCGCCTCTGATTCCCCGTGTCTGATTCCCTGCCTCTGATTCCCCGACTCTGATTCCCCGCGTCTGATTCCCTGCCACTGATTCCCTGCCCCTGAATCCCCACCTCTGATTCCCCATATCTGATTCCCCGCCTCTGTTTTCCTGCCTCTGATTCCCTGCCTCTGATTCCCCATATCTGATTCCCCGCCTCTGATTCCCCAACTCTGATTCCCCGCCTCTGATTCCCCAGCTCTGAATCCCCGCCTCTGACTCCCCGCGTCTGATTCCCTGCCTCTGATTCCCCGCCTCTGATTCCCCATCTGTGATTCACAACCTCTGATGCCCCACCTCTGATTCCCCATATCTGATTCCCCGCCTCTGTTTCCCCGCCTCTGATTCCCCGCCTCTGATTCCCCATATCTGATTCCCCGCCTCTGATTGCCCACCTCTGATTCCCCGCGTCTGATTCCCTGCCTCTGATTCACCGCCTCTGATTCCCCATCTCTGGTTCACCACCTCTGACTCCCGGCCTCTGATTCCCCATCTCTGATTCCGCACATCCGATTCCCTGCCTATGATTCCCCACCTCTGATTCCCCGCCTCTGATTCCCCATATCTGATTCCCTGCCTCTGTTTCCCCGCCTCTGATTCCCCATATGTGATTCCCCACCTCTGTTTCCACGCCTCTGATTCCCCGCCTCTGTTTCCCCATCTCTGATTCACCGCCTTTGATTCGCCACCTCTGATTCCCCATATCTGATTCCCCACCTCTGTTTCCCCGCCTCTGATTCCCCGCCTCTGATTCTCCATATCTCATTCCCCGCCTCTGAATCCCCATCTCTGATTCCCGAACTCTGATTCCCCACCTCTGATTCCCGGCCTCTTATTCCCAGCATCTGATTCCCGGCCTCTGATTCCCGGCCTCTAATTCCCCGCTTCTGATTCTGATTCCCTGCCTCTGATTCCCCATCTCGGATTCCGCACATCTGATTCCCTGCCTCTGATTCCCCACCTCTGATTCCCCATATCTGATTCCCCGCCTCTGTTTCCCCGCCTCTGATTCCCCGCCTCTGTTTCCCCATATCTAATTCCCCACCTCTGATGCCCCAACTCTGATTCCCCGCCTCTGATTCCCCAGCTCTGATTCCCCACCTCTGATTCCCCGCATCCGATTCCCCATGTCTGATTCCCTGCCTCTGTTTCCCCGCCTCTGATTCCCAGCCTCTGTTTCCCCATATCTGACTCCCCGCCTCTGATTCCCCAGCTCTGATTCCCTGCCTCTGATTCCCCGCGTTCTATTCCCTGCCTCTGATTCCCCGCTTGTGATTCCCCATCTCTGATTCACCACCTCTGATTCCCCACCTCTGATTCCCCATATCTAATTCCCCGCCTCTGTTTGCCCGCCTCTGATTCCCCGCCTCTGTTTCCCCATATCTGATTCCCCGCCTCTGAATCCCCAACTCTGATTCCCTGCCTCTGATTCACCAGCTCTGATTCCCCGCCTTTGATTCCCCCCGTCTGATTCCCAGTCTCTGAATCCCCGTGTCTGATTTCCTGCCTCTGATTCCCCGCCTCTGATTCCCCATCTCTGATTCACCGCCTCTGATTCCCCACCTCTGATTCCCCCCGTCTGATTCCCAGCCTCTGAATCCCCGTGTCTGATTTCCTGCCTCAGATTCCCCGCCTCTGATTCCCCATCTCTGATTCACCGCCTCTGATTCCCCACCTCTGATTCCCCATTTCTGATTCCGCACATCCGATTCCCTGCCTCTGATTCCCCGACTCTGATTCCCCACCTCTGATTCCCCAGCTCTGATTCCCCGCCTCTGATTCCCCGCGTCTGATTCCCTGCCTCTGATTCCCCGCCTCTGATTCCCCATCTCTGATTCCCCACCTCTGATTCCCCGTGTCTGATTCCCTGCCTCTGATTCCCCGCCTCTGATTCCCCGCCTCTGATTCCCTGCCACTGATTCCCCGCCCCTGATTCCCCACCTCTGATACCCCATATCTTATTCCCCGCCTCTGTTTCCCCCCCTCTGATTCCCAGCCTCTGATTCCCCATCTCTGATTCACCACCTCTGATTCCCGGCCTCTGATTCTCCATCTCTGATTCCGCACATCCGATTCCCTGCCTATGCTTCCCCACCTCTGATTCCCCGCCTCTGATTCCCCATATCTGATTCCCTGCCTCTGTTTCCCCGCCTCTGATTCCCCATATTTGATTCCCCACCTCTGTTTCCACGCCTCTGATGCCCCGCCTCTGTTTCTCCATCTCTGATTCACCGCCTTTGATTCACCACCTCTGATTCCCCATATCTGATTCCCCATATCTGATTCCCCACCTCTGTTTCCCCGCCTCTGATTCCCCGCCTCTGATTCTCCATATCTCATTCCCCGCCTCTGATTCCCGGCCTCTGATTCCCGGCCTCTGATTCCCCGCTTCTGATTCTGATTCCCTGCCTCTGATTCCCCATCTCTGATTCAGCACATCTGAATCCCTGCCTCTGATTCCCCACCTCTGATTCCTCATATCTGATTCCCCGCCTCTGTTTCCCCGCCTCTGATTCCCCGCAACTGTTTCCCTATATCTAATTCCCCACCTCTGATGCCCCAACTCTGATTCCCCGCCTCTGATTCCCCAGCTCTGATTCCCCGCCTCTGATTCCCCGCATCCGATTCCCCATATCTGATTCCCCGCCTCTGTTTCCCCGCCTCTGATTCCCCGCCTCTGTTTCCCCATATCTGATTCCCCGTCTCTGAATCCCCAACTCTGATTCCCAGCCTCTGATTCCCCAGCTCTGATTCCCCGCCTTTGATTCCACCGTCTGATTCCCAGCCTCTGAATCCCCGTGTCTGTTTTCCTGCCTCTGATTCCCCGCCTCTGATTACCCATCTCTGATTCCTCTGATTCCCCACATCTGATTCCCCATCTCTGATTCCGCACATCCGATTCCCTGCCTCTGATTCCCCAACTCTGATTCCCCACCTCTGATTCCCCAGCTCTGATTCCCCGCCTCAGATTCCCCGCGTCTGATTCCCTGCCTCTGATTCCCCGCCTGTGACTCCCCATCTCTGATTCCCCACCTCTGATTCCCCGTGTCTGATTCCCTGCCTCTGATTCCCCGCCTCTGAATCCCAGCCTCTGATTCCCCATATCTGATTCCCCGCCTCTGATTCCCTGCCTCTGATTCCCCAGCTCTGATTCCCCGCCTTTGATTCCCCCCGTCTGATTCCCAGCCTCTGAATCCCCGTGTCTGATTTCCTGCCTCTGATTCCCCGCCTCTGATTCCCCATCTCTGATTCCCCACCTCTGATTCCCCGTGTCTGATTCCCTGCCTCTGATTCCCCGCCTCTGAATCCCAGCCTCTGATTCCCCATATCTGATTCCCCGCCTCTGATTCCCTGCCTCTGATTCCCCAGCTCTGATTCCCCGCCTTTGATTCCCCCCGTCTGATTCCCAGCCTCTGAATCCCCGTGTCTGATTTCCTGCCTCTGATTCCCCGCCTCTGATTCCCCATCTCTGATTCACCGCCTCTGATACCCCATCTCTGATTCCCCACCTCTGATTCCCCATATCTGATTCCCTGCCTCTGTTTCCCCGCCTCTGATTCCCCACCTCTGTTTCCCCATATCTGATTCCCCGCCTCTGATTCCCCAACTCTAATACCCCGCCTCTGATTCCCCAGCTCTGATTCCCCGCCTCTGATTCCCCGCATCTGATTCCCTGCCTCTGACTCCCCGCCTCTGATTCCAGGCCTCTGATTCCCAGCATCTGATTCCGGCCTCTGATTCCCGGCCTCTGATTCCCTGCTTCTGAATCTGATTCCCTGCCTCTCATTCCCCATCTCTGATTCCGCACATCTGATTCCTTGCCTCTGATTCCCCACCTCTGATTCCCCATATCTGATTCCCCGACTGGGTTTCCCCGCCTCTGATTCCCCGCCTCTGTTTCCCAATATCTAAGTCCCCGCCTCTGATTCCCCAAATCTGATTCCCCACCTCTGATTCCCCAGCTCTGATTCCCCGCCTCTGATTCCCCGCATCTGATTCCCTGCATCTGATTCCAAGCCTCTGATTCCCTGCCTCTGATTCCCAACCTCTGATTCCCCACCTCTGATTCCCCATATCTGATTCCCCGCCTCTGTTTCCCCGCCTCGGATTCCCCGCCTCTGTTTCCCCATATCTGATTCCCGGCCTCTGATTCCCCGCCTCTGATTCCCCGCCTCTGATTCCCTGCCTCTGATTCCCCATCTCCGATTCCCCGTGTCTGATTCCCTGCCTCTGATTCCCCGCCTCTGATTCCCCGCCTCTGATTCCCTGCCTCTGATTCCCAACCTCGGATTCCCCACCTCTGATTCCCCATATCTGATTCCCCGCCTCTATTTCCCCATATCTGATTCCCCGCCTCTGATTCCCCAGCTCTGATTACCCGACTCTGATTCCCGGAGTCCGATTCCCTGCCTCTGATTCCCCGCCTCTGATTCCCCATCTCTGATTCCCCGCCTCCGATTCCCCGTGTCTGATTCCCTGCCTCTGATTCCCCGCCTCTGATTCCCCGCCTCTGATTCCCTGCCACTGATTCCCTGCCCCTGATTCCCCAATTCTGATTCCCCATATCTGATTCCCCGCCTCTGTTTCCCCGCCTCTGATTCCCCGCCTCTGATTCCCCATATCTGATTCCCTGCCTCTGATTCCCCAACTCTGATTCACCGCCTCTGATTCCCCAGCTCTGAATCCCCGCCTCTGATTCCCCGCGTCTGATTCCCTGCCTCTGATTCCCCGCCTTGATTCCCCATCTCTGATTCACAACCTCTGATAACCCACCTCTGATTCCCTATATTTGATTCCCCGCCTCTGTTTCCCCGCCTCTGATTCGCAACCTCTAATTCCCCACCTCTGATTCCCCATATCTGATTCCCCGCCTCTGTTACCCTGCCTCTGATTCCCGGCCTCTGTTTCCCCATATCTGATTCCCCTCCTCTGATTCCCCAACTCTGATTCCCCGCCTCTGATTCCCCAGCTCTGATTCCCCGCCTTTTATTCCCGGCCTCTGATTCCCTGCCACTGATTCCCCGCCCCTGATTCCCCACCTCTGATTCCCCATATCTGATTCCCCGCCTCTGTTTCCCCAGCTCTGATTCCCCACCTCTGATTCCCCAGCTCTGATTCCCTGCCACTGATTCCCCGCCCCTGATTCCCCACCTCTGATTTCCCATATCTGATTCCCCGCCTCTGTTTCCCCAGCTCTGATTCCCTGCCTCTGATTCCCTGCCCTGATTCCCCATCTCTGTTTCACCGCCTTTGATTCGCCACCTCTGATTCCCCATATCTGATTCCGCGCCTCTGTTTCCCCGCCTCTGATTCCCTGCCTCTGATTCCCAACCTCTGATTCCACACCTCTGATTCCCCATATCTGATTCCCCGCCTCTATTTCCCCATATCTGATTCCCCGCCTCTGATTCCCCAACTCTGATTCCCCGCCTCTGATTCCCCAGCTCTGATTCCCCGCCTCTGATTCCCGGCGTCCGATTCCCTGCCTCTGATTCCCCGCCTCTGATTCCCCATCTCTGATTCTCCATATCTGATTCCCCGCCTCTGAATCCCCATCTCTGATTCCCGGACTCTGATTCCCCTCCTTTGATTCCCGGCCTCTTATTCCCAGCATCTGATTCCCAGCCTCTGATTCCCGGCCTCTGATTCCCCGCTTCTGATTCTGATTCCCTGCCTCTGATTCCCCATCTCTGATTCCGCACATCTGATTCCCTGCCTCTGATTCCCCACCTCTGATTCCCCATATCTGATTCCCCGCCTCTGTTTCCCCGCCTCTGATTCCCCGCCTCTGTTTCCCTATATCTAATTCCCCACCTCTGATGCCCCAACTCTGATTCCCCGCCTCTGATTCCCCAGCTCTGATTCCCCGCCTCTGATTCCCTGCATCCGATTCCCCATATCTGATTCCCCGCCTCTGTTTCCCCGCCTCTGATTCCCCACCTCTGTTTCCCCATATCTGATTCCCGCCTCTGATTCCCAACTATGATTCCCCGCCTCTGATTCCCCAGCTCTGATTCCCTGCCTCTGATTCCCCGCGTTCTATTCCCTGCCTCTGATTCCCCGCCTGTGATTCCCCATCACTGATTCACCACCTCTGATTCCCTACCTCTGATTCCCCATATCTAATTCCCCGCCTCTGTTTGCCCGCCTCTGATTCCCCGCCTCTGTTTCCCCATATCTGATTCCCCGCCTCTGAATCCCCAACTCTGATTCCCTGCCTCAGATTCCCCAGCTCTGATTCCCCGCCTTTGATTCCCCCCGTCTGATTCCCAGCCTCTGAATCCCCGTGTCTGATTTCCTGCCTCTGATTCCCCGCCTCTGATTCCCCATCTCTGATTCCGCACATCCAATTCCCTGCCTCTGATTCCCCAACTCTGATTCCCCACCTCTGATTCCCCAGCTCTGATTCCCCGCCTCAGATTCCCCGCGTCTGATTCCCTGCCTCTGATTCCCCGCCTCTGATTCCATGCCTCTGATTCCCCATATCTGATTTCCCGCCTCTGATTCCCCAACTCTGATTCCCCGCTTCTGATTCCCCAGCTCTGAATACCCGCCTCTGATTCCCCGCGTCTGATTCCCTGCCTCTGATTGCCCACCTCTGATTCCCCGCGTCTGATACCCTGCCTCTGATTCCCCGCCTCTGATTCCCCATCTCTGATTCACCACCTCTGATTCCCGGCCTCTGATTCCCAATCTCTGATTCCGCACATCCGATTCCCTGCCTATGATTCCCCACCTCTGATTCCCCGCCTCTGATTCCCCATCTCTGATTCACCACCTCTGATTCCCGGCCTCTGATTCCCAATCTCTGATTCCGCACATCCGATTCCCTGCCTATGATTCCCCACCTCTGATTCCCCGCCTCTGATTCCCCATATCTGATTCCCTGCCTCTGTTTCCCCGCCTCTGATTCCCTACCTCTGTTTCCCCATATCTGATTCCCCGCCTCTGATTCCCCAGCTCTGATTCCCCGCCTCTGATTCCCCGCATCTGATTCCCTGCCTCTGATTCCCCGCCTCTGATTCCAGGCCTCTGATTCCCAGCATCTGATTCCGGCCTCTGATTCCCGGCCTCTGATTCCCTGCTTCTGATTCTGTTTCCCTGCCTCTGATTCCCCATCTCTGATTCCGCACATCTGATTCCCTGCCTCTGATTCCCCACCTGTGATTCCCCATATCTGATTCCCCGCCTCTGATTCCCTGCCTCTGATTCCCCAGCTCTGATTCCCCGCCTTTGATTCCCCCCGTCTGATTCCCAGCCTCTGAATCCCCGTGTCTGATTTCCTGCCTCTGATTCCCCGCCTCTGATTCCCCATCTCTGATTCCCCACCTCTGATTCCCCGTGTCTGATTCCCTGCCTCTGATTCCCCGCCTCTGAATCCCAGCCTCTGATTCCCCATATCTGATTCCCCGCCTCTGATTCCCTGCCTCTGATTCCCCAGCTCTGATTCCCCGCCTTTGATTCCCCCCGTCTGATTCCCAGCCTCTGAATCCCCGTGTCTGATTTCCTGCCTCTGATTCCCCGCCTCTGATTCCCCATCTCTGATTCACCGCCTCTGATACCCCATCTCTGATTCCCCACCTCTGATTCCCCATATCTGATTCCCTGCCTCTGTTTCCCCGCCTCTGATTCCCCACCTCTGTTTCCCCATATCTGATTCCCCGCCTCTGATTCCCCAACTCTAATACCCCGCCTCTGATTCCCCAGCTCTGATTCCCCGCCTCTGATTCCCCGCATCTGATTCCCTGCCTCTGACTCCCCGCCTCTGATTCCAGGCCTCTGATTCCCAGCATCTGATTCCGGCCTCTGATTCCCGGCCTCTGATTCCCTGCTTCTGAATCTGATTCCCTGCCTCTCATTCCCCATCTCTGATTCCGCACATCTGATTCCTTGCCTCTGATTCCCCACCTCTGATTCCCCATATCTGATTCCCCGACTGGGTTTCCCCGCCTCTGATTCCCCGCCTCTGTTTCCCAATATCTAAGTCCCCGCCTCTGATTCCCCAAATCTGATTCCCCACCTCTGATTCCCCAGCTCTGATTCCCCGCCTCTGATTCCCCGCATCTGATTCCCTGCATCTGATTCCAAGCCTCTGATTCCCTGCCTCTGATTCCCAACCTCTGATTCCCCACCTCTGATTCCCCATATCTGATTCCCCGCCTCTGTTTCCCCGCCTCGGATTCCCCGCCTCTGTTTCCCCATATCTGATTCCCGGCCTCTGATTCCCCGCCTCTGATTCCCCGCCTCTGATTCCCTGCCTCTGATTCCCCATCTCCGATTCCCCGTGTCTGATTCCCTGCCTCTGATTCCCCGCCTCTGATTCCCCGCCTCTGATTCCCTGCCTCTGATTCCCAACCTCGGATTCCCCACCTCTGATTCCCCATATCTGATTCCCCGCCTCTATTTCCCCATATCTGATTCCCCGCCTCTGATTCCCCAGCTCTGATTACCCGACTCTGATTCCCGGAGTCCGATTCCCTGCCTCTGATTCCCCGCCTCTGATTCCCCATCTCTGATTCCCCGCCTCCGATTCCCCGTGTCTGATTCCCTGCCTCTGATTCCCCGCCTCTGATTCCCCGCCTCTGATTCCCTGCCACTGATTCCCTGCCCCTGATTCCCCAATTCTGATTCCCCATATCTGATTCCCCGCCTCTGTTTCCCCGCCTCTGATTCCCCGCCTCTGATTCCCCATATCTGATTCCCTGCCTCTGATTCCCCAACTCTGATTCACCGCCTCTGATTCCCCAGCTCTGAATCCCCGCCTCTGATTCCCCGCGTCTGATTCCCTGCCTCTGATTCCCCGCCTTGATTCCCCATCTCTGATTCACAACCTCTGATAACCCACCTCTGATTCCCTATATTTGATTCCCCGCCTCTGTTTCCCCGCCTCTGATTCGCAACCTCTAATTCCCCACCTCTGATTCCCCATATCTGATTCCCCGCCTCTGTTACCCTGCCTCTGATTCCCGGCCTCTGTTTCCCCATATCTGATTCCCCTCCTCTGATTCCCCAACTCTGATTCCCCGCCTCTGATTCCCCAGCTCTGATTCCCCGCCTTTTATTCCCGGCCTCTGATTCCCTGCCACTGATTCCCCGCCCCTGATTCCCCACCTCTGATTCCCCATATCTGATTCCCCGCCTCTGTTTCCCCAGCTCTGATTCCCCACCTCTGATTCCCCAGCTCTGATTCCCTGCCACTGATTCCCCGCCCCTGATTCCCCACCTCTGATTTCCCATATCTGATTCCCCGCCTCTGTTTCCCCAGCTCTGATTCCCTGCCTCTGATTCCCTGCCCTGATTCCCCATCTCTGTTTCACCGCCTTTGATTCGCCACCTCTGATTCCCCATATCTGATTCCGCGCCTCTGTTTCCCCGCCTCTGATTCCCTGCCTCTGATTCCCAACCTCTGATTCCACACCTCTGATTCCCCATATCTGATTCCCCGCCTCTATTTCCCCATATCTGATTCCCCGCCTCTGATTCCCCAACTCTGATTCCCCGCCTCTGATTCCCCAGCTCTGATTCCCCGCCTCTGATTCCCGGCGTCCGATTCCCTGCCTCTGATTCCCCGCCTCTGATTCCCCATCTCTGATTCTCCATATCTGATTCCCCGCCTCTGAATCCCCATCTCTGATTCCCGGACTCTGATTCCCCTCCTTTGATTCCCGGCCTCTTATTCCCAGCATCTGATTCCCAGCCTCTGATTCCCGGCCTCTGATTCCCCGCTTCTGATTCTGATTCCCTGCCTCTGATTCCCCATCTCTGATTCCGCACATCTGATTCCCTGCCTCTGATTCCCCACCTCTGATTCCCCATATCTGATTCCCCGCCTCTGTTTCCCCGCCTCTGATTCCCCGCCTCTGTTTCCCTATATCTAATTCCCCACCTCTGATGCCCCAACTCTGATTCCCCGCCTCTGATTCCCCAGCTCTGATTCCCCGCCTCTGATTCCCTGCATCCGATTCCCCATATCTGATTCCCCGCCTCTGTTTCCCCGCCTCTGATTCCCCACCTCTGTTTCCCCATATCTGATTCCCGCCTCTGATTCCCAACTATGATTCCCCGCCTCTGATTCCCCAGCTCTGATTCCCTGCCTCTGATTCCCCGCGTTCTATTCCCTGCCTCTGATTCCCCGCCTGTGATTCCCCATCACTGATTCACCACCTCTGATTCCCTACCTCTGATTCCCCATATCTAATTCCCCGCCTCTGTTTGCCCGCCTCTGATTCCCCGCCTCTGTTTCCCCATATCTGATTCCCCGCCTCTGAATCCCCAACTCTGATTCCCTGCCTCAGATTCCCCAGCTCTGATTCCCCGCCTTTGATTCCCCCCGTCTGATTCCCAGCCTCTGAATCCCCGTGTCTGATTTCCTGCCTCTGATTCCCCGCCTCTGATTCCCCATCTCTGATTCCGCACATCCAATTCCCTGCCTCTGATTCCCCAACTCTGATTCCCCACCTCTGATTCCCCAGCTCTGATTCCCCGCCTCAGATTCCCCGCGTCTGATTCCCTGCCTCTGATTCCCCGCCTCTGATTCCATGCCTCTGATTCCCCATATCTGATTTCCCGCCTCTGATTCCCCAACTCTGATTCCCCGCTTCTGATTCCCCAGCTCTGAATACCCGCCTCTGATTCCCCGCGTCTGATTCCCTGCCTCTGATTGCCCACCTCTGATTCCCCGCGTCTGATACCCTGCCTCTGATTCCCCGCCTCTGATTCCCCATCTCTGATTCACCACCTCTGATTCCCGGCCTCTGATTCCCAATCTCTGATTCCGCACATCCGATTCCCTGCCTATGATTCCCCACCTCTGATTCCCCGCCTCTGATTCCCCATCTCTGATTCACCACCTCTGATTCCCGGCCTCTGATTCCCAATCTCTGATTCCGCACATCCGATTCCCTGCCTATGATTCCCCACCTCTGATTCCCCGCCTCTGATTCCCCATATCTGATTCCCTGCCTCTGTTTCCCCGCCTCTGATTCCCTACCTCTGTTTCCCCATATCTGATTCCCCGCCTCTGATTCCCCAGCTCTGATTCCCCGCCTCTGATTCCCCGCATCTGATTCCCTGCCTCTGATTCCCCGCCTCTGATTCCAGGCCTCTGATTCCCAGCATCTGATTCCGGCCTCTGATTCCCGGCCTCTGATTCCCTGCTTCTGATTCTGTTTCCCTGCCTCTGATTCCCCATCTCTGATTCCGCACATCTGATTCCCTGCCTCTGATTCCCCACCTGTGATTCCCCATATCTGATTCCCCGCCTCTGATTCCCCGCCTCTGATTCGCCGCCTCTGTTTCCCAATATCTAACTCCCCACCTCTGATTCCCCAAATCTGATTCCCCACCTCTGATTCCCCAGCTCTGATTCCCCGCCTCTGATTCCCCGCATCTGATTCCCTGCATCTGATTCCAAGCCTCTGATTCCCTGCCTCCGATTCCCTGCCTCAGATTCCCTGCCTCAGATTCCCTGCATCAGATTCCCTTCATCTGATTCCCTGCCTCTGATTCCCCGCCTCTGATTCCCCGCCTCTGATTCCCTGCCACTGATTCCCCACCACTGATTCCCCACCTCTGATTCCCCATATCTTATTCCCCGCCTCTGTTTCCCCCGCTCTGATTCCCAGCCTCTGATTCCCCATATCTGATTCCCCGCCTCTGATTCCCCAACTCTGATTCCCCGCCTCTGATTCGCCAGCTCTGATTTCCCGCCTCTGATTTCCGGCATCCGATTCCCTGCCTCTGATTCCCCGCCTCTGATTCCCCATCTCTGATTCCCCGCCTATGATTCCCCGCCTCTGTTTCCCCGCCTCTGATTCCCCGCCTCTGTTTCCCCATATCTGATTCCCCGCCTCTGATTCCCCAACTTTGATTCCCCTCCTCTTATTCGCCAGCTATGATTCCCCGCCTCTGATTCCCTGCGTCTGATTCCCTGCCTCTGATTCCCCTTCTCTGATTCACCACCTCTGAATCCCCACCTCTGATTCCCCATCTCTGATTCAGCACATCCGATTCCCTGCCTCTAATTCCCCGCCTCTGATTCCCCGCCTCTGATTCCCTGCCTCTGATTCGCAACCTCTAATTCCCCACCTCTGATTCCCCATATCTGATTCCCCGCCTCTGTTTCCCTGCCTCTGATTCCCGGCCTCTGATTCCCCAGCTCTGATTCCCCGCCTTTTATTCCCGGCCTCTGAATCCCTGCAACTGATTCCCCGCCCCTGATTCCCCACCTCTGATTGCCCATATCTGATTCCCCGCCTCTGTTTCCCCAGCTCTGATTCCCCACCTCTGATTCCCCAGCTTTGATTCCCTGCCACTGATTCCCCGCCCCTGATTCCCCACCTCTGATTCCCCATATCTTATTCCCCGCCTCTGTTTCCCCAGCTCTGATTCCCTGCCTCTGATTCCCTGCCCTGATTCCCCATCTCTGTTTCACCGCCTTTGATTCGCCACCTCTGATTCCCCATATCTGATTCCCCGCCTCTGTTTCCCCGCCTCAGATTCCCTGCCTCTGATTCCCAACCTCTGATTCCACACCTCTCATTCCCCATATATGATTCCCCGCCTCTATTTCCCCATATCTGATTCCCCGCCTCTGATTCCCCAACTCTGATTCCCCGCCTCTGATTCCCCAGCTCTGATTCCCCGCCTCTGATTCCCGGCGTCCGATTCCCTGCCTCTGATTCCCCGCCTCTGATTCCCCATCTCTGATTCCCCGCCTCTGATTCCCCGTGTCTGATTCCCTGCCTCTGATTCCCCGCCTCTGATTCCCCGCCTTTGATTCCCCGCCACTGTTTCCCCATATCTGATTCCCCGCCTCTGTTTCCCTGCCTCTTATTCCCGGCCTCTGATTCCCCAGCTCTGATTCCCCGCCTTTTATTCCCGGCCTCTGATTCCCTGCCACTGATTCCCCGCCCCTGATTCCCCACCTCTGATTCCCCATATCTGATTCCCCGCCTCTGTTTCCCCAGCTCTGATTCCCCACCTCTGATTCCCCAGCTCTGATTCCCTGCCACTGATTCCCCGCCCCTGATTCCCCACCTCTGATTCCCCATATCTGATTCCCCGCCTCTGTTTCCCCAGCTCTGATTCCCTGCCTCTGATTCCCTGCCCTGATTCCCCATCTCTGTTTCACCGCCTTTGATTCACCACCTCTGATTCCCCATATCTGATTCCCCGCCTCTGTTTCCCCGCCTCTGATTCCCTGCCTCTGATTCCCAACCTCTGATTCCACACCTCTCATTCCCCATATCTGATTCCCCGCCTCTATTTCCCCATATCTGATTCCCCGCCTCTGATTCCCCAACTCTGATTCCCCGCCTCTGATTCCCCAGCTCTGATTCCCCGCCTCTGATTCCCGGCGTCCGATTCCCTGCCTCTGATTCCCCTTCTCTGATTCACCACCTCTGAATCCCCACCTCTGATTCCCCATCTCTGATTCCGCACATCCGATTCCCTGCCTCTGATTCCCCGCCTCTGATTCCCCAGCTCTGATTCCCCGCCTCTGATTCCCTGCATCCGATTCCCCATATCTGATTCCCCGCCTCTGTTTCCCCGCCTCTGATTCCCCACCTCTGTTTCCCCATATCTGATTCCCGCCTCTGATTCCCAACTATGATTCTCCGCCTCTGATTCCCCAGCTCTGATTCCCTGCCTCTGATTCCCCGCGTTCTATTCCCTGCCTCTGATTCCCTGCCTGTGATTCCACATCACTGATTCACCACCTCTGATTCCCTACCTCTGATTCCCCATATCTAATTCCCCGCCTCTGTTTGCCCGCCTCTGATTCCCCGCCTCTGTTTCCCCATATCTGATTCCCCGCCTCTGAATCCCCAACTCTGATTCCCTGCCTCAGATTCCCCAGCTCTGATTCCCCGCCTTTGATTCCCCCCGTCTGATTCCCAGCCTCTGAATCCCCGTGTCTGATTTCCTGCCTCTGATTCCCCGCCTCTGATTCCCCATCTCTGATTCACCGCCTCTGATTCCCCACCTCTGATTCCCCATCTCTGATTCCGCACATCCAATTCCCTGCCTCTGATTCCCCAACTCTGATTCCCCACCTCTGATTCCCCAGCTCTGATTCCCCGCCTCAGATTCCCCGCGTCTGATTCCCTGCCTCTGATTCCCCGCCTCTGATTCCCTGCCTCTGATTCCCCATATCTGATTCCCCGCCTCTGATTCCCCAACTCTGATTCCCCGCTTCTGATTCCCCAGCTCTGAATACCCTCCTCTGATTCCCCGCGTCTGATTCCCTGCCTCTGATTCCCCGCCTCTGATTCCCCATCTGTTATTCACAACCTCTGATGCCCCACCTCTGATTCCCCATATCTGATTCCCCGCCTCTGTTTCCCCGCCTCTGATTCCCCACCTCTGATTCCCCATATCTGATTCCCCGCCTCTGATTGCCCACCTCTGATTCCCCGCGTCTGATACCCTGCCTCTGATTCCCCGCCTCTGATTCCCCATCTCTGATTCACCACCTCTGATTCCCGGCCTCTGATTCCCAATCTCTGATTCCGCACATCCGATTCCCTGCCTATGATTCCCCACCTCTGATTCCCCGCCTCTGATTCCCCATATCTGATTCCCTGCCTCTGTTTCCCCGCCTCTGATTCCCTACCTCTGTTTCCCCATATCTGATTCCCCGCCTCTGATTCCCCAGCTCTGATTCCCCGCCTCTGATTCCCCGCATCTGATTCCCTGCCTCTGATTCCCCGCCTCTGATTCCAGGCCTCTGATTCCCAGCATCTGATTCCGGCCTCTGATTCCCGGCCTCTGATTCCCTGCTTCTGATTCTGTTTCCCTGCCTCTGATTCCCCATCTCTGATTCCGCACATCTGATTCCCTGCCTCTGATTCCCCACCTGTGATTCCCCATATCTGATTCCCCGCCTCTGTTTCCCCGCCTCTGATTCCCCGCCTCTGTTTCCCAATATCTAAGTCCCCACCTCTGATTCCCCAAATCTGATTCCCCACCTCTGATTCCCCAGCTCTGATTCCCCGCCTCTGATTCCCCGCATCTGATTCCCTGCATCTGATTCCAAGCCTCTGATTCCCTGCCTCCGATTCCCTGCCTCAGATTCCCTGCCTCAGATTCCCTGCATCAGATTCCCTTCATCTGATTCCCTGCCTCTGATTCCCCGCCTCTGATTCCCCGCCTCTGATTCCCTGCCACTGATTCCCCACCACTGATTCCCCACCTCTGATTCCCCATATCTTATTCCCCGCCTCTGTTTCCCCCGCTCTGATTCCCAGCCTCTGATTCCCCATATCTGATTCCCCGCCTCTGATTCCCCATATCTGATTCCCCGCCTCATTTTCCCCATATCTGCTTCGCCGCCTCTGATTCCCCAACTCTGATTCCCCGCCTCTGATTCGCCAGCTCTGATTTCCCGCCTCTGATTTCCGGCATCCGATTCCCTGCCTCTGATTCCCCGCCTCTGATTCCCCATCTCTGATTCCCCGCCTATGATTCCCCGCCTCTGTTTCCCCGCCTCTGATTCCCCGCCTCTGTTTCCCCATATCTGATTCCCCGCCTCTGATTCCCCAACTTTGATTCCCCTCCTCTTATTCGCCAGCTATGATTCCCCGCCTCTGATTCCCTGCGTCTGATTCCCTGCCTCTGATTCCCCTTCTCTGATTCACCACCTCTGAATCCCCACCTCTGATTCCCCATCTCTGATTCAGCACATCCGATTCCCTGCCTCTGATTCCCCGCCTCTGATTCCCCGCCTCTGATTCCCTGCCTCTGATTCGCAACCTCTAATTCCCCACCTCTGATTCCCCATATCTGATTCCCCGCCTCTGTTTCCCTGCCTCTGATTCCCGGCCTCTGATTCCCCAGCTCTGATTCCCCGCCTTTTATTCCCGGCCTCTGAATCCCTGCAACTGATTCCCCGCCCCTGATTCCCCACCTCTGATTCCCCATATCTGATTCCCCGCCTCTGTTTCCCCAGCTCTGATTCCCCACCTCTGATTCCCCAGCTCTGATTCCCTGCCACTGATTCCCCGCCCCTGATTCCCCACCTCTGATTCCCCATATCTTATTCCCCGCCTCTGTTTCCCCAGCTCTGATTCCCTGCCTCTGATTCCCTGCCCTGATTCCCCATCTCTGTTTCACCGCCTTTGATTCGCCACCTCTGATTCCCCATATCTGATTCCCCGCCTCTGTTTCCCCGCCTCTGATTCCCTGCCTCTGATTCCCAACCTCTGATTCCACACCTCTCATTCCCCATATATGATTCCCCGCCTCTATTTCCCCATATCTGATTCCCCGCCTCTGATTCCCCAACTCTGATTCCCCGCCTCTGATTCCCCAGCTCTGATTCCCCGCCTCTGATTCCCGGCGTCCGATTCCCTGCCTCTGATTCCCCGCCTCTGATTCCCCATCTCTGATTCCCCGCCTCTGATTCCCCGTGTCTGATTCCCTGCCTCTGATTCCCCGCCTCTGATTCCCCGCCTCTGATTCCCCGCCACTGTTTCCCCATATCTGATTCCCCGCCTCTGTTTCCCTGCCTCTTATTCCCGGCCTCTGATTCCCCAGCTCTGATTCCCCGCCCCTGATTCCCCACCTCTGATTCCCCATATCTGATTCCCCGCCTCTGTTTCCCCAGCTCTGATTCCCCACCTCTGATTCCCCAGCTCTGATTCCCTGCCACTGATTCCCCGCCCCTGATTCCCCACCTCTGATTCCCCATATCTGATTCCCCGCCTCTGTTTCCCCAGCTCTGATTCCCTGCCTCTGATTCCCTGACCTGATTCCCCATCTCTGTTTCACCGCCTTTGATTCGCCACCTCTGATTCCCCATATCTGATTCCCCGCCTCTGTTTCCCCGCCTCTGATTCCCTGCCTCTGATTCCCAACCTCTGATTCCACACCTCTCATTCCCCATATCTGATTCCCCGCCTCTATTTCCCCATATCTGATTCCCCGCCTCTGATTCCCCAACTCTGATTCCCCGCCTCTGATTCCCCAGCTCTGATTCCCCGCCTCTGATTCCCGGCGTCCGATTCCCTGCCTCTGATTCCCCTTCTCTGATTCACCACCTCTGAATCCCCACCTCTGATTCCCCATCTCTGATTCCGCACATCCGATTCCCTGCCTCTGATTCCCCGCCTCTGAATCCCCGCCTCTGATTCCCTGCCTCTGATTCGCAACCTCTAATTCCCCACCACTGATTCCCCATATCTGATTCCCTGCCTCTGTTTCCCTGCCTCTTATTCCCGGCCTCTGATTCCCCAGCTCTGATTCCCCGCCTTTTATTCCCGGCCTCTGATTCCCTGCCACTGATTCCCCGCCCCTGATTTCCCACCTCTGATTCTCCATATCTGATTCCCCGCCTCTGTTTCCCCAGCTCTGATTCCCCACCTCTGATTCACCAGCTCTGATTCCCTGCCACTGATTCCCCGCCCCTGATTCCCCACCTCTGATTCCCCATATCTGATTCCCCGCCTCTGTTTCCCCAGCTCTGATTCCCTGCCTCTGATTCCCTGCCCTGATTCCCCATCTCTGTTTCACCGCCTTTGATTCGCCACCTCTGATTCCCCATATCTGATTCCCCGCCTCTGTTTCCCCGCCTCTGATTACCTGCCTCTGATTCCCAACCTCTGATTCCACACCTCTCATTCCCCATATCTGATTCCCCGCCTCTATTTCCCCATATCTGATTCCCCGCCTCTGATTCCCCAACTCAGATTCCCCGCCTCTGATTCCCCAGCTCTGATTCCCCGCCTCTGATTCCCGGCGTCCGATTCCCTGCCTCTGATTCCCCGCCTCTGATTCCCCATCTCTGATTCCCCGCCTCTGATTCCCCGTGTCTGATTCCCTGCCTCTGATTCCCCGCCTCTGATTCCCCGCCTCTGATTCCCTGCCACTGATTCCCTGCCCCTGATTCCCCACTTCTGATTCCCCATATCTGATTCCCCGCCTCTGTTTCCCCGCCTCTGATTCCCCGCCTCTGATTCCCCATATCTGATTCCCTGCCTCTGATTCCCCAACACTGATTCCCCGCCTCTGATTCCCCAGCTCTGAATCCCCGCCTCTGATTCCCCGCGTCTGATTCCCTGCCTCTGATTCCCCGTCTTGATTCCCCATCTCTGATTTACAACCTCTGATTCCCCACCTCTGATTCCCCATATCTGATTCCCAGCCTCTGTTTCCCTGCCTCTGATTCCCCGCCTCTGATTCCCCATATCTGATTCCCCGGCTCTGATTGCCCACCTCTGATTCCCCGCCTCTGATTCGCCAGCTCTGATTCCCCGCCTCTGATTCCCCGCATCTGATTCCCTGCCTCTGATTCCCCGCCTCTGATTCCCCATCTCTGATTCACCGCCTTTGATTCGCCACCTCTGATTCCCCATATCTGATTCCCCACCTCTGTTTCCCCGCCACTGATTCCCCGCCTCTGATTCTCCATATCTCATTCCCCGCCTCTGAATCCCCATCTCTGATTCCCGGACTCTGATTCCCCACCTCTGATTCCCGGCCTCTTATTCCCAGCATTTGATTCCCGGCCTCTGATTCCCGGCCTCTGATTCCCCGCTTCTGATTCTGATTCCCTGCCTCTGATTCCCCATCTCTGATTTCGCACATCTGATTCCCTGCCTCTGATTCCCCACCTCTGATTCCCCATATCTGATTCCCCGCCTCTGTTTCCCCGCCTCTGATTCCCCGCCTCTGTTTCCCCATATCTAATTCATCACCTCTGATGCCCCAACTCTGATTCCCCGCCTCTGATTCCCCAGCTCTGATTCCCCACCTCTGATTCCCTGCATCCGATTCCCCATGTCTGATTCCCCGCCTCTGTTTCCCCGCCTCTGATTCCCCGCCTCTGTTTCCCCATATCTGATTCCCCGCCTCTGATTCCCCAGCTCTGATTCCCTGCCTCTGATTCCCCGCGTTCCATTCCCTGCCTCTGATTCCCCGCCTGTGATTCCCCATCTCTTATTCACCACCTCTGATTCCCCACCTCTGATTCCCCATATCTAATTCCCCGCCTCTGTTTGCCCGCCTCTGATTCCCCTCCTCTGTTTCCACATATCTGATTCCCCGCCTCTGAATCCCCAACTCTGATTCCCTGCCTCTGATTCACCAGCTCTGATTCCCCGCCTTTGATTCCCCCCGTCTGATTCCCAGCCTCTGAATCCCCGTGTCTGATTTCCTGCCTCTGATTCCCCGCCTCTGATTCCCCATCTCTGATTCACCGCCTCTGATTCCCCACCTCTGACTCCCCATTTCTGATTCCGCACATCCGATTCCCTGCCTCTGATTCCCCGACTCTGATTCCCCACCTCTGATTCCCCAGCTCTTATTCCCCGCCTCTGATTCCCCGCGTCTGATTCCCTGCCTCTGATTCCCCGCCTCTGATTCCCCATCTCTGATTTCCCACCTCTGATTCCCCGTGTCTGATTCCCTGCCTCTGATTCCCCGCCTCTGATTCCCCGCCTCTGATTCCCTGCAACTGATTCCCCGCCCCTGATTCCCCACCTCTGATTCCCCATATCTTATTCCCCGCCTCTGTTTCCCTCCCTCTGATTCCCAGCCTCTGATTCCCCATATCTGATTCCCTGCCTCTGATTCCCCAACTCTGATTCCCCGCCTCTGATTCCCCAGCTCTGAATCCCCGCCTCTGATTCCCCGCGTCTGATTCCCTGCCTCTGATTCCCCGCCTTGATTCCCCATCTCTGATTTACAACCTCTGATTCCCCACCTCTGATTCCCCATATCTGATTCCCAGCCTCTGTTTCCCCGCCTCTCATTCCCCGCCTCTGATTCCCCATATCTGATTCCCCGCCTCTGATTCGCCAGCTCTGATTCCCCGCCTCTGATTCCCCGCCTCTGATTCTCCATATCTCATTCCCCGCCTCTGAATCCCCATCTCTGATTCCCGGACTCTGATTCCCCACCTCTGATTCCCGGCCTCTTATTCCCAGCATTTGATTCCCGGCCTCTGATTCCCGGCCTCTGATTCCCCGCTTCTGATTCTGATTCCCTGCCTCTGATTCCCCATCTCTGATTCCGCACATCTGATTCCCTGCCTCTGATTCCCCACCTCTGATTCCCCATATCTGATTCCCCGCCTCTGTTTCCCCACCTCTGATTCCCCTCCTCTGTTTCCCCATATCTAATTCCCCACCTCTGATGCCCCAACTCTGATTCCCCGCCTCTGATTCCCCAGCTCTGATTCCCCACCTCTGATTCCCTGCATCCGATTCCCCATGTCTGATTCCCCGCCTCTGTTACCCCGCCTCTGATTCCCCGCCTCTGTTTCCCCATATCTGATTCCCCGCCTCTGATTCCCCAGCTCTGATTCCCTGCCTCTGATTCCCGGCCTCTGATTCTCCATATCTCATTCCCCGCCTCTGAATCCCCATCTCTGATTCCCGGACTCTGATTCCCCACCTCTGATTCCCGGCCTCTGATTCCCCGCTTCTGATTCTGATTCCCTGCCTCTGATTCCCCATCTCTGATTCCGCACATCCGATTCCCTGCCTCTGATTCCCCGCCTCTGATTCCCCGCCTCTGATTCCCTGCCTCTGATTCGCAACCTCTAATTCCCCACCTCTGATTCCCCATATCTGATTCCCCGCCTCTGTTTCCCTGCCTCTTATTCCCGGCCTCTGATTCCCCAGCTCTGATTCCCCACCTTTTATTCCCGGCCTCTGATTCCCTGCCACTGATTCCCCGCCCCTGATTCCCCACCTCTGATTCCCCATATCTGATTCCCCGCCTCTGTTTCCCCAGCTCTGATTCCCCACCTCTGATTCACCAGCTCTGATTCCCTGCCACTGATTCCCCGCCCCTGATTCCCCACCTCTGATTCCCCATATCTGATTCCCCGCCTCTGTTTCCCCAGCTCTGATTCCCTGCCTCTGATTCCCTGCCCTGATTCCCCATCTCTGTTTCACCGCCTTTGATTCGCCACCTCTGATTCCCCATATCTGATTCCCCGCCTCTGTTTCCCCGCCTCTGATTCCCTGCCTCTGATTCCCAACCTCTGATTCCACACCTCTCATTCCCCATATCTGATTCCCCGCCTCTATTTCCCCATATCTGATTCCCCGCCTCTGATTCCCCAACTCTGATTCCCCGCCTCTGATTCCCCAGCTCTGATTCCCCGCCTCTGATTCCCGGCGTCCGATTCCCTGCCTCTGATTCCCCGCCTCTGATTCCCCATCTCTGATTCCCCGCCTCTGATTCCCCGTGTCTGATTCCCTGCCTCTGATTCCCCGCCTCTGATTCCCCGCCTCTGATTCCCTGCCACTGATTCCCTGCCCCTGATTCCCCACTTCTGATTCCCCATATCTGATTCCCCGCCTCTGTTTCCCCGCCTCTGATTCCCCGCCTCTGATTCCCCATATCTGATTCCCTGCCTCTGATTCCCCAACTCTGATTCCCCGCCTCTGATTCCCCAGCTCTGAATCCCCGCCTCTGATTCCCCGCGTCTGATTCCCTGCCTCTGATTCCCCGTCTTGATTCCCCATCTCTGATTTACAACCTCTGATTCCCCACCTCTGATTCCCCATATCTGATTCCCAGCCTCTGTTTCCCCGCCTCTGATACCCCGCCTCTGATTCCCCATATCTGATTCCCCGGCTCTGATTGCCCACCTCTGATTCCCCGCCTCTGATTCGCCAGCTCTGATTCCCCGCCTCTGATTCCCCGCATCTGATTCCCTGCCTCTCATTCCCCGCCTCTGATTCCCCATCTCTGATTCACCGCCTTTGATTCGCCACCTCTGATTCACCATATCTGATTCCCCACCTCTGTTTCCCCGCCTCTGATTCCCCGCCTCTGATTCTCCATATCTCATTCCCCGCCTCTGAATCCCCATCTCTGATTCCCGGACTCTGATTCCCCACCTCTGATTCCCGGCCTCTTATTCCCAGCATTTGATTCCCGGCCTCTGATTCCCGGCCTCTGATTCCCCGCTTCTGATTCTGATTCCCTGCCTCTGATTCCCCATCTCTGATTCCGCACATCTGATTCCCTGCCTCTGATTCCCCACCTCTGATACCCCATATCTGATTCCCCGCCTCTGTTTCCCCGCCTCTGATTCCCCGCATCTGTTTCCCCATATCTAATTCCCCACCTCTGATGCCCCAACTCTGATTCCCCGCCTCTGATTCCCCAGCTCTGATTCCCCACCTCTGATTCCCTGCATCCGATTCCCCATGTCTGATTCCCCGCCTCTGTTTCCCGCCTCTGATTCCCCGCCTCTGTTTCCCCATATCTGATTCCCCGCCTCTGATTCCCCAGCTCTGATTCCCTGCCTCTGATTCCCCGCGTTCCATTCCCTGCCTCTGATTCCCCGCCTGTGATTCCCCATCTCTTATTCACCACCTCTGATTCCCCACCTCTGATTCCCCATATCTAATTCCCCGCCTCTGTTTGCCCGCCTCTGATTCCCCTCCTCTGTTTCCACATATCTGATTCCCCGCCTCTGAATCCCCAACTCTGATTCCCTGCCTCTGATTCACCAGCTCTGAATCCCCGCCTTTGATTCCCCCCATCTGATTCCCAGCCTCTGAATCCCCGTGTCTGATTTCCTGCCTCTGATTCCCCGCCTCTGATTCCCCATCTCTGATTCACCGCCTCTGATTCCCCACCTCTGACTCCCCATTTCTGATTCCGCACATCCGATTCCCTGCCTCTGATTCCCCGACTCTGATTCCCCACCTCTGATTCCCCAGCTCTTATTCCCCGCCTCTGATTCCCCGCGTCTGATTCCCTGCCTCTGATTCCCCGCCTCTGATTCCCCATCTCTGATTCCCCACCTCTGATTCCCCGTGTCTGATTCCCTGCCTCTGATTCCCCGCCTCTGATACCCCGCCTCTGATTCCCTGCAACTGATTCCCCGCCCCTGATTCCCCACCTCTGATTCCCCATATCTTATTCCCCGCCTCTGTTTCCTCCCTCTGATTCCCAGCCTCTGATTCCCCATATCTGATTCCCTGCCTCTGATTCCCCAACTCTGATTCCCCGCCTCTGATTCCCCAGCTCTGAATCCCCGCCTCTGATTCACCGCGTCTGATTCCCTGCCTCTGATTCCCCGCCTTGATTCCCCATCTCTGATTTACAACCTCTGATTCCCCACCTCTGATTCCCCATATCTGATTCCCAGCCTCTGTTTCCCCGCCTCTGATTCCCCTCCTCTGATTCCCCATATCTGATTCCCCGGCTCTGATTGCCCACCTCTGATTCCCCGCCTCTGATTCGCCAGCTCTGATTCCCCGCCTCTGATTCCCCGCATCTGATTCCCTGCCTCTGATTCCCCGCCTCTGATTCCCCATCTCTGATTCACCGCCTTTGATTCGCCACCTCTGATTCCCCATATCTGATTCCCCACCTCTGTTTCCCCGCCTCTGATTCCCCGCCTCTGATTCTCCATATCTCATTCCCCGCCTCTGAATCCCCATCTCTGATTCCCGGACTCTGATTCCCCACCTCTGATTCCCGGCCTCTTATTCCCAGCATTTGATTCCCTGCCTCTGATTCCCGGCCTCTGATTCCCCGCTTCTGATTCTGATTCCCTGCCTCTGATTCCCCATCTCTGATTCCGCACATCTGATTCCCTGCCTCTGATTCCCCACCTCTGATTCCCCATATCTGATTCCCCGCCTCTGTTTCCCCGCCTCTGATTCCCCGCCTCTGTTTCCCCATATCTAATTCCCCACCTCTGATGCCCCAACTCTGATTCCCCGCCTCTGATTCCCCGCCTCTGATTCCCTGCCTCTGATTCGCAACCTCTAATTCCCCACCTCTGATTCCCCATATCTGATTCCCCGCCTCTGTTTCCCTGCCTCTTATTCCCGGCCTCTGATTCCCCATCTCTGATTCCCCACCTTTTATTCCCGGCCTCTGATTCCCTGCCACTGATTCTCCGCCCCTGATTCCCCACCTCTGATTCCCCATATCTGATTCCCCGCCTCTGTTTCCCCAGCTCTGATTCCCCACCTCTGATTCACCAGCTCTGATTCCCTGCCACTGATTCCCCGCCCCTGATTCCCCACCTCTGATTCCCCATATCTGATTCCCCGCCTCTGTTTCCCCAGCTCTGATTCCCTGCCTCTGATTCCCTGCCCTGATTCCCCATCTCTGTTTCACCGCCTTTGATTCGCCACCTCTGATTCCCCATATCTGATTCCCCGCCTCTGTTTCCCCGCCTCTGATTCCCTGCCTCTGATTCCCAACCTCTGATTCCACACCTCTCATTCCCCATATCTGATTCCCCGCCTCTATTTCCCCATATCTGATTCCCCGCCTCTGATTCCCCAACTCTGATTCCCCGCCTCTGATTCCCCAGCTCTGATTCCCCGCCTCTGATTCCCGGCGTCCGATTCCCTGCCTCTGATTCCCCGCCTCTGATTCCCAACTATGATTCTCCGCCTCTGATTCCCCAGATCTGATTCCCTGCCTCTGATTCCCCGCGTTCTATTCCCTGCCTCTGATTCCCCGCCTGTGATTCCCCATCACTGATTCACCACCTCTGATTCCCTACCTCTGATTCCCCATATCTAATTCCCCGCCTCTGTTTGCCCGCCTCTGATTCCCCGCCTCTGTTTCCCCATATCTGATTCCCCGCCTCTGAATCCCCAACTCTGATTCCCTGCCTCAGATTCCCCAGCTCTGATTCCCCGCCTTTGATTCCCCCCGTCTGATTCCCAGCCTCTGAATCCCCGTGTCTGATTTCCTGCCTCTGATTCCCCGCCTCTGATTCCCCATCTCTGATTCACCGCCTCTGATTCCCCACCTCTGATTCCCCATCTCTGATTCCGCACATCCAATTCCCTGCCTCTGATTCCCCAACTCTGATTCCCCACCTCTGATTCCCCAGCTCTGATTCCCCGCCTCAGATTCCCCGCGTCTGATTCCCTGCCTCTGATTCCCCGCCTCTGATTCCCTGCCTCTGATTCCCCATATCTGATTCCCCGCCTCTGATTCCCCAACTCTGATTCCCCGCTTCTGATTCCCCAGCTCTGAATACCCTCCTCTGATTCCCCGCGTCTGATTGCCTGCCTCTGATTCCCCGCCTCTGATTCCCCATCTGTTATTCACAACCTCTGATGCCCCACCTCTGATTCCCCATATCTGATTCCCCGCCTCTGTTTCCCCGCCTCTGATTCCCCACCTCTG
Source organism: Narcine bancroftii (assembly GCF_036971445.1). Taxonomy (NCBI): domain Eukaryota; kingdom Metazoa; phylum Chordata; class Chondrichthyes; order Torpediniformes; family Narcinidae; genus Narcine; species Narcine bancroftii. The sequence goes on along the minus strand of NW_027211798.1, from coordinate 1,165,198 downwards.
ATTCCCCATATCTGATTCCCCGCCTCTGATTGCCCACCTCTGATTCCCCGCGTCTGATACCCTGCCTCTGATTCCCCGCCTCTGATTCCCCATCTCTGATTCACCACCTCTGATTCCCGGCCTCTGATTCCCAATCTCTGATTCCGCACATCCGATTCCCTGCCTATGATTCCCCACCTCTGATTCCCCGCCTCTGATTCCCCATATCTGATTCCCTGCCTCTGTTTCCCCGCCTCTGATTCCCTACCTCTGTTTCCCCATATCTGATTCCCCGCCTCTGATTCCCCAGCTCTCATTCCCCGCCTCTGAATCCCCATCTCTGATTCCCGGACTCTGATTCCCCACCTCTGATTCCCGGCCTCTTATTCCCAGCATTTGATTCCCGGCCTCTGATTCCCGGCCTCTGATTCCCCGCTTCTGATTCTGATTCCCTGCCTCTGATTCCCCATCTCTGATTCCGCACATCTGATTCCCTGCCTCTGATTCCCCACCTCTGATTCCCCATATCTGATTCCCCGCCTCTGTTTCCCCACCTCTGATTCCCCTCCTCTGTTTCCCCATATCTAATTCCCCACCTCTGATGCCCCAACTCTGATTCCCCGCCTCTGATTCCCCAGCTCTGATTCCCCACCTCTGATTCCCTGCATCCGATTCCCCATGTCTGATTCCCCGCCTCTGTTACCCCGCCTCTGATTCCCCGCCTCTGTTTCCCCATATCTGATTCCCCGCCTCTGATTCCCCAGCTCTGATTCCCTGCCTCTGATTCCCGGCCTCTGATTCTCCATATCTCATTCCCCGCCTCTGAATCCCCATCTCTGATTCCCGGACTCTGATTCCCCACCTCTGATTCCCGGCCTCTGATTCCCCGCTTCTGATTCTGATTCCCTGCCTCTGATTCCCCATCTCTGATTCCGCACATCCGATTCCCTGCCTCTGATTCCCCGCCTCTGATTCCCCGCCTCTGATTCCCTGCCTCTGATTCGCAACCTCTAATTCCCCACCTCTGATTCCCCATATCTGATTCCCCGCCTCTGTTTCCCTGCCTCTTATTCCCGGCCTCTGATTCCCCAGCTCTGATTCCCCACCTTTTATTCCCGGCCTCTGATTCCCTGCCACTGATTCCCCGCCCCTGATTCCCCACCTCTGATTCCCCATATCTGATTCCCCGCCTCTGTTTCCCCAGCTCTGATTCCCCACCTCTGATTCACCAGCTCTGATTCCCTGCCACTGATTCCCCGCCCCTGATTCCCCACCTCTGATTCCCCATATCTGATTCCCCGCTTCTGTTTCCCCAGCTCTGATTCCCTGCCTCTGATTCCCTGCCCTGATTCCCCATCTCTGTTTCACCGCCTTTGATTCGCCACCTCTGATTCCCCATATCTGATTCCCCGCCTCTGTTTCCCCGCCTCTGATTCCCTGCCTCTGATTCCCAACCTCTGATTCCACACCTCTCATTCCCCATATCTGATTCCCCGCCTCTATTTCCCCATATCTGATTCCCCGCCTCTGATTCCCCAACTCTGATTCCCCGCCTCTGATTCCCCAGCTCTGATTCCCCGCCTCTGATTCCCGGCGTCCGATTCCCTGCCTCTGATTCCCCGCCTCTGATTCCCCATCTCTGATTCCCCGCCTCTGATTCCCCGTGTCTGATTCCCTGCCTCTGATTCCCCGCCTCTGATTCCCCGCCTCTGATTCCCTGCCACTGATTCCCTGCCCCTGATTCCCCACTTCTGATTCCCCATATCTGATTCCCCGCCTCTGTTTCCCCGCCTCTGATTCCCCGCCTCTGATTCCCCATATCTGATTCCCTGCCTCTGATTCCCCAACTCTGATTCCCCGCCTCTGATTCCCCAGCTCTGAATCCCCGCCTCTGATTCCCCGCGTCTGATTCCCTGCCTCTGATTCCCCGTCTTGATTCCCCATCTCTGATTTACAACCTCTGATTCCCCACCTCTGATTCCCCATATCTGATTCCCAGCCTCTGTTTCCCCGCCTCTGATACCCCGCCTCTGATTCCCCATATCTGATTCCCCGGCTCTGATTGCCCACCTCTGATTCCCCGCCTCTGATTCGCCAGCTCTGATTCCCCGCCTCTGATTCCCCGCATCTGATTCCCTGCCTCTCATTCCCCGCCTCTGATTCCCCATCTCTGATTCACCGCCTTTGATTCGCCACCTCTGATTCACCATATCTGATTCCCCACCTCTGTTTCCCCGCCTCTGATTCCCCGCCTCTGATTCTCCATATCTCATTCCCCGCCTCTGAATCCCCATCTCTGATTCCCGGACTCTGATTCCCCACCTCTGATTCCCGGCCTCTTATTCCCAGCATTTGATTCCCGGCCTCTGATTCCCGGCCTCTGATTCCCCGCTTCTGATTCTGATTCCCTGCCTCTGATTCCCCATCTCTGATTCCGCACATCTGATTCCCTGCCTCTGATTCCCCACCTCTGATACCCCATATCTGATTCCCCGCCTCTGTTTCCCCGCCTCTGATTCCCCGCATCTGTTTCCCCATATCTAATTCCCCACCTCTGATGCCCCAACTCTGATTCCCCGCCTCTGATTCCCCAGCTCTGATTCCCCACCTCTGATTCCCTGCATCCGATTCCCCATGTCTGATTCCCCGCCTCTGTTTCCCGCCTCTGATTCCCCGCCTCTGTTTCCCCATATCTGATTCCCCGCCTCTGATTCCCCAGCTCTGATTCCCTGCCTCTGATTCCCCGCGTTCCATTCCCTGCCTCTGATTCCCCGCCTGTGATTCCCCATCTCTTATTCACCACCTCTGATTCCCCACCTCTGATTCCCCATATCTAATTCCCCGCCTCTGTTTGCCCGCCTCTGATTCCCCTCCTCTGTTTCCACATATCTGATTCCCCGCCTCTGAATCCCCAACTCTGATTCCCTGCCTCTGATTCACCAGCTCTGAATCCCCGCCTTTGATTCCCCCCATCTGATTCCCAGCCTCTGAATCCCCGTGTCTGATTTCCTGCCTCTGATTCCCCGCCTCTGATTCCCCATCTCTGATTCACCGCCTCTGATTCCCCACCTCTGACTCCCCATTTCTGATTCCGCACATCCGATTCCCTGCCTCTGATTCCCCGACTCTGATTCCCCACCTCTGATTCCCCAGCTCTTATTCCCCGCCTCTGATTCCCCGCGTCTGATTCCCTGCCTCTGATTCCCCGCCTCTGATTCCCCATCTCTGATTCCCCACCTCTGATTCCCCGTGTCTGATTCCCTGCCTCTGATTCCCCGCCTCTGATACCCCGCCTCTGATTCCCTGCAACTGATTCCCCGCCCCTGATTCCCCACCTCTGATTCCCCATATCTTATTCCCCGCCTCTGTTTCCTCCCTCTGATTCCCAGCCTCTGATTCCCCATATCTGATTCCCTGCCTCTGATTCCCCAACTCTGATTCCCCGCCTCTGATTCCCCAGCTCTGAATCCCCGCCTCTGATTCACCGCGTCTGATTCCCTGCCTCTGATTCCCCGCCTTGATTCCCCATCTCTGATTTACAACCTCTGATTCCCCACCTCTGATTCCCCATATCTGATTCCCAGCCTCTGTTTCCCCGCCTCTGATTCCCCTCCTCTGATTCCCCATATCTGATTCCCCGGCTCTGATTGCCCACCTCTGATTCCCCGCCTCTGATTCGCCAGCTCTGATTCCCCGCCTCTGATTCCCCGCATCTGATTCCCTGCCTCTGATTCCCCGCCTCTGATTCCCCATCTCTGATTCACCGCCTTTGATTCGCCACCTCTGATTCCCCATATCTGATTCCCCACCTCTGTTTCCCCGCCTCTGATTCCCCGCCTCTGATTCTCCATATCTCATTCCCCGCCTCTGAATCCCCATCTCTGATTCCCGGACTCTGATTCCCCACCTCTGATTCCCGGCCTCTTATTCCCAGCATTTGATTCCCTGCCTCTGATTCCCGGCCTCTGATTCCCCGCTTCTGATTCTGATTCCCTGCCTCTGATTCCCCATCTCTGATTCCGCACATCTGATTCCCTGCCTCTGATTCCCCACCTCTGATTCCCCATATCTGATTCCCCGCCTCTGTTTCCCCGCCTCTGATTCCCCGCCTCTGTTTCCCCATATCTAATTCCCCACCTCTGATGCCCCAACTCTGATTCCCCGCCTCTGATTCCCCGCCTCTGATTCCCTGCCTCTGATTCGCAACCTCTAATTCCCCACCTCTGATTCCCCATATCTGATTCCCCGCCTCTGTTTCCCTGCCTCTTATTCCCGGCCTCTGATTCCCCATCTCTGATTCCCCACCTTTTATTCCCGGCCTCTGATTCCCTGCCACTGATTCTCCGCCCCTGATTCCCCACCTCTGATTCCCCATATCTGATTCCCCGCCTCTGTTTCCCCAGCTCTGATTCCCCACCTCTGATTCACCAGCTCTGATTCCCTGCCACTGATTCCCCGCCCCTGATTCCCCACCTCTGATTCCCCATATCTGATTCCCCGCCTCTGTTTCCCCAGCTCTGATTCCCTGCCTCTGATTCCCTGCCCTGATTCCCCATCTCTGTTTCACCGCCTTTGATTCGCCACCTCTGATTCCCCATATCTGATTCCCCGCCTCTGTTTCCCCGCCTCTGATTCCCTGCCTCTGATTCCCAACCTCTGATTCCACACCTCTCATTCCCCATATCTGATTCCCCGCCTCTATTTCCCCATATCTGATTCCCCGCCTCTGATTCCCCAACTCTGATTCCCCGCCTCTGATTCCCCAGCTCTGATTCCCCGCCTCTGATTCCCGGCGTCCGATTCCCTGCCTCTGATTCCCCGCCTCTGATTCCCAACTATGATTCTCCGCCTCTGATTCCCCAGATCTGATTCCCTGCCTCTGATTCCCCGCGTTCTATTCCCTGCCTCTGATTCCCCGCCTGTGATTCCCCATCACTGATTCACCACCTCTGATTCCCTACCTCTGATTCCCCATATCTAATTCCCCGCCTCTGTTTGCCCGCCTCTGATTCCCCGCCTCTGTTTCCCCATATCTGATTCCCCGCCTCTGAATCCCCAACTCTGATTCCCTGCCTCAGATTCCCCAGCTCTGATTCCCCGCCTTTGATTCCCCCCGTCTGATTCCCAGCCTCTGAATCCCCGTGTCTGATTTCCTGCCTCTGATTCCCCGCCTCTGATTCCCCATCTCTGATTCACCGCCTCTGATTCCCCACCTCTGATTCCCCATCTCTGATTCCGCACATCCAATTCCCTGCCTCTGATTCCCCAACTCTGATTCCCCACCTCTGATTCCCCAGCTCTGATTCCCCGCCTCAGATTCCCCGCGTCTGATTCCCTGCCTCTGATTCCCCGCCTCTGATTCCCTGCCTCTGATTCCCCATATCTGATTCCCCGCCTCTGATTCCCCAACTCTGATTCCCCGCTTCTGATTCCCCAGCTCTGAATACCCTCCTCTGATTCCCCGCGTCTGATTCCCTGCCTCTGATTCCCCGCCTCTGATTCCCCATCTGTTATTCACAACCTCTGATGCCCCACCTCTGATTCCCCATATCTGATTCCCCGCCTCTGTTTCCCCGCCTCTGATTCCCCACCTCTGATTCCCCATATCTGATTCCCCGCCTCTGATTGCCCACCTCTGATTCCCCGCGTCTGATACCCTGCCTCTGATTCCCCGCCTCTGATTCCCCATCTCTGATTCACCACCTCTGATTCCCGGCCTCTGATTCCCAATCTCTGATTCCGCACATCCGATTCCCTGCCTATGATTCCCCACCTCTGATTCCCCGCCTCTGATTCCCCATATCTGATTCCCTGCCTCTGTTTCCCCGCCTCTGATTCCCTACCTCTGTTTCCCCATATCTGATTCCCCGCCTCTGATTCCCCAGCTCTGATTCCCCGCCTCTGATTCCCCGCATCTGATTCCCTGCCTCTGATTCCCCGCCTCTGATTCCAGGCCTCTGATTCCCAGCATCTGATTCCGGCCTCTGATTCCCGGCCTTTGATTCCCTGCTTCTGATTCTGTTTCCCTGCCTCTGATTCCCCATCTCTGATTCCGCACATCTGATTCCCTGCCTCTGATTCCCCACCTGTGATTCCCCATATCTGATTCCCCGCCTCTGTTTCCCCGCCTCTGATTCCCCGCCTCTGTTTCCCAATATCTAAGTCCCCACCTCTGATTCCCCAAATCTGATTCCCCACCTCTGATTCCCCAGCTCTGATTCCCCGCCTCTGATTCCCCGCATCTGATTCCCTGCATCTGATTCCAAGCCTCTGATTCCCTGCCTCCGATTCCCTGCCTCAGATTCCCTGCCTCAGATTCCCTGCATCAGATTCCCTTCATCTGATTCCCTGCCTCTGATTCCCCACCTCTGATTCCCCGCCTCTGATTCCCTGCCACTGATTCCCCACCACTGATTCCCCACCTCTGATTCCCAGCCTCTGATTCCCCATATCTGATTCCCCGCCTCTGATTCCCCATATCTGATTCCCTGCCTCTGTTTCCCCGCCTCTGATTCCCTACCTCTGTTTCCCCATATCTGATTCCCCGCCTCTGATTCCCCAGCTCTGATTCCCCGCCTCTGATTCCCCGCATCTGATTCCCTGCCTCTGATTCCCCGCCTCTGATTCCAGGCCTCTGATTCCCAGCATCTGATTCCGGCCTCTGATTCCCGGCCTTTGATTCCCTGCTTCTGATTCTGTTTCCCTGCCTCTGATTCCCCATCTCTGATTCCGCACATCTGATTCCCTGCCTCTGATTCCCCACCTGTGATTCCCCATATCTGATTCCCCGCCTCTGTTTCCCCGCCTCTGATTCCCCGCCTCTGTTTCCCAATATCTAAGTCCCCACCTCTGATTCCCCAAATCTGATTCCCCACCTCTGATTCCCCAGCTCTGATTCCCCGCCTCTGATTCCCCGCATCTGATTCCCTGCATCTGATTCCAAGCCTCTGATTCCCTGCCTCCGATTCCCTTCCTCAGATTCCCTGCCTCAGATTCCCTGCATCAGATTCCCTTCATCTGATTCCCTGCCTCTGATTCCCCGCCTCTGATTCCCCGCCTCTGATTCCCTGCCACTGATTCCCCACCACTGATTCCCCACCTCTGATTCCCCATATCTTATTCCCCGCCTCTGTTTCCCCCGCTCTGATTCCCAGCCTCTGATTCCCCATATCTGATTCCCCGCCTCTGATTCCCCATATCTGATTCCCCGCCTCATTTTCCCCATATCTGCTTCGCCGCCTCTGATTCCCCAACTCTGATTCCCCGCCTCTGATTCGCCAGCTCTGATTTCCCGCCTCTGATTTCCGGCATCCGATTCCCTGCCTCTGATTCCCCGCCTCTGATTCCCCATCTCTGATTCCCCGCCTATGATTCCCCGCCTCTGTTTCCCCGCCTCTGATTCCCCGCCTCTGTTTCCCCATATCTGATTCCCCGCCTCTGATTCCCCAACTTTGATTCCCCTCCTCTTATTCGCCAGCTATGATTCCCCGCCTCTGATTCCCTGCGTCTGATTCCCTGCCTCTGATTCCCCTTCTCTGATTCACCACCTCTGAATCCCCACCTCTGATTCCCCATCTCTGATTCAGCACATCCGATTCCCTGCCTCTGATTCCCCGCCTCTGATTCCCCGCCTCTGATTCCCTGCCTCTGATTCGCAACCTCTAATTCCCCACCTCTGATTCCCCATATCTGATTCCCCGCCTCTGTTTCCCTGCCTCTGATTCCCGGCCTCTGATTCCCCAGCTCTGATTCCCCGCCTTTTATTCCCGGCCTCTGAATCCCTGCAACTGATTCCCCGCCCCTGATTCCCCACCTCTGATTCCCCATATCTGATTCCCCGCCTCTGTTTCCCCAGCTCTGATTCCCCACCTCTGATTCCCCAGCTCTGATTCCCTGCCACTGATTCCCAGCCCCTGATTCCCCACCTCTGATTCCCCATATCTTATTCCCCGCCTCTGTTTCCCCAGCTCTGATTCCCCGCGTCTGATTCCCTGCCTCTGATTCCCCGCCTCTGATTCCCCATCTGTTATTCACAACCTCTGATGCCCCACCTCTGATTCCCCATATCTGATTCCCCGCCTCTGTTTCCCCGCCTCTGATTCCCCACCTCTGATTCCCCATATCTGATTCCCCGCCTCTGATTGCCCACCTCTGATTCCCCGCGTCTGATACCCTGCCTCTGATTCCCCGCCTCTGATTCCCCATCTCTGATTCACCACCTCTGATTCCCGGCCTCTGATTCCCAATCTCTGATTCCGCACATCCGATTCCCTGCCTATGATTCCCCACCTCTGATTCCCCGCCTCTGATTCCCCATATCTGATTCCCTGCCTCTGTTTCCCCGCCTCTGATTCCCTACCTCTGTTTCCCCATATCTGATTCCCCGCCTCCGATTCCCCAGCTCTGATTCCCCGCCTCTGATTCCCCGCATCTGATTCCCTGCCTCTGATTCCCCGCCTCTGATTCCAGGCCTCTGATTCCCAGCATCTGATTCCGGCCTCTGATTCCCGGCCTTTGATTCCCTGCTTCTGATTCTGTTTCCCTGCCTCTGATTCCCCATCTCTGATTCCGCACATCTGATTCCCTGCCTCTGATTCCCCACCTGTGATTCCCCATATCTGATTCCCCGCCTCTGTTTCCCCGCCTCTGATTCCCCGCCTCTGTTTCCCAATATCTAAGTCCCCACCTCTGATTCCCCAAATCTGATTCCCCACCTCTGATTCCCCAGCTCTGATTCCCCGCCTCTGATTCCCCGCATCTGATTCCCTGCATCTGATTCCAAGCCTCTGATTCCCTGCCTCCGATTCCCTGCCTCAGATTCCCTGCCTCATATTCCCTGCATCAGATTCCCTTCATCTGATTCCCTGCCTCTGATTCCCCGCCTCTGATTCCCCGCCTCTGATTCCCTGCCACTGATTCCCCACCACTGATTCCCCACCTCTGATTCCCCATATCTTATTCCCCGCCTCTGTTTCCCCCGCTCTGATTCCCAGCCTCTGATTCCCCATATCTGATTCCCCGCCTCTGATTCCCCATATCTGATTCCCCGCCTCATTTTCCCCATATCTGCTTCGCCGCCTCTGATTCCCCAACTCTGATTCCCCGCCTCTGATTCGCCAGCTCTGATTTCCCGCCTCTGATTTCCGGCATCCGATTCCCTGCCTCTGATTCCCCGCCTCTGATTCCCCATCTCTGATTCCCCGCCTATGATTCCCCGCCTCTGTTTCCCCGCCTCTGATTCCCCGCCTCTGTTTCCCCATATCTGATTCCCCGCCTCTGATTCCCCAACTTTGATTCCCCTCCTCTTATTCGCCAGCTATGATTCCCCGCCTCTGATTCCCTGCGTCTGATTCCCTGCCTCTGATTCCCCTTCTCTGATTCACCACCTCTGAATCCCCACCTCTGATTCCCCATCTCTGATTCAGCACATCCGATTCCCTGCCTCTGATTCCCCGCCTCTGATTCCCCGCCTCTGATTCCCTGCCTCTTATTCGCAACCTCTAATTCCCCACCTCTGATTCCCCATATCTGATTCCCCGCCTCTGTTTCCCTGCCTCTGATTCCCGGCCTCTGATTCCCCAGCTCTGATTCCCCGCCTTTTATTCCCGGCCTCTGAATCCCTGCAACTGATTCCCCGCCCCTGATTCCCCACCTCTGATTCCCCATATCTGATTCCCCGCCTCTGTTTCCCCAGCTCTGATTCCCCACCTCTGATTCCCCAGCTCTGATTCCCTGCCACTGATTCCCAGCCCCTGATTCCCCACCTCTGATTCCCCATATCTTATTCCCCGCCTCTGTTTCCCCAGCTCTGATTCCCTGCCTCTGATTCCCTGCCCTGATTCCCCATCTCTGTTTCACCGCCTTTGATTCGCCACCTCTGATTCCCCATATCTGATTCCCCGCCTCTGTTTCCCCGCCTCTGATTCCCTGCCTCTGATTCCCAACCTCTGATTCCACACCTCTCATTCCCCATATATGATTCCCCGCCTCTATTTCCCCATATCTGATTCCCCGCCTCTGCTTCCCCAACTCTGAATCCCCGCCTCTGATTCCCCAGCTCTGATTCCCCGCCTCTGATTCCCGGCGTCCGATTCCCTGCCTCTGATTCCCCGCCTCTGATTCCCCATCTCTGATTCCCCGCCTCTGATTCCCCGTGTCTGATTCCCTGCCTCTGATTCCCCGCCTCTGATTCCCCGCCTCTGATTCCCCGCCACTGTTTCCCCATATCTGATTCCCCGCCTCTGTTTCCCTGCCTCTTATTCCCGGCCTCTGATTCCCCAGCTCTGATTCCCCGCCTTTTATTCCCGGCCTCTGATTCCCTGCCACTGATTCCCCGCCCCTGATTCCCCACCTCTGATTCCCCATATCTGATTCCCCGCCTCTGTTTCCCCAGCTCTGATTCCCCACCTCTGATTCCCCAGCTCTGATTCCCTGCCACTGATTCCCCGCCCCTGATTCCCCACCTCTGATTCCCGATATCTGATTCCCCGCCTCTGTTTCCCCAGCTCTGATTCCCTGCCTCTGATTCCCTGACCTGATTCCCCATCTCTGTTTCACCGCCTTTGATTCGCCACCTCTGATTCCCCATATCTGATTCCCCGCCTCTGTTTCCCCGCCTCTGATTCCCTGCCTCTGATTCCCAACCTCTGATTCCACACCTCTCATTCCCCATATCTGATTCCCCGCCTCTATTTCCCCATATCTGATTCCCCGCCTCTGATTCCCCAACTCTGATTCCCCGCCTCTGATTCCCCAGCTCTGATTCCCCGCCTCTGATTCCCGGCGTCCGATTCCCTGCCTCTGATTCCCCTTCTCTGATTCACCACCTCTGAATCCCCACCTCTGATTCCCCATCTCTGATTCCGCACATCCGATTCCCTGCCTCTGATTCCCCGCCTCTGAATCCCCGCCTCTGATTCCCTGCCTCTGATTCGCAACCTCTAATTCCCCACCACTGATTCCCCATATCTGATTCCCCGCCTCTGTTTCCCTGCCTCTTATTCCCGGCCTCTGATTCCCCAGCTCTGATTCCCCGCCTTTTATTCCCGGCTTCTGATTCCCTGCCACTGATTCCCCGCCCCTGATTTCCCACCTCTGATTCTCCATATCTGATTCCCCGCCTCTGTTTCCCCAGCTCTGATTCCCCACCTCTGATTCACCAGCTCTGATTCCCTGCCACTGATTCCCCGCCCCTGATTCCCCACCTCTGATTCCCCATATCTGATTCCCCGCCTCTGTTTCCCCAGCTCTGATTCCCTGCCTCTGATTCCCTGCCCTGATTCCCCATCTCTGTTTCACCGCCTTTGATTCGCCACCTCTGATTCCCCATATCTGATTCCCCGCCTCTGTTTCCCCGCCTCTGATTACCTGCCTCTGATTCCCAACCTCTGATTCCACACCTCTCATTCCCCATATCTGATTCCCCGCCTCTATTTCCCCATATCTGATTCCCCGCCTCTGATTCCCCAACTCAGATTCCCCGCCTCTGATTCCCCAGCTCTGATTCCCCGCCTCTGATTCCCGGCGTCCGATTCCCTGCCTCTGATTCCCCGCCTCTGATTCCCCATCTCTGATTCCCCGCCTCTGATTCCCCGTGTCTGATTCCCTGCCTCTGATTCCCCGCCTCTGATTCCCCGCCTCTGATTCCCTGCCACTGATTCCCTGCCCCTGATTCCCCACTTCTGATTCCCCATATATGATTCCCCGCCTCTGTTTCCCCGCCTCTGATTCCCCGCCTCTGATTCCCCATATCTGATTCCCTGCCTCTGATTCCCCAACACTGATTCCCCGCCTCTGATTCCCCAGCTCTGAATCCCCGCCTCTGATTCCCCGCGTCTGATTCCCTGCCTCTGATTCCCCGTCTTGATTCCCCATCTCTGATTTACAACCTCTGATTCCCCACCTCTGATTCCCCATATCTGATTCCCAGCCTCTGTTTCCCTGCCTCTGATTCCCCGCCTCTGATTCCCCATATCTGATTCCCCGGCTCTGATTGCCCACCTCTGATTCCCCGCCTCTGATTCGCCAGCTCTGATTCCCCGCCTCTGATTCCCCGCATCTGATTCCCTGCCTCTGATTCCCCGCCTCTGATTCCCCATCTCTGATTCACCGCCTTTGATTCGCCACCTCTGATTCCCCATATCTGATTCCCCACCTCTGTTTCCCCGCCACTGATTCCCCGCCTCTGATTCTCCATATCTCATTCCCCGCCTCTGAATCCCCATCTCTGATTCCCGGACTCTGATTCCCCACCTCTGATTCCCGGCCTCTTATTCCCAGCATTTGATTCCCGGCCTCTGATTCCCGGCCTCTGATTCCCCGCTTCTGATTCTGATTCCCAGCCTCTGATTCCCCATCTCTGATTTCGCACATCTGATTCCCTGCCTCTGATTCCCCACCTCTGATTCCCCATATCTGATTCCCCGCCTCTGTTTCCCCGCCTCTGATTCCCCGCCTCTGTTTCCCCATATCTAATTCATCACCTCTGATGCCCCAACTCTGATTCCCCGCCTCTGATTCCCCAGCTCTGATTCCCCACCTCTGATTCCCTGCATCCGATTCCCCATGTCTGATTCCCCGCCTCTGTTTCCCCGCCTCTGATTCCCCGCCTCTGTTTCCCCATATCTGATTCCCCGCCTCTGATTCCCCAGCTCTGATTCCCTGCCTCTGATTCCCCGCGTTCCATTCCCTGCCTCTGATTCCCCGCCTGTGATTCCCCATCTCTTATTCACCACCTCTGATTCCCCACCTCTGATTCCCCATATCTAATTCCCCGCCTCTGTTTGCCCGCCTCTGATTCCCCTCCTCTGTTTCCACATATCTGATTCCCCGCCTCTGAATCCCCAACTCTGATTCCCTGCCTCTGATTCACCAGCTCTGATTCCCCGCCTTTGATTCCCCCCGTCTGATTCCCAGCCTCTGAATCCCCGTGTCTGATTTCCTGCCTCTGATTCCCCGCCTCTGATTCCCCATCTCTGATTCACCGCCTCTGATTCCCCACCTCTGACTCCCCATTTCTGATTCCGCACATCCGATTCCCTGCCTCTGATTCCCCGACTCTGATTCCCCACCTCTGATTCCCCAGCTCTTATTCCCCGCCTCTGATTCCCCGCGTCTGATTCCCTGCCTCTGATTCCCCGCCTCTGATTCGCCAGCTCTGATTCCCCGCCTCTGATTCCCCGCCTCTGATTCTCCATATCTCATTCCCCGCCTCTGAATCCCCATCTCTGATTCCCGGACTCTGATTCCCCACCTCTGATTCCCGGCCTCTTATTCCCAGCATTTGATTCCCGGCCTCTGATTCCCGGCCTCTGATTCCCCGCTTCTGATTCTGATTCCCTGCCTCTGATTCCCCATCTCTGATTCCGCACATCTGATTCCCTGCCTCTGATTCCCCACCTCTGATTCCCCATATCTGATTCCCCGCCTCTGTTTCCCCACCTCTGATTCCCCTCCTCTGTTTCCCCATATCTAATTCCCCACCTCTGATGCCCCAACTCTGATTCCCCGCCTCTGATTCCCCAGCTCTGATTCCCCACCTCTGATTCCCTGCATCCGATTCCCCATGTCTGATTCCCCGCCTCTGTTACCCCGCCTCTGATTCCCCGCCTCTGTTTCCCCATATCTGATTCCCCGCCTCTGATTCCCCAGCTCTGATTCCCTGCCTCTGATTCCCGGCCTCTGATTCTCCATATCTCATTCCCCGCCTCTGAATCCCCATCTCTGATTCCCGGACTCTGATTCCCCACCTCTGATTCCCGGCCTCTGATTCCCCGCTTCTGATTCTGATTCCCTGCCTCTGATTCCCCATCTCTGATTCCGCACATCCGATTCCCTGCCTCTGATTCCCCGCCTCTGATTCCCCGCCTCTGATTCCCTGCCTCTGATTCGCAACCTCTAATTCCCCACCTCTGATTCCCCATATCTGATTCCCCGCCTCTGTTTCCCTGCCTCTTATTCCCGGCCTCTGATTCCCCAGCTCTGATTCCCCACCTTTTATTCCCGGCCTCTGATTCCCTGCCACTGATTCCCCGCCCCTGATTCCCCACCTCTGATTCCCCATATCTGATTCCCCGCCTCTGTTTCCCCAGCTCTGATTCCCCACCTCTGATTCACCAGCTCTGATTCCCTGCCACTGATTCCCCGCCCCTGATTCCCCACCTCTGATTCCCCATATCTGATTCCCCGCCTCTGTTTCCCCAGCTCTGATTCCCTGCCTCTGATTCCCTGCCCTGATTCCCCATCTCTGTTTCACCGCCTTTGATTCGCCACCTCTGATTCCCCATATCTGATTCCCCGCCTCTGTTTCCCCGCCTCTGATTCCCTGCCTCTGATTCCCAACCTCTGATTCCACACCTCTCATTCCCCATATCTGATTCCCCGCCTCTATTTCCCCATATCTGATTCCCCGCCTCTGATTCCCCAACTCTGATTCCCCGCCTCTGATTCCCCAGCTCTGATTCCCCGCCTCTGATTCCCGGCGTCCGATTCCCTGCCTCTGATTCCCCGCCTCTGATTCCCCATCTCTGATTCCCCGCCTCTGATTCCCCGTGTCTGATTCCCTGCCTCTGATTCCCCGCCTCTGATTCCCCGCCTCTGATTCCCTGCCACTGATTCCCTGCCCCTGATTCCCCACTTCTGATTCCCCATATCTGATTCCCCGCCTCTGTTTCCCCGCCTCTGATTCCCCGCCTCTGATTCCCCATATCTGATTCCCTGCCTCTGATTCCCCAACTCTGATTCCCCGCCTCTGATTCCCCAGCTCTGAATCCCCGCCTCTGATTCCCCGCGTCTGATTCCCTGCCTCTGATTCCCCGTCTTGATTCCCCATCTCTGATTTACAACCTCTGATTCCCCACCTCTGATTCCCCATATCTGATTCCCAGCCTCTGTTTCCCCGCCTCTGATACCCCGCCTCTGATTCCCCATATCTGATTCCCCGGCTCTGATTGCCCACCTCTGATTCCCCGCCTCTGATTCGCCAGCTCTGATTCCCCGCCTCTGATTCCCCGCATCTGATTCCCTGCCTCTCATTCCCCGCCTCTGATTCCCCATCTCTGATTCACCGCCTTTGATTCGCCACCTCTGATTCACCATATCTGATTCCCCACCTCTGTTTCCCCGCCTCTGATTCCCCGCCTCTGATTCTCCATATCTCATTCCCCGCCTCTGAATCCCCATCTCTGATTCCCGGACTCTGATTCCCCACCTCTGATTCCCGGCCTCTTATTCCCAGCATTTGATTCCCGGCCTCTGATTCCCGGCCTCTGATTCCCCGCTTCTGATTCTGATTCCCTGCCTCTGATTCCCCATCTCTGATTCCGCACATCTGATTCCCTGCCTCTGATTCCCCACCTCTGATACCCCATATCTGATACCCCGCCTCTGTTTCCCCGCCTCTGATTCCCCGCCTCTGTTTCCCCATATCTAATTCCCCACCTCTGATGCCCCAACTCTGATTCCCCGCCTCTTATTCCCCAGCTCTGATTCCCCACCTCTGATTCCCTGCATCCGATTCCCCATGTCTGATTCCCCGCCTCTGTTTCCCGCCTCTGATTCCCTGCCTCTGTTTCCCCATATCTGATTCCCCGCCTCTGATTCCCCAGCTCTGATTCCCTGCCTCTGATTCCCCGCGTTCCATTCCCTGCCTCTGATTCCCCGCCTGTGATTCCCCATCTCTTATTCACCACCTCTGATTCCCCACCTCTGATTCCCCATATCTAATTCCCCGCCTCTGTTTGCCCGCCTCTGATTCCCCTCCTCTGTTTCCACATATCTGATTCCCCGCCTCTGAATCCCCAACTCTGATTCCCTGCCTCTGATTCACCAGCTCTGAATCCCCGCCTTTGATTCCCCCCGTCTGATTCCCAGCCTCTGAATCCCCGTGTCTGATTTCCTGCCTCTGATTCCCCGCCTCTGATTCCCCATCTCTGATTCACCGCCTCTGATTCCCCACCTCTGACTCCCCATTTCTGATTCCGCACATCCGATTCCCTGCCTCTGATTCCCCGACTCTGATTCCCCACCTCTGATTCCCCAGCTCTTATTCCCCGCCTCTGATTCCCCGCGTCTGATTCCCTGCCTCTGATTCCCCGCCTCTGATTCCCCATCTCTGATTCCCCACCTCTGATTCCCCGTGTCTGATTCCCTGCCTCTGATTCCCCGCCTCTGATACCCCGCCTCTGATTCCCTGCAACTGATTCCCCGCCCCTGATTCCCCACCTCTGATTCCCCATATCTTATTCCCCGCCTCTGTTTCCCTCCCTCTGATTCCCAGCCTCTGATTCCCCATATCTGATTCCCTGCCTCTGATTCCCCAACTCTGATTCCCCGCCTCTGATTCCCCAGCTCTGAATCCCCGCCTCTGATTCACCGCGTCTGATTCCCTGCCTCTGATTCCCCGCCTTGATTCCCCATCTCTGATTTACAACCTCTGATTCCCCACCTCTGATTCCCCATATCTGATTCCCAGCCTCTGTTTCCCCGCCTCTGATTCCCCGCCTCTGATTCCCCATATCTGATTCCCCGGCTCTGATTGCCCACCTCTGATTCCCCGCCTCTGATTCGCCAGCTCTGATTCCCCGCCTCTGATTCCCCGCATCTGATTCCCTGCCTCTGATTCCCCGCCTCTGATTCCCCATCTCTGATTCACCGCCTTTGATTCGCCACCTCTGATTCCCCATATCTGATTCCCCACCTCTGTTTCCCCGCCTCTGATTCCCCGCCTCTGATTCTCCATATCTCATTCCCCGCCTCTGAATCCCCATCTCTGATTCCCGGACTCTGATTCCCCACCTCTGATTCCCGGCCTCTTATTCCCAGCATTTGATTCCCTGCCTCTGATTCCCGGCCTCTGATTCCCCGCTTCTGATTCTGATTCCCTGCCTCTGATTCCCCACCTCTGATTCCCCATATCTGATTCCCCGCCTCTGTTTCCCCGCCTCTGATTCCCCGCCTCTGTTTCCCCATATCTAATTCCCCACCTCTGATGCCCCAACTCTGATTCCCCGCCTCTGATTCCCCAGCTCTGATTCCCCACCTCTGATTCCCTGCATCCGATTCCCCATGTCTGATTCCCCGCCTCTGTTTCCCCGCCTCTGATTCCCCGCCTCTGTTTCCACATATCTGATTCCCCGCCTCTGATTCCCCAGCTCTGATTCCCTGCCTCTGATTCCCGGCCTCTGATTCTCCATATCTCATTCCCCGCCTCTGATTCCCCGCCTCTGTTTCCCCATATCTGAATCCCCGCCTCTGATTCCCCACCTCTGATTCCCCAGCTCTTATTCCCCGCCTCTGATTTCCCGCGTCTGATTCCCTGCCTCTGATTCCCCGCCTCTGATTCCCCACCTCTGATTCCCCGTGTCTGATTCCCTGCCTCTGATTCCCCGCCTCTGATTCCCCGCCTCTGATTCCCTGCAACTGATTCCCCGCCCCTGATTCCCCACCTCTGATTCCCCATATCTTATTCCCCGCCTCTGTTTCCCTCCCTCTGATTCCCAGCCTCTGATTCCCCATATCTGATTCCCTGCATCTGATTCCCCAACTCTGATTCCCCGCCTCTGATTCCCCAGCTCTGAATCCCCGCCTCTGATTCCCCGCGTCTGATTCCCTGCCTCTGATTCCCCGCCTTGATTCCCCATCTCTGATTTACAACCTCTGATTCCCCACCTCTGATTCCCCATATCTGATTCCCAGCCTCTGTTTCCCCGCCTCTGATTCCCCGCCTCTGATTCCCCATATCTGATTCCCCGCCTCTGATTCGCCAGCTCTGATTCCCCGCCTCTGATTCCCCGCCTCTGATTCTCCATATCTCATTCCCCGCCTCTGAATCCCCATCTCTGATTCCCGGACTCTGATTCCCCACCTCTGATTCCCGGCCTCTTATTCCCAGCATTTGATTCCCGGCCTCTGATTCCCGGCCTCTGATTCCTCGCTTCTGATTCTGATTCCCTGCCTCTGATTCCCCATCTCTGATTCCGCACATCTGATTCCCTGCCTCTGATTCCCCACCTCTGATTCCCCATATCTGATTCCCCGCCTCTGTTTCCCCACCTCTGATTCCCCTCCTCTGTTTCCCCATATCTAATTCCCCACCTCTGATGCCCCAACTCTGATTCCCCGCCTCTGATTCCCCAGCTCTGATTCCCCACCTCTGATTCCCTGCATCCGATTCCCAATGTCTGATTCCCCGCCTCTGTTTCCCCGCCTCTGATTCCCCGCCTCTGTTTCCCCATATCTGATTCCCCGCCTCTGATTCCCCAGCTCTGATTCCCTGCCTCTGATTCCCGGCCTCTGATTCTCCATATCTCATTCCCCGCCTCTGAATCCCCATCTCTGATTCCCAGACTCTGATTCCCCACATCTGATTCCCGGCCTCTTATTCCCAGCATTTGATTCCCGGCCTCTGATTCCCGGCCTCTGATTCCCCGCTTCTGATTCTGATTCCCTGCCTCTGATTCCCCATCTCTGATTCCGCACATCCGATTCCCTGCCTCTGATTCCCCGCCTCTGATTCCCCGCCTCTGATTCCCTGCCTCTGATTCGCAACCTCTAATTCCCCACCTCTGATTCCCCATATCTGATTCCCCGCCTCTGTTTCCCTGCCTCTTATTCCCGGCCTCTGATTCCCCAGCTCTGATTCCCCGCCTTTTATTCCCGGCCTCTGATTCCCTGCCACTGATTCCCCGCCCCTGATTCCCCACCTCTGATTCCCCATATCTGATTCCCCGCCTCTGTTTCCCCAGCTCTGATTCCCCACCTCTGATTCACCAGCTCTGATTCCCTGCCACTGATTCCCCGCCCCTGATTCCCCACCGCTGATTCCCCATATCTGATTCCCCGCCTCTGTTTCCCCAGCTCTGATTCCCTGCCTCTGATTCCCTGCCCTGATTCCCCATCTCTGTTTCACCGCCTTTGATTCGCCACCTCTGATTCCCCATATCTGATTCCCCGCCTCTGTTTCCCCGCCTCTGATTCCCTGCCTCTGATTCCCAACCTCTGATTCCACACCTCTCATTCCCCATATCTGATTCCCCGCCTCTATTTCCCCATATCTGATTCCCCGCCTCTGATTCCCCAACTCTGATTCCCCGCCTCTGATTCCCCAGCTCTGATTCCCCGCCTCTGATTCCCGGCGTCCGATTCCCTGCCTCTGATTCCCCGCCTCTGATTCCCCATCTCTGATTCCCCGCCTCTGATTCCCCGTGTCTGATTCCATGCCTCTGATTCCCCGCCTCTGATTCCCCACCTCTGATTCCCTGCCACTGATTCCCTGCCCCTGATTCCCCACTTCTGATTCCCCATATCTGATTCCCCGCCTCTGTTTCCCCGCCTCTGATTCCCCGCCTCTGATTCCCCATATCTGATTCCCTGCCTCTGATTCCCCAACTCTGATTCCCCGCCTCTGATTCCCCAGCTCTGAATCCCCGCCTCTGATTCCCCGCGACTGATTCCCTGCCTCTGATTCCCCGTCTTGATTCCCCATCTCTGATTTACAACCTCTGATTCCCCACCTCTGATTCCCCATATCTGATTCCCAGCCTCTGTTTCCCCGCCTCTGATACCCCGCCTCTGATTCCCCATATCTGATTCCCCGGCTCTGATTGCCCACCTCTGATTCCCCGCCTCTGATTCGCCAGCTCTGATTCCCCGCCTCTGATTCCCCGCATCTGATTCCCTGCCTCTCATTCCCCGCCTCTGATTCCCCATCTCTGATTCACCGCCTTTGATTCGCCACCTCTGATTCACCATATCTGATTCCCCACCTCTGTTTCCCCGCCTCTGATTCCCCGCCTCTGATTCTCCATATCTCATTCCCCGCCTCTGAATCCCCATCTCTGATTCCCGGACTCTGATTCCCCACCTCTGATTCCCGGCCTCTTATTCCCAGCATTTGATTCCCGGCCTCTGATTCCCGGCCTCTGATTCCCCGCTTCTGATTCTGATTCCCTGCCTCTGATTCCCCATCTCTGATTCCGCACATCTGATTCCCTGCCTCTGATTCCCCACCTCTGATACCCCATATCTGATTCCCCGCCTCTGTTTCCCCGCCTCTGATTCCCCGCCTCTGTTTCCCCATATCTAATTCCCCACCTCTGATGCCCCAACTCTGATTCCCCGCCTCTGATTCCCCAGCTCTGATTCCCCACCTCTGATTCCCTGCATCCGATTCCCCATGTCTGATTCCCCGCCTCTGTTTCCCGCCTCTGATTCCCCGCCTCTGTTTCCCCATATCTGATTCCCCGCCTCTGATTCCCCAGCTCTGATTCCCTGCCTCTGATTCCCCGCATTCCATTCCCTGCCTCTGATTCCCCGCCTGTGATTCCCCATCTCTTATTCACCACCTCTGATTCCCCACCTCTGATTCCCCATATCTAATTCCCCGCCTCTGTTTGCCCGCCTCTGATTCCCCTCCTCTGTTTCCACATATCTGATTCCCCGCCTCTGAATCCCCAACTCTGATTCCCTGCCTCTGATTCACCAGCTCTGATTCCCCGCCTTTGATTCCCCCCGTCTGATTCCCAGCCTCTGAATCCCCGTGTCTGATTTCCTGCCTCTGATTCCCCGCCTCTGATTCCCCATCTCTGATTCACCGCCTCTGATTCCCCACCTCTGACTCCCCATTTCTGATTCCGCACATCCGATTCCCTGCCTCTGATTCCCCGACTCTGATTCCCCACCTCTGATTCCCCAGCTCTTATTCCCCGCCTCTGATTCCCCGCGTCTGATTCCCTGCCTCTGATTCCCCGCCTCTGATTCCCCATCTCTGATTCCCCACCTCTGATTCCCCGTGTCTGATTCCCTGCCTCTGATTCCCCGCCTCTGATTCCCCGCCTCTGATTCCCTGCAACTGATTCCCCGCCCCTGATTCCCCACCTCTGATTCCCCATATCTTATTCCCCGCCTCTGTTTCCCTCCCTCTGATTCCCAGCCTCTGATTCCCCATATCTGATTCCCTGCCTCTGATTCCCCAACTCTGATTCCCCGCCTCTGATTCCCCAGCTCTGAATCCCCGCCTCTGATTCACCGCGTCTGATTCCCTGCCTCTGATTCCCCGCCTTGATTCCCCATCTCTGATTTACAACCTCTGATTCCCCACCTCTGATTCCCCATATCTGATTCCCAGCCTCTGTTTCCCCGCCTCTGATTCCCCGCCTCTGATTCCCCATATCTGATTCCCCGGCTCTGATTGCCCACCTCTGATTCCCCGCCTCTGATTCGCCAGCTCTGATTCCCCGCCTCTGATTCCCCGCATCTGATTCCCTGCCTCTGATTCCCAGCCTCTGATTCCCCATCTCTGATTCACCGCCTTTGATTCGCCACCTCTGATTCCCCATATCTGATTCCCCACCTCTGTTTCCCCGCCTCTGATTCCCCGCCTCTGATTCTCCATATCTCATTCCCCGCCTCTGAATCCCCATCTCTGATTCCCGGACTCTGATTCCCCACCTCTGATTCCCGGCCTCTTATTCCCAGCATTTGATTCCCTGCCTCTGATTCCCAGCCTCTGATTCCCCGCTTCTGATTCTGATTCCCTGCCTCTGATTCCCCATCTCTGATTCCGCACATCTGATTCCCTGCCTCTGATTCCCCACCTCTGATTCCCCATATCTGATTCCCCGCCTCTGTTTCCCCGCCTCTGATTCCCCGCCTCTGTTTCCCCATATCTAATTCCCCACCTCTGATGCCCCAACTCCGATTCCCCGCCTCTGATTCCCCAGCTCTGATTCCCCACCTCTGATTCCCTGCATCCGATTCCCCATGTCTGATTCCCCGCCTCTGTTTCCCCGCCTCTGATTCCCCGCCTCTGTTTCCAC
This sequence comes from Narcine bancroftii, assembly GCF_036971445.1. NCBI lineage: Eukaryota > Metazoa > Chordata > Chondrichthyes > Torpediniformes > Narcinidae > Narcine > Narcine bancroftii. The sequence goes on along the minus strand of NW_027211798.1, from coordinate 1,143,404 downwards.
ATATCTGATTCCCCGCCTCTGATTCCCCAGCTCTGATTCCCTGCCTCTGATTCCCAGCCTCTGATTCTCCATATCTCATTCCCCGCCTCTGATTCCCCGCCCCTGTTTCCCCATATCTGAATCCCCGCCTCTGATTCCCCAGCTCTGATTCCCCGCCTTTTATTCCCGGCCTCTGATTCCCTGCCACTGATTCCCCGCCCCTGATTCCCCACCTCTGATTCCCCATATCTGATTCCCCGCCTCTGTTTCCCCAGCTCTGATTCCCCACCTCTGATTCCCCAGCTCTGATTCCCTGCCACTGATTCCCCGCATTTGATTCGCCACCTCTGATTCCCCATATCTGATTCCCCGCCTCTGTTTCCCCGCCTCTGATTCCCTGCCTCTGATTCCCAACCTCTGATTCCACACCTCTCATTCCCCATATCTGATTCCCCGCCTCTATTTCCCCATATCTGATTCCCCGCCTCTGATTCCCCGCCTCTGATTCCCCGCCTCTGATTCCCCAGCTCTGATTCCCCGCCTCTGATTCCCGGCGTCCGATTCCCTGCCTCTGATTCCCCATCTCTGATTCCCCGCCTCTGATTCCCCGTGTCTGATTCCCTGCCTCTGATTCCCCGCCTCTGATTCCCCGCCTCTGATTCCCTGCCACTGATTCCCTGCCCCTGATTCCCCACTTCTGATTCCCCATATCTGATTCCCCGCCTCTGTTTCCCCGCCTCTGATTCTCCGCCTCTGATTCCCCATATCTGATTCCCTGCCTCTGATTCCGCAACTCTGATTCCCCGCCTCTGATTCCCCAGCTCTGAATCCCCACCTCTGATTCCCCGCGTCTGATTCCCTGCCTCTGATTCCCCGTCTTGATTCCCCATCTCTGATTTACAACCTCTGATTCCCCACCTCTGATTCCCCATATCTGATTCCCAGCCTCTGTTTCCCCGCCTTTGATTCCCCGCCTCTGATTCCCCATATCTGATTCCCCGGCTCTGATTGCCCACCTCTGATTCCCCGCCTCTGATTCGCCAGCTCTGATTCCCCGCCTCTGATTCCCCGCCTCTGTTTCCCCATATCTAATTCCCCACCTCTGATGCCCCAACTCTGATTCCCCGCCTCTGATTCCCCAGCTCTGATTCCCCACCTCTGATTCCCTGCATCCGATTCCCCATGTCTGATTCCCCGCCTCTGTTTCCCGCCTCTGATTCCCCGCCTCTGTTTCCCCATATCTGATTCCCCGCCTCTGATTCCCCAGCTCTGATTCCCTGCCTCTGATTCCCCGCGTTCCATTCCCTGCCTCTGATTCCCCGCCTGTGATTCCCCATCTCTTATTCACCACCTCTGATTCCCCACCTCTGATTCCCCATATCTAATTCCCCGCCTCTGTTTGCCCGCCTCTGATTCCCCTCCTCTGTTTCCACATATCTGATTCCCCGCCTCTGAATCCCCAACTCTGATTCCCTGCCTCTGATTCACCAGCTCTGAATCCCCGCCTTTGATTCCCCCCGTCTGATTCCCAGCCTCTGAATCCCCGTGTCTGATTTCCTGCCTCTGATTCCCCGCCTCTGATTCCCCATCTCTGATTCACCGCCTCTGATTCCCCACCTCTGACTCCCCATTTCTGATTCCGCACATCCGATTCCCTGCCTCTGATTCCCCGACTCTGATTCCCCACCTCTGATTCCCCAGCTCTTATTCCCCGCCTCTGATTCCCCGCGTCTGATTCCCTGCCTCTGATTCCCCGCCTCTGATTCCCCATCTCTGATTCCCCACCTCTGATTCCCCGTGTCTGATTCCCTGCCTCTGATTCCCCGCCTCTGATTCCCCGCCTCTGATTCCCTGCAACTGATTCCCCGCCCCTGATTCCCCACCTCTGATTCCCCATATCTTATTCCCCGCCTCTGTTTCCCTCCCTCTGATTCCCAGCCTCTGATTCCCCATATCTGATTCCCTGCCTCTGATTCCCCAACTCTGATTCCCCGCATCTGATTCCCCAGCTCTGAATCCCTGCCTCTGATTCACCGCGTCTGATTCCCTGCCTCTGATTCCCCGCCTTGATTCCCCATCTCTGATTTACAACCTCTGATTCCCCACCTCTGATTCCCCATATCTGATTCCCAGCCTCTGTTTCCCCGCCTCTGATTCCCCGCCTCTGATTCCCCATATCTGATTCCCCGGCTCTGATTGCCCACCTCTGATTCCCCGCCTCTGATTCGCCAGCTCTGATTCCCCGCCTCTGATTCCCCGCATCTGATTCCCTGCCTCTGATTCCCCGCCTCTGATTCCCCATCTCTGATTCACCGCCTTTGATTCACCACCTCTGATTCACCATATCTGATTCCCCACCTCTGTTTCCCCGCCTCTGATTCCCCGCCTCTGATTCTCCATATCTCATTCCCCGCCTCTGAATCCCCATCTCTGATTCCCGGACTCTGATTCCCCACCTCTGATTCCCGGCCTCTTATTCCCAGCATTTGATTCCCTGCCTCTGATTCCCGGCCTCTGATTCCCCGCTTCTGATTCTGATTCCCTGCCTCTGATTCCCCATCTCTGATTCCGCACATCTGATTCCCTGCCTCTGATTCCCCACCTCTGATTCCCCATATCTGATTCCCCGCCTCTGTTTCCCCGCCTCTGATTCCCCGCCTCTGTTTCCCCATATCTAATTCCCCACCTCTGATGCCCCAACTCTGATTCCCCGCCTCTGATTCCCCAGCTCTGATTCCCCACCTCTGATTCCCTGCATCCGATTCCCCATGTCTGATTCCCCGCCTCTGTTTCCCCGCCTCTGATTCCCCGCCTCTGTTTCCACATATCTGATTCCCCGCCTCTGATTCCCCAGCTCTGATTCCCTGCCTCTGATTCCCGGCCTCTGATTCTCATATCTCATTCCCCGCCTCTGATTCCCCGCCTCTGTTTCCCCATATCTGAATCCCCGCCTCTGATTCCCCACCTCTGATTCCCCAGCTCTTATTCCCCGCCTCTGATTCCCCGCGTCTGATTCCCTGCCTCTGATTCCCCGCCTCTGATTCCCCATCTCTGATTCCCCACCTCTGATTCCCCGTGTCTGATTCCCTGCCTCTGATTCCCCGCCTCTGATTCCCCGCCTCTGATTCCCTGCAACTGATTCCCCGCCCCTGATTCCCCACCTCTGATTCCCCATATCTTATTCCCCGCCTCTGTTTCCCTCCATCTGATTCCCAGCCTCTGATTCCCCATATCTGATTCCCTGCCTCTGATTCCCCAACTCTGATTCCCCGCCTCTGATTCCCCAGCTCTGAATCCCTGCCTCTGATTCCCCGCGTCTGATTCCCTGCCTCTGATTCCCCGCCTTGATTCCCCATCTCTGATTTACAACCTCTGATTCCCCACCTCTGATTCCCCATATCTGATTCCCAGCCTCTGTTTCCCCGCCTCTGATTCCCCGCCTCTGATTCCCCATATCTGATTCCCCGCCTCTGATGCGCCAGCTCTGATTCCCCGCCTCTGATTCCCCGCCTCTGATTCTCCATATGGCATTCCCCGCCTCTGAATCCCCATCTCTGATTCCCGGACTCTGATTCCCCACCTCTGATTCCCGGCCTCTTATTCCCAGCATTTGATTCCCGGCCTCTGATTCCCGGCCTCTGATTCCCCGCTTCTGATTCTGATTCCCTGCCTCTGATTCCCCATCTCTGATTCCGCACATCTGATTCCCTGCCTCTGATTCCCCACCTCTGATTCCCCATATCTGATTCCCCGCCTCTGTTTCCCCACCTCTGATTCCCCTCCTCTGTTTCCCCATATCTAATTCCCCACCTCTGATGCCCCAACTCTGATTCCCCGCCTCTGATTCCCCAGCTCTGATTCCCCACCTCTGATTCCCTGCATCCGATTCCCCATGTCTGATTCCCCGCCTCTGTTTCCCCGCCTCTGATTCCCCGCCTCTGTTTCCCCATATCTGATTCCCCGCCTCTGATTCCCCAGCTCTGATTCCCTGCCTCTGATTCCCGGCCTCTGATTCTCCATATCTCATTCCCCGCCTCTGAATCCCCATCTCTGATTCCCGGACTCTGATTCCCCACCTCTGATTCCCGGCCTCTTATTCCCAGCATTTGATTCCCGGCCTCTGATTCCCGGCCTCTGATTCCCCGCTTCTGATTCTGATTCCCTGCCTCTGTTTCCCCGCCTCTGATTCCCCGCCTCTGTTTCCACATATCTGATTCCCCGCCTCTGATTCCCCAGCTCTGATTCCCTGCCTCTGATTCCCGGCCTCTGATTCTCATATCTCATTCCCCGCCTCTGATTCCCCGCCTCTGTTTCCCCATATCTGAATCCCCGCCTCTGATTCCCCACCTCTGATTCCCCAGCTCTTATTCCCCGCCTCTGATTCCCCGCGTCTGATTCCCTGCCTCTGATTCCCCGCCTCTGATTCCCCATCTCTGATTCCCCACCTCTGATTCCCCGTGTCTGATTCCCTGCCTCTGATTCCCCGCCTCTGATTCCCCGCCTCTGATTCCCTGCAACTGATTCCCCGCCCCTGATTCCCCACCTCTGATTCCCCATATCTTATTCCCCGCCTCTGTTTCCCCGCCTCTGATTCCCCGCCTCTGATTCCCCATATCTGATTCCCCGCCTCTGATGCGCCAGCTCTGATTCCCCGCCTCTGATTCCCCGCCTCTGATTCTCCATATGTCATTCCCCGCCTCTGAATCCCCATCTCTGATTCCCGGACTCTGATTCCCCACCTCTGATTCCCGGCCTCTTATTCCCAGCATTTGATTCCCGGCCTCTGATTCCCGGCCTCTGATTCCCCGCTTCTGATTCTGATTCCCTGCCTCTGATTCCCCATCTCTGATTCCGCACATCTGATTCCCTGCCTCTGATTCCCCACCTCTGATTCCCCATATCTGATTCCCCGCCTCTGTTTCCCCACCTCTGATTCCCCTCCTCTGTTTCCCCATATCTAATTCCCCACCTCTGATGCCCCAACTCTGATTCCCCGCCTCTGATTCCCCAGCTCTGATTCCCCACCTCTGATTCCCTGCATCCGATTCCCCATGTCTGATTCCCCGCCTCTGTTTCCCCGCCTCTGATTCCCCGCCTCTGTTTCCCCATATCTGATTCCCCGCCTCTGATTCCCCAGCTCTGATTCCCTGCCTCTGATTCCCGGCCTCTGATTCTCCATATCTCATTCCCCGCCTCTGAATCCCCATCTCTGATTCCCGGACTCTGATTCCCCACCTCTGATTCCCGGCCTCTTATTCCCAGCATTTGATTCCCGGCCTCTGATTCCCGGCCTCTGATTCCCCGCTTCTGATTCTGATTCCCTGCCTCTGTTTCCCCGCCTCTGATTCCCCGCCTCTGTTTCCACATATCTGATTCCCCACCTCTGATTCCCCAGCTCTGATTCCCTGCCTCTGATTCCCGGCCTCTGATTCTCATATCTCATTCCCCGCCTCTGATTCCCCGCCTCTGTTTCCCCATATCTGAATCCCCGCCTCTGATTCCCCACCTCTGATTCCCCAGCTCTTATTCCCCGCCTCTGATTCCCCGCGTCTGATTCCCTGCCTCTGATTCCCCGCCTCTGATTCCCCATCTCTGATTCCCCACCTCTGATTCCCCGTGTCTGATTCCCTGCCTCTGATTCCCCGCCTCTGATTCCCCGCCTCCGATTCCCTGCAACTGATTCCCCGCCCCTGATTCCCCACCTCTGATTCCCCATATCTTATTCCCCGCCTCTGTTTCCCTCCCTCTGATTCCCAGCCTCTGATTCCCCATATCTGATTCCCTGCCTCTGATTCCCCAACTCTGATTCCCCGCCTCTGATTCCCCAGCTCTGAATCCCTGCCTCTGATTCCCCGCGTCTGATTCCCTGCCTCTGATTCCCCGCCTTGATTCCCCATCTCTGATTTACAACCTCTGATTCCCCACCTCTGATTCCCCATATCTGATTCCCAGCCTCTGTTTCCCCGCCTCTGATTCCCCGCCTCTGATTCCCCATATCTGATTCCCCGCCTCTGATGCGCCAGCTCTGATTCCCCGCCTCTGATTCCCCGCCTCTGATTCTCCATATGTCATTCCCCGCCTCTGAATCCCCATCTCTGATTCCCGGACTCTGATTCCCCACCTCTGATTCCCGGCCTCTTATTCCCAGCATTTGATTCCCGGCCTCTGATTCCCGGCCTCTGATTCCCCGCTTCTGATTCTGATTCCCTGCCTCTGATTCCCCATCTCTGATTCCGCACATCTGATTCCCTGCCTCTGATTCCCCACCTCTGATTCCCCATATCTGATTCCCCGCCTCTGTTTCCCCACCTCTGATTCCCCTCCTCTGTTTCCCCATATCTAATTCCCCACCTCTGATGCCCCAACTCTGATTCCCCGCCTCTGATTCCCCAGCTCTGATTCCCCACCTCTGATTCCCTGCATCCGATTCCCCATGTCTGATTCCCCGCCTCTGTTTCCCCGCCTCTGATTCCCCGCCTCTGTTTCCCCATATCTGATTCCCCGCCTCTGATTCCCCAGCTCTGATTCCCTGCCTCTGATTCCCGGCCTCTGATTCTCCATATCTCATTCCCCGCCTCTGAATCCCCATCTCTGATTCCCGGACTCTGATTCCCCACCTCTGATTCCCGGCCTCTTATTCCCAGCATTTGATTCCCGGCCTCTGATTCCCGGCCTCTGATTCCCCGCTTCTGATTCTGATTCCCTGCCTCTGATTCCCCATCTCTGATTCCGCACATCCGATTCCCTGCCTCTGATTCCCCGCCTCTGATTCCCCGCCTCTGATTCCCTGCCTCTGATTCGCAACCTCTAATTCCCACCTCTGATTCCCCATATCTGATTCCCCGCCTCTGTTTCCCTGCCTCTTATTCCCGGCCTCTGATTCCCCAGCTCTGATTCCCCGCCTTTTATTCCCGGCCTCTGATTCCCTGCCACTGATTCCCCGCACCTGATTCCCCACCTCTGATTCCCCATATCTGATTCCCCGCCTCTGTTTCCCCAGCTCTGATTCCCCACCTCTGATTCACCAGCTCTGATTCCCTGCCACTGATTCCCCGCCCCTGATTCCCCACCTCTGATTCCCCATATCTGATTCCCCGCCTCTGTTTCCCCAGCTCTGATTCCCTGCCTCTGATTCCCTGCCCTGATTCCCCATCTCTGTTTCACCGCCTTTGATTCGCCACCTCTGATTCCCCATATCTGATTCCCCGCCTCTGTTTCCCCGCCTCTGATTCCCTGCCTCTGATTCCCAACCTCTGATTCCACACCTCTCATTCCCCATATCTGATTCCCCGCCTCTATTTCCCCATATCTGATTCCCCGCCTCTGATTCCCCAACTCTGATTCCCCGCCTCTGATTCCCCAGCTCTGATTCCCCGCCTCTGATTCCCGGCGTCCGATTCCCTGCCTCTGATTCCCCGCCTCTGATTCCCCATCTCTGATTCCCCGCCTCTGATTCCCCGTGTCTGATTCCCTGCCTCTGATTCCCCGCCTCTGATTCCCCACCTCTGATTCCCTGCCACTGATTCCCTGCCCCTGATTCCCCACTTCTGATTCCCCATATCTGATTCCCCGCCTCTGTTTCCCCGCCTCTGATTCCCCGCCTCTGATTCCCCATATCTGATTCCCTGCCTCTGATTCCGCAACTCTGATTCCCCGCCTCTGATTCCCCAGCTCTGAATCCCCGCCTCTGATTCCCCGCGTCTGATTCCCTGCCTCTGATTCCCCGTCTTGATTCCCCATCTCTGATTTACAACCTCTGATTCCCCACCTCTGATTCCCCATATCTGATTCCCAGCCTCTGTTTCCCCGCCTTTGATTCCCCGCCTCTGATTCCCCATATCTGATTCCCCGGCTCTGATTGCCCACCTCTGATTCCCCGCCTCTGATTCGCCAGCTCTGATTCCCCGCCTCTGATTCCCCGCATCTGATTCCCTGCCTCTGATTCCCCGCCTCTGATTCCCCATCTCTGATTCACCGCCTTTGATTCGCCACCTCTGATTCCCCATATCTGATTCCCCACCTCTGTTTCCCCGCCTCTGATTCCCCGCCTCTGATTCTCCATATCTCATTCCCCGCCTCTGAATCCCCATCTCTGATTCCCGGACTCTGATTCCCCACCTCTGATTCCCGGCCTCTTATTCCCAGCATTTGATTCCCAGCCTCTGATTCCCGGCCTCTGATTCCCCGCTTCTGATTCTGATTCCCTGCCTCTGATTCCCCATCTCTGATTCCGCACATCTGATTCCCTGCCTCTGATTCCCCACCTCTGATTCCCCATATCTGATTCCCCGCCTCTGTTTCCCCGCCTCTGATTCCCCGCCTCTGTTTCCACATATCTAATTCCCCACCTCTGATGCCCCAACTCTGATTCCCCGCCTCTGATTCCCCAGCTCTGATTCCCCACCTCTGATTCCCTGCATCCGATTCCCCATGTCTGATTCCCCGCCTCTGTTTCCCCGCCTCTGATTCCCCGCCTCTGTTTCCCCATATCTGATTCCCCGCCTCTGATTCCCCAGCTCTGATTCCCTGCCTCTGATTCCCCGCGTTCCATTCCCTGCCTCTGATTCCCCGCCTGTGATTCCCCATCTCTTATTCACCACCTCTGATTCCCCACCTCTGATTCCCCATATCTAATTCCCCGCCTCTGTTTGCCCGCCTCTGATTCCCCTCCTCTGTTTCCACATATCTGATTCCCCGCCTCAGAATCCGTAACTCTGATTCACTCCCTCTGATTCACCAGCTCTGATTCCCCGCCTTTGATTCCCCCCGTCTGATTCCCAGCCTCTGAATCCCCGTGTCTGATTTCCTGCCTCTGATTCCCCGCCTCTGATTCCCCATCTCTGATTCACCGCCTCTGATTCCCCACCTCTGACTCCCCATTTCTGATTCCGCACATCCGATTCCCTGCCTCTGATTCCCCGACTCTGATTCCCCACCTCTGATTCCCCAGCTCTTATTCCCCGCCTCTGATTCCCCGCGTCTGATTCCCTGCCTCTGATTCCCCGCCTCTGATTCCCCATCTCTGATTCCCCACCTCTGATTCCCCGTGTCTGATTCCCTGCCTCTGATTCCCCGCCTCTGATTCCCCGCCTCTGATTCCCTGCAACTGATTCCCCGCCCCTGATTCCCCACCTCTGATTCCCCATATTTTATTCCCCGCCTCTGTTTCCCTCCCTCTGATTCCCAGCCTCTGATTCCCCATATCTGATTCCCTGCCTCTGATTCCCCATATCTGATTCCCCGCCTCTATTTCCCCATATCTGCTTCGCCGCCTCTGATTCCCCAACTCTGATTTCCCGCCTCTGATTCCCCAGCTCTGATTTCCCGCCTCTGATTCCCGGCATCCGATTCCCTGCCTCTGATTCCCCGCCTCTGATTCCCTATCTCTGATACCCCGCCTCTGATTCCCCGTGTCTGATTCCCTGCCTATGATTCCCCGCCTCTGATTCCCCGCGTCTGATTCCCTGCCTCTGATTCCCCGCCTCTGATTCCCCATCTGTGATTCACAACCTCTGATGCCCCACCTCTGATTCCCCATATCTGATTCCCCGCCTCTGTTTCCCCGCCTCTGATTCCCCGCCTCTGATTCCCCATATCTGATTCCCCGCCTCTGATTGTGCACCTCTGATTCACCGCCTCTGATTCACCAGCTCTGATTCCCCGCCTTTGATTCCCCCCGTCTGATTCCCAGCCTCTGAATCCCCGTGTCTGATTTCCTGCCTCTGATTCCCCGCCTCTGATTCCCCATCTCTGATTCACCGCCTCTGATTCCCCATCTCTGATTCCGCACATCCAATTCCCTGCCTCTGATTCCCCAACTCTGATTCCCCACCTCTGATTCCCCAGCTCTGATTCCCCGCCTCAGATTCCCCGCGTCTGATTCCCTGCCTCTGATTCCCCGCCTCTGATTCCCTGCCTCTGATTCCCCATATCTGATTCCCCGCCTCTGATTCCCCAACTCTGATTCCCCGCTTCTGATTCCCCAGCTCTGAATACCCGCCTCTGATTCCCCGCGTCTGATTCCCTGCCTCTGATACCCCGCCTCTGATTCCCCATCTGTGATTCACAACCTCTGATGCCCCACCTCTGATTCCCCATATCTGATTCCCCGCCTCTGTTTCCCCGCCTCTGATTCCCCACCTCTGATTCCCCATATCTGATTCCCCGCCTCTGATTGCCCACCTCTGATTCCCCGCGTCTGATACCCTGCCTCTGATTCCCCGCCTCTGATTCCCCATCTCTGATTCACCACCTCTGATTCCCGGCCTCTGATTCCCAATCTCTGATTCCGCACATCCGATTCCCTGCCTATGATTCCCCACCTCTGATTCCCCGCCTCTGATTCCCCATATCTGATTCCCTGCCTCTGTTTCCCTGCCTCTGATTCCCTACCTCTGTTTCCCCATATCTGATTCCCCGCCTCTGATTCCCCAGCTCTGATTCCCCGCCTCTGATTCCCCGCATCTGATTCCCTGCCTCTGATTCCCCGCCTCTGATTCCAGGCCTCTGATTCCCAGCATCTGATTCCGGCCTCTGATTCCCGGCCTCTGATTCCCTGCTTCTGATTCTGTTTCCCTGCCTCTGATTCCCCATCTCTGATTCCGCACATCTGATTCCCTGCCTCTGATTCCCCACCTGTGATTCCCCATATCTGATTCCCCGCCTCTGTTTCCCCGCCTCTGATTCCCCGCCTCTGTTTCCCAATATCTAAGTCCCCACCTCTGATTCCCCAAATCTGATTCCCCACCTCTGATTCCCCAGCTCTGATTCCCCGCCTCTGATTCCCCGCATCTGATTCCCTGCATCTGATTCCAAGCCTCTGATTCCCTGCCTCCGATTCCCTGCCTCAGATTCCCTGCCTCAGATTCCCTGCATCAGATTCCCTTCATCTGATTCCCTGCCTCTGATTCCCCGCCTCTGATTCCCCGCCTCTGATTCCCTGCCACTGATTCCCCACCACTGATTCCCCACCTCTGATTCCCCATATCGTATTCCCCGCCTCTGTTTCCCCCGCTCTGATTCCCAGCCTCTGATTCCCCATATCTGATTCCCCGCCTCTGATTCCCCATATCTGATTCCCCGCCTCATTTTCCCCATATCTGCTTCGCCGCCTCTGATTCCCCAACTCTGATTCCCCGCCTCTGATTCGCCAGCTCTGATTTCCCGCCTCTGATTTCCGGCATCCGATTCCCTGCCTCTGATTCCCCGCCTCTGATTCCCCATCTCTGATTCCCCGCCTATGATTCCCCGCCTCTGTTTCCCCGCCTCTGATTCCCCGCCTCTGTTTCCCCATATCTGATTCCCCGCCTCTGATTCCCCAACTTTTATTCCCCTCCTCTTATTCGCCAGCTATGATTCCCCGCCTCTGATTCCCTGCGTCTGATTCCCTGCCTCTGATTCCCCTTCTCTGATTCACCACCTCTGAATCCCCACCTCTGATTCCCCATCTCTTATTCAGCACATCCGATTCCCTGCCTCTGATTCCCCGCCTCTGATTCCCCGCCTCTGATTCCCTGCCTCTGATTCGCAACCTCTAATACCCCACCTCTGATTCCCCATATCTGATTCCCCGCCTCTGTTTCCCTGCCTCTGATTCCCGGCCTCTGATTCCCCAGCTCTGATTCCCCGCCTTTTATTCCCGGCCTCTCAATCCCTGCAACTGATTCCCCGCTCCTGATTCCCCACCTCTGATTCCCCATATCTGATTCCCCGCCTCTGTTTCCCCAGCTCTGATTCGCCACCTCTGATTCCCCAGCTCTGATTCCCTGCCACTGATTCCCCGCCCCTGATTCCCCACCTCTGATTCCCCATATCTTATTCCCCGCCTCTGTTTCCCCAGCTCTGATTCCCTGCCTCTGATTCCCTGCCCTGATTCCCCATCTCTGTTTCACCGCCTTTGATTCGCCACCTCTGATTCCCCATATCTGATTCCCCGCCTCTGTTTCCCCGCCTCTGATTCCCTGCCTCTGATTCCCAACCTCTGATTCCACACCTCTCATTCCCCATATATGATTCCCCGCCTCTATTTCCCCATATCTGATTCCCCGCCTCTGATTCCCCAACTCTGATTCCCCGCCTCTGATTCCCCAGCTCTGATTCCCCGCCTCTGATTCCCGGCGTCCGATTCCCTGCCTCTGATTCCCCGCCTCTGATTCCCCATCTCTGATTCCCCGCCTCTGATTCCCCGTGTCTGATTCCCTGCCTCTGATTCCCCGCCTCTGATTCCCCGCCTCTGATTCCCCGCCACTGTTTCCCCATATCTGATTCCCCGCCTCTGTTTCCCTGCCTCTTATTCCCGGCCTCTGATTCCCCAGTTCTGATTCCCCGCCTTTTATTCCCGGCCTCTGATTCCCTGCAGCTGATTTCCCGCCCCTGATTCCCCACCTCTGATTCCCCATATCTGACTCCCCGCCTCTGTTTCCCCAGCTCTGATTCCCCACCTCTGATTCCCCAGCTCTGATTCCCTGCCACTGATTCCCCGCCCCTGATTCCCCACCTCTGATTCCCCATATCTGATTCCCCGCCTCTGTTTCCCCAGCTCTGATTCCCTGCCTCTGATTCCCTGCCCTGATTCCCCATCTCTGTTTCACCGCCTTTGATTCGCCACCTCTGATTCCCCATATCTGATTCCCCGCCTCTGTTTCCCCGCCTCTGATTCCCTGCCTCTGATTCCCAACCTCTGATTCCACACCTCTCATTCCCCATATCTGATTCCCCGCCTCTATTTCCCCATATCTGATTCCCCGCCTCTGATTCCCCAACTCTGATTCCCCGCCTCTGATTCCCCAGCTCTGATTCCCCGCCTCTGATTCCCGGCGTCCGATTCCCTGCCTCTGATTACCCTTCTCTGATTCACCACCTCTGAATCCCCACCTCTGATTCCCCATCTCTGATTCCGCACATCCGATTCCCTGCCTCTGATTCCCCGCCTCTGATTCCCCGCCTCTGATTCCCTGCCTCTGATTCGCAACCTCTAATTCCCCACCACTGATTCCCCATATCTGATTCCCCGCCTCTGTTTCCCTGCCTCTTATTCCCGGCCTCTGATTCCCCAGCTCTGATTCCCCGCCTTTTATTCCCGGCCTCTGATTCCCTGCCACTGATTCCCCGCCCCTGATTTCCCACCTCTGATTCTCCATATCTGATTCCCCGCCTCTGTTTCCCCAGCTCTGATTCCCCACCTCTGATTCACCAGCTCTGATTCCCTGCCACTGATTCCCCGCCCCTGATTCCCCACCTCTGATTCCCCATATCTGATTCACCGCCTCTGTTTCCCCAGCTCTGATTCCCTGCCTCTGATTCCCTGCCCTGATTCCCCATCTCTGTTTCACCGCCTTTGATTCGCCACCTCTGATTCCCCATATCTGATTCCCCGCCTCTGTTTCCCCGCCTCTGATTACCTGCCTCTGATTCCCAACCTCTGATTCCACACCTCTCATTCCCCATATCTGATTCCCCGCCTCTATTTCCCCATATCTGATTCCCCGCCTCTGATTCCCCAACTCTGATTCCCCGCCTCTGATTCCCCAGCTCTGATTCCCCGCCTCTGATTCCCGGCGTCCGATTCCCTGCCTCTGATTCCCCGCCTCTGATTCCCCATCTCTGATTCCCCGCCTCTGATTCCCCGTGTCTGATTCCCTGCCTCTGATTCCCCGCCTCTGATTCCCCGCCTCTGATTCCCTGCCACTGATTCCCTGCCCCTGATTCCCCACTTCTGATTCCCCATATCTGATTCCCCGCCTCTGTTTCCCCGCCTCTGATTCCCCGCCTCTGATTACCCATATCTGATTCCCTGCCTCTGATTCCCCAACACTGATTCCCCGCCTCTGATTCCCCAGCTCTGAATCCCCGCCTCTGATTCCCCGCCTCTGATTCCGTAACTCTGATTCACTCCCTCTGATTCACCAGCTCTGATTCCCCGCCTTTGATTCCCCCCGTCTGATTCCCAGCCTCTGAATCCCCGTGTCTGATTTCCTGCCTCTGATTCCCCGCCTCTGATTCCCCATCTCTGATTCACCGCCTCTGATTCCCCACCTCTGACTCCCCATTTCTGATTCCGCACATCCGATTCCCTGCCTCTGATTCCCCGACTCTGATTCCCCACCTCTGATTCCCCAGCTCTTATTCCCCGCCTCTGATTCCCCGCGTCTGATTCCCTGCCTCTGATTCCCCGCCTCTGATTCCCCATCTCTGATTCCCCACCTCTGATTCCCCGTGTCTGATTCCCTGCCTCTGATTCCCCGCCTCTGATTCCCCGCCTCTGATTCCCTGCAACTGATTCCCCGCCCCTGATTCCCCACCTCTGATTCCCCATATTTTATTCCCCGCCTCTGTTTCCCTCCCTCTGATTCCCAGCCTCTGATTCCCCATATCTGATTCCCTGCCTCTGATTCCCCATATCTGATTCCCCGCCTCTATTTCCCCATATCTGCTTCGCCGCCTCTGATTCCCCAACTCTGATTTCCCGCCTCTGATTCCCCAGCTCTGATTTCCCGCCTCTGATTCCCGGCATCCGATTCCCTGCCTCTGATTCCCCGCCTCTGATTCCCTATCTCTGATACCCCGCCTCTGATTCCCCGTGTCTGATTCCCTGCCTATGATTCCCCGCCTCTGATTCCCCGCGTCTGATTCCCTGCCTCTGATTCCCCGCCTCTGATTCCCCATCTGTGATTCACAACCTCTGATGCCCCACCTCTGATTCCCCATATCTGATTCCCCGCCTCTGTTTCCCCGCCTCTGATTCCCCGCCTCTGATTCCCCATATCTGATTCCCCGCCTCTGATTGTGCACCTCTGATTCACCGCCTCTGATTCACCAGCTCTGATTCCCCGCCTTTGATTCCCCCCGTCTGATTCCCAGCCTCTGAATCCCCGTGTCTGATTTCCTGCCTCTGATTCCCCGCCTCTGATTCCCCATCTCTGATTCACCGCCTCTGATTCCCCATCTCTGATTCCGCACATCCAATTCCCTGCCTCTGATTCCCCAACTCTGATTCCCCACCTCTGATTCCCCAGCTCTGATTCCCCGCCTCAGATTCCCCGCGTCTGATTCCCTGCCTCTGATTCCCCGCCTCTGATTCCCTGCCTCTGATTCCCCATATCTGATTCCCCGCCTCTGATTCCCCAACTCTGATTCCCCGCTTCTGATTCCCCAGCTCTGAATACCCGCCTCTGATTCCCCGCGTCTGATTCCCTGCCTCTGATACCCCGCCTCTGATTCCCCATCTGTGATTCACAACCTCTGATGCCCCACCTCTGATTCCCCATATCTGATTCCCCGCCTCTGTTTCCCCGCCTCTGATTCCCCACCTCTGATTCCCCATATCTGATTCCCCGCCTCTGATTGCCCACCTCTGATTCCCCGCGTCTGATACCCTGCCTCTGATTCCCCGCCTCTGATTCCCCATCTCTGATTCACCACCTCTGATTCCCGGCCTCTGATTCCCAATCTCTGATTCCGCACATCCGATTCCCTGCCTATGATTCCCCACCTCTGATTCCCCGCCTCTGATTCCCCATATCTGATTCCCTGCCTCTGTTTCCCTGCCTCTGATTCCCTACCTCTGTTTCCCCATATCTGATTCCCCGCCTCTGATTCCCCAGCTCTGATTCCCCGCCTCTGATTCCCCGCATCTGATTCCCTGCCTCTGATTCCCCGCCTCTGATGCCAGGCCTCTGATTCCCAGCATCTGATTCCGGCCTCTGATTCCCGGCCTCTGATTCCCTGCTTCTGATTCTGTTTCCCTGCCTCTGATTCCCCATCTCTGATTCCGCACATCTGATTCCCTGCCTCTGATTCCCCACCTGTGATTCCCCATATCTGATTCCCCGCCTCTGTTTCCCCGCCTCTGATTCCCCGCCTCTGTTTCCCAATATCTAAGTCCCCACCTCTGATTCCCCAAATCTGATTCCCCACCTCTGATTCCCCAGCTCTGATTCCCCGCCTCTGATTCCCCGCATCTGATTCCCTGCATCTGATTCCAAGCCTCTGATTCCCTGCCTCCGATTCCCTGCCTCAGATTCCCTGCCTCAGATTCCCTGCATCAGATTCCCTTCATCTGATTCCCTGCCTCTGATTCCCCGCCTCTGATTCCCCGCCTCTGATTCCCTGCCACTGATTCCCCACCACTGATTCCCCACCTCTGATTCCCCATATCGTATTCCCCGCCTCTGTTTCCCCCGCTCTGATTCCCAGCCTCTGATTCCCCATATCTGATTCCCCGCCTCTGATTCCCCATATCTGATTCCCCGCCTCATTTTCCCCATATCTGCTTCGCCGCCTCTGATTCCCCAACTCTGATTCCCCGCCTCTGATTCGCCAGCTCTGATTTCCCGCCTCTGATTTCCGGCATCCGATTCCCTGCCTCTGATTCCCCGCCTCTGATTCCCCATCTCTGATTCCCCGCCTATGATTCCCCGCCTCTGTTTCCCCGCCTCTGATTCCCCGCCTCTGTTTCCCCATATCTGATTCCCCGCCTCTGATTCCCCAACTTTTATTCCCCTCCTCTTATTCGCCAGCTATGATTCCCCGCCTCTGATTCCCTGCGTCTGATTCCCTGCCTCTGATTCCCCTTCTCTGATTCACCACCTCTGAATCCCCACCTCTGATTCCCCATCTCTTATTCAGCACATCCGATTCCCTGCCTCTGATTCCCCGCCTCTGATTCCCCGCCTCTGATTCCCTGCCTCTGATTCGCAACCTCTAATACCCCACCTCTGATTCCCCATATCTGATTCCCCGCCTCTGTTTCCCTGCCTCTGATTCCCGGCCTCTGATTCCCCAGCTCTGATTCCCCGCCTTTTATTCCCGGCCTCTCAATCCCTGCAACTGATTCCCCGCTCCTGATTCCCCACCTCTGATTCCCCATATCTGATTCCCCGCCTCTGTTTCCCCAGCTCTGATTCGCCACCTCTGATTCCCCAGCTCTGATTCCCTGCCACTGATTCCCCGCCCCTGATTCCCCACCTCTGATTCCCCATATCTTATTCCCCGCCTCTGTTTCCCCAGCTCTGATTCCCTGCCTCTGATTCCCTGCCCTGATTCCCCATCTCTGTTTCACCGCCTTTGATTCGCCACCTCTGATTCCCCATATCTGATTCCCCGCCTCTGTTTCCCCGCCTCTGATTCCCTGCCTCTGATTCCCAACCTCTGATTCCACACCTCTCATTCCCCATATATGATTCCCCGCCTCTATTTCCCCATATCTGATTCCCCGCCTCTGATTCCCCAACTCTGATTCCCCGCCTCTGATTCCCCAGCTCTGATTCCCCGCCTCTGATTCCCGGCGTCCGATTCCCTGCCTCTGATTCCCCGCCTCTGATTCCCCATCTCTGATTCCCCGCCTCTGATTCCCCGTGTCTGATTCCCTGCCTCTGATTCCCCGCCTCTGATTCCCCGCCTCTGATTCCCCGCCACTGTTTCCCCATATCTGATTCCCCGCCTCTGTTTCCCTGCCTCTTATTCCCGGCCTCTGATTCCCCAGTTCTGATTCCCCGCCTTTTATTCCCGGCCTCTGATTCCCTGCAGCTGATTTCCCGCCCCTGATTCCCCACCTCTGATTCCCCATATCTGACTCCCCGCCTCTGTTTCCCCAGCTCTGATTCCCCACCTCTGATTCCCCAGCTCTGATTCCCTGCCACTGATTCCCCGCCCCTGATTCCCCACCTCTGATTCCCCATATCTGATTCCCCGCCTCTGTTTCCCCAGCTCTGATTCCCTGCCTCTGATTCCCTGCCCTGATTCCCCATCTCTGTTTCACCGCCTTTGATTCGCCACCTCTGATTCCCCATATCTGATTCCCCGCCTCTGTTTCCCCGCCTCTGATTCCCTGCCTCTGATTCCCAACCTCTGATTCCACACCTCTCATTCCCCATATCTGATTCCCCGCCTCTATTTCCCCATATCTGATTCCCCGCCTCTGATTCCCCAACTCTGATTCCCCGCCTCTGATTCCCCAGCTCTGATTCCCCGCCTCTGATTCCCGGCGTCCGATTCCCTGCCTCTGATTACCCTTCTCTGATTCACCACCTCTGAATCCCCACCTCTGATTCCCCATCTCTGATTCCGCACATCCGATTCCCTGCCTCTGATTCCCCGCCTCTGATTCCCCGCCTCTGATTCCCTGCCTCTGATTCGCAACCTCTAATTCCCCACCACTGATTCCCCATATCTGATTCCCCGCCTCTGTTTCCCTGCCTCTTATTCCCGGCCTCTGATTCCCCAGCTCTGATTCCCCGCCTTTTATTCCCGGCCTCTGATTCCCTGCCACTGATTCCCCGCCCCTGATTTCCCACCTCTGATTCTCCATATCTGATTCCCCGCCTCTGTTTCCCCAGCTCTGATTCCCCACCTCTGATTCACCAGCTCTGATTCCCTGCCACTGATTCCCCGCCCCTGATTCCCCACCTCTGATTCCCCATATCTGATTCACCGCCTCTGTTTCCCCAGCTCTGATTCCCTGCCTCTGATTCCCTGCCCTGATTCCCCATCTCTGTTTCACCGCCTTTGATTCGCCACCTCTGATTCCCCATATCTGATTCCCCGCCTCTGTTTCCCCGCCTCTGATTACCTGCCTCTGATTCCCAACCTCTGATTCCACACCTCTCATTCCCCATATCTGATTCCCCGCCTCTATTTCCCCATATCTGATTCCCCGCCTCTGATTCCCCAACTCTGATTCCCCGCCTCTGATTCCCCAGCTCTGATTCCCCGCCTCTGATTCCCGGCGTCCGATTCCCTGCCTCTGATTCCCCGCCTCTGATTCCCCATCTCTGATTCCCCGCCTCTGATTCCCCGTGTCTGATTCCCTGCCTCTGATTCCCCGCCTCTGATTCCCCGCCTCTGATTCCCTGCCACTGATTCCCTGCCCCTGATTCCCCACTTCTGATTCCCCATATCTGATTCCCCGCCTCTGTTTCCCCGCCTCTGATTCCCCGCCTCTGATTACCCATATCTGATTCCCTGCCTCTGATTCCCCAACACTGATTCCCCGCCTCTGATTCCCCAGCTCTGAATCCCCGCCTCTGATTCCCCGCCTCTGATTCCCCGTCTTGATTCCCCATCTCTGATTTACAACCTCTGATTCCCCACCTCTGATTCCCCATATCTGATTCCCAGCCTCTGTTTCCCTGCCTCTGATTCCCCGCCTCTGATTCCCCATATCTGATTCCCTGGCTCTGATTGCCCACCTCTGATTCCCCGCCTCTGATTCGCCAGCTCTGATTCCCCGCCTCTGATTCCCCGCATCTGATTCCCTGCCTCTGATTCCCCGCCTCTGATTCCCCATCTCTGATTCACCGCCTTTGATTCGCCACCTCTGATTCCCCATATCTGATTCCCCACCTCTGTTTCCCCGCCACTGATTCCCCGCCTCTGATTCTCCATATCTCATTCCCCGCCTCTGAATCCCCATCTCTGATTCCCGGACTCTGATTCCCCACCTCTGATTCCCGGCCTCTTATTCCCAGCATTTGATTCCCGGCCTCTGATTCCCGGCCTCTGATTCCCCGCTTCTGATTCTGATTCCCTGCCTCTGATTCCCCATCTCTGATTTCGCACATCTGATTCCCTGCCTCTGATTCCCCACCTCTGATTCCCCATATCTGATTCCCCGCCTCTGTTTCCCCGCCTCTGATTCCCCGCCTCTGTTTCCCCATATCTAATTCATCACCTCTGATGCCCCAACTCTGATTCCCCGCCTCTGATTCCCCAGCTCTGATTCCCCACCTCTGATTCCCTGCATCCGATTCCCCATGTCTGATTCCCCGCCTCTGTTTCCCCGCCTCTGATTCCCCGCCTCTGTTTCCCCATATCTGATTCCCCGCCTCTTATTCCCCAGCTCTGATTCCCTGCCTCTGATTCCCCACGTTCCATTCCCTGCCTCTGATTCCCCGCCTGTGATTCCCCATCTCTTATTCACCACCTCTGATTCCCCACCTCTGATTCCCCATATCTAATTCCCCGCCTCTGTTTGCCCGCCTCTGATTCCCCTCCTCTGTTTCCACATATCTGATTCCCCGCCTCTGAATCCCCAACTCTGATTCCCTGCCTCTGATTCACCAGCTCTGATTCCCCGCCTTTGATTCCCCCCGTCTGATTCCCAGCCTCTGAATCCCCGTGTCTGATTTCCTGCCTCTGATTCCCCGCCTCTGATTCCCCATCTCTGATTCACCGCCTCTGATTCCCCACCTCTGACTCCCCATTTCTGATTCCGCACATCCGATTCCCTGCCTCTGATTCCCCGACTCTGATTCCCCACCTCTGATTCCCCAGCTCTTATTCCCCGCCTCTGATTCCCCGCGTCTGATTCCCTGCCTCTGATTCCCCGCCTCTGATTCCCCATCTCTGATTCCCCACCTCTGATTCCCCGTGTCTGATTCCCTGCCTCTGATTCCCCGCCTCTGATTCCCCGCCTCTGATTCCCTGCAACTGATTCCCCGCCCCTGATTCCCCACCTCTGATTCCCCATATCTTATTCCCCGCCTCTGTTTCCCTCCCTCTGATTCCCAGCCTCTGATTCCCCATATCTGATTCCCTGCCTCTGATTCCCCAACTCTGATTCCCCGCCTCTGATTCCCCAGCTCTGAATCCCCGCCTCTGATTCCCCGCGTCTGATTCCCTGCCTCTGATTCCCCGCCTTGATTCCCCATCTCTGATTTACAACCTCTGATTCCCCACCTCTGATTCCCCATATCTAATTCCCAGCCTCTGTTTCCCCGCCTCTGATTCCCCGCCTCTGATTCCCCATATCTGATTCCCCGCCTCTGATTCGCCAGCTCTGATTCCCCGCCTCTGATTCCCCGCCTCTGATTCTCCATATCTCATTCCCCGCCTCTGAATCCCCATCTCTGATTCCCGGACTCTGATTCCCCACCTCTGATTCCCGGCCTCTTATTCCCAGCATTTGATTCCCGGCCTCTGATTCCCGGCCTCTGATTCCCCGCTTCTGATTCTGATTCCCTGCCTCTGATTCCCCATCTCTGATTCCGCACATCTGATTCCCTGCCTCTGATTCCCCACCTCTGATTCCCCATATCTGATTCCCCGCCTCTGTTTCCCCACCTCTGATTCCCCTCCTCTGTTTCCCCATATCTAATTCCCCACCTCTGATGCCCCAACTCTGATTCCCCGCCTCTGATTCCCCAGCTCTGATTCCCCACCTCTGATTCCCTGCATCCGATTCCCCATGTCTGATTCCCCGCCTCTGTTTCCCCGCCTCTGATTCCCCGCCTCTGTTTCCCCATATCTGATTCCCCGCCTCTGATTCCCCAGCTCTGATTCCCTGCCTCTGATTCCCGGCCTCTGATTCTCCATATCTCATTCCCCGCCTCTGAATCCCCATCTCTGATTCCCGGACTCTGATTCCCCACCTCTGATTCCCGGCCTCTTATTCCCAGCATTTGATTCCCGGCCTCTGATTCCCGGCCTCTGATTCCCCGCTTCTGATTCTGATTCCCTGCCTCTGATTCCCCATCTCTGATTCCGCACATCCGATTCCCTGCCTCTGATTCCCCGCCTCTGATTCCCCGCCTCTGATTCCCTGCCTCTGATTCGCAACCTCTAATTCCCCACCTCTGATTCCCCATATCTGATTCCCCGCCTCTGTTTCCCTGCCTCTTATTCCCGGCCTCTGATTCCACAGCTCTGATTCCCCGCCTTTTATTCCCGGCCTCTGATTCCCTGCCACTGATTCCCCGCCCCTGATTCCCCACCTCTGATTCCCCATATCTGATTCCCCGCCTCGGTTTCCCCAGCTCTGATTCCCCACCTCTGATTCACCAGCTCTGATTCCCTGCCACTGATTCCCCGCCCCTGATTCCCCACCTCTGATTCCCCATATCTGATTCCCCGCCTCTGTTTCCCCAGCTCTGATTCCCTGCCTCTGATTCCCTGCCCTGATTCCCCATCTCTGTTTCACCGCCTTTGATTCGCCACCTCTGATTCCCCATATCTGATTCCCCGCCTCTGTTTCCCCGCCTCTGATTCCCTGCCTCTGATTCCCAACCTCTGATTCCACAACTCTCATTCCCCATATCTGATTCCCCGCCTCTATTTCCCCATATCTGATTCCCCGCCTCTGATTCCCCAACTCTGATTCCCCGCCTTTGATTCCCCAGCTCTGATTCCCCGCCTCTGATTCCCGGCGTCCGATTCCCTGCCTCTGATTCCCCGCCTCTGTTTCCCCATATCTAATTCATCACCTCTGATGCCCCAACTCTGATTCCCCGCCTCTGATTCCCCAGCTCTGATTCCCCACCTCTGATTCCCTGCATCCGATTCCCCATGTCTGATTCCCCGCCTCTGTTTCCCCGCCTCTGATTCCCCGCCTCTGTTTCCCCATATCTGATTCCCCGCCTCTTATTCCCCAGCTCTGATTCCCTGCCTCTGATTCCCCACGTTCCATTCCCTGCCTCTGATTCCCCGCCTGTGATTCCCCATCTCTTATTCACCACCTCTGATTCCCCACCTCTGATTCCCCATATCTAATTCCCCGCCTCTGTTTGCCCGCCTCTGATTCCCCTCCTCTGTTTCCACATATCTGATTCCCCGCCTCTGAATCCCCAACTCTGATTCCCTGCCTCTGATTCACCAGCTCTGATTCCCCGCCTTTGATTCCCCCCGTCTGATTCCCAGCCTCTGAATCCCCGTGTCTGATTTCCTGCCTCTGATTCCCCGCCTCTGATTCCCCATCTCTGATTCACCGCCTCTGATTCCCCACCTCTGACTCCCCATTTCTGATTCCGCACATCCGATTCCCTGCCTCTGATTCCCCGACTCTGATTCCCCACCTCTGATTCCCCAGCTCTTATTCCCCGCCTCTGATTCCCCGCGTCTGATTCCCTGCCTCTGATTCCCCGCCTCTGATTCCCCATCTCTGATTCCCCACCTCTGATTCCCCGTGTCTGATTCCCTGCCTCTGATTCCCCGCCTCTGATTCCCCGCCTCTGATTCCCTGCAACTGATTCCCCGCCCCTGATTCCCCACCTCTGATTCCCCATATCTTATTCCCCGCCTCTGTTTCCCTCCCTCTGATTCCCAGCCTCTGATTCCCCATATCTGATTCCCTGCCTCTGATTCCCCAACTCTGATTCCCCGCCTCTGATTCCCCAGCTCTGAATCCCCGCCTCTGATTCCCCGCGTCTCATTCCCTGCCTCTGATTCCCCGCCTTGATTCCCCATCTCTGATTTACAACCTCTGATTCCCCACCTCTGATTCCCCATATCTAATTCCCAGCCTCTGTTTCCCCGCCTCTGATTCCCCGCCTCTGATTCCCCATATCTGATTCCCCGCCTCTGATTCGCCAGCTCTGATTCCCCGCCTCTGATTCCCCGCCTCTGATTCTCCATATCTCATTCCCCGCCTCTGAATCCCCATCTCTGATTCCCGGACTCTGATTCCCCACCTCTGATTCCCGGCCTCTTATTCCCAGCATTTGATTCCCGGCCTCTGATTCCCGGCCTCTGATTCCCCGCTTCTGATTCTGATTCCCTGCCTCTGATTCCCCATCTCTGATTCCGCACATCTGATTCCCTGCCTCTGATTCCCCACCTCTGATTCCCCATATCTGATTCCCCGCCTCTGTTTCCCCACCTCTGATTCCCCTCCTCTGTTTCCCCATATCTAATTCCCCACCTCTGATGCCCCAACTCTGATTCCCCGCCTCTGATTCCCCAGCTCTGATTCCCCACCTCTGATTCCCTGCATCCGATTCCCCATGTCTGATTCCCCGCCTCTGTTTCCCCGCCTCTGATTCCCCGCCTCTGTTTCCCCATATCTGATTCCCCGCCTCTGATTCCCCAGCTCTGATTCCCTGCCTCTGATTCCCGGCCTCTGATTCTCCATATCTCATTCCCCGCCTCTGAATCCCCATCTCTGATTCCCGGACTCTGATTCCCCACCTCTGATTCCCGGCCTCTTATTCCCAGCATTTGATTCCCGGCCTCTGATTCCCGGCCTCTGATTCCCCGCTTCTGATTCTGATTCCCTGCCTCTGATTCCCCATCTCTGATTCCGCACATCCGATTCCCTGCCTCTGATTCCCCGCCTCTGATTCCCCGCCTCTGATTCCCTGCCTCTGATTCGCAACCTCTAATTCCCCACCTCTGATTCCCCATATCTGATTCCCCGCCTCTGTTTCCCTGCCTCTTATTCCCGGCCTCTGATTCCACAGCTCTGATTCCCCGCCTTTTATTCCCGGCCTCTGATTCCCTGCCACTGATTCCCCGCCCCTGATTCCCCACCTCTGATTCCCCATATCTGATTCCCCGCCTCTGTTTCCCCAGCTCTGATTCCCCACCTCTGATTCACCAGCTCTGATTCCCTGCCACTGATTCCCCGCCCCTGATTCCCCACCTCTGATTCCCCATATCTGATTCCCCGCCTCTGTTTCCCCAGCTCTGATTCCCTGCCTCTGATTCCCTGCCCTGATTCCCCATCTCTGTTTCACCGCCTTTGATTCGCCACCTCTGATTCCCCATATCTGATTCCCCGCCTCTGTTTCCCCGCCTCTGATTCCCTGCCTCTGATTCCCAACCTCTGATTCCACAACTCTCATTCCCCATATCTGATTCCCCGCCTCTATTTCCCCATATCTGATTCCCCGCCTCTGATTCCCCAACTCTGATTCCCCGCCTTTGATTCCCCAGCTCTGATTCCCCGCCTCTGATTCCCGGCGTCCGATTCCCTGCCTCTGATTCCCCGCCTCTGATTCCCCATCTCTGATTCCCCGCCTCTGATGCCCCGTGTCTGATTCCCTGCCTCTGATTCCCCGCCTCTGATTCCCCGCCTCTGATTCCCTGCCACTGATTCCCTGCCCCTGATTCCCCACTTCTGATTCCCCATATCTGATTCCCCGCCTCTGTTTCCCCGCCTCTGATTCCCCGCCTCTGATTCCCCATATCTGATTCCCTGCCTCTGATTCCCCAACTCTGATTCCCCGCCTCTGATTCCCCAGCTCTGAATCCACGCCTCTGATTCCCCGCGTCTGATTCCCTGCCTCTGATTCCCCGTCTTGATTCCCCATCTCTGATTTACAACCTCTGATTCCCCACCTCTGATTCCCCAAATCTGATTCCCAGCCTCTGTTTCCCCGCCTCTGATACCCCGCCTCTGATTCCCCATATCTGATTCCCCGGCTCTGATTGCCCACCTCTGATTCCCCGCCTCTGATTCGCCAGCTCTGATTCCCCGCCTCTGATTCCCCGCATCTGATTCCCTGCCTCTCATTCCCCGCCTCTGATTCCCCATCTCTGATTCACCGCCTTTGATTCGCCACCTCTGATTCACCATATCTGATTCCCCACCTCTGTTTCCCCGCCTCTGATTCCCCGCCTCTGATTCTCCATATCTCATTCCCCGCCTCTGAATCCCCATCTCTGATTCCCGGACTCTGATTCCCCACCTCTGATTCCCGGCCTCTTATTCCCAGCATTTGATTCCCGGCCTCTGATTCCCGGCCTCTGATTCCCCGCTTCTGATTCTGATTCCCTGCCTCTGATTCCCCATCTCTGATTCCGCACATCTGATTCCCTGCCTCTGATTCCCCACCTCTGATACCCCATATCTGATTCCCCGCCTCTGTTTCCCCGCCTCTGATTCCCCGCCTCTGTTTCCCCATATCTAATTCCCCACCTCTGATGCCCCAACTCTGATTCCCCGCCTCTGATTCCCCAGCTCTGATTCCCCACCTCTGATTCCCTGCATCCGATTCCCCATGTCTGATTCCCCGCCTCTGTTTCCCGCCTCTGATTCCCCGCCTCTGTTTCCCCATATCTGATTCCCCGCCTCTGATTCCCCAGCTCTGATTCCCTGCCTCTGATTCCCCGCGTTCCATTCCCTGCCTCTGATTCCCCGCCTGTGATTCCCCATCTCTTATTCACCACCTCTGATTCCCCACCTCTGATTCCCCATATCTAATTCCCCGCCTCTGTTTGCCCGCCTCTGATTCCCCTCCTCTGTTTCCACATCTCTGATTCCCCGCCTCTGAATCCCCAACTCTGATTCCCTGCCTCTGATTCCCCACCTCTGATTCCCCATATCTGACTCCCCGCCTCTGTTTCCCCGCCTCTGATTCCCCGCCTCTGTTTCCCCATATCCAATTCCCCACCTCTGATGCCCCAACTCTGATTCCCCTCCTCTGTTTCCACATATCTGATTCCCCGCCTCAGAATCCCCAACTCTGATTCACTCCCTCTGATTCACCAGCTCTGATTCCCCGCCTTTGATTCCCCCCGTCTGATTCCCAGCCTCTGAATCCCCGTGTCTGATTTCCTGCCTCTGATTCCCCGCCTCTGATTCCCCATCTCTGATTCACCGCCTCTGATTCCCCACCTCTGACTCCCCATTTCTGATTCCGCACATCCGATTCCCTGCCTCTGATTCCCCGACTCTGATTCCCCACCTCTGATTCCCCAGCTCTTATTCCCCGCCTCTGATTCCCCGCGTCTGATTCCCTGCCTCTGATTCCCCGCCTCTGATTCCCCATCTCTGATTCCCCACCTCTGATTCCCCGTGTCTGATTCCCTGCCTCTGATTCCCCGCCTCTGATTCCCCGCCTCTGATTCCCTGCAACTGATTCCCCGCCCCTGATTCCCCACCTCTGATTCCCCATATCTTATTCCCCGCCTCTGTTTCCCTCCCTCTGATTCCCAGCCTCTGATTCCCCATATCTGATTCCCTGCCTCTGATTCCCCATATCTGATTCCCCGCCTCTATTTCCCCATATCTGCTTCGCCGCCTCTGATTCCCCAACTCTGATTCCCCGCCTCTGATTCCCCAGCTCTGATTTCCCGCCTCTGATTCCCGGCATCCGATTCCCTGCCTCTGATTCCCCGCCTCTGATTCCCTATCTCTGATACCCCGCCTCTGATTCCCCGTGTCTGATTCCCTGCCTATGATTCCCCGCCTCTGATTCCCCGCGTCTGATTCCCTGCCTCTGATTCCCCGCCTCTGATTCCCCATCTGTGATTCACAACCTCTGATGCCCCACCTCTGATTCCCCATATCTGATTCCCCGCCTCTGTTTCCCCGCCTCTGATTCCCCGCCTCTGATTCCCCATATCTGATTCCCCGCCTCTGATTGTGCACCTCTGATTCACCGCCTCTGATTCACCAGCTCTGATTCCCCGCCTTTGATTCCCCCCGTCTGATTCCCAGCCTCTGAATCCCCGTGTCTGATTTCCTGCCTCTGATTCCCCGCCTCTGATTCCCCATCTCAGATTCACCGCCTCTGATTCCCCATCTCTGATTCCGCACATCCGATTCCCTGCCTCTGATTCCCCGACTCTGATTCCCCACCTCTGATTCCCCAGCTCTGATTCCCCGCCTCTGATTCCCCGCGTCTGATTCCCTGCCTCTGATTCCCCGCCTCTGATTCCCCATCTCTGATTCCCCACCTCTGATTCCCCGTGTCTGATTCCCTGCCTCTGAATCCCCGCCTCTGATTCCCCGCCTCTGATTCCCTGCCACTGATTACCCGCCCCTGATTCCCCACCTCTGATTCCCCATATCTTATTCCCCGCCTCTGTTTCCCCCCCTCTGATTCCCAGCCTCTGATTCCCCATATCTGATTCCCCGCCTCTGATTCCCCATATCTGATTCCCCGCCTCTATTTCCCCATATCTTATTCGCCGCCTCTGATTCCCCAACTCTGATTCCCCGCCTCTGATTCCCCAGCTCTGATTTCCCGCCTCTGATTTCCGGCATCCGATTCCCTGCCTCTGATTCCCCGCCTCTGATTCCCCATCTCTGATTCCCCGCCTCTGATTCCCCGTGTCCGATTACCTGCCTCTGATTCCCCGCCTCTGATTGCCCACGTCTGATTCCCTGCCACTGATTCCCTGCCCCTGATTCCCCACCTCTGATTCCCCATATCTGATTCCACGCCTCTGTTTCCCCGCCTCTGATTCCCCGCCTCTGTTTCCCCATATCTGATTCCCCGCCTCTGATTCCCCAACTCTGATTCCCCTCCTCTAATTCGCCAGCTATGATTCCCCGCCTCTGTTTCCCTGCGTCTGATTCCCTGCCTCTGATTCCCAGCCTCTGATTCCCCTTCTCTGATTCACCACCTCTGAATCCCCACCTCTGATTCCCCATCTCTGATTCCGCACATCCGATTCCCTGCCTCTGATTCCCCGCCTCTGATTCCCCGCCTCTGATTCGCAACCTCTAATTCCCCACCTCTGATTCCCCATATCTGATTCCCCGCTTCTGTTTCCCTGCCTCTGATTCCCGGCCTCTGTTTCCCCATATATGATTCCCCTCCTCTGATTCCCCAACTCTGATTCCCCGCCTCTGATTCCCCAGCTCTGAATACCCGGCTCTGATTCCCCGCGTCTGATTCCCTGCCTCTGATTCCCCGCCTCTGATTCCCCATCTGTGATTCACAACCTCTGATGCCCCACCTCTGATTCCCCATATCTGATTCCCCGCCTCTGTTTCCCCGCCTCTGATTCCCCGCCTCTGATTCCCAATATCTGATTCCCTGCCTCTGATTGCGCACCTCTGATTCACCGCCTCTGATTCCCCATCTCTGATTCACCACCTCTGATTCCCGGCCTCTGATTCCCCATCTCTGATTCCGCACATCCGATTCCCTGCCTATGATTCCCCACCTCTGATTCCCCGCCTCTGATTCCCCATATCGGATTCCCTGCCTCTGTTTCCCCGCCTCTGATTCCCCAAATGTGATTCCCCACCTCTGTTTACCCGCCTCTGATTCCCCGCCTCTGTTTCCCCATCCCTGATTCACCGCCTTTGATTCGCCACCTCTGATTCCCCATATCTGATTCCCCACCTCTGTTTCCCCGCCTCTGATTCCCCGCCTCTGATTCTCCATATCTCATTCCCCGCCTCTGAATCCCCATCTCTGATTCCCGGACTCTGATTCCCCACCTCTGATTCCCGGCCTCTTATTCCCAGCATCTGATTCCCGGCCTCTGATTTCCGGCCTCTAATTCCCCGCCTCTGTTTCCCCATATCTAATTCCCCACCTCTGATGCCCCAACTCTGATTCCCCGCCTCTGATACCCCAGCTCTGATTCCCCACCTCTGATTCTCCGCATCCGTTTCCCCATGTCTGATTCCCCGCCTCTAATTCCCCGCGTCTGATTCCCTGCCTCTGATTCCCCGCCTCTGATTCCCCATCTCTGATTCCCCACCTCTGATTCCCCGCCTCTGAATCCCCGCCTCTGATTCCCCGCCCCTGATTCCCTGCCACTGATTACCCGCCCCTGATTCCCCACCTCTGATTCCCCATATCTTATTCCCCGCCTCTGTTTCCCCCCCTCTGATTCCCAGCCTCTGATTCCCCATATCTGATTCCCCGCCTCTGATTCCCCATATCTGATTCCCCGCCTCTATTTCCCCATATCTGATTCGCCGCCTCTGATTCCCAAACTCTGATTCCCCGCCTCTGATTCCCCAGCTCTGATTTCCCGCCTCTGATTTCCGGCATCCGATTCCCTGCCTCTGATTCCCCGCCTCTGATTCCCCATCCCTGATTCCCCGCCTCTGATTCCCCGTGTCTGATTACCTGCCTCTGATTCCGCGCATCTGATTCCCCACGTCTGATTCTCTGCCACTGATTCCCTGCCCCTGATTCCCCACCTCTGATTCCCCATATCTGATTCCCCGCCTCTGTTTCCCCACCTCTGATTCCCCGCCTCTGTTTCCCCATATCTGATTCCCCGCCTCTGATTCCCCAACTCTGATTCCCCTCCTCTAATTCGCCAGCTATGATTCCCCGCCTCTGATTCCCTGCGTCTGATTCCCTGCCTCTGATTCCCAGCCTCTGATTCCCCTTCTCTGATTCACCACCTCTGAATCCCCACCTCTGATTACCCATCTCTGATTCCGCACATCCGATTCCCTGCCTCTGATTCCCCGCCTCTGATTCCCCGACTCTGATTCGCAACCTCTAATTCCCCACCTCTGATTCCCCATATCTGATTCCCCGCCTCAGTTTCCCTGCATCTGATTCCCGGCCTCTGTTTCCCCATATCTGATTCCCCTCCTCTGATTCCCCAACTCTGATTCCCCGCCTCTGATTCCCCAGCTCTGATTCCCCGCCTTTTATTCCCGTCCTCTGATTCCCTGCCACTGATTCCCCGCCCCTGATTCCCCACCTCTGATTCCCCATATCTGATTCCCCGCCTCTGTTTCCCCAGCTCTGATTCCCCACCTCTGATTCCCCAGCTCTGATTCCCTGCCACTGATTCCCCGCCCCTGATTCCCCACCTCTGATTCCCCATATCTGATTCCCCGCCTCTGTTTCCCTTAGCTCTGATTCCCTGCCTCTGATTCCCTGCCCTGATTCCCCATCTCTGTTTCACCGCCTTTGATTCGCCACCTCTGATTCCCCATATCTGATTCCCCGCCTCTGTTTCCCCGCCTCTGATTCCCTGCCTCTGATTCCCAACCTCTGATTCCACACCTCTGATTCCCCATATCTGATTCTCCGCCTCTATTTCCCCATATCTGATTCCCCGCCTCTGATTCCCCAACTCTGATTCCCCGCCTCTGATTCCCCAGCTCTGATACCCCGCCTCTGATTCCCGGCGTCCGATTCACTGCCTCTGATTCCCCGCCTCTGATTCCCCATCTCTGATTCCCCGCCTCTGATTCCCCGTGTCTGATTCCCTGCCTCTGATTCCCCGCCTGTGATTCCCCGCCTCTGATTCCCTGCCACTGATTCCCTGCCCCTGATTCCCCACCTCTGATTCCCCATATCTGATTCCCCGCCTCTGTTTCCCCACCTCTGATTCCCCGCCTCTGATTCCCCATATCTGATTCCCTGCCTCTGATTCCCCAACTCTGATTGCCCGACTCTGATTCCCCAGCTCTGAATCCCCGCCTCTGATTCCCCGCGTCTGATTCCCTGCCTCTGATTCCCCGCCTCTGATTCCCCATCTCTGATTCCCCGCCTCTGATTCCCCGTGTCTGATTCCCTGCCTCTGATTCCCCGCCTGTGATTCCCCGCCTCTGATTCCCTGCCACTGATTCCCTGCCCCTGATTCCCCACCTCTGATTCCCCATATCTGATTCCCCGCCTCTGTTTCCCCGCCTCTGATTCCCCGCCTCTGTTTCCCTTAGCTCTGATTCCCTGCCTCTGATTCCCTGCCCTGATTCCCCATCTCTGTTTCACCGCCTTTGATTCGCCACCTCTGATTCCCCATATCTGATTCCCCGCCTCTCTTTCCCCGCCTCTGATTCCCTGCCTCTGATTCCCAACCTCTGATTCCACACCTCTGATTCCCCATATCTGATTCCGCGCCTCTATTTCCCCATATCTGATTCCCCGCCTCTGATTCCCCAACTCTGATTCCCCGCCTCTGATTCCCCAGCTCTGATTCCCCGCCTCTGATTCCCGGCGTCCGATTCACTGCCTCTGATTCCCCGCCTCTGATTCCCCATCTCTGATTCCCCGCCTCTGATTCCCCGTGTCTGATTCCCTGCCTCTGATTCCCCGCCTGTGATTCCCCGCCTCTGATTCCCTGCCACTGATTCCCTGCCCCTGATTCCCCACCTCTGATTCCCCATATCTGATTCCCCGCCTCTGTTACCCCGCCTCTGATTCCCCGCCTCTGATTCCCCATATCTGATTCCCTGCATCTGATTCCCCAACTCTGATTCCCCGACTCTGATTCCCCAGCTCTGAATCCCCGCCTCTGATTCCCCGCGTCTGATTCCCTGCCTCTGATTCCCCGCCTTGATTCCCCATCTCTGATTCACAACCTCTGATTCCCCATATCTGATTCACCGCCTATGTTTCCCCGCCTCTGATTCCCCGCCTCTGATTCCCCATATCTGATTCCCCAGCTCTGATTGCCCACCTCTGATTCCCCGCCTCTGATTCGCCAGCTCTGATTCCCCGCCTCTGAATCCCCGCATCTGATTCTCTGCCTCTGATTCCCCGCCTCTGATTCCCAATCTCTGATTCACCGCATTTGATTCGCCACCTCTGATTCCCCATATCTGATTCCCCACCTCTGTTTCCCCGCCTCTGATTCCCCGCCTCTGATTCTCCATATCTCATTCCCCGCCTCTGAATCCCCATCTCTGATTCCCGGACTCTGATTCCCCACCTCTGATTCCCGGCCTCTTATTCCCAGCATCTGATTCCCGGCCTCTGATTCCCGGCCTCTGATTCCCCGCTTCTGATTCTGATACCCTGCCTCTGATTCCCCATCTCTGATTCCGCACATCTGATTCCCTGCCTCTGATTCCCCACCTCTGATTCCCCATATCTGATTCCCCGCCTCTGTTTCCCCACCTCTGATTCCCCGCCTCTGTTTCCCCATATCTAATTCCCCACCTCTGATGCCCCAACTCTGATTCCCCGCCTCTGATTCCCCAGCTCTGATTCCTCGCCTCTGATTCCCCGCATCCGATTCCCCATGTCTGATTCCCCGCCTCTGTTTCCCCGCCTCTGATTCCCCGCCTCTGTTTCCCCATATCTGATTCCCCGCCTCTGATTCCCCAGCTCTGATTCCCTGCCTCTGATTCCCCGCGTTCTATTCCCTGCCTCTGATTCCCCGCCTGTGATTCCCAATCTCTGATTCACCACCTCTGATTCCCCACCTCTGATTCCCCATATTTAATTCCCCGCCTCTGTTTGCCCGCCTCTGATTCCCCGCCTCTGTTTCCCCATATCTGATTCCCCGCCTCTGAATCCCCAACTCTGATTCCCTGCCTCTGATTCACCAGCTCTGATTCCCCGCCTTTGATTCCCCCCGTCTGATTCCCAGCCTCTGAATCCCCGTGTCTGATTTCCTGCCTCAGATTCCCCGCCTCTGATTCCCCATCTCTGATTCACCGCCTCTGATTCCCCACCTCTGATTCCCCATTTCTGATTCCGCACATCCGATTCCCTGCCTCTGATTCCCCGACTCTGATTCCCCACCTCTGATTCCCCAGCTCTGATTCCCCGCCTCTGATTCCCCGCCTCTGATTCCCTGCCACTGATTCCCCGCCCCTGATTCCCCACCTCTGATTCCCCATATCTTATTCCCCGCCTCTGTTTCCCCCCCTCTGATTCCCAGCCTCTGATTCCCCATATCTGATTCCCTGCCTCTGATTCCCCATATCTGATTCCCCGCCTCTATTTCCCCATATCTGCTTCACCGCCTCTGATTCCCCAACTCTGATTCCCCGCCTCTGATTCCCCAGCTCTGATTTCCCGCCTCTGATTCCCGGCATCCGATTCCCTGCCTCTGATTCCCCGCCTCTGATTCCCCATCTCTGATTCCCCGCCTCTGATTCCCCGTGTCTGATTCCCTGCCTCTGATTCCCCGCCTCTGATTCCCCGCGTCTGATTCCCTGCCACTGATTCCCTGCCCCTGATTCCCCACCTCTGATTCCCCATATCTGATTCCCCGCCTCTGATTCCCCAACTCTAATTCCCCGCCTCTGATTCCCCAGCTCTGAATCCCCGCCTCTGATTCCCCACGTCTGATTCCCTGCCTCTGATTCCCCGCCTCTGATTCCCCATCTGTGATTCACAACCTCTGATGCTCCACCTCTGATTCCCCATATCTGATTCCCCGCCTCTGTTTCCCCGCCTCTGATTCCCCGCCTCTGATTCCCCATATCTGATTCCCCGCCTCTGATTGCCCACCTCTGATTCCTCGCATCTGATTCCCTGCCTCTGATTCACCGCCTCTGATTCCCCATCTCTGATTCACCACCTCTGATTCCCGGCCTCTGATTCCCCAACTCTGATTCCGCACATCCGATTCCCTGCCTATGATTCCCCACCTCTGATTCCCCGCCTCTGATTCCCCATATCTGATTCCCTGCCTCTGTTTCCCCGCCTCTGATTCCCCATATGTGATTCCCCACCTCTGTTTCCACGCCTCTGATTCCCCGCCTCTGTTTCTCCATCTCTGATTCACCGCCTTTGATTCACCACCTCTGATTCCCCATATCTGATTCCCCATATCTGATTCCCCACCTCTGTTTCCCCGCCTCTGATTCCCCGCCTCTGATTCTCCATATCTCATTCCCCGCCTCTGAATCCCCATCTCTGATTCCCGGACTCTGATTCCCCACCTCTGATTCCCGGCCTCTTATTCCCAGCATCTGATTCCCGGCCTCTGATTCCCGGCCTCTGATTCCCCACTTCTGATTCTGATTCCCTGCCTCTGATTCCCCATCTCTGATTCAGCACATCTGAATCCCTGCCTCTGATTCCCCACCTCTGATTCCTCATATCTGATTCCCCACCTCAGTTTCCCCGCCTCTGATTCCCCGCCTCTGTTTCCCTATATCTAATTCTCCACCTCTGATGCCCCAACTCTGATTCCCCGCCTCTGATTCCCCAGCTCTGATTCCCCGCCTCTGATTCCCCGCATCCGATTCCCCATATCTGATTCCCCGCCTCTGTTTCCCCGCCTCTGATTCCCCGCCTCTGTTTCCCCATATCTGATTCCCCACCTCTGATTCCCAACTATGATTCCCCGCCTCTGATTCCCCAGCTCTGATTCCCTGCGTCTGATTCCCTGCGTTCTATTCCCTGCCTCTGATTCCCCACCTGTGATTCCCCATCACTGATTCACCACCTCTGATTCCCCACCTCTGATTCCCCATATCTAATTCCCCGCCTCTGTTTGCCCGCCTCTGATTCCCCGCCTCTGTTTCCCCATATCTGATTCCCCGTCTCTGAATCCCCAACTCTGATTCCC
This sequence comes from Narcine bancroftii, assembly GCF_036971445.1. NCBI lineage: Eukaryota > Metazoa > Chordata > Chondrichthyes > Torpediniformes > Narcinidae > Narcine > Narcine bancroftii. Next base: position 1,108,745 of record NW_027211798.1, on the reverse strand, counting down.
TGCCTCTGATTCCCCAGCTCTGATTCCCCGCCTTTGATTCCCCCCGTCTGATTCCCAGCCTCTGAATCCCCGTGTCTGATTTCCTGCCTCTGATTCCCCGCCTCTGATTCCCCATCTCTGATTCCTCTGATTCCCCACATCTGATTCCCCATCTCTGATTCCGCACATCCGATTCCCTGCCTCTGATTCCCCAACTCTGATTCCCCACCTCTGATTCCCCAGCTCTGATTCCCCGCCTCAGATTCCCCGCGTCTGATTCCCTGCCTCTGATTCCCCGCCTCTGATTCCCCATCTCTGATTCCCCACCTCTGATTCCCCGTGTCTGATTCCCTGCCTCTGATTCACCGCCTCTGAATCCCAGCCTCTGATTCCCCATATCTGATTCCCCGCCTCTGATTCCCTGCCTCTGATTCCCCAGCTCTGATTCCCCGCCTTTGATTCCCCCTGTCTGATTCCCAGCCTCTGAATCCCCGTGTCTGATTTCCTGTCTCTGATTCCCCGCCTCTGATTCCCCATCTCTGATTCACCGCCTCTGATTCCCCATCTCTTATTCCCCACCTCTGATTCCCCGTGTCTGATTCCCTGCCTCTGATTCCCCGCCTCTGAATCCCAGCCTCTGATTCCCCATATCTGATTCCCCGCCTCTGATTCCCTGCCTCTGATTCCCCAGCTCTGATTCCCCGCCTTTGATTCCCCCCGTCTGATTCCCAGCCTCTGAATCCCCGTGTCTGATTTCCTGCCTCTGATTCCCCGCCTCTGATTCCCCATCTCTGATACACCGCCTCTGATTCCCCTTCTCTGATTCCCCACCTCTGATTCCCCATATCTGATTCCCTGCGTCTGTTTCCCCGCCTCTGATTCCCCACATCTGTTTCCCCATATCTGATTCCCCGCTTCTGATTCCCCAACTCTAATACCCCGCCTCTGATTCCCCAGCTCTGATTCCCCGCCTCTGATTTCCCGCATCTGATTCCCTGCCTCTGATTCCCCGCCTCTGATTCCAGGCCTCTGATTCCCAGCATCTGATTCCGGCCTCTGATTCCCGGCCTCTGATTCCCTGCTTCTGATTCTGATTCCCTGCCTCTGATTCCCCATCTCTGATTCCGCACATCTGATTCCTTGCCTCTGATTCCCCACCTCTGATTCCCCATATCTGATTCCCCGACTGGGTTTCCCAGCCTCTGAATCCCCGTGTCTGATTTACTGCCTCTGATTCCCCGCCTCTGATTCCCCATCTCTGATACACCGCCTCTGATTCCCCTTCTCTGATTCCCCACCTCTGATTCCCCATATCTGATTCCCTGCCTCTGTTTCCCTGCCTCTGATTCCCCACCTCTGTTTCCCCATATCTGATTCCCCGCCTCTGATTCCCCAACTCTAATACCCCGCCTCTGATTCCCCAGCTCTGATTCCCCGCCTCTGATTCCCCGCATCTGATTCCCTGCCTCTGATTCCCCGCCTCTGATTCCAAGCCTCTGATTCCCAGCATCTGATTCCGGCCTCTGATTCCCGGCCTCTGATTCCCTGCTTCTGATTCTGATTCCCTGCCTCTGATTCCCCATCTCTGATTCCGCACATCTGATTCCTTGCCTCTGATTCCCCACCTCTGATTACCCATATCTGATTCCCCGACTGGGTTTCCCCGCCTCTGATTCCCCGCCTCCGTTTCCCAATATCTAAGTCCCCGCCTCTGATTCCCCAAATCTGATTCCCCACCTCCGATTCCCCAGCTCTGATTCCCCGCCTCTGATTCCCCGCATCTGATTCCCTGCATCTGATTCCAAGCCTCTGATTCCCTGCCTCTGATTCCCAACCTCTGATTCCCCACCTCTGATTCCCCATATCTGATTCCCCGCCTCTGTTTCCCCGCCTCGGATTCCCCGCCTCTGTTTCCCCATATCTGATTCCCGGCCTCTGATTCCCCATCTCTGATTCCCCACCTCTGATTCCCCGTGTCTGATTCCCTGCCTCTGATTCCCCGCCTCTGATTCCCCGCCTCTGATTCCCTGCCACTGATTCCCCGCCCCTGATTCCCCACCTCTGATTCCCCATATCTTATTCCCCGCCTCTGTTTCCCCCCCTCTGATTCCCAGCCTCTGATTCCCCATATCTGATTCCCTGCCTCTGATTCCCCATATCTGATTCCCCGCCTCTATTTCCCCATATCTGCTTCGCCGCCTCTGATTCCCCAACTCTGATTCCCCGCCTCTGATTCCCCAGCTCTGATTTCCCGCCTCTGATTCCCGGCATCCGATTCCCTGCCTCTGATTCCCCGCCTCTGATTCCCCATCTCTGATTCCCCGCCTCTGATTCCCCGTGTCTGATTCCCTGCCTCTGATTCCCCGCCTCTGATTCCCCGCGTCTGATTCCCTGCCACTGATTCCCTGCCCCTGATTCCCCACCTCTGATTCCCCATATCTGATTCCCCGCCTCTGTTTTCCCGCCTCTGATTCCCTGCCTCTGATTCCCCATATCTGATTCCCCGCCCCTGATTCCCCAACTCTGATTCCCCGCCTCTGATTCCCCAGCTCTAAATCCCCGCCTCTGATTCCCCACGTCTGATTCCCTGCCTCTGATTCCCCGCCTCTGATTCCCCATCTGTGATTCACTACCTCTGATGCCCCACCTCTGATTCCCCATATCTGATTCCCCGCCTCTGTTTCCCCGCCTCTGATTCCCCGCCTCTGATTCCCCATATCTGATTCCCCGCCTCTGATTGCCCACCTCTGATTCCTCGCATCTGATTCCCTGCCTCTGATTCACCGCCTCTGATTCCCCATCTCTGATTCACCACCTCTGATTCCCGGCCTCTGATTCCCCATCTCTGATTCCGCACATCCGATTCCCTGCCTATGATTCTCCACCTCTGATTCCCCGCCTCTGATTCCCCATATCTGATTCCCTGCCTCTGTTTCCCCGCCTCTGATTCCCCATATGTGATTCCCCACCTCTTTTTCCACACCTCTGATTCCCCGCCTCTGTTTCTCCATCTCTGATTCACCGCCTTTGATTCACCACCTCTGATACCCCATATCTCATTCCCCATATCTGATTCCCCACCTCTGTTTCCCCGCCTCTGATTCCCCGACTCTGATTCTCCATATCTCATTCCCCGCCTCTGAATCCCCATCTCTGATTCCCGGACTCTGTTTCCCCACCTCTGATTCCCGGCCTCTTATTCCCAGCATCTGATTCCCGGCCTCTGATTCCCGGCCTCTGATTCCCCGCTTCTGATTCTGATTCCCTGCCTCTGATTCCCCATCTCTGATTCAGCACATCTGAATCCCTGCCTCTGATTCCCCACCTCTGATTCCTCATATCTGATTCCCCGCCTCTGTTTCCCCGCCTCTGATTCCCCGCCTCTGTTTCCCTATATCTAATTCCCCACCTCTGATGCCCCAACTCTGATTCCCCGCCTCTGATTCCCCAGCTCTGATTCCCCGCCTCTGATTCCCCGCATCCGATTCCCCATATCTGATTCCCCACCTCTGATTCCCCGCCTCTGATTCCCCGCCTCTGTTTCCCCATATCTGATTCCCCGCCTCTGATTCCCAACTATGATTCCCCGCCTCTGATTCCCCAGCTCTGATTCCCTGCGTCTGATTCCCTGCGTTCTATTCCCTGCCTCTGATTCCCCACCTGTGATTCCCCATCACTGATTCACCACCTCTGATTCCCCACCTCTGATTCCCCATATCTAATTCCCCGCCTCTGTTTGCCCGCGTCTGATTCCCCGCCTCTGTTTCCCCATATCTGATTCCCCGTCTCTGAATCCCCAACTCTGATTCCCTGCCTCTGATTCCCCAGCTCTGATTCCCCGCCTTTGATTCCCCCCGTCTGATTCCCAGCCTCTGAATCCCCGTGTCTGATTTCCTGCCTCTGATTCCCTGCCTCTGATTCCCCATCTCTGATTCCTCTGATTCCCCACATCTGATTCCCCATCTCTGATTCCGCACATCCGATTCCCTGCCTCTGATTCCAGGCCTCTGATTCCCAGAATCTGATTCCGGCCTCTGATTCCCGGCCTCTGATTCCCTGCTTCTGATTCTGATTCCCTGCCTCTGATTCCCCATCTCTGATTCCGCACATCTGATTCCTTGCCTGTGATTCCCCACCTCTGATTCCCCATATCTGATTCCCCGACTGGGTTTCCCCGCCTCTGATTCCCCGCCTCTGTTTCCCAATATCTAAGTCCCCGCCTCTGATTCCCCAAATCTGATTCCCCACCTCTGATTCCCCAGCTCTGATTCCCCGCCTCTCATTCCCCGCATCTGATTCCCTGCATCTGATTCCAAGCCTCTGATTCCCTGCCTCTGATTCCCCGCCTCTGATTCCCCGCCTCTGATTCCCTGCCACTGATTCCCCGCCCCTGATTCCCCACCTCTGATTCCCCATATCTGATTCCCTGCGTCTGTTTCCCCGCCTCTGATTCCCCACATCTGTTTCCCCATATCTGATTCCCCGCCTCTGATTCCCCAACTCTAATACCCCGCCTCTGATTCCCCAGCTCTGATTCCCCGCCTCTGATTCCCCGCATCTGATTCCCTGCCTCTGATTCCCCGCCTCTGATTCCAGGCCTCTGATTCCCAGCATCTGATTCCGGCCTCTGATTCCCGGCCTCTGATTCCCTGCTTCTGATTCTGATTCCCTGCCTCTGATTCCCCATCTCTGATTCCGCACATCTGATTCCTTGCCTCTGATTCCCCACCTCTGATTCCCCATATCTGATTCCCCGACTGGGTTTCCCAGCCTCTGAATCCCCGTGTCTGATTTACTGCCTCTGATTCCCCGCCTCTGATTCCCCATCTCTGATACACCGCCTCTGATTCCCCTTCTCTGATTCCCCACTTCTGATTCCCCATATCTGATTCCCTGCCTCTGTTTCCCTGCCTCTGATTCCCCACCTCTGTTTCCCCATATCTGATTCCCCGCCTCTGATTCCCCAACTCTAATACCCCGCCTCTGATTCCCCAGCTCTGATTCCCCGCCTCTGATTCCCCGCATCTGATTCCCTGCCTCTGATTCCCCGCCTCTGATTCCAGGCCTCTGATTCCCAGCATCTGATTCCGGCCTCTGATTCCCGGCCTCTGATTCCCTGCTTCTGATTCTGATTCCCTGCCTCTGATTCCCCATCTCTGATTCCGCACATCTGATTCCTTGCCTCTGATTCCCCACCTCTGATTCCCCATATCTGATTCCCCGACTGGGTTTCCCCGCCTCTGATTCCCCGCCTCTGTTTCCCAATATCTAAGTCCCCGCCTCTGATTCCCCAAATCTGATTCCCCACCTCCGATTCCCCAGCTCTGATTCCCCGCCTCTGATTCCCCGCATCTGATTCCCTGCATCTGATTCCAAGCCTCTTATTCCCTGCCTCTGATTCCCAACCTCTGATTCCCCACCTCTGATTCCCCATATCTGATTCCCCGCCTCTGTTTCCCCGCCTCGGATTCCCCGCCTCTGTTTCCCCATATCTGATTCCCGGCCTCTGATTCCCCATCTCTGATTCCCCACCTCTGATTCCCCGTGTCTGATTCCCTGCCTCTGATTCCCCGCCTCTGATTCCCCGCCTCTGATTCCCTGCCACTGATTCCCCGCCCCTGATTCCCCACCTCTGATTCCCCATATCTTATTCCCCGCCTCTGTTTCCCCCCCTCTGATTCCCAGCCTCTGATTCCCCATATCTGATTCCCTGCCTCTGATTCCCCATATCTGATTCCCCGCCTCTATTTCCCCATATCTGCTTCGCCGCCTCTGATTCCCCAACTCTGATTCCCCGCCTCTGATTCCCCAGCTCTGATTTCCCGCCTCTGATTCCCGGCATCCGATTCCCTGCCTCTGATTCCCCGCCTCTGATTCCCCATCTCTGATTCCCCGCCTCTGATTCCCCGTGTCTGATTCCCTGCCTCTGATTCCCCGCCTCTGATTCCCCGCGTCTGATTCCCTGCCACTGATTCCCTGCACCTGATTCCCCACCTCTGATTCCCCATATCTGATTCCCCGCCTCTGTTTTCCCGCCTCTGATTCCCTGCCTCTGATTCCCCATATCTGATTCCCCGCCCCTGATTCCCCAACTCTGATTCCCCGCCTCTGATTCCCCAGCTCTAAATCCCCGCCTCTGATTCCCCACGTCTGATTCCCTGCCTCTGATTCCCCGCCTCTGATTCCCCATCTGTGATTCACTACCTCTGATGCCCCACCTCTGATTCCCCATATCTGATTCCCCGCCTCTGTTTCCCCGCCTCTGATTCCCCGCCTCTGATTCCCCATATCTGATTCCCCGCCTCTGATTGCCCACTTCTGATTCCTCGCATCTGATTCCCTGCCTCTGATTCACCGCCTCTGATTCCCCATCTCTGATTCACCACCTCTGATTCCCGGCCTCTGATTCCCCATCTCTGATTCCGCACATCCGATTCCCTGCCTATGATTCCCCACCTCTGATTCCCCGCCTCTGATTCCCCATATCTGATTCCCTGCCTCTGTTTCCCCGCCTCTGATTCCCCATATGTGATTCCCCACCTCTGTTTCCACGCCTCTGATTCCCCGCCTCTGTTTCTCCATCTCTGATTCACCGCCTTTGATTCACCACCTCTGATTCCCCATATCTGATTCCCCATATCTGATTCCCCACCTCTGTTTCCCCGCCTCTGATTCCCCGACTCTGATTCTCCATATCTCATTCCCCGCCTCTGAATCCCCATCTCTGATTCCCGGACTCTGTTTCCCCACCTCTGATTCCCGGCCTCTTATTCCCAGCATCTGATTCCCGGCCTCTGATTCCCGGCCTCTGATTCCCCGCTTCTGATTCTGATTCCCTGCCTCTGATTCCCCATCTCTGATTCAGCACATCTGAATCCCTGCCTCTGATTCCCCACCTCTGATTCCTCATATCTGATTCCCCGCCTCTGTTTCCCCGCCTCTGATTCCCCGCCTCTGTTTCCCTATATCTAATTCCCCACCTCTGATGCCCCAACTCTGATTCCACGCCTCTGATTCCCCAGCTCTGATTCCCCGCCTCTGATTCCCCGCATCCGATTCCCCATATCTGATTCCCCACCTCTGTTTCCCCGCCTCTGATTCCCCGCCTCTGTTTCCCCATATCTGATTCCCCGCCTCTGATTCCCAACTATGATTCCCCGCCTCTGATTCCCCAGCTCTGATTCCCTGCGTCTGATTCCCTGCGTTCTATTCCCTGCCTCTGATTCCCCACCTGTGATTCCCCATCACTGATTCACCACCTCTGATTCCCCACCTCTGATTCCCCATATCTAATTCCCCGCCTCTGTTTGCCCGCCTCTGATTCCCCGCCTCTGTTTCCCCATATCTGATTCCCCGTCTCTGAATCCCCAACTCTGATTCCCTGCCTCTGATTCCCCAGCTCTGATTCCCCGCCTTTGATTCCCCCCGTCTGATTCCCAGCCTCTGAATCCCCGTGTCTGATTTCCTGCCTCTGATTCCCCGCCTCTGATTCCCCATCTCTGATTCCTCTGATTCCCCACATCTGATTCCCCATCTCTGATTCCGCACATCCGATTCCCTGCCTCTGATTCCAGGCCTCTGATTCCCAGAATCTGATTCCGGCCTCTGATTCCCGGCCTCTGATTCCCTGCTTCTGATTCTGATTCCCTGCCTCTGATTCCCCATCTCTGATTCCGCACATCTGATTCCTTGCCTGTGATTCCCCACCTCTGATTCCCCATATCTGATTCCCCGACTGGGTTTCCCCGCCTCTGATTCCCCGCCTCTGTTTCCCAATATCTAAGTCCCCGCCTCTGATTCCCCAAATCTGATTCCCCACCTCTGATTCCCCAGCTCTGATTCCCCGCCTCTCATTCCCCGCATCTGATTCCCTGCATCTGATTCCAAGCCTCTGATTCCCTGCCTCTGATTCCCAACCTCTGATTCCCCACCTCTGATTCCCCATATCTGATTCCCCGCCTCTGTTTCCCCGCCTCGGATTCCCCGCCTCTGTTTCCCCATATCTGATTCCCGGCCTCTGATTCCCCGCCTCTGATTCCCCGCCTCTGATTCCCTGCCTCTGATTCCCCATCTCCGATTCCGCACATCTGATTCCCTTCCTCTGATTCCCCGCCTCTGATTCCCCGCCTCTGATTCCCTGCCTCTGATTCCCAACCTCGGATTCCCCACCTCTGATTCCCCATATCTGATTCCCCGCCTCTGTTTCCCTGCCTCTGATTCCCCGCCTCTGATTCCCAACTCTGATTCCCCGCCTCTGATTCCCCAGCTCTGATTCCCCGTGTTTGATTCCCTGCCTCTGATTCCCTGCCCTGATTCCCCATCTCTGTTTCACCGCCTTTGATTCGCCACCTCTGATTCCCCATATCTGATTCCCCGACTCTGATTCCCTGCCTCTGATTCCCAACCTCTGATTCCACACCTCTGATTCCCCATATCTGATTCCCCGCCTCTATTTCCCCATATCTGATTCCCCGCCTCTGATTCCCCAACTCTGATTCCCCGCCTCTGATTCCCCAGCTCTGATTCCCCGACTCTGATTCCCGGAGTCCGATTCCCTGCCTCTGATTCCCCGCCTCTGATTCCCCATCTCTGATTCCCCGCCTCCAATTCCCCGTGTCTGATTCCCTGCCTCTGATTCCCCGCCTCTGATTCCCCGCCTCTGATTCCCTGCCACTGATTCTCTGCCCCTGATTCCCCAATTCTGATTCCCCATATCTGATTCCCCGCCTCTGTTTCCCCACCTCTGATTCCCCGCCTCTGATTCCCCATATCTGATTCCCTGCCTCTGTTTCCCCGCCTCTGATTCCCCATATGTGGTTCCCCACCTCTGTTTCCACGCCTCTGATTCCCCGCCTCTGTTTCTCCATCTCTGATTCACCGCCTTTGATTCACCACCTCTGATTCCCCATATCTGATTCCCCATATCTGATTCCCCACCTCTGTTTCCCCGCCTCTGATTCCCCGCCTCTGATTCTCCATATCTCATTCCCCGCCTCTGAATCCCCATCTCTGATTCCCGGACTCTGATTCCCCACCTCTGATTCCCGGCCTCTTATTCCCAGCATCTGATTCCCGGCCTCTGATTCCCGGCCTCTGATTCCCCGCTTCTGATTCTGATTCCCTGCCTCTGATTCCCCATCTCTGATTCCGCACATCTGATTCCCTGCCTCTGATTCCCCACCTATGATTCCCCATATCTGATTCCCCGCCTCTGTTTCCCCGCCTCTGATTCCCCGCCTCTGTTTCTCCATATCTAATTCCCCACCTCTGATGCCCCAACTCTGATTCCACGCCTCTGATACCCCAGCTCTGATTCCCCACCTCTGATTCTCCGCATCCGTTTCCCCATGTCTGATTCCCCGCCTCTGATTCCCCACGTCTGATTCCCTGCCTCTGATTCCCCGCCTCTGATTCCCCATCTCTGATTCCCCACCTCTGATTCCCCGCCTCTGAATCCCCGCCTCTGATTCCCCGCCTCTGATTCCCTGCCACTGATTACCCGCCCCTGATTCCCCACCTCTGATTCCCCATATCTTATTCCCCGCCTCTGTTAACCCCCCTCTGATTCCCAGCCTCTGATTCCCCATATCTGATTCCCCGCCTCTGATTCCCCATATCTGATTCCCCGCCTCTATTTCCCCATATCTTATTCGCCGCCTCTGATTCCCAAACTCTGATTCCCCCCTCTGATTCCCCAGCTCTGATTTCCCGCCTCTGATTTCCGGCATCCGATTCCCTGCCTCTGATTCCCCGCCTCTGATTCCCCATCTCTGATTCCCCGCCTCTGATTCCCCGTGTCTGATTACCTGCCTCTGATTCCCCGCATCTGATTCCCCACGTCTGATTCCCTGCCACTGATTCCCTGCCCCTGATTCCCCACCTCTGATTCCCCATATCTGATTCCCCGCCTCTGTTTCCCCACCTCTGATTCCCCGCCTCTGTTTCCCCATATCTGATTCCCCGCCTCTGATTCCCCAACTCTGATTCCCCTCCTCTAATTCGCCAGCTATGATTCCCCGCCTCTGATTCCCTGCGTCTGATTCCCTGCCTCTGATTCCCAGCCTCTGATTCCCCTTCTCTGATTCACCACCTCTGAATCCCCACCTCTGATTACCCATCTCTGATTCCGCACATCCGATTCCCTGCCTCTGATTCCCCGCCTCTGATTCCCCGCCTCTGATTCGCAACCTCTAATTCCCCACCTCTGATTCCCCATATCTGATTCCCCGCCTCAGTTTCCCTGCATCTGATTCCCGGCCTCTGTTTCCCCATATCTGATTCCCCTCCTCTGATTCCCCAACTCTGATTCCCCGCCTCTGATTCCCCAGCTCTGATTCCCCGCCTTTTATTCCCGGCCTCTGATTCCCTGCCACTGATTCCCCGCCCCTGATTCCCCACCTCTGATTCCCCATATCTGATTCCCCGCCTCTGTTTCCCCAGCTCTGATTCCCCACCTCTGATTCCCCAGCTCTGATTCCCTGCCACTGATTCCCCGCCCCTGATTCCCAACTCTGATTCCCCATATCTGATTCCCCGCCTCTGTTTCCCTTAGCTCTGATTCCCTGCCTCTGATTCCCTGCCCTGATTCCCCATCTCTGTTTCACCGCCTTTGATTCGCCACCTCTGATTCCCCATATCTGATTCCCCGCCTCTGTTTCCCCGCCTCTGATTCCCTGCCTCTGATTCCCAACCTCTGATTCCACACCTCTGATTCCCCATATCTGATTCCCCGCCTCTATTTCCCCATATCTGATTCCCCGCCTCTGATTCCCCAACTCAGATTCCCCGCCTCTGATTCCCCAGCTCTGATACCCCGCCTCTGATTCCCGGTGTCCGATTCACTGCCTCTGATTCCCCGCCTCTGATTCCCCATCTCTGATTCCCCGCCTCTGATTCCCCGTGTCTGATTCCCTGCCTCTGATTCCCCGCCTGTGATTCCCCGCCTCTGATTCCCTGCCACTGATTCCCTGCCCCCGATTCCCCACCTCTGATTCCCCATATCTGATTCCCCGCCTCTGTTTCCCCACCTCTGATTCCCCGCCTCTGATTCCCCATATCTGATTCCCTGCCTCTGATTCCCCAACTCTGATTGCCCGACTCTGATTCCCCAGCTCTGAATCCCCGCCTCTGATTCCCCGCGTCTGATTCCCTGCCTCTGATTCCCCGCCTCTGATTCCCCATCTTTGATTCCCCGCCTCTGATTCCCCGTGTCTGATTCCCTGCCTCTGATTCCCCGCCTGTGATTCCCCGCCTCTGATTCCCTGCCACTGATTCCCTGCCCCTGATTCCCCACCTCTGATTCCCCATATCTGATTCCCCGCCTCTGTTTCGCCGCCTCTGATTCCCCGCCTCTGTTTCCCTTAGCTCTGATTCCCTGCCTCTGATTCCCTGCCCTGATTCCCCATCTCTGTTTCACCGCCTTTGATTCGCCACCTCTGATTCCCCATATCTGATTCCCCGCCTCTGTTTCCCCGCCTCTGATTCCCTGCCTCTGATTCCCAACCTCTGATTCCACACCTCTGATTCCCCATATCTGATTCCGCGCCTCTATTTCCCCATATCTGATTCCCCGCCTCTGATTCCCCAACTCTGATTCCCCGCCTCTGATTCCCCAGCTCTGATTCCCCGCCTCTGATTCCCGGCGTCCGATTCACTGCCTCTGATTCCCCGCCTCTGATTCCCCATCTCTGATTCCCCGACTCTGATTTCCCATGTCTGATTCCCTGCCTCTGATTCCCCGCCTGTGATTCCCCGCCTCTGATTCCCTGCCACTGATTCCCTGCCCCTGATTCCCCACCTCTGATTCCCCATATCTGATTCCCCGCCTCTGTTACCCCGCCTCTGATTCCCCGCCTCTGATTCCCCATATCTGATTCCCTGCCTCTGATTCCCCAACTCTGATTCCCCGACTCTGATTCCCCAGCTCTGAATCCCCGCCTCTGATTCCCCGCGTCTGATTCCCTGCCTCTGATTCCCCGCCTTGATTCCCCATCTCTGATTCACAACCTCTGATTCCCCACCTCTGATTCCCAATATCTGATTCACCGCCTCTGTTTCCCCGCCTCTGATTCCCCGCCTCTGATTCCCCATATCTGATTCCCCAGCTCTGATTGCCCACCTCTGATTCCCCGCCTCTGATTCGCCAGCTCTGATTCCCCGCCTCTGAATCCCCGCATCTGATTCCCTGCCTCTGATTCCCCGCCTCTGATTCCCCATCTCTGATTCACCGCCTTTGATTCGCCACCTCTGATTCCCCATATCTGATTCCCCACCTCTGTTTCCCCGCCTCTGATTCCCCGCCTCTGATTCTCCATATCTCATTCCCCGCCTCTGAATCCCCATCTCTGATTCCCGGACTCTGATTCCCCACCTCTGATTCCCGGCCTCTTATTCCCAGCATCTGATTCCCGGCCTCTGATTCCCGGCCTCTGATTCCCCGCTTCTGATTCTGATACCCTGCCTCTGATTCCCCATCTCTGATTCCGCACATCTGATTCCCTGCCTCTGATTCCCCACCTCTGATTCCCCATATCTGATTCCCCGCCTCTGTTTCCCCACCTCTGATTCCCCGCCTCTGTTTCCCCATATCTAATTCCCCACCTCTGATGCCCCAACTCTGATTCCCCGCCTCTGATTCCCCAGCTCTGATTCCCCGCCTCTGATTCCCCGCATCCGATTCCCCATGTCTGATTCCCCGCCTCTGTTTCCCCGCCTCTGATTCCCCGCCTCTGTTTCCCCATATCTGATTCCCCGCCTATGATTCCCCAGCTCTGATTCCCTGCCTCTGATTCCCCGCGTTCTATTCCCTGCCTCTGATTCCCCGCCTGTGATTCCCAATCTCTGATTCACCACCTCTGATTCCCCACCTCTGATTCCCCATATTTAATTCCCCGCCTCTGTTTGCCCGCCTCTGATTCCCCGCCTCTGTTTCCCCATATCTGATTCCCCGCCTCTGAATCCCCAACTCTGATTCCCTGCCTCTGATTCACCAGCTCTGATTCCCCGCCTTTGATTCCCCCCGTCTGATTCCCAGCCTCTGAATCCCCGTGTCTGATTTCCTGCCTCAGATTCCCCGCCTCTGATTCCCCATCTCTGATTCACCGCCTCTGATTCCCCACCTCTGATTCCCCATTTCTGATTCCGCACATCCGATTCCCTGCCTCTGATTCCCCGACTCTGATTCCCCACCTCTGATTCCCCAGCTCTGATTCCCCGCCTCTGATTCCCCGCGTCTGATTCCCTGCCTCTGATTCCCCGCCTCTGATTCCCCATCTCTGATACCCCACCTCTGATTCCCCGTGTCTGATTCCCCGCCTCTGTTTCCCCATATCTAATTCCCCACCTCTGATGCCCCAACTCTGATTCCCCGCCTCTGATTCCCCAGCTCTGATTCCCCACCTCTGATTCCCTGCATCCGATTCCCCATGTCTGATTCCCCGCCTCTGTTTCCCGCCTCTGATTCCCCGCCTCTGTTTCCCCATATCTGATTCCCCGCCTCTGATTCCCCAGCTCTGATTCCCTGCCTCTGATTCCCCGCGTTCCATTCCCTGCCTCTGATTCCCCGCCTGTGATTCCCCATCTCTTATTCACCACCTCTGATTCCCCACCTCTGATTCCCCATATCTAATTCCCCGCCTCTGTTTGCCCGCCTCTGATTCCCCTCCTCTGTTTCCCCATGTCTGATTCCCCGCCTCTGTTTCCCCGCCTCTGATTCCCCGCCTCTGTTTCCCCATATCTGATTCCCCGCCTCTGATTCCCCAGCTCTGATTCCCTGCCTCTGATTCCCCGCGTTCTATTCCCTGCCTCTGATTCCCCGCCTGTGATTCCCAATCTCTGATTCACCACCTCTGATTCCCCACCTCTGATTCCCCATATTTAATTCCCCGCCTCTGTTTGCCCGCCTCTGATTCCCCGCCTCTGTTTCCCCATATCTGATTCCCCGCCTCTGAATCCCCAACTCTGATTCCCTGCCTCTGATTCACCAGCTCTGATTCCCCGCCTTTGATTCCCTCCGTCTGATTCCCAGCCTCTGAATCCCCGTGTCTGATTTCCTGCCTCAGATTCCCCGCCTCTGATTCCCCATCTCTGATTCACCGCCTCTGATTCCCCACCTCTGATTCCCCATTTCTGATTCCGCACATCCGATTCCCTGCCTCTGATTCCCCGACTCTGATTCCCCACCTCTGATTCCCCAGCTCTGATTCCCCGCCTCTGATTCCCCGCGTCTGATTCCCTGCCTCTGATTCCCCGCCTCTGATTCCCCATCTCTGATTCCCCACCTCTGATTCCCCGTGTCTGATTCCCCGCCTCTGTTTCCCCATATCTAATTCCCCACCTCTGATGCCCCAACTCTGATTCCCCGCCTCTGATTCCCCAGCTCTGATTCCCCACCTCTGATTCCCTGCATCCGATTCCCCATGTCTGATTCCCCGCCTCTGTTTCCCGCCTCTGATTCCCCGCCTCTGTTTCCCCATATCTGATTCCCCGCCTCTGATTCCCCAGCTCTGATTCCCTGCCTCTGATTCCCCGCGTTCCATTCCCTGCCTCTGATTCCCCGCCTGTGATTCCCCATCTCTTATTCACCACCTCTGATTCCCCACCTCTGATTCCCCATATCTAATTCCCCGCCTCTGTTTGCCCGCCTCTGATTCCCCTCCTCTGTTTCCCCATGTCTGATTCCCTGCCTCTGTTTCCCCGCCTCTGATTCCCCGCCTCTGTTTCCCCATATCTGATTCCCCGCCTCTGATTCCCCAGCTCTGATTCCCTGCCTCTGATTCCCCGCGTTCTATTCCCTGCCTCTGATTCCCCGCCTGTGATTCCCAATCTCTGATTCACCACCTCTGATTCCCCACCTCTGATTCCCCATATTTAATTCCCCGCCTCTGTTTGCCCACCTCTGATTCCCCGCCTCTGTTTCCCCATATCTGATTCCCCGCCTCTGAATCCCCAACTCTGATTCCCTGCCTCTGATTCACCAGCTCTGATTCCCCGCCTTTGATTCCCCCCGTCTGATTCCCAGCCTCTGAATCCCCGTGTCTGATTTCCTGCCTCAGATTCCCCGCCTCTGATTCCCCATCTCTGATTCACCGCCTCTGATTCCCCACCTCTGATTCCCCATTTCTGATTCCGCACATCCGATTCCCTGCCTCTGATTCCCCGACTCTGATTCCCCACCTCTGATTCCCCAGCTCTGATTCCCCGCCTCTGATTCCCCGCGTCTGATTCCCTGCCTCTGATTCCCCGCCTCTGATTCCCCATCTCTGATTCCCCACCTCTGATTCCCCGTGTCTGATTCCCCGCCTCTGTTTCCCCATATCTAATTCCCCACCTCTGATGCCCCAACTCTGATTCCCCGCCTCTGATTCCCCAGCTCTGATTCCCCACCTCTGATTCCCTGCATCCGATTCCCCATGTCTGATTCCCCGCCTCTGTTTCCCGCCTCTGATTCCCCGCCTCTGTTTCCCCATATCTGATTCCCCGCCTCTGATTCCCCAGCTCTGATTCCCTGCCTCTGATTCCCCGCGTTCCATTCCCTGCCTCTGATTCCCCGCCTGTGATTCCCCATCTCTTATTCACCACCTCTGATTCCCCACCTCTGATTCCCCATATCTAATTCCCCGCCTCTGTTTGCCCGCCTCTGATTCCCCTCCTCAGATTCCACATATCTGATTCCCCGCCTCTGAATCCCCAACTCTGATTCCCTGCCTCTGATTCACCAGCTCTGATTCCCCGCCTTTGATTCCCCCCGTCTGATTCCCAGCCTCTGAATCCCCGTGTCTGATTTCCTGCCTCTGATTCCCCGCCTCTGATTCCCCATCTCTGATTCACCGCCTCTGATTCCCCACCTCTGACTCCCCATTTCTGATTCCGCACATCCGATTCCCTGCCTCTGATTCCCCGACTCTGATTCCCCACCTCTGATTCCCCAGCTCTTATTCCCCGCCTCTGATTCCCCACATCTGATTCCCTGCCTCTGATTCCCCGCCTCTGATTCCCCATCTCTGATTCCCCACCTCTGATTCCCCGTGTCTGATTCCCTGCCTCTGATTCCCCGCCTCTGATTCCCCGCCTCTGATTTCCTGCAACTGATTCCCCGCCCCTGATTCCCCACCTCTGATTCCCCATATCTTATTCCCCGCCTCTGTTTCCCTCCCTCTGATTCCCAGCCTCTGATTCCCCATATCTGATTCCCTGCCTCTGATTCCCCAACTCTGATTCCCCACCTCTGATTCCCCAGCTCTGAATCCCCGCCTCTGATTCACCGCGTCTGATTCCCTGCCTCTGAATCCCCGCCTTGATTCCCCATCTCTGATTTACAACCTCTGATTCCCCACCTCTGATTCCCCATATCTGATTCCCAGCCTCTGTTTCCCCGCCTCTGATTCCCCGCCTCTGATTCCCCATATCTGATTCCCCGGCTCTGATTGCCCACCTCTGATTCCCCGCCTCTGATTCGCCAGCTCTGATTCCCCGCCTCTGATTCCCCGCATCTGATTCCCTGCCTCTGATTCCCCGCCTCTGATTCCCCATCTCTGATTCACCGCCTTTGATTCGCCACCTCTGATTCCCCATATCTGATTCCCCACCTCTGTTTCCCCGCCTCTGATTCCCCGCCTCTGATTCTCCATATCTCATTCCCCGCCTCTGAATCCCCATCTCTGATTCCCGGACTCTGATTCCCCACCTCTGATTCCCGGCCTCTTATTCCCAGCATTTGATTCCCTGCCTCTGATTCCCGGCCTCTGATTCCCCGCTTCTCATTCTGATTCCCTGCCTCTGATTCCCCATCTCTGATTCCGCACATCTGATTCCCTGCCTCTGATTCCCCACCTCTGATTCCCCATATCTGATTCCCCGCCTCTGTTTCCCCGCCTCTGATTCCCCGCCTCTGTTTCCCCATATCTAATTCCCCACCTCTGATGCCCCAACTCTGATTCCCCGCCTCTGATTGCCCAGCTCTGATTCCCCACCTCTGATTCCCTGCATCCGATTCCCCATGTCTGATTCCCCGCCTCTGTTTCCCCGCCTCTGATTCCCCGCCTCTGTTTCCACATATCTGATTCCCCGCCTCTGATTCCCCAGCTCTGATTCCCTGCCTCTGATTCCCGGCCTCTGATTCTCCATATCTCATTCCCCGCCTCTGATTCCCCGCCTCTGTTTCCCCATATCTGAATCCCCGCCTCTGATTCCCCAGCTCTGATTCCCCGCCTTTTATTCCCGGCCTCTGATTCCCTGCCACTGATTCCCCGCCCCTGATTCCCCACCTCTGATTCCCCATATCTGATTCCCCGCCTCTGTTTCCCCAGCTCTGATTCCCCACCTCAGATTCCCCAGCTCTGATTCCCTGCCACTGATTCCCCGCATTTGATTCGCCACCTCTGATTCCCCATATCTGATTCCCCGCCTCTGTTTCCCCGCCTCTGATTCCCTGCCTCTGATTCCCAACCTCTGATTCCACACCTCTCATTCCCCATATCTGATTCCCCGCCTCTATTTCCCCGCCTCTGATTCCCCACCTCTGATTCCCCGCCTCTGATTCCCCGCCTCTGATTCCCCAGCTCTGATTCCCCGCCTCTGATTCCCGGCGTCCGATTCCCTGCCTCTGATTCCCCGCCTCTGATTCCCCATCTCTGATTCCCCGCCTCTGATTCCCCGTGTCTGATTCCCTGCCTCTGATTCCCCGCCTCTGATTCCCCGCCTCTGATTCCCTGCCACTGATTCCCTGCCCCTGATTCCCCACTTCTGATTCCCCATATCTGATTCCCCGCCTCTGTTTCCCCGCCTCTGATTCCCCGCCTCTGATTCCCCATATCTGATTCCCTGCCTCTGATTCCGCAACTCTGATTCCCCGCCTCTGATTCCCCAGCTCTGAATCCCCGCCTCTGATTCCCCGTGTCTGATTCCCTGCCTCTGATTCCCCGTCTTGATTCCCAATCTCTGATTTACAACCTCTGATTCCCCACCTCTGATTCCCCATATCTGATTCCCAGCCTCTGTTTCCCCGCCTTTGATTCCCCGCCTCTGATTCCCCATATCTGATTCCCCGGCTCTGATTGCCCACCTCTGATTCCCCGCCTCTGATTCGCCAGCTCTGATTCCCCGCCTCTGATTCCCCGCATCTGATTCCCTGCCTCTGATTCCCCGCCTCTGATTCCCCATCTCTGATTCACCGCCTTTGATTCGCCACCTCTGATTCCCCATATCTGATTCCCCACCTCTGTTTCCCCGCCTCTGATTCCCCGCCTCTGATTCTCCATATCTCATTCCCCGCCTCTGAATCCCCATCTCTGATTCCCGGACTCTGATTCCCCACCTCTGATTCCCGGCCTCTTATTCCCAGCATTTGATTCCCAGCCTCTGATTCCCGGCCTCTGATTCCCCGCTTCTGATTCTGATTCCCTGCCTCTGATTCCCCATCTCTGATTCCGCACATCTGATTCCCTGCCTCTGATTCCCCACCTCTGATTCCCCATATCTGATTCCCCGCCTCTGTTTCCCCGCCTCTGATTCCCCGCCTCTGTTTCCCCATATCTAATTCCCCACCTCTGATGTCCCAACTCTGATTCCCCGCCTCTGATTCCCCAGCTCTGATTCCCCACCTCCGATTCCCTGCATCCGATTCCCCATGTCTGATTCCCCGCCTCTGTTTCCCCGCCTCTGATTCCCCGCCTCTGTTTCCCCATATCTGATTCCCCGCCTCTGATTCCCCAGCTCTGATTCCCTGCCTCTGATTCCCCGCGTTCCATTCCCTGCCTCTGATTCCCCGCCTGTGATTCCCCATCTCTTATTCACCACCTCTGATTCCCCACCTCTGATTCCCCATATCTAATTCCCCGCCTCTGTTTGCCCGCCTCTGATTCCCCTCCTCTGTTTCCACATATCTGATTCCCCGCCTCAGAATCCCCAACTCTGATTCACTCCCTCTGATTCACCAGCTCTGATTCCCCGCCTTTGATTCCCCCCGTCTGATTCCCAGCCTCTGAATCCCCGTGTCTGATTTCCTGCCTCTGATTCCCCGCCTCTGATTCCCCATCTCTGATTCACCGCCTCTGATTCCCCACCTCTGACTCCCCATTTCTGATTCCGCACATCCGATTCCCTGCCTCTGATTCCCCGACTCTGATTCCCCACCTCTGATTCCCCAGCTCTTATTCCCCGCCTCTGATTCCCCGCATCTGATTCCCTGCCTCTGATTCCCCGCCTCTGATTCCCCATCTTTGATTCCCCACCTCTGATTCCCCGTGTCTGATTCCCTGCCTCTGATTCCCCGCCTCTGATTCCCCGCCTCTGATTCCCTGCAACTGATTCCCCGCCCCTGATTCCCCACCTCTGATTCCCCATATCTTATTCCCCGCCTCTGTTTCCCTCCCTCTGATTCCCAGCCTCTGATTCCCCATATCTGATTCCCTGCCTCTGATTCCCCATATCTGATTCCCCGCCTCTATTTCCCCATACCTGCTTCGCCGCCTCTGATTCCCCAACTCTGATTCCCCGCCTCTGATTCCCCAGCTCTGATTTCCCGCCTCTGATTCCCGGCATCCGATTCCCTGCCTCTGATTCCCCGCCTCTGATTCCCTATCTCTGATACCCCGCCTCTGATTCCCCGTGTCTGATTCCCTGCCTATGATTCCCCGCCTCTGATTCCCCGCGTCTGATTCCCTGCCTCTGATTCCCCGCCTCTGATTCCCCATCTGTGATTCACAACCTCTGATGCCCCACTTCTGATTCCCCATATCTGATTCCCCGCCTCTGTTTCCCCGCCTCTGATTCCCCGCCTCTGATTCCCCATATCTGATTCCCCGCCTCTGATTGTGCACCTCTGATTCACCGCCTCTGATTCACCAGCTCTGATTCCCCGCCTTTGATTCCCCCCGTCTGATTCCCAGCCTCTGAATCCCCGTGTCTGATTTCCTGCCTCTGATTCCCCGCCTCTGATTCCCCATCTCTGATTCACCGCCTCTGATTCCCCATCTCTGATTCCGCACATCCGATTCCCTGCCTCTGATTCCCCGACTCTGATTCCCCACCTCTGATTCCCCAGCTCTGATTCCCCGCCTCTGATTCCCCGCGTCTGATTCCCTGCCTCTGATTCCCCGCCTCTGATTCCCCATCTCTGATTCCCCACCTCTGATTCCCCGTGTCTGATTCCCTGCCTCTGAATCCCCGCCTCTGATTCCCCGCCTCTGATTCCCTGCCACTGATTACCCGCCCCTGATTCCCCACCTCTGATTCCCCATATCTTATTCCCCGCCTCTGTTTCCCCCCCTCTGATTCCCAGCCTCTGATTCCCCATATCTGATTCCCCGCCTCTGATTCCCCATATCTGATTCCCCGCCTCTATTTCCCCATATCTTATTCGCCGCCTCTGATTCCCCAACTCTGATTCCCCGCCTCTGATTCCCCAGCTCTGATTTCCCGCCTCTGATTTCCGGCATCCGATTCCCTGCCTCTGATTCCCCGCCTCTGATTCCCCATCTCTGATTCCCCGCCTCTGATTCGCCGTGTCTGATTACCTGCCTCTGATTCCCCGCCTCTGATTGCCCACGTCTGATTCCCTGCCACTGATTCCCTGCCCCTGATTCCCCACCTCTGATTCCCCATATCTGATTCCCCGCCTCTGTTTCCCCGCCTCTGATTCCCCAACTCTGATTCCCCTCCTCTAATTCGCCAGCTATGATTTCCCGCCTCTGTTTCCCTGCGTCTGATTCCCTGCCTCTGATTCCCAGCCTCTGATTCCCCATCTCTGATTCCGCACATCCGATTCCCTGCCTCTGATTCCCCGCCTCTGATTCCCCGCCTCTGATTCGCAACCTCTAATTCCCCACCTCTGATTCCCCATATCTGATTCCCCGCCTCTGTTTCCCTGCCTCTGATTCCCGGCCTCTGTTTCCCCATATATGATTCCCCTCCTCTGATTCCCCAACTCTGATTCCCCGCCTCTGATTCCCCAGCTCTGATTCCCCGCCTTTGATTCCCCCCGTCTGATTCCCAGCCTCTGAATCCCCGTGTCTGATTTCCTGCCTCAGATTCCCCGCCTCTGATTCCCCATCTCTGATT
Source organism: Narcine bancroftii (assembly GCF_036971445.1). Lineage (NCBI taxonomy): Eukaryota > Metazoa > Chordata > Chondrichthyes > Torpediniformes > Narcinidae > Narcine > Narcine bancroftii. Next base: position 1,087,709 of record NW_027211798.1, on the reverse strand, counting down.
CACCGCCTCTGATTCCCCACCTCTGATTCCCCATTTCTGATTCCGCACATCCGATTCCCTGCCTCTGATTCCCCGACTCTGATTCCCCACCTCTGATTCCCCAGCTCTGATTCCCCGCCTCTGATTCCCCGCGTCTGATTCCCTGCCTCTGATTCCCCGCCTCTGATTCCCCATCTCTGATTCCCCACCTCTGATTCCCCGTGTCTGATTCCCCGCCTCTGTTTCCCCATATCTAATTCCCCACCTCTGATGCCCCAACTCTGATTCCCCGCCTCTGATTCCCCAGCTCTGATTCCCCACCTCTGATTCCCTGCATCCGATTCCCCATGTCTGATTCCCCGCCTCTGTTTCCCGCCTCTGATTCCCCGCCTCTGTTTCCCCATATCTGATTCCCCGCCTCTGATTCCCCAGCTCTGATTCCCTGCCTCTGATTCCCCGCGTTCCATTCCCTGCCTCTGATTCCCCGCCTGTGATTCCCCATCTCTTATTCACCACCTCTGATTCCCCACCTCTGATTCCCCATATCTAATTCCCCGCCTCTGTTTGCCCGCCTCTGATTCCCCTCCTCTGTTTCCCCATGTCTGATTCCCTGCCTCTGTTTCCCCGCCTCTGATTCCCCGCCTCTGTTTCCCCATATCTGATTCCCCGCCTCTGATTCCCCAGCTCTGATTCCCTGCCTCTGATTCCCCGCGTTCTATTCCCTGCCTCTGATTCCCCGCCTGTGATTCCCAATCTCTGATTCACCACCTCTGATTCCCCACCTCTGATTCCCCATATTTAATTCCCCGCCTCTGTTTGCCCACCTCTGATTCCCCGCCTCTGTTTCCCCATATCTGATTCCCCGCCTCTGAATCCCCAACTCTGATTCCCTGCCTCTGATTCACCAGCTCTGATTCCCCGCCTTTGATTCCCCCCGTCTGATTCCCAGCCTCTGAATCCCCGTGTCTGATTTCCTGCCTCAGATTCCCCGCCTCTGATTCCCCATCTCTGATTCACCGCCTCTGATTCCCCACCTCTGATTCCCCATTTCTGATTCCGCACATCCGATTCCCTGCCTCTGATTCCCCGACTCTGATTCCCCACCTCTGATTCCCCAGCTCTGATTCCCCGCCTCTGATTCCCCGCGTCTGATTCCCTGCCTCTGATTCCCCGCCTCTGATTCCCCATCTCTGATTCCCCACCTCTGATTCCCCGTGTCTGATTCCCCGCCTCTGTTTCCCCATATCTAATTCCCCACCTCTGATGCCCCAACTCTGATTCCCCGCCTCTGATTCCCCAGCTCTGATTCCCCACCTCTGATTCCCTGCATCCGATTCCCCATGTCTGATTCCCCGCCTCTGTTTCCCGCCTCTGATTCCCCGCCTCTGTTTCCCCATATCTGATTCCCCGCCTCTGATTCCCCAGCTCTGATTCCCTGCCTCTGATTCCCCGCGTTCCATTCCCTGCCTCTGATTCCCCGCCTGTGATTCCCCATCTCTTATTCACCACCTCTGATTCCCCACCTCTGATTCCCCATATCTAATTCCCCGCCTCTGTTTGCCCGCCTCTGATTCCCCTCCTCAGATTCCACATATCTGATTCCCCGCCTCTGAATCCCCAACTCTGATTCCCTGCCTCTGATTCACCAGCTCTGATTCCCCGCCTTTGATTCCCCCCGTCTGATTCCCAGCCTCTGAATCCCCGTGTCTGATTTCCTGCCTCTGATTCCCCGCCTCTGATTCCCCATCTCTGATTCACCGCCTCTGATTCCCCACCTCTGACTCCCCATTTCTGATTCCGCACATCCGATTCCCTGCCTCTGATTCCCCGACTCTGATTCCCCACCTCTGATTCCCCAGCTCTTATTCCCCGCCTCTGATTCCCCACATCTGATTCCCTGCCTCTGATTCCCCGCCTCTGATTCCCCATCTCTGATTCCCCACCTCTGATTCCCCGTGTCTGATTCCCTGCCTCTGATTCCCCGCCTCTGATTCCCCGCCTCTGATTCCCTGCAACTGATTCCCCGCCCCTGATTCCCCACCTCTGATTCCCCATATCTTATTCCCCGCCTCTGTTTCCCTCCCTCTGATTCCCAGCCTCTGATTCCCCATATCTGATTCCCTGCCTCTGATTCCCCAACTCTGATTCCCCGCCTCTGATTCCCCAGCTCTGAATCCCCGCCTCTGATTCACCGCGTCTGATTCCCTGCCTCTGAATCCCCGCCTTGATTCCCCATCTCTGATTTACAACCTCTGATTCCCCACCTCTGATTCCCCATATCTGATTCCCAGCCTCTGTTTCCCCGCCTCTGATTCCCCGCCTCTGATTCCCCATCTCTGATTCCCCGCCTCTGATTCCCCGTGTCTGATTCCCTGCCTCTGATTCCCCGCCTGTGATTCCCCGCCTCTGATTCCCTGCCACTGATTCCCTGCCCCTGATTCCCCACCTCTGATTCCCCATATCTGATTCCCCGCCTCTGTTTCCCCACCTCTGATTCCCCGCCTCTGATTCCCCATATCTGATTCCCTGCCTCTGATTCCCCAACTCTGATTGCCCGACTCTGATTCCCCAGCTCTAAATCCCCGCCTCTGATTCCCCGCGTCTGATTCCCTGCCTCTGATTCCCCGCCTCTGATTCCCCATCTCTGATTCCCCGCCTCTGATTCCCCGTGTCTGATTCCCTGCCTCTGATTCCCCGCCTGTGATTCCCCGCCTCTGATTCCCTGCCACTGATTCCCTGCCCCTGATTCCCCACCTCTGATTCCCCATATCTGATTCCCCGCCTCTGTTTCCCCGCCTCTGATTCCCCGCCTCTGTTTCCCTTAGCTCTGATTCCCTGCCTCTGATTCCCTGCCCTGATTCCCCATCTCTGTTTCACCGCCTTTGATTCGCCACCTCTGATTCCCCATATCTGATTCCCCGCCTCTCTTTCCCCGCCTCTGATTCCCTGCCTCTGATTCCCAACCTCTGATTCCACACCTCTGATTCCCCATATCTGATTCCGCGCCTCTATTTCCCCATATCTGATTCCCCGCCTCTGATTCCCCAACTCTGATTCCCCGCCTCTGATTCCCCAGCTCTGATTCCCCGCCTCTGATTCCCGGCGTCCGATTCACTGCCTCTGATTCCCCGCCTCTGATTCCCCATCTCTGATTCCCCGCCTCTGATTCCCCGTGTCTGATTCCCTGCCTCTGATTCCCCGCCTGTGATTCCCCGCCTCTGATTCCCTGCCACTGATTCCCTGCCCCTGATTCCCCACCTCTGATTCCCCATATCTGATTCCCCGCCTCTGTTACCCCGCCTCTGATTCCCCGCCTCTGATTCCCCATATCTGATTCCCTGCATCTGATTCCCCAACTCTGATTCCCCGACTCTGATTCCCCAGCTCTGAATCCCCGCCTCTGATTCCCCGCGTCTGATTCCCTGCCTCTGATTCCCCGCCTTGATTCCCCATCTCTGATTCACAACCTCTGATTCCCCATATCTGATTCACCGCCTCTGTTTCCCCGCCTCTGATTCCCCGCCTCTGATTCCCCATATCTGATTCCCCAGCTCTGATTGCCCACCTCTGATTCCCCGCCTCTGATTCGCCAGCTCTGATTCCCCGCCTCTGAATCCCCGCATCTGATTCTCTGCCTCTGATTCCCCGCCTCTGATTCCCAATCTCTGATTCACCGCATTTGATTCGCCACCTCTGATTCCCCATATCTGATTCCCCACCTCTGTTTCCCCGCCTCTGATTCCCCGCCTCTGATTCTCCATATCTCATTCCCCGCCTCTGAATCCCCATCTCTGATTCCCGGACTCTGATTCCCCACCTCTGATTCCCGGCCTCTTATTCCCAGCATCTTATTCCCGGCCTCTGATTCCCGGCCTCTGATTCCCCGCTTCTGATTCTGATACCCTGCCTCTGATTCCCCATCTCTGATTCCGCACATCTGATTCCCTGCCTCTGATTCCCCACCTCTGATTCCCCATATCTGATTCCCCGCCTCTGTTTCCCCACCTCTGATTCCCCGCCTCTGTTTCCCCATATCTAATTCCCCACCTCTGATGCCCCAACTCTGATTCCCCGCCTCTGATTCCCCAGCTCTGATTCCTCGCCTCTGATTCCCCGCATCCGATTCCCCATGTCTGATTCCCCGCCTCTGTTTCCCCGCCTCTGATTCCCCGCCTCTGTTTCCCCATATCTGATTCCCCGCCTCTGATTCCCCAGCTCTGATTCCCTGCCTCTGATTCCCCGCGTTCTATTCCCTGCCTCTGATTCCCCGCCTGTGATTCCCAATCTCTGATTCACCACCTCTGATTCCCCACCTCTGATTCCCCATATTTAATTCCCCGCCTCTGTTTGCCCGCCTCTGATTCCCCGCCTCTGTTTCCCCATATCTGATTCCCCGCCTCTGAATCCCCAACTCTGATTCCCTGCCTCTGATTCACCAGCTCTGATTCCCCGCCTTTGATTCCCCCCGTCTGATTCCCAGCCTCTGAATCCCGGTGTCTGATTTCCTGCCTCAGATTCCCCGCCTCTGATTCCCCATCTCTGATTCACCGCCTCTGATTCCCCACCTCTGATTCCCCATTTCTGATTCCGCACATCCGATTCCCTGCCTCTGATTCCCCGACTCTGATTCCCCACCTCTGATTCCCCAGCTCTGATTCCCCGCCTCTGATTCCCCGCCTCTGATTCCCTGCCACTGATTCCCCGCCCCTGATTCCCCACCTCTGATTCCCCATATCTTATTCCCCGCCTCTGTTTCCCCCCCTCTGATTCCCAGCCTCTGATTCCCCATATCTGATTCCCTGCCTCTGATTCCCCATATCTGATTCCCCGCCTCTATTTCCCCATATCTGCTTCACCGCCTCTGATTCCCCAACTCTGATTCCCCGCCTCTGATTCCCCAGCTCTGATTTCCCGCCTCTGATTCCCGGCATCCGATTCCCTGCCTCTGATTCCCCGCCTCTGATTCCCCATCTCTGATTCCCCGCCTCTGATTCCCCGTGTCTGATTCCCTGCCTCTGATTCCCCGCCTCTGATTCCCCGCGTCTGATTCCCTGCCACTGATTCCCTGCCCCTGATTCCCCACCTCTGATTCCCCATATCTGATTCCCCGCCTCTGATTCCCCAACTCTAATTCCCCGCCTCTGATTCCCCAGCTCTGAATCCCCGCCTCTGATTCCCCACGTCTGATTCCCTGCCTCTGATTCCCCGCCTCTGATTCCCCATCTGTGATTCACAACCTCTGATGCTCCACCTCTGATTCCCCATATCTGATTCCCCGCCTCTGTTTCCCCGCCTCTGATTCCCCACCTCTGATTCCCCATATCTGATTCCCCGCCTCTGATTGCCCACCTCTGATTCCTCGCATCTGATTCCCTGCCTCTGATTCACCGCCTCTGATTCCCCATCTCTGATTCACCACCTCTGATTCCCGGCCTCTGATTCCCCAACTCTGATTCCGCACATCCGATTCCCTGCCTATGATTCCCCACCTCTGATTCCCCGCCTCTGATTCCCCATATCTGATTCCCTGCCTCTGTTTCCCCGCCTCTGATTCCCCATATGTGATTCCCCACCTCTGTTTCCACGCCTCTGATTCCCCGCCTCTGTTTCTCCATCTCTGATTCACCGCCTTTGATTCACCACCTCTGATTCCCCATATCTGATTCCCCATATCTGATTCCCCACCTCTGTTTCCCCGCCTCTGATTCCCCGCCTCTGATTCTCCATATCTCATTCCCCGCCTCTGAATCCCCATCTCTGATTCCCGGACTCTGATTCCCCACCTCTGATTCCCGGCCTCTTATTCCCAGCATCTGATTCCCGGCCTCTGATTCCCGGCCTCTGATTCCCCACTTCTGATTCTGATTCCCTGCCTCTGATTCCCCATCTCTGATTCAGCACATCTGAATCCCTGCCTCTGATTCCCCACCTCTGATTCCTCATATCTGATTCCCCACCTCAGTTTCCCCGCCTCTGATTCCCCGCCTCTGTTTCCCTATATCTAATTCTCCACCTCTGATGCCCCAACTCTGATTCCCCGCCTCTGATTCCCCAGCTCTGATTCCCCGCCTCTGATTCCCCGCATCCGATTCCCCATATCTGATTCCCCGCCTCTGTTTCCCCGCCTCTGATTCCCCGCCTCTGTTTCCCCATATCTGATTCCCCACCTCTGATTCCCAACTATGATTCCCCGCCTCTGATTCCCCAGCTCTGATTCCCTGCGTCTGATTCCCTGCGTTCTATTCCCTGCCTCTGATTCCCCACCTGTGATTCCCCATCACTGATTCACCACCTCTGATTCCCCACCTCTGATTCCCCATATCTAATTCCCCGCCTCTGTTTGCCCGCCTCTGATTCCCCGCCTCTGTTTCCCCATATCTGATTCCCCGTCTCTGAATCCCCAACTCTGATTCCCTGCCTCTGATTCCCCAGCTCTGATTCCCCGCCTTTGATTCCCCCCGTCTGATTCCCAGCCTCTGAATCCCCGTGTCTGATTTCCTGCCTCTGATTCCCCGCTTCTGATTCCCCATCTCTGATTCCTCTGATTCCCCACATCTGATTCCCCATCTCTGATTCCGCACATCCGATTCCCTGCCTCTGATTCCCCAACTCTGATTCCCCACCTCTGATTCCCCAGCTCTGATTCCCCGCCTCAGATTCCCCGCGTCTGATTCCCTGCCTCTGATTCCCCGCCTCTGATTCCCCATCTCTGATTCCCCACCTCTGATTCCCCGTGTCTGATTCCCTGCCTCTGATTCACCGCCTCTGAATCCCAGCCTCTGATTCCCCATATCTGATTCCCCGCCTCTGATTCCCTGCCTCTGATTCCCCAGCTCTGATTCCCCGCCTTTGATTCCCCCTGTCTGATTCCCAGCCTCTGAATCCCCGTGTCTGATTTCCTGTCTCTGATTCCCCGCCTCTGATTCCCCATCTCTGATTCACCGCCTCTGATTCCCCATCTCTGATTCCCCACCTCTGATTCCCCGTGTCTGATTCCCTGCCTCTGATTCCCCGCCTCTGAATCCCAGCCTCTGATTCCCCATATCTGATTCCCCGCCTCTGATTCCCTGCCTCTGATTCCCCAGCTCTGATTCCCCGCCTTTGATTCCTTCCGTCTGATTCCCAGCCTCTGAATCCCCGTGTCTGATTTCCTGCCTCTGATTCCCCGCCTCTGATTCCCCATCTCTGATACACCGCCTCTGATTCCCCTTCTCTGATTCCCCACCTCTGATTCCCCATATCTGATTCCCTGCGTCTGTTTCCCCGCCTCTGATTCCCCACATCTGTTTCCCCATATCTGATTCCCCGCTTCTGATTCCCCAACTCTAATACCCCGCCTCTGATTCCCCAGCTCTGATTCCCCGCCTCTGATTTCCCGCATCTGATTCCCTGCCTCTGATTCCCCGCCTCTGATTCCAGGCCTCTGATTCCCAGCATCTGATTCCGGCCTCTGATTCCCGGCCTCTGATTCCCTGCTTCTGATTCTGATTCCCTGCCTCTGATTCCCCATCTCTGATTCCGCACATCTGATTCCTTGCCTCTGATTCCCCACCTCTGATTCCCCATATCTGATTCCCCGACTGGGTTTCCCAGCCTCTGAATCCCCGTGTCTGATTTACTGCCTCTGATTCCCCGCCTCTGATTCCCCATCTCTGATACACCGCCTCTGATTCCCCTTCTCTGATTCCCCACCTCTGATTCCCCATATCTGATTCCCTGCCTCTGTTTCCCTGCCTCTGATTCCCCACCTCTGTTTCCCCATATCTGATTCCCCGCCTCTGATTCCCCAACTCTAATACCCCGCCTCTGATTCCCCAGCTCTGATTCCCCGCCTCTGATTCCCCGCATCTGATTCCCTGCCTCTGATTCCCCGCCTCTGATTCCAGGCCTCTGATTCCCAGCATCTGATTCCGGCCTCTGATTCCCGGCCTCTGATTCCCTGCTTCTGATTCTGATTCCCTGCCTCTGATTCCCCATCTCTGATTCCGCACATCTGATTCCTTGCCTCTGATTCCCCACCTCTGATTACCCATATCTGATTCCCCGACTGGGTTTCCCCGCCTCTGATTCCCCGCCTCTGTTTCCCAATATCTAAGTCCCCGCCTCTGATTCCCCAAATCTGATTCCCCACCTCCGATTCCCCAGCTCTGATTCCCCGCCTCTGATTCCCCGCATCTGATTCCCTGCATCTGATTCCAAGCCTCTGATTCCCTGCCTCTGATTCCCAACCTCTGATTCCCCACCTCTGATTCCCCATATCTGATTCCCCGCCTCTGTTTCCCCGCCTCGGATTCCCCGCCTCTGTTTCCCCATATCTGATTCCCGGCCTCTGATTCCCCATCTCTGATTCCCCACCTCTGATTCCCCGTGTCTGATTCCCTGCCTCTGATTCCCCGCCTCTGATTCCCCGCCTCTGATTCCCTGCCACTGATTCCCCGCCCCTGATTCCCCACCTCTGATTCCCCATATCTTATTCCCCGCCTCTGTTTCCCCCCCTCTGATTCCCAGCCTCTGATTCCCCATATCTGATTCCCTGCCTCTGATTCCCCATATCTGATTCCCCGCCTCTATTTCCCCATATCTGCTTCGCCGCCTCTGATTCCCCAACTCTGATTCCCCGCCTCTGATTCCCCAGCTCTGATTTCCCGCCTCTGATTCCCGGCATCCGATTCCCTGCCTCTGATTCCCCGCCTCTGATTCCCCATCTCTGATTCCCCGCCTCTGATTCCCCGTGTCTGATTCCCTGCCTCTGATTCCCCGCCTCTGATTCCCCGCGTCTGATTCCCTGCCACTGATTCCCTGCCCCTGATTCCCCACCTCTGATTCCCCATATCTGATTCCCCGCCTCTGTTTTCCCGCCTCTGATTCCCTGCCTCTGATTCCCCATATCTGATTCCCCGCCCCTGATTCCCCAACTCTGATTCCCCGCCTCTGATTCCCCAGCTCTAAATCCCCGCCTCTGATTCCCCACGTCTGATTCCCTGCCTCTGATTCCCCGCCTCTGATTCCCCATCTGTGATTCACTACCTCTGATGCCCCACCTCTGATTCCCCATATCTGATTCCCCGCCTCTGTTTCCCCGCCTCTGATTCCCCGCCTCTGATTCCCCATATCTGATTCCCCGCCTCTGATTGCCCACCTCTGATTCCTCGCATCTGATTCCCTGCCTCTGATTCACCGCCTCTGATTCCCCATCTCTGATTCACCACCTCTGATTCCCGGCCTCTGATTCCCCATCTCTGATTCCGCACATCCGATTCCCTGCCTATGATTCCCCACCTCTGATTCCCCGCCTCTGATTCCCCATATCTGATTCCCTGCCTCTGTTTCCCCGCCTCTGATTCCCCATATGTGATTCCCCACCTCTTTTTCCACACCTCTGATTCCCCGCCTCTGTTTCTCCATCTCTGATTCACCGCCTTTGATTCACCACCTCTGATACCCCATATCTCATTCCCCATATCTGATTCCCCACCTCTGTTTCCCCGCCTCTGATTCCCCGACTCTGATTCTCCATATCTCATTCCCCGCCTCTGAATCCCCATCTCTGATTCCCGGACTCTGTTTCCCCACCTCTGATTCCCGGCCTCTTATTCCCAGCATCTGATTCCCGGCCTCTGATTCCCGGCCTCTGATTCCCCGCTTCTGATTCTGATTCCCTGCCTCTGATTCCCCATCTCTGATTCAGCACATCTGAATCCCTGCCTCTGATTCCTCACCTCTGATTCCTCATATCTGATTCCCCGCCTCTGTTTCCCCGCCTCTGATTCCCCGCCTCTGTTTCCCTATATCTAATTCCCCACCTCTGATGCCCCAACTCTGATTCCCCGCCTCTGATTCCCCAGCTCTGATTCCCCGCCTCTGATTCCCCGCATCCGATTCCCCATATCTGATTCCCCACCTCTGTTTCCCCGCCTCTGATTCCCCGCCTCTGTTTCCCCATATCTGATTCCCCGCCTCTGATTCCCAACTATGATTCCCCGCCTCTGATTCCCCAGCTCTGATTCCCTGCGTCTGATTCCCTGCGTTCTATTCCCTGCCTCTGATTCCCCACCTGTGATTCCCCATCACTGATTCACCACCTCTGATTCCCCACCTCTGATTCCCCATATCTAATTCCCCGCCTCTGTTTGCCCGCGTCTGATTCCCCGCCTCTGTTTCCCCATATCTGATTCCCCGTCTCTGAATCCCCAACTCTGATTCCCTGCCTCTGATTCCCCAGCTCTGATTCCCCGCCTTTGATTCCCCCCGTCTGATTCCCAGCCTCTGAATCCCCGTGTCTGATTTCCTGCCTCTGATTCCCCGCCTCTGATTCCCCATCTCTGATTCCTCTGATTCCCCACATCTGATTCCCCATCTCTGATTCCGCACATCCGATTCCCTGCCTCTGATTCCAGGCCTCTGATTCCCGAATCTGATTCCGGCCTCTGATTCCCGGCCTCTGATTCCCTGCTTCTGATTCTGATTCCCTGCCTCTGATTCCCCATCTCTGATTCCGCACATCTGATTCCTTGCCTGTGATTCCCCACCTCTGATTCCCCATATCTGATTCCCCGACTGGGTTTCCCCGCCTCTGATTCCCCGCCTCTGTTTCCCAATATCTAAGTCCCCGCCTCTGATTCCCCAAATCTGATTCCCCACCTCTGATTCCCCAGCTCTGATTCCCCGCCTCTCATTCCCCGCATCTGATTCCCTGCATCTGATTCCAAGCCTCTGATTCCCTGCCTCTGATTCCCCGCCTCTGATTCCCCGCCTCTGATTCCCTGCCACTGATTCCCCGCCCCTGATTCCCCACCTCTGATTCCCCATATCTGATTCCCTGCGTCTGTTTCCCCGCCTCTGATTCCCCACATCTGTTTCCCCATATCTGATTCCCCGCCTCTGATTCCCCAACTCTAATACCCCGCCTCTGATTCCCCAGCTCTGATTCCCCGCCTCTGATTCCCCGCATCTGATTCCCTGCCTCTGATTCCCCGCCTCTGATTCCAGGCCTCTGATTCCCAGCATCTGATTCCGGCCTCTGATTCCCGGCCTCTGATTCCCTGCTTCTGATTCTGATTCCCTGCCTCTGATTCCCCATCTCTGATTCCGCACATCTGATTCCTTGCCTCTGATTCCCCACCTCTGATTCCCCATATCTGATTCCCCGACTGGGTTTCCCAGCCTCTGAATCCCCGTGTCTGATTTACTGCCTCTGATTCCCCGCCTCTGATTCCCCATCTCTGATACACCGCCTCTGATTCCCCTTCTCTGATTCCCCACTTCTGATTCCCCATATCTGATTCCCTGCCTCTGTTTCCCTGCCTCTGATTCCCCACCTCTGTTTCCCCATATCTGATTCCCCGCCTCTGATTCCCCAACTCTAATACCCCGCCTCTGATTCCCCAGCTCTGATTCCCCGCCTCTGATTCCCCGCATCTGATTCCCTGCCTCTGATTCCCCGCCTCTGATTCCAGGCCTCTGATTCCCAGCATCTGATTCCGGCCTCTGATTCCCGGCCTCTGATTCCCTGCTTCTGATTCTGATTCCCTGCCTCTGATTCCCCATCTCTGATTCCGCACATCTGATTCCTTGCCTCTGATTCCCCACCTCTGATTCCCCATATCTGATTCCCCGACTGGGTTTCCCCGCCTCTGATTCCCCGCCTCTGTTTCCCAATATCTAAGTCCCCGCCTCTGATTCCCCAAATCTGATTCCCCACCTCCGATTCCCCAGCTCTGATTCCCCGCCTCTGATTCCCCGCATCTGATTCCCTGCATCTGATTCCAAGCCTCTGATTCCCTGCCTCTGATTCCCAACCTCTGATTCCCCACCTCTGATTCCCCATATCTGATTCCCCGCCTCTGTTTCCCCGCCTCGGATTCCCCGCCTCTGTTTCCCCATATCTGATTCCCGGCCTCTGATTCCCCATCTCTGATTCCCCACCTCTGATTCCCCGTGTCTGATTCCCTGCCTCTGATTCCCCGCCTCTGATTCCCCGCCTCTGATTCCCTGCCACTGATTCCCCGCCCCTGATTCCCCACCTCTGATTCCCCATATCTTATTCCCCGCCTCTGTTTCCCCCCCTCTGATTCCCAGCCTCTGATTCCCCATATCTGATTCCCTGCCTCTGATTCCCCATATCTGATTCCCCGCCTCTATTTCCCCATATCTGCTTCGCCGCCTCTGATTCCCCAACTCTGATTCCCCGCCTCTGATTCCCCAGCTCTGATTTCCCGCCTCTGATTCCCGGCATCCGAATCCCTGCCTCTGATTCCCCGCCTCTGATTCCCCATCTCTGATTCCCCGCCTCTGATTCCCCGTGTCTGATTCCCTGCCTCTGATTCCCCGCCTCTGATTCCCCGCGTCTGATTCCCTGCCACTGATTCCCTGCACCTGATTCCCCACCTCTGATTCCCCATATCTGATTCCCCGCCTCTGTTTTCCCGCCTCTGATTCCCTGCCTCTGATTCCCCATATCTGATTCCCCGCCCCTGATTCCCCAACTCTGATTCCCCGCCTCTGATTCCCCAGCTCTAAATCCCCGCCTCTGATTCCCCACGTCTGATTCCCTGCCTCTGATTCCCCGCCTCTGATTCCCCATCTGTGATTCACTACCTCTGATGCCCCACCTCTGATTCCCCATATCTGATTCCCCGCCTCTGTTTCCCCGCCTCTGATTCCCCGCCTCTGATTCCCCATATCTGATTCCCCGCCTCTGATTGCCCACTTCTGATTCCTCGCATCTGATTCCCTGCCTCTGATTCACCGCCTCTGATTCCCCATCTCTGATTCACCACCTCTGATTCCCGGCCTCTGATTCCCCATCTCTGATTCCGCACATCCGATTCCCTGCCTATGATTCCCCACCTCTGATTCCCCGCCTCTGATTCCCCATATCTGATTCCCTGCCTCTGTTTCCCCGCCTCTGATTCCCCATATGTGATTCCCCACCTCTGTTTCCACGCCTCTGATTCCCCGCCTCTGTTTCTCCATCTCTGATTCACCGCCTTTGATTCACCACCTCTGATTCCCCATATCTGATTCCCCATATCTGATTCCCCACCTCTGTTTCCCCGCCTCTGATTCCCCGACTCTGATTCTCCATATCTCATTCCCCGCCTCTGAATCCCCATCTCTGATTCCCGGACTCTGTTTCCCCACCTCTGATTCCCGGCCTCTTATTCCCAGCATCTGATTCCCGGCCTCTGATTCCCGGCCTCTGATTCCCCGCTTCTGATTCTGATTCCCTGCCTCTGATTCCCCATCTCTGATTCAGCACATCTGAATCCCTGCCTCTGATTCCCCACCTCTGATTCCTCATATCTGATTCCCCGCCTCTGTTTCCCCGCCTCTGATTCCCCGCCTCTGTTTCCCTATATCTAATTCCCCACCTCTGATGCCCCAACTCTGATTCCACGCCTCTGATTCCCCAGCTCTGATTCCCCGCCTCTGATTCCCCGCATCCGATTCCCCATATCTGATTCCCCACCTCTGTTTCCCCGCCTCTGATTCCCCGCCTCTGTTTCCCCATATCTGATTCCCCGCCTCTGATTCCCAACTATGATTCCCCGCCTCTGATTCCCCAGCTCTGATTCCCTGCGTCTGATTCCCTGCGTTCTATTCCCTGCCTCTGATTCCCCACCTGTGATTCCCCATCACTGATTCACCACCTCTGATTCCCCACCTCTGATTCCCCATATCTAATTCCCCGCCTCTGTTTGCCCGCCTCTGATTCCCCGCCTCTGTTTCCCCATATCTGATTCCCCGTCTCTGAATCCCCAACTCTGATTCCCTGCCTCTGATTCCCCAGCTCTGATTCCCCGCCTTTGATTCCCCCCGTCTGATTCCCAGCCTCTGAATCCCCGTGTCTGATTTCCTGCCTCTGATTCCCCGCCTCTGATTCCCCATCTCTGATTCCTCTGATTCCCCACATCTGATTCCCCATCTCTGATTCCGCACATCCGATTCCCTGCCTCTGATTCCAGGCCTCTGATTCCCAGAATCTGATTCCGGCCTCTGATTCCCGGCCTCTGATTCCCTGCTTCTGATTCTGATTCCCTGCCTCTGATTCCCCATCTCTGATTCCGCACATCTGATTCCTTGCCTGTGATTCCCCACCTCTGATTCCCCATATCTGATTCCCCGACTGGGTTTCCCCGCCTCTGATTCCCCGCCTCTGTTTCCCAATATCTAAGTCCCCGCCTCTGATTCCCCAAATCTGATTCCCCACCTCTGATTCCCCAGCTCTGATTCCCCGCCTCTCATTCCCCGCATCTGATTCCCTGCATCTGATTCCAAGCCTCTGATTCCCTGCCTCTGATTCCCAACCTCTGATTCCCCACCTCTGATTCCCCATATCTGATTCCCCGCCTCTGTTTCCCCGCCTCGGATTCCCCGCCTCTGTTTCCCCATATCTGATTCCCGGCCTCTGATTCCCCGCCTCTGATTCCCCGCCTCTGATTCCCTGCCTCTGATTCCCCATCTCCGATTCCGCACATCTGATTCCCTTCCTCTGATTCCCCGCCTCTGATTCCCCGCCTCTGATTCCCTGCCTCTGATTCCCAACCTCGGATTCCCCACCTCTGATTCCCCATATCTGATTCCCCGCCTCTGTTTCCCTGCCTCTGATTCCCCGCCTCTGATTCCCAACTCTGATTCCCCGCCTCTGATTCCCCAGCTCTGATTCCCCGTGTTTGATTCCCTGCCTCTGATTCCCTGCCCTGATTCCCCATCTCTGTTTCACCGCCTTTGATTCGCCACCTCTGATTCCCCATATCTGATTCCCCGACTCTGATTCCCTGCCTCTGATTCCCAACCTCTGATTCCACACCTCTGATTCCCCATATCTGATTCCCCGCCTCTATTTCCCCATATCTGATTCCCCGCCTCTGATTCCCCAACTCTGATTCCCCGCCTCTGATTCCCCAGCTCTGATTCCCCGACTCTGATTCCCGGAGTCCGATTCCCTGCCTCTGATTCCCCGCCTCTGATTCCCCATCTCTGATTCCCCGCCTCCAATTCCCCGTGTCTGATTCCCTGCCTCTGATTCCCCGCCTCTGATTCCCCGCCTCTGATTCCCTGCCACTGATTCCCTGCCCCTGATTCCCCAATTCTGATTCCCCATATCTGATTCCCCGCCTCTGTTTCCCCGCCTCTGATTCCCCGCCTCTGATTCCCCATATCTGATTCCCTGCCTCTGTTTCCCCGCCTCTGATTCCCCATATGTGATTCCCCACCTCTGTTTCCACGCCTCTGATTCCCCGCCTCTGTTTCTCCATCTCTGATTCACCGCCTTTGATTCACCACCTCTGATTCCCCATATCTGATTCCCCATATCTGATTCCCCACCTCTGTTTCCCCGCCTCTGATTCCCCGCCTCTGATTCTCCATATCTCATTCCCCGCCTCTGAATCCCCATCTCTGATTCCCGGACTCTGATTCCCCACCTCTGATTCCCGGCCTCTTATTCCCAGCATCTGATTCCCGGCCTCTGATTCCCGGCCTCTGATTCCCCGCTTCTGATTCTGATTCCCTGCCTCTGATTCCCCATCTCTGATTCCGCACATCTGATTCCCTGCCTCTGATTCCCCACCTATGATTCCCCATATCTGATTCCCCGCCTCTGTTTCCCCGCCTCTGATTCCCCGCCTCTGTTTCTCCATATCTAATTCCCCACCTCTGATGCCCCAACTCTGATTCCACGCCTCTGATACCCCAGCTCTGATTCCCCACCTCTGATTCTCCGCATCCGTTTCCCCATGTCTGATTCCCCGCCTCTGATTCCCCACGTCTGATTCCCTGCCTCTGATTCCCCGCCTCTGATTCCCCATCTCTGATTCCCCACCTCTGATTCCCCGCCTCTGAATCCCCGCCTCTGATTCCCCGCCTCTGATTCCCTGCCACTGATTACCCGCCCCTGATTCCCCACCTCTGATTCCCCATATCTTATTCCCCGCCTCTGTTAACCCCCCTCTGATTCCCAGCCTCTGATTCCCCATATCTGATTCCCCGCCTCTGATTCCCCATATCTGATTCCCCGCCTCTATTTCCCCATATCTTATTCGCCGCCTCTGATTCCCAAACTCTGATTCCCCCCTCTGATTCCCCAGCTCTGATTTCCCGCCTCTGATTTCCGGCATCCGATTCCCTGCCTCTGATTCCCCGCCTCTGATTCCCCATCTCTGATTCCCCGCCTCTGATTCCCCGTGTCTGATTACCTGCCTCTGATTCCCCGCATCTGATTCCCCACGTCTGATTCCCTGCCACTGATTCCCTGCCCCTGATTCCCCACCACTGATTCCCCATATCTGATTCCCCGCCTCTGTTTCCCCACCTCTGATTCCCCGCCTCTGTTTCCCCATATCTGATTCCCCGCCTCTGATTCCCCAACTCTGATTCCCCTCCTCTAATTCGCCAGCTATGATTCCCCGCCTCTGATTCCCTGCGTCTGATTCCCTGCCTCTGATTCCCAGCCTCTGATTCCCCTTCTCTGATTCACCACCTCTGAATCCCCACCTCTGATTACCCATCTCTGATTCCGCACATCCGATTCCCTGCCTCTGATTCCCCGCCTCTGATTCCCCGCCTCTGATTCGCAACCTCTAATTCCCCACCTCTGATTCCCCATATCTGATTCCCCGCCTCAGTTTCCCTGCATCTGATTCCCGGCCTCTGTTTCCCCATATCTGATTCCCCTCCTCTGATTCCCCAACTCTGATTCCCCGCCTCTGATTCCCCAGCTCTGATTCCCCGCCTTTTATTCCCGGCCTCTGATTCCCTGCCACTGATTCCCCGCCCCTGATTCCCCACCTCTGATTCCCCATATCTGATTCCCCGCCTCTGTTTCCCCAGCTCTGATTCCCCACCTCTGATTCCCCAGCTCTGATTCCCTGCCACTGATTCCCCGCCCCTGATTCCCAACTCTGATTCCCCATATCTGATTCCCCGCCTCTGTTTCCCTTAGCTCTGATTCCCTGCCTCTGATTCCCTGCCCTGATTCCCCATCTCTGTTTCACCGCCTTTGATTCGCCACCTCTGATTCCCCATATCTGATTCCCCGCCTCTGTTTCCCCGCCTCTGATTCCCTGCCTCTGATTCCCAACCTCTGATTCCACACCTCTGATTCCCCATATCTGATTCCCCGCCTCTATTTCCCCATATCTGATTCCCCGCCTCTGATTCCCCAACTCTGATTCCCCGCCTCTGATTCCCCAGCTCTGATACCCCGCCTCTGATTCCCGGTGTCCGATTCACTGCCTCTGATTCCCCGCCTCTGATTCCCCATCTCTGATTCCCCGCCTCTGATTCCCCGTGTCTGATTCCCTGCCTCTGATTCCCCGCCTGTGATTCCCCGCCTCTGATTCCCTGCCACTGATTCCCTGCCCCCGATTCCCCACCTCTGATTCCCCATATCTGATTCCCCGCCTCTGTTTCCCCACCTCTGATTCCCCGCCTCTGATTCCCCATATCTGATTCCCTGCCTCTGATTCCCCAACTCTGATTGCCCGACTCTGATTCCCCAGCTCTGAATCCCCGCCTCTGATTCCCCGCGTCTGATTCCCTGCCTCTGATTCCCCGCCTCTGATTCCCCATCTTTGATTCCCCGCCTCTGATTCCCCGTGTCTGATTCCCTGCCTCTGATTCCCCGCCTGTGATTCCCCGCCTCTGATTCCCTGCCACTGATTCCCTGCCCCTGATTCCCCACCTCTGATTCCCCATATCTGATTCCCCGCCTCTGTTTCGCCGCCTCTGATTCCCCGCCTCTGTTTCCCTTAGCTCTGATTCCCTGCCTCTGATTCCCTGCCCTGATTCCCCATCTCTGTTTCACCGCCTTTGATTCGCCACCTCTGATTCCCCATATCTGATTCCCCGCCTCTGTTTCCCCGCCTCTGATTCCCTGCCTCTGATTCCCAACCTCTGATTCCACACCTCTGATTCCCCATATCTGATTCCGCGCCTCTATTTCCCCATATCTGATTCCCCGCCTCTGATTCCACAACTCTGATTCCCCGCCTCTGATTCCCCAGCTCTGATTCCCCGCCTCTGATTCCCGGCGTCCGATTCACTGCCTCTGATTCCCCGCCTCTGATTCCCCATCTCTGATTCCCCGACTCTGATTTCCCATGTCTGATTCCCTGCCTCTGATTCCCCGCCTGTGATTCCCCGCCTCTGATTCCCTGCCACTGATTCCCTGCCCCTGATTCCCCACCTCTGATTCCCCATATCTGATTCCCCGCCTCTGTTACCCCGCCTCTGATTCCCCGCCTCTGATTCCCCATATCTGATTCCCTGCCTCTGATTCCCCAACTCTGATTCCCCGACTCTGATTCCCCAGCTCTGAATCCCCGCCTCTGATTCCCCGCGTCTGATTCCCTGCCTCTGATTCCCCGCCTTGATTCCCCATCTCTGATTCACAACCTCTGATTCCCCACCTCTGATTCCCAATATCTGATTCACCGCCTCTGTTTCCCCGCCTCTGATTCCCCGCCTCTGATTCCCCATATCTGATTCCCCAGCTCTGATTGCCCACCTCTGATTCCCCGCCTCTGATTCGCCAGCTCTGATTCCCCGCCTCTGAATCCCCGCATCTGATTCCCTGCCTCTGATTCCCCGCCTCTGATTCCCCATCTCTGATTCACCGCCTTTGATTCGCCACCTCTGATTCCCCATATCTGATTCCCCACCTCTGTTTCCCCGCCTCTGATTCCCCGCCTCTGATTCTCCATATCTCATTCCCCGCCTCTGAATCCCCATCTCTGATTCCCGGACTCTGATTCCCCACCTCTGATTCCCGGCCTCTTATTCCCAGCATCTGATTCCCGGCCTCTGATTCCCGGCCTCTGATTCCCCGCTTCTGATTCTGATACCCTGCCTCTGATTCCCCATCTCTGATTCCGCACATCTGATTCCCTGCCTCTGATTCCCCACCTCTGATTCCCCATATCTGATTCCCCGCCTCTGTTTCCCCACCTCTGATTCCCCGCCTCTGTTTCCCCATATCTAATTCCCCACCTCTGATGCCCCAACTCTGATTCCCCGCCTCTGATTCCCCAGCTCTGATTCCCCGCCTCTGATTCCCCGCATCCGATTCCCCATGTCTGATTCCCCGCCTCTGTTTCCCCGCCTCTGATTCCCCGCCTCTGTTTCCCCATATCTGATTCCCCGCCTATGATTCCCCAGCTCTGATTCCCTGCCTCTGATTCCCCGCGTTCTATTCCCTGCCTCTGATTCCCCGCCTGTGATTCCCAATCTCTGATTCACCACCTCTGATTCCCCACCTCTGATTCCCCATATTTAATTCCCCGCCTCTGTTTGCCCGCCTCTGATTCCCCGCCTCTGTTTCCCCATATCTGATTCCCCGCCTCTGAATCCCCAACTCTGATTCCCTGCCTCTGATTCACCAGCTCTGATTCCCCGCCTTTGATTCCCCCCGTCTGATTCCCAGCCTCTGAATCCCCGTGTCTGATTTCCTGCCTCAGATTCCCCGCCTCTGATTCCCCATCTCTGATTCACCGCCTCTGATTCCCCACCTCTGATTCCCCATTTCTGATTCCGCACATCCGATTCCCTGCCTCTGATTCCCCGACTCTGATTCCCCACCTCTGATTCCCCAGCTCTGATTCCCCGCCTCTGATTCCCCGCGTCTGATTCCCTGCCTCTGATTCCCCGCCTCTGATTCCCCATCTCTGATACCCCAACTCTGATTCCCCGTGTCTGATTCCCCGCCTCTGTTTCCCCATATCTAATTCCCCACCTCTGATGCCCCAACTCTGATTCCCCGCCTCTGATTCCCCAGCTCTGATTCCCCACCTCTGATTCCCTGCATCCGATTCCCCATGTCTGATTCCCCGCCTCTGTTTCCCGCCTCTGATTCCCCGCCTCTGTTTCCCCATATCTGATTCCCCGCCTCTGATTCCCCAGCTCTGATTCCCTGCCTCTGATTCCCCGCGTTCCATTCCCTGCCTCTGATTCCCCGCCTGTGATTCCCCATCTCTTATTCACCACCTCTGATTCCCCACCTCTGATTCCCCATATCTAATTCCCCGCCTCTGTTTGCCCGCCTCTGATTCCCCTCCTCTGTTTCCCCATGTCTGATTCCCCGCCTCTGTTTCCCCGCCTCTGATTCCCCGCCTCTGTTTCCCCATATCTGATTCCCCGCCTCTGATTCCCCAGCTCTGATTCCCTGCCTCTGATTCCCCGCGTTCTATTCCCTGCCTCTGATTCCCCGCCTGTGATTCCCAATCTCTGATTCACCACCTCTGATTCCCCACCTCTGATTCCCCATATTTAATTCCCCGCCTCTGTTTGCCCGCCTCTGATTCCCCGCCTCTGTTTCCCCATATCTGATTCCCCGCCTCTGAATCCCCAACTCTGATTCCCTGCCTCTGATTCACCAGCTCTGATTCCCCGCCTTTGATTCCCCCCGTCTGATTCCCAGCCTCTGAATCCCCGTGTCTGATTTCCTGCCTCAGATTCCCCGCCTCTGATTCCCCATCTCTGATTCACCGCCTCTGATTCCCCACCTCTGATTCCCCATTTCTGATTCCGCACATCCGATTCCCTGCCTCTGATTCCCCGACTCTGATTCCCCACCTCTGATTCCCCAGCTCTGATTCCCCGCCTCTGATTCCCCGCGTCTGATTCCCTGCCTCTGATTCCCCGCCTCTGATTCCCCATCTCTGATTCCCCACCTCTGATTCCCCGTGTCTGATTCCCCGCCTCTGTTTCCCCATATCTAATTCCCCACCTCTGATGCCCCAACTCTGATTCCCCGCCTCTGATTCCCCAGCTCTGATACCCCGCCTCTGATTCCCGGTGTCCGATTCACTGCCTCTGATTCCCCGCCTCTGATTCCCCATCTCTGATTCCCCGCCTCTGATTCCCCGTGTCTGATTCCCTGCCTCTGATTCCCCGCCTGTGATTCCCCGCCTCTGATTCCCTGCCACTGATTCCCTGCCCCCGATTCCCCACCTCTGATTCCCCATATCTGATTCCCCGCCTCTGTTTCCCCACCTCTGATTCCCCGCCTCTGATTCCCCATATCTGATTCCCTGCCTCTGATTCCCCAACTCTGATTGCCCGACTCTGATTCCCCAGCTCTGAATCCCCGCCTCTGATTCCCCGCGTCTGATTCCCTGCCTCTGATTCCCCGCCTCTGATTCCCCATCTTTGATTCCCCGCCTCTGATTCCCCGTGTCTGATTCCCTGCCTCTGATTCCCCGCCTGTGATTCCCCGCCTCTGATTCCCTGCCACTGATTCCCTGCCCCTGATTCCCCACCTCTGATTCCCCATATCTGATTCCCCGCCTCTGTTTCGCCGCCTCTGATTCCCCGCCTCTGTTTCCCTTAGCTCTGATTCCCTGCCTCTGATTCCCTGCCCTGATTCCCCATCTCTGTTTCACCGCCTTTGATTCGCCACCTCTGATTCCCCATATCTGATTCCCCGCCTCTGTTTCCCCGCCTCTGATTCCCTGCCTCTGATTCCCAACCTCTGATTCCACACCTCTGATTCCCCATATCTGATTCCGCGCCTCTATTTCCCCATATCTGATTCCCCGCCTCTGATTCCCCAACTCTGATTCCCCGCCTCTGATTCCCCAGCTCTGATTCCCCGCCTCTGATTCCCGGCGTCCGATTCACTGCCTCTGATTCCCCGCCTCTGATTCCCCATCTCTGATTCCCCGACTCTGATTTCCCATGTCTGATTCCCTGCCTCTGATTCCCCGCCTGTGATTCCCCGCCTCTGATTCCCTGCCACTGATTCCCTGCCCCTGATTCCCCACCTCTGATTCCCCATATCTGATTCCCCGCCTCTGTTACCCCGCCTCTGATTCCCCGCCTCTGATTCCCCATATCTGATTCCCTGCCTCTGATTCCCCAACTCTGATTCCCCGACTCTGATTCCCCAGCTCTGAATCCCCGCCTCTGATTCCCCGCGTCTGATTCCCTGCCTCTGATTCCCCGCCTTGATTCCCCATCTCTGATTCACAACCTCTGATTCCCCACCTCTGATTCCCAATATCTGATTCACCGCCTCTGTTTCCCCGCCTCTGATTCCCCGCCTCTGATTCCCCATATCTGATTCCCCAGCTCTGATTGCCCACCTCTGATTCCCCGCCTCTGATTCGCCAGCTCTGATTCCCCGCCTCTGAATCCCCGCATCTGATTCCCTGCCTCTGATTCCCCGCCTCTGATTCCCCATCTCTGATTCACCGCCTTTGATTCGCCACCTCTGATTCCCCATATCTGATTCCCCACCTCTGTTTCCCCGCCTCTGATTCCCCGCCTCTGATTCTCCATATCTCATTCCCCGCCTCTGAATCCCCATCTCTGATTCCCGGACTCTGATTCCCCACCTCTGATTCCCGGCCTCTTATTCCCAGCATCTGATTCCCGGCCTCTGATTCCCGGCCTCTGATTCCCCGCTTCTGATTCTGATACCCTGCCTCTGATTCCCCATCTCTGATTCCGCACATTTGATTCCCTGCCTCTGATTCCCCACCTCTGATTCCCCATATCTGATTCCCCGCCTCTGTTTCCCCACCTCTGATTCCCCGCCTCTGTTTCCCCATATCTAATTCCCCACCTCTGATGCCCCAACTCTGATTCCCCGCCTCTGATTCCCCAGCTCTGATTCCCCGCCTCTGATTCCCCGCATCCGATTCCCCATGTCTGATTCCCCGCCTCTGTTTCCCCGCCTCTGATTCCCCGCCTCTGTTTCCCCATATCTGATTCCCCGCCTATGATTCCCCAGCTCTGATTCCCTGCCTCTGATTCCCCGCGTTCTATTCCCTGCCTCTGATTCCCCGCCTGTGATTCCCAATCTCTGATTCACCACCTCTGATTCCCCACCTCTGATTCCCCATATTTAATTCCCCGCCTCTGTTTGCCCGCCTCTGATTCCCCGCCTCTGTTTCCCCATATCTGATTCCCCGCCTCTGAATCCCCAACTCTGATTCCCTGCCTCTGATTCACCAGCTCTGATTCCCCGCCTTTGATTCCCCCCGTCTGATTCCCAGCCTCTGAATCCCCGTGTCTGATTTCCTGCCTCAGATTCCCCGCCTCTGATTCCCCATCTCTGATTCACCGCCTCTGATTCCCCACCTCTGATTCCCCATTTCTGATTCCGCACATCCGATTCCCTGCCTCTGATTCCCCGACTCTGATTCCCCACCTCTGATTCCCCAGCTCTGATTCCCCGCCTCTGATTCCCCGCGTCTGATTCCCTGCCTCTGATTCCCCGCCTCTGATTCCCCATCTCTGATACCCCACCTCTGATTCCCCGTGTCTGATTCCCCGCCTCTGTTTCCCCATATCTAATTCCCCACCTCTGATGCCCCAACTCTGATTCCCCGCCTCTGATTCCCCAGCTCTGATTCCCCACCTCTGATTCCCTGCATCCGATTCCCCATGTCTGATTCCCCGCCTCTGTTTCCCGCCTCTGATTCCCCGCCTCTGTTTCCCCATATCTGATTCCCCGCCTCTGATTCCCCAGCTCTGATTCCCTGCCTCTGATTCCCCGCGTTCCATTCCCTGCCTCTGATTCCCCGCCTGTGATTCCCCATCTCTTATTCACCACCTCTGATTCCCCACCTCTGATTCCCCATATCTAATTCCCCGCCTCTGTTTGCCCGCCTCTGATTCCCCTCCTCTGTTTCCCCATGTCTGATTCCCCGCCTCTGTTTCCCCGCCTCTGATTCCCCGCCTCTGTTTCCCCATATCTGATTCCCCGCCTCTGATTCCCCAGCTCTGATTCCCTGCCTCTGATTCCCCGCGTTCTATTCCCTGCCTCTGATTCCCCGCCTGTGATTCCCAATCTCTGATTCACCACCTCTGATTCCCCACCTCTGATTCCCCATATTTAATTCCCCGCCTCTGTTTGCCCGCCTCTGATTCCCCGCCTCTGTTTCCCCATATCTGATTCCCCGCCTCTGAATCCCCAACTCTGATTCCCTGCCTCTGATTCACCAGCTCTGATTCCCCGCCTTTGATTCCCCCCGTCTGATTCCCAGCCTCTGAATCCCCGTGTCTGATTTCCTGCCTCAGATTCCCCGCCTCTGATTCCCCATCTCTGATTCACCGCCTCTGATTCCCCACCTCTGATTCCCCATTTCTGATTCCGCACATCCGATTCCCTGCCTCTGATTCCCCGACTCTGATTCCCCACCTCTGATTCCCCAGCTCTGATTCCCCGCCTCTGATTCCCCGCGTCTGATTCCCTGCCTCTGATTCCCCGCCTCTGATTCCCCATCTATGATTCCCCACCTCTGATTCCCCGTGTCTGATTCCCCGCCTCTGTTTCCCCATATCTAATTCCCCACCTCTGATGCCCCAACTCTGATTCCCCGCCTCTGATTCCCCAGCTCTGATTCCCCACCTCTGATTCCCTGCATCCGATTCCCCATGTCTGATTCCCCGCCTCTGTTTCCCGCCTCTGATTCCCCGCCTCTGTTTCCCCATATCTGATTCCCCGCCTCTGATTCCCCAGCTCTGATTCCCTGCCTCTGATTCCCCGCGTTCCATTCCCTGCCTCTGATTCCCCGCCTGTGATTCCCCATCTCTTATTCACCACCTCTGATTCCCCACCTCTGATTCCCCATATCTAATTCCCCGCCTCTGTTTGCCCGCCTCTGATTCCCCTCCTCTGTTTCCCCATGTCTGATTCCCTGCCTCTGTTTCCCCGCCTCTGATTCCCCGCCTCTGTTTCCCCATATCTGATTCCCCGCCTCTGATTCCCCAGCTCTGA
This sequence comes from Narcine bancroftii, assembly GCF_036971445.1. Lineage (NCBI taxonomy): Eukaryota > Metazoa > Chordata > Chondrichthyes > Torpediniformes > Narcinidae > Narcine > Narcine bancroftii. Next base: position 1,063,003 of record NW_027211798.1, on the reverse strand, counting down.
TTCCCTGCCTCTGATTCCCCGCGTTCTATTCCCTGCCTCTGATTCCCCGCCTGTGATTCCCAATCTCTGATTCACCACCTCTGATTCCCCACCTCTGATTCCCCATATTTAATTCCCCGCCTCTGTTTGCCCACCTCTGATTCCCCGCCTCTGTTTCCCCATATCTGATTCCCCGCCTCTGAATCCCCAACTCTGATTCCCTGCCTCTGATTCACCAGCTCTGATTCCCCGCCTTTGATTCCCCCCGTCTGATTCCCAGCCTCTGAATCCCCGTGTCTGATTTCCTGCCTCAGATTCCCCGCCTCTGATTCCCCATCTCTGATTCACCGCCTCTGATTCCCCACCTCTGATTCCCCATTTCTGATTCCGCACATCCGATTCCCTGCCTCTGATTCCCCGACTCTGATTCCCCACCTCTGATTCCCCAGCTCTGATTCCCCGCCTCTGATTCCCCGCGTCTGATTCCCTGCCTCTGATTCCCCGCCTCTGATTCCCCATCTCTGATTCCCCACCTCTGATTCCCCGTGTCTGATTCCCCGCCTCTGTTTCCCCATATCTAATTCCCCACCTCTGATGCCCCAACTCTGATTCCCCGCCTCTGATTCCCCAGCTCTGATTCCCCACCTCTGATTCCCTGCATCCGATTCCCCATGTCTGATTCCCCGCCTCTGTTTCCCGCCTCTGATTCCCCGCCTCTGTTTCCCCATATCTGATTCCCCGCCTCTGATTCCCCAGCTCTGATTCCCTGCCTCTGATTCCCCGCGTTCCATTCCCTGCCTCTGATTCCCCGCCTGTGATTCCCCATCTCTTATTCACCACCTCTGATTCCCCACCTCTGATTCCCCATATCTAATTCCCCGCCTCTGTTTGCCCGCCTCTGATTCCCCTCCTCAGATTCCACATATCTGATTCCCCGCCTCTGAATCCCCAACTCTGATTCCCTGCCTCTGATTCACCACTCTGATTCCCCGCCTTTGATTCCCCCCGTCTGATTCCCAGCCTCTGAATCCCCGTGTCTGATTTCCTGCCTCTGATTCCCCGCCTCTGATTCCCCATCTCTGATTCACCGCCTCTGATTCCCCACCTCTGACTCCCCATTTCTGATTCCGCACATCCGATTCCCTGCCTCTGATTCCCCGACTCTGATTCCCCACCTCTGATTCCCCAGCTCTTATTCCCCGCCTCTGATTCCCCACATCTGATTCCCTGCCTCTGATTCCCCGCCTCTGATTCCCCATCTCTGATTCCCCACCTCTGATTCCCCGTGTCTGATTCCCTGCCTCTGATTCCCCGCCTCTGATTCCCCGCCTCTGATTCCCTGCAACTGATTCCCCGCCCCTGATTCCCCACCTCTGATTCCCCATATCTTATTCCCCGCCTCTGTTTCCCTCCCTCTGATTCCCAGCCTCTGATTCCCCATATCTGATTCCCTGCCTCTGATTCCCCAACTCTGATTCCCCGCCTCTGATTCCCCAGCTCTGAATCCCCGCCTCTGATTCACCGCGTCTGATTCCCTGCCTCTGAATCCCCGCCTTGATTCCCCATCTCTGATTTACAACCTCTGATTCCCCACCTCTGATTCCCCATATCTGATTCCCAGCCTCTGTTTCCCCGCCTCTGATTCCCCGCCTCTGATTCCCCATATCTGATTCCCCGGCTCTGATTGCCCACCTCTGATTCCCCGCCTCTGATTCGCCAGCTCTGATTCCCCGCCTCTGATTCCCCGCATCTGATTCCCTGCCTCTGATTCCCCGCCTCTGATTCCCCATCTCTGATTCACCGCCTTTGATTCGCCACCTCTGATTCCCCATATCTGATTCCCCACCTCTGTTTCCCCGCCTCTGATTCCCCGCCTCTGATTCTCCATATCTCATTCCCCGCCTCTGAATCCCCATCTCTGATTCCCGGACTCTGATTCCCCACCTCTGATTCCCGGCCTCTTATTCCCAGCATTTGATTCCCTGCCTCTGATTCCCGGCCTCTGATTCCCCGCTTCTCATTCTGATTCCCTGCCTCTGATTCCCCATCTCTGATTCCGCACATCTGATTCCCTGCCTCTGATTCCCCACCTCTGATTCCCCATATCTGATTCCCCGCCTCTGTTTCCCCGCCTCTGATTCCCCGCCTCTGTTTCCCCATATCTAATTCCCCACCTCTGATGCCCCAACTCTGATTCCCCGCCTCTGATTGCCCAGCTCTGATTCCCCACCTCTGATTCCCTGCATCCGATTCCCCATGTCTGATTCCCCGCCTCTGTTTCCCCGCCTCTGATTCCCCGCCTCTGTTTCCACATATCTGATTCCCCGCCTCTGATTCCCCAGCTCTGATTCCCTGCCTCTGATTCCCGGCCTCTGATTCTCCATATCTCATTCCCCGCCTCTGATTCCCCGCCTCTGTTTCCCCATATCTGAATCCCCGCCTCTGATTCCCCAGCTCTGATTCCCCGCCTTTTATTCCCGGCCTCTGATTCCCTGCCACTGATTCCCCGCCCCTGATTCCCCACCTCTGATTCCCCATATCTGATTCCCCGCCTCTGTTTCCCCAGCTCTGATTCCCCACCTCAGATTCCCCAGCTCTGATTCCCTGCCACTGATTCCCCGCATTTGATTCGCCACCTCTGATTCCCCATATCTGATTCCCCGCCTCTGTTTCCCCGCCTCTGATTCCCTGCCTCTGATTCCCAACCTCTGATTCCACACCTCTCATTCCCCATATCTGATTCCCCGCCTCTATTTCCCCGCCTCTGATTCCCCACCTCTGATTCCCCGCCTCTGATTCCCCGCCTCTGATTCCCCAGCTCTGATTCCCCGCCTCTGATTCCCGGCGTCCGATTCCCTGCCTCTGATTCCCCGCCTCTGATTCCCCATCTCTGATTCCCCGCCTCTGATTCCCCGTGTCTGATTCCCTGCCTCTGATTCCCCGCCTCTGATTCCCCGCCTCTGATTCCCTGCCACTGATTCCCTGCCCCTGATTCCCCACTTCTGATTCCCCATATCTGATTCCCCGCCTCTGTTTCCCCGCCTCTGATTCCCCGCCTCTGATTCCCCATATCTGATTCCCTGCCTCTGATTCCGCAACTCTGATTCCCCGCCTCTGATTCCCCAGCTCTGAATCCCCGCCTCTGATTCCCCGCGTCTGATTCCCTGCCTCTGATTCCCCGTCTTGATTCCCCATCTCTGATTTACAACCTCTGATTCCCCACCTCTGATTCCCCATATCTGATTCCCAGCCTCTGTTTCCCCGCCTTTGATTCCCCGCCTCTGATTCCCCATATCTGATTCCCCGGCTCTGATTGCCCACCTCTGATTCCCCGCCTCTGATTCGCCAGCTCTGATTCCCCGCCTCTGATTCCCCGCATCTGATTCCCTGCCTCTGATTCCCCGCCTCTGATTCCCCATCTCTGATTCACCGCCTTTGATTCGCCACCTCTGATTCCCCATATCTGATTCCCCACCTCTGTTTCCCCGCCTCTGATTCCCCGCCTCTGATTCTCCATATCTCATTCCCCGCCTCTGAATCCCCATCTCTGATTCCCGGACTCTGATTCCCCACCTCTGATTCCCGGCCTCTTATTCCCAGCATTTGATTCCCAGCCTCTGATTCCCGGCCTCTGATTCCCCGCTTCTGATTCTGATTCCCTGCCTCTGATTCCCCATCTCTGATTCCGCACATCTGATTCCCTGCCTCTGATTCCCCACCTCTGATTCCCCATATCTGATTCCCCGCCTCTGTTTCCCCGCCTCTGATTCCCCGCCTCTGTTTCCCCATATCTAATTCCCCACCTCTGATGTCCCAACTCTGATTCCCCGCCTCTGATTCCCCAGCTCTGATTCCCCACCTCCGATTCCCTGCATCCGATTCCCCATGTCTGATTCCCCGCCTCTGTTTCCCCGCCTCTGATTCCCCGCCTCTGTTTCCCCATATCTGATTCCCCGCCTCTGATTCCCCAGCTCTGATTCCCTGCCTCTGATTCCCCGCGTTCCATTCCCTGCCTCTGATTCCCCGCCTGTGATTCCCCATCTCTTATTCACCACCTCTGATTCCCCACCTCTGATTCCCCATATCTAATTCCCCGCCTCTGTTTGCCCGCCTCTGATTCCCCTCCTCTGTTTCCACATATCTGATTCCCCGCCTCAGAATCCCCAACTCTGATTCACTCCCTCTGATTCACCAGCTCTGATTCCCCGCCTTTGATTCCCCCCGTCTGATTCCCAGCCTCTGAATCCCCGTGTCTGATTTCCTGCCTCTGATTCCCCGCCTCTGATTCCCCATCTCTGATTCACCGCCTCTGATTCCCCACCTCTGACTCCCCATTTCTGATTCCGCACATCCGATTCCCTGCCTCTGATTCCCCGACTCTGATTCCCCACCTCTGATTCCCCAGCTCTTATTCCCCGCCTCTGATTCCCCGCATCTGATTCCCTGCCTCTGATTCCCCGCCTCTGATTCCCCATCTTTGATTCCCCACCTCTGATTCCCCGTGTCTGATTCCCTGCCTCTGATTCCCCGCCTCTGATTCCCCGCCTCTGATTCCCTGCAACTGATTCCCCGCCCCTGATTCCCCACCTCTGATTCCCCATATCTTATTCCCCGCCTCTGTTTCCCTCCCTCTGATTCCCAGCCTCTGATTCCCCATATCTGATTCCCTGCCTCTGATTCCCCATATCTGATTCCCCGCCTCTATTTCCCCATACCTGCTTCGCCGCCTCTGATTCCCCAACTCTGATTCCCCGCCTCTGATTCCCCAGCTCTGATTTCCCGCCTCTGATTCCCGGCATCCGATTCCCTGCCTCTGATTCCCCGCCTCTGATTCCTTATCTCTGATACCCCGCCTCTGATTCCCCGTGTCTGATTCCCTGCCTATGATTCCCCGCCTCTGATTCCCCACGTCTGATTCCCTGCCTCTGATTCCCCGCCTCTGATTCCCCATCTGTGATTCACAACCTCTGATGCCCCACCTCTGATTCCCCATATCTGATTCCCCGCCTCTGTTTCCCCGCCTCTGATTCCCCGCCTCTGATTCCCCATATCTGATTCCCCGCCTCTGATTGTGCACCTCTGATTCACCGCCTCTGATTCACCAGCTCTGATTCCCCGCCTTTGATTCCCCCCGTCTGATACCCAGCCTCTGAATCCCCGTGTCTGATTTCCTGCCTCTGATTCCCCGCCTCTGATTCCCCATCTCTGATTCACCGCCTCTGATTCCCCATCTCTGATTCCGCACATCCGATTCCCTGCCTCTGATTCCCCGACTCTGATTCCCCACCTCTGATTCCCCAGCTCTGATTCCCCGCCTCTGATTCCCCGCGTCTGATTCCCTGCCTCTGATTCCCCGCCTCTGATTCCCCATCTCTGATTCCCCACCTCTGATTCCCCGTGTCTGATTCCCTGCCTCTGAATCCCCGCCTCTGATTCCCCGCCTCTGATTCCCTGCCACTGATTACCCGCCCCTGATTCCCCACCTCTGATTCCCCATATCTTATTCCCCGCCTCTGTTTCCCCCCCTCTGATTCCCAGCCTCTGATTCCCCATATCTGATTCCCCGCCTCTGATTCCCCATATCTGATTCCCCGCCTCTATTTCCCCATATCTTATTCGCCGCCTCTGATTCCCCAACTCTGATTCCCCGCCTCTGATTCCCCAGCTCTGATTTCCCGCCTCTGATTTCCGGCATCCGATTCCCTGCCTCTGATTCCCCGCCTCTGATTCCCCATCTCTGATTCCCCGCCTCTGATTCGCCGTGTCTGATTACCTGCCTCTGATTCCCCGCCTCTGATTGCCCACGTCTGATTCCCTGCCACTGATTCCCTGCCCCTGATTCCCCACCTCTGATTCCCCATATCTGATTCCCCGCCTCTGTTTCCCCGCCTCTGATTCCCCGCCTCTGTTTCCCCATATCTGATTCCCCGCCTCTGATTCCCCAACTCTGATTCCCCTCCTCTAATTCGCCAGCTATGATTTCCCGCCTCTGTTTCCCTGCGTCTGATTCCCTGCCTCTGATTCCCAGCCTCTGATTCCCCATCTCTGATTCCGCACATCCGATTCCCTGCCTCTGATTCCCCGCCTCTGATTCCCCGCCTCTGATTCGCAACCTCTAATTCCCCACCTCTGATTCCCCATATCTGATTCCCCGCCTCTGTTTCCCTGCCTCTGATTCCCGGCCTCTGTTTCCCCATATATGATTCCCCTCCTCTGATTCCCCAACTCTGATTCCCCGCCTCTGATTCCCCAGCTCTGATTCCCCGCCTTTGATTCCCCCCGTCTGATTCCCAGCCTCTGAATCCCCGTGTCTGATTTCCTGCCTCAGATTCCCCGCCTCTGATTCCCCATCTCTGATTCACCGCCTCTGATTCCCCACCTCTGATTCCCCATTTCTGATTCCGCACATCCGATTCCCTGCCTCTGATTCCCCGACTCTGATTCCCCACCTCTGATTCCCCAGCTCTGATTCCCCGCCTCTGATTCCCCGCGTCTGATTCCCTGCCTCTGATTCCCCGCCTCTGATTCCCCATCTCTGATTCCCCACCTCTGATTCCCCGTGTCTGATTCCCCGCCTCTGTTTCCCCATATCTAATTCCCCACCTCTGATGCCCCAACTCTGATTCCCCGCCTCTGATTCCCCAGCTCTGATTCCCCACCTCTGATTCCCTGCATCCGATTCCCCATGTCTGATTCCCCGCCTCTGTTTCCCGCCTCTGATTCCCCGCCTCTGTTTCCCCATATCTGATTCCCCGCCTCTGATTCCCCAGCTCTGATTCCCTGCCTCTGATTCCCCGCGTTCCATTCCCTGCCTCTGATTCCCCGCCTGTGATTCCCCATCTCTTATTCACCACCTCTGATTCCCCACCTCTGATTCCCCATATCTAATTCCCCGCCTCTGTTTGCCCGCCTCTGATTCCCCTCCTCTGTTTCCCCATGTCTGATTCCCTGCCTCTGTTTCCCCGCCTCTGATTCCCCGCCTCTGTTTCCCCATATCTGATTCCCCGCCTCTGATTCCCCAGCTCTGATTCCCTGCCTCTGATTCCCCGCGTTCTATTCCCTGCCTCTGATTCCCCGCCTGTGATTCCCAATCTCTGATTCACCACCTCTGATTCCCCACCTCTGATTCCCCATATTTAATTCCCCGCCTCTGTTTGCCCACCTCTGATTCCCCGCCTCTGTTTCCCCATATCTGATTCCCCGCCTCTGAATCCCCAACTCTGATTCCCTGCCTCTGATTCACCAGCTCTGATTCCCCGCCTTTGATTCCCCCCGTCTGATTCCCAGCCTCTGAATCCCCGTGTCTGATTTCCTGCCTCAGATTCCCCGCCTCTGATTCCCCATCTCTGATTCACCGCCTCTGATTCCCCACCTCTGATTCCCCATTTCTGATTCCGCACATCCGATTCCCTGCCTCTGATTCCCCGACTCTGATTCCCCACCTCTGATTCCCCAGCTCTGATTCCCCGCCTCTGATTCCCCGCGTCTGATTCCCTGCCTCTGATTCCCCGCCTCTGATTCCCCATCTCTGATTCCCCACCTCTGATTCCCCGTGTCTGATTCCCCGCCTCTGTTTCCCCATATCTAATTCCCCACCTCTGATGCCCCAACTCTGATTCCCCGCCTCTGATTCCCCAGCTCTGATTCCCCACCTCTGATTCCCTGCATCCGATTCCCCATGTCTGATTCCCCGCCTCTGTTTCCCGCCTCTGATTCCCCGCCTCTGTTTCCCCATATCTGATTCCCCGCCTCTGATTCCCCAGCTCTGATTCCCTGCCTCTGATTCCCCGCGTTCCATTCCCTGCCTCTGATTCCCCGCCTGTGATTCCCCATCTCTTATTCACCACCTCTGATTCCCCACCTCTGATTCCCCATATCTAATTCCCCGCCTCTGTTTGCCCGCCTCTGATTCCCCTCCTCAGATTCCACATATCTGATTCCCCGCCTCTGAATCCCCAACTCTGATTCCCTGCCTCTGATTCACCAGCTCTGATTCCCCGCCTTTGATTCCCCCCGTCTGATTCCCAGCCTCTGAATCCCCGTGTCTGATTTCCTGCCTCTGATTCCCCGCCTCTGATTCCCCATCTCTGATTCACCGCCTCTGATTCCCCACCTCTGACTCCCCATTTCTGATTCCGCACATCCGATTCCCTGCCTCTGATTCCCCGACTCTGATTCCCCACCTCTGATTCCCCAGCTCTTATTCCCCGCCTCTGATTCCCCACATCTGATTCCCTGCCTCTGATTCCCCGCCTCTGATTCCCCATCTCTGATTCCCCACCTCTGATTCCCCGTGTCTGATTCCCTGCCTCTGATTCCCCGCCTCTGATTCCCCGCCTCTGATTCCCTGCAACTGATTCCCCGCCCCTGATTCCCCACCTCTGATTCCCCATATCTTATTCCCCGCCTCTGTTTCCCTCCCTCTGATTCCCAGCCTCTGATTCCCCATATCTGATTCCCTGCCTCTGATTCCCCAACTCTGATTCCCCGCCTCTGATTCCCCAGCTCTGAATCCCCGCCTCTGATTCACCGCGTCTGATTCCCTGCCTCTGAATCCCCGCCTTGATTCCCCATCTCTGATTTACAACCTCTGATTCCCCACCTCTGATTCCCCATATCTGATTCCCAGCCTCTGTTTCCCCGCCTCTGATTCCCCGCCTCTGATTCCCCATATCTGATTCCCCGGCTCTGATTGCCCACCTCTGATTCCCCGCCTCTGATTCGCCAGCTCTGATTCCCCGCCTCTGATTCCCCGCATCTGATTCCCTGCCTCTGATTCCCCGCCTCTGATTCCCCATCTCTGATTCACCGCCTTTGATTCGCCACCTCTGATTCCCCATATCTGATTCCCCACCTCTGTTTCCCCGCCTCTGATTCCCCGCCTCTGATTCTCCATATCTCATTCCCCGCCTCTGAATCCCCATCTCTGATTCCCGGACTCTGATTCCCCACCTCTGATTCCCGGCCTCTTATTCCCAGCATTTGATTCCCTGCCTCTGATTCCCGGCCTCTGATTCCCCGCTTCTCATTCTGATTCCCTGCCTCTGATTCCCCATCTCTGATTCCGCACATCTGATTCCCTGCCTCTGATTCCCCACCTCTGATTCCCCATATCTGATTCCCCGCCTCTGTTTCCCCGCCTCTGATTCCCCGCCTCTGTTTCCCCATATCTAATTCCCCACCTCTGATGCCCCAACTCTGATTCCCCGCCTCTGATTGCCCAGCTCTGATTCCCCACCTCTGATTCCCTGCATCCGATTCCCCATGTCTGATTCCCCGCCTCTGTTTCCCCGCCTCTGATTCCCCGCCTCTGTTTCCACATATCTGATTCCCCGCCTCTGATTCCCCAGCTCTGATTCCCTGCCTCTGATTCCCGGCCTCTGATTCTCCATATCTCATTCCCCGCCTCTGATTCCCCGCCTCTGTTTCCCCATATCTGAATCCCCGCCTCTGATTCCCCAGCTCTGATTCCCCGCCTTTTATTCCCGGCCTCTGATTCCCTGCCACTGATTCCCCGCCCCTGATTCCCCACCTCTGATTCCCCATATCTGATTCCCCGCCTCTGTTTCCCCAGCTCTGATTCCCCACCTCAGATTCCCCAGCTCTGATTCCCTGCCACTGATTCCCCGCATTTGATTCGCCACCTCTGATTCCCCATATCTGATTCCCCGCCTCTGTTTCCCCGCCTCTGATTCCCTGCCTCTGATTCCCAACCTCTGATTCCACACCTCTCATTCCCCATATCTGATTCCCCGCCTCTATTTCCCCGCCTCTGATTCCCCACCTCTGATTCCCCGCCTCTGATTCCCCGCCTCTGATTCCCCAGCTCTGATTCCCCGCCTCTGATTCCCGGCGTCCGATTCCCTGCCTCTGATTCCCCGCCTCTGATTCCCCATCTCTGATTCCCCGCCTCTGATTCCCCGTGTCTGATTCCCTGCCTCTGATTCCCCGCCTCTGATTCCCCGCCTCTGATTCCCTGCCACTGATTCCCTGCCCCTGATTCCCCACTTCTGATTCCCCATATCTGATTCCCCGCCTCTGTTTCCCCGCCTCTGATTCCCCGCCTCTGATTCCCCATATCTGATTCCCTGCCTCTGATTCCGCAACTCTGATTCCCCGCCTCTGATTCCCCAGCTCTGAATCCCCGCCTCTGATTCCCCGCGTCTGATTCCCTGCCTCTGATTCCCCGTCTTGATTCCCCATCTCTGATTTACAACCTCTGATTCCCCACCTCTGATTCCCCATATCTGATTCCCAGCCTCTGTTTCCCCGCCTTTGATTCCCCGCCTCTGATTCCCCATATCTGATTCCCCGGCTCTGATTGCCCACCTCTGATTCCCCGCCTCTGATTCGCCAGCTCTGATTCCCCGCCTCTGATTCCCCGCATCTGATTCCCTGCCTCTGATTCCCCGCCTCTGATTCCCCATCTCTGATTCACCGCCTTTGATTCGCCACCTCTGATTCCCCATATCTGATTCCCCACCTCGGTTTCCCCGCCTCTGATTCCCCGCCTCTGATTCTCCATATCTCATTCCCCGCCTCTGAATCCCCATCTCTGATTCCCGGACTCTGATTCCCCACCTCTGATTCCCGGCCTCTTATTCCCAGCATTTGATTCCCAGCCTCTGATTCCCGGCCTCTGATTCCCCGCTTCTGATTCTGATTCCCTGCCTCTGATTCCCCATCTCTGATTCCGCACATCTGATTGCCTGCCTCTGATTCCCCACCTCTGATTCCCCATATCTGATTCCCCGCCTCTGTTTCCCCGCCTCTGATTCCCCGCCTCTGTTTCCCCATATCTAATTCCCCACCTCTGATGTCCCAACTCTGATTCCCCGCCTCTGATTCCCCAGCTCTGATTCCCCACCTCCGATTCCCTGCATCCGATTCCCCATGTCTGATTCCCCGCCTCTGTTTCCCCGCCTCTGATTCCCCGCCTCTGTTTCCCCATATCTGATTCCCCGCCTCTGATTCCCCAGCTCTGATTCCCTGCCTCTGATTCCCCGCGTTCCATTCCCTGCCTCTGATTCCCCGCCTGTGATTCCCCATCTCTTATTCACCACCTCTGATTCCCCACCTCTGATTCCCCATATCTAATTCCCCGCCTCTGTTTGCCCGCCTCTGATTCCCCTCCTCTGTTTCCACATATCTGATTCCCCGCCTCAGAATCCCCAACTCTGATTCACTCCCTCTGATTCACCAGCTCTGATTCCCCGCCTTTGATTCCCCCCGTCTGATTCCCAGCCTCTGAATCCCCGTGTCTGATTTCCTGCCTCTGATTCCCCGCCTCTGATTCCCCATCTCTGATTCACCGCCTCTGATTCCCCACCTCTGACTCCCCATTTCTGATTCCGCACATCCGATTCCCTGCCTCTGATTCCCCGACTCTGATTCCCCACCTCTGATTCCCCAGCTCTTATTCCCCGCCTCTGATTCCCCGCATCTGATTCCCTGCCTCTGATTCCCCGCCTCTGATTCCCCATCTTTGATTCCCCACCTCTGATTCCCCGTGTCTGATTCCCTGCCTCTGATTCCCCGCCTCTGATTCCCCGCCTCTGATTCCCTGCAACTGATTCCCCGCCCCTGATTCCCCACCTCTGATTCCCCATATCTTATTCCCCGCCTCTGTTTCCCTCCCTCTGATTCCCAGCCTCTGATTCCCCATATCTGATTCCCTGCCTCTGATTCCCCATATCTGATTCCCCGCCTCTATTTCCCCATACCTGCTTCGCCGCCTCTGATTCCCCAACTCTGATTCCCCGCCTCTGATTCCCCAGCTCTGATTTCCCGCCTCTGATTCCCGGCATCCGATTCCCTGCCTCTGATTCCCCGCCTCTGATTCCCTATCTCTGATACCCCGCCTCTGATTCCCCGTGTCTGATTCCCTGCCTATGATTCCCCGCCTCTGATTCCCCGCGTCTGATTCCCTGCCTCTGATTCCCCGCCTCTGATTCCCCATCTGTGATTCACAACCTCTGATGCCCCACCTCTGATTCCCCATATCTGATTCCCCGCCTCTGTTTCCCCGCCTCTGATTCCCCGCCTCTGATTCCCCATATCTGATTCCCCGCCTCTGATTGTGCACCTCTGATTCACCGCCTCTGATTCACCAGCTCTGATTCCCCGCCTTTGATTCCCCCCGTCTGATTCCCAGCCTCTGAATCCCCGTGTCTGATTTCCTGCCTCTGATTCCCCGCCTCTGATTCCCCATCTCTGATTCACCGCCTCTGATTCCCCATCTCTGATTCCGCACATCCGATTCCCTGCCTCTGATTCCCCGACTCTGATTCCCCACCTCTGATTCCCCAGCTCTGATTCCCCGCCTCTGATTCCCCGCGTCTGATTCCCTGCCTCTGATTCCCCGCCTCTGATTCCCCATCTCTGATTCCCCACCTCTGATTCCCCGTGTCTGATTCCCTGCCTCTGAATCCCCGCCTCTGATTCCCCGCCTCTGATTCCCTGCCACTGATTACCCGCCCCTGATTCCCCACCTCTGATTCCCCATATCTTATTCCCCGCCTCTGTTTCCCCCCCTCTGATTCCCAGCCTCTGATTCCCCATATCTGATTCCCCGCCTCTGATTCCCCATATCTGATTCCCCGCCTCTATTTCCCCATATCTTATTCGCCGCTTCTGATTCCCCAACTCTGATTCCCCGCCTCTGATTCCCCAGCTCTGATTTCCCGCCTCTGATTTCCGGCATCCGATTCCCTGCCTCTGATTCCCCGCCTCTGATTCCCCATCTCTGATTCCCCGCCTCTGATTCGCCGTGTCTGATTACCTGCCTCTGATTCCCCGCCTCTGATTGCCCACGTCTGATTCCCTGCCACTGATTCCCTGCCCCTGATTCCCCACCTCTGATTCCCCATATCTGATTCCCCGCCTCTGTTTCCCCGCCTCTGATTCCCCGCCTCTGTTTCCCCATATCTGATTCCCCGCCTCTGATTCCCCAACTCTGATTCCCCTCCTCTAATTCGCCAGCTATGATTTCCCGCCTCTGTTTCCCTGCGTCTGATTCCCTGCCTCTGATTCCCAGCCTCTGATTCCCCATCTCTGATTCCGCACATCCGATTCCCTGCCTCTGATTCCCCGCCTCTGATTCCCCGCCTCTGATTCGCAACCTCTAATTCCCCACCTCTGATTCCCCATATCTGATTCCCCGCCTCTGTTTCCCTGCCTCTGATTCCCGGCCTCTGTTTCCCCATATATGATTCCCCTCCTCTGATTCCCCAACTCTGATTCCCCGCCTCTGATTCCCCAGCTCTGAATCCCCGGCTCTGATACCCCGCGTCTGATTCCCTGCCTCTGATTCCCCGCCTCTGATTCCCCATCTGTGATTCACAACCTCTGATGCCCCACCTCTGATTCCCCATATCTGATTCCCCGCCTCTGTTTCCCCGCCTCTGATTCCCCGCCTCTGATTCCCCATATATGATTCCCCGCCTCTGATTGCGCACCTCTGATTCACCGCCTCTGATTCCCCATCTCTGATTCACCACCTCTGATTCCCGGCCTCTGATTCCCCATCTCTGATTCCGCACATCCGATTCCCTGCCTATGATTCCCCACCTCTGATTCCCCGCCTCTGATTCCCCATATCGGATTCCCTGCCTCTGTTTCCCCGCCTCTGATTCCCCAAATGTGATTCCCCACCTCTGTTTACCCGCCTCTGATTCCCCGCCTCTGTTTCCCCATCCCTGATTCACCGCCTTTGATTCGCCACCTCTGATTCCCCATATCTGATTCCCCACCTCTGTTTCCCCGCCTCTGATTCCCCGCCTCTGATTCTCCATATCTCATTCCCCGCCTCTGAATCCCCATCTCTGATTCCCGGACTCTGATTCCCCACCTCTGATTCCCGTCCTCTTATTCCCAGCATCTGATTCCCGGCCTCTGATTTCCGGCCTCTAATTCCCCGCCTCTGTTTCCCCATATCTAATTCCCCACCTCTGATGCCCCAACTCTGATTCCCCGCCTCTGATACCCCAGCTCTGATTCCCCACCTCTGATTCTCCGCATCCGTTTCCCCATGTCTGATTCCCCGCCTCTGATTCCCCGCGTCTGATTCCCTGCCTCTGATTCCCCGCCTCTGATTCCCCATCTCTGATTCCCCACCTCTGATTCCCCGCCTCTGAATCCCCGCCTCTGATTCCCCGCCTCTGATTCCCTGCCACTGATTACCCGCCCCTGATTCCCCACCTCTGATTCCCCATATCTTATTCCCCGCCTCTGTTTCCCCCCCTCTGATTCCCAGCCTCTGATTCCCCATATCAGATTCCCCGCCTCTGATTCCCCATATCTGATTCCCCGCCTCTATTTCCCCATATCTTATTCGCCGCCTCTGATTCCCAAACTCTGATTCCCCGCCTCTGATTCCCCAGCTCTGATTTCCCGCCTCTGATTTCCGGCATCCGATTCCCTGCCTCTGATTCCCCGCCTCTGATTCCCCATCTCTGATTCCCCGCCTCTGATTCCCCGTGTCTGATTACCTGCCTCTGATTCCCCGCATCTGATTCCCCACGTCTGATTCCCTGCCACTGATTCCCTGCCCCTGATTCCCCACCTCTGATTCCCCATATCTGATTCCCCGCCTCTGTTTCCCCACCTCTGATTCCCCGCCTCTGTTTCCCCATATCTGATTCCCTGCCTCTGATTCCCCAACTCTGATTCCCCTCCTCTAATTCGCCAGCTATGATTCCCCGCCTCTGATTCCCTGCGTCTGATTCCCTGCCTCTGATTCCCAGCCTCTGATTCCCCTTCTCTGATTCACCACCTCTGAATCCCCACCTCTGATTACCCATCTCTGATTCCGCACATCCGATTCCCTGCCTCTGATTCCCCGCCTCTGATTCCCCGCCTCTGATTCGCAACCTCTAATTCCCCACCTCTGATTCCCCATATCTGATTCCCCGCCTCAGTTTCCCTGCATCTGATTCCCGGCCTCTGTTTCCCCATATCGGATTCCCCTCCTCTGATTCCCCAACTCTGATTCCCCGCCTCTGATTCCCCAGCTCTGATTCCCCGCCTTTTATTCCCGGCCTCTGATTCCCTGCCACTGATTCCCCGCCCACTGATTCCCCACCTCTGATTCCCCATATCTGATTCCCCGCCTCTGTTTCCCCAGCTCTGATTCCCCACCTCTGATTCCCCAGCTCTGATTCCCTGCCACTGATTCCCCGCCCCTGATTCCCCACCTCTGATTCCCCATATCTGATTCCCCGCCTCTGTTTCCCTTAGCTCTGATTCCCTGCCTCTGATTCCCTGCCCTGATTCCCCATCTCTGTTTCACCGCCTTTGATTCGCCACCTCTGATTCCCCATATCTGATTCCCCGCCTCTGTTTCCCCGCCTCTGATTCCCTGCCTCTGATTCCCAACCTCTGATTCCACACCTCTGATTCCCCATATCTGATTCCCCGCCTCTATTTCCCCATATCTGATTCCCCGCCTCTGATTCCCCAACTCTGATTCCCCGCCTCTGATTCCCCAGCTCTGATACCCCGCCTCTGATTCCCGGCGTCCGATTCACTGCCTCTGATTCCCCGCCTCTGATTCCCCATCTCTGATTCCCCGCCTCTGATTCCCCGTGTCTGATTCCCTGCCTCTGATTCCCCGCCTGTGATTCCCCGCCTCTGATTCCCTGCCACTGATTCCCTGCCCCTGATTCCCCACCTCTGATTCCCCATATCTGATTCCCCGCCTCTGTTTCCCCACCTCTGATTCCCCGCCTCTGATTCCCCATATCTGATTCCCTGCCTCTGATTCCCCAACTCTGATTGCCCGACTCTGATTCCCCAGCTCTGAATCCCCGCCTCTGATTCCCCGCGTCTGATTCCCTGCCTCTGATTCCCCGCCTCTGATTCCCCATCTCTGATTCCCCGCCTCTGATTCCCCGTGTCTGATTCCCTGCCTCTGATTCCCCGCCTGTGTTTCCCCGCCTCTGATTCCCTGCCACTGATTCCCTGCCCCTGATTCCCCACCTCTGATTCCCCATATCTGATTCCCCGCCTCTGTTTCCCCGCCTCTGATTCCCCGCCTCTGTTTCCCTTAGCTCTGATTCCCTGCCTCTGATTCCCTGCCCTGATTCCCCATCTCTGTTTCACCGCCTTTGATTCGCCACCTCTGATTCCCCATATCTGATTCCCCGCCTCTGTTTCCCCGCCTCTGATTCCCTGCCTCTGATTCCCAACCTCTGATTCCACACCTCTGATTCCCCATATCTGATTCCGCGCCTCTATTTCCCCATATCTGATTCCCCGCCTCTGATTCCCCAACTCTGATTCCCCGCCTCTGATTCCCCAGCTCTGATTCCCCGCCTCTGATTCCCGGCGTCCGATTCACTGCCTCTGATTCCCCGCCTCTGATTCCCCATCTCTGATTCTCCGCCTCTGATTCCCCGTGTCTGATTCCCTGCCTCTGATTCCCCGCCTGTGATTCCCCGCCTCTGATTCCCTGCCACTGATTCCCTGCCCCTGATTCCCCACCTCTGATTCCCCATATCTGATTCCCCGCCTCTGTTACCCCGCCTCTGATTCCCCGCCTCTGATTCCCCATATCTGATTCCCTGCCTCTGATTCCCCAACTCTGATTCCCCGACTCTGATTCCCCAGCTCTGAATCCCCGCCTCTGATTCCCCGCGTCTGATTCACTGCCTCTGATTCCCCGCCTTGATTCCCCATCTCTGATTCACAACCTCTGATTCCCCACCTCTGATTCCCCATATCTGATTCACCGCCTCTGTTTCCCCGCCTCTGATTCCCCGCCTCTGATTCCCCATATCTGATTCCCCAGCTCTGATTGCCCACCTCTGATTCCCCGCCTCTGATTCGCCAGCTCTGATTCCCCGCCTCTGAATCCCCGCATCTGATTCCCTGCCTCTGATTCCCCGCCTCTGATTCCCCATCTCTGATTCACCGCCTTTGATTCGCCACCTCTGATTCCCCATATCTGATTCCCCACCTCTGTTTCCCCGCCTCTGATTCCCCGCCTCTGATTCTCCATATCTCATTCCCCGCCTCTGAATCCCCATCTCTGATTCCCGGACTCTGATTCCCCACCTCTGATTCCCGGCCTCTTATTCCCAGCATCTGATTCCCGGCCTCTGATTCCCGGCCTCTGATTCCCCGCTTCTGATTCTGATACCCTGCCTCTGATTTCCCATCTCTGATTCCGCACATCTGATTCCCTGCCTCTGATTCCCCACCTCTGATTCCCCATATCTGATTCCCCGCCTCTGTTTCCCCACCTCTTATTCCCCGCCTCTGTTTCCCCATATCTAATTCCCCACCTCTGATGCCCCAACTCTGATTCCCCGCCTCTGATTCCCCA
This sequence comes from Narcine bancroftii, assembly GCF_036971445.1. Classification (NCBI taxonomy): domain Eukaryota; kingdom Metazoa; phylum Chordata; class Chondrichthyes; order Torpediniformes; family Narcinidae; genus Narcine; species Narcine bancroftii. The sequence continues at coordinate 1,045,698 of NW_027211798.1, read as the reverse complement.
GCTCTGATTCCCCGCCTCTGATTCCCCGCATCCGATTCCCCATGTCTGATTCCCCGCCTCTGTTTCCCCGCCTCTGATTCCCCGCCTCTGTTTCCCCATATCTGATTCCCCGCCTCTGATTCCCCAGCTCTGATTCCCTTCCTCTGATTCCCCGCGTTCTAATCCCTGCCTCTGATTCCCCGCCTGTGATTCCCAATCTGTGATTCACCACCTCTGATTCCCCACCTCTGATTCCCCATATTTAATTCCCCGCCTCTGTTTGCCCGCCTCTGATTCCCCGCCTCTGTTTCCCCATATCCGAATCCCCGCCTCTGAATCCCCAACTCTGATTCCCTGCCTCTGATTCACCAGCTCTGATTCCCCGCCTTTGATTCCCCCCGTCTGATTCCCAGCCTCTGAATCCCCGTGTCTGATTTCCTGCCTCAGATTCCCCGCCTCTGATTCCCCATCTCTGATTCACCGCCTCTGATTCCCCACCTCTGATTCCCCATTTCTGATTCCGCACATCCGATTCCCTGCCTCTGATTCCCCGAGTCTGATTCCCCACCTCTGATTCCCCAGCTCTGATTCCCCGCCTCTGATTCCCCGCGTCTGATTCCCTGCCTCCGATTCCCCGCCTCTGATTCCCCATCTCTGATTCCCCACCTCTGATTCCCCGTGTCTGATTCCCTGCCTCTGATTCCCCGCCTCTGATTCCCCGCCTCTGATTCCCTGCCACTGATTCCCCGCCCCTGATTCCCCACCTCTGATTCCCCATATCTTATTCCCCGCCTCTGTTTCCCCCCCTCTGATTCCCAGCCTCTGATTCCCCATATCTGATTCCCTGCCTCTGATTCCCCATATCTGATTCCCCGCCTCTATTTCCCCATATCTGCTTCGCCGCCTCTGATTCCCCAACTCTGATTCCCCGCCTCTGATTCCCCAGCTCTGATTTCCCGCCTCTGATTCCCGGCATCCGATTCCCTGCCTCTGATTCCCCGCCTCTGATTCCCCATCTCTGATTCCCCGCCTCTGATTCCCCGTGTCTGATTCCCTGCCTCTGATTCCCCGCCTCTGATTCCCCGCGTCTGATTCCCTGCCACTGATTCCCTGCCCCTGATTCCCCACCTCTGATTCCCCATATCTGATTCCCCGCCTCTGTTTTCCCGCCTCTGATTCCCTGCCTCTGATTCCCCATATCTGATTCCCCGCCTCTGATTCCCCAACTCTGATTCCCCGCCTCTGATTCCCCAGCTCTGAATCCCCGCCTCTGATTCCCCACGTCTGATTCCCTGCCTCTGATTCCCCGCCTCTGATTCCCCATCTGTGATTCACAACCTCTGATGCCCCACCTCTGATTCCCCATATCTGATTCCCCGCCTCTGTTTCCCCGCCTCTGATTCCACGCCTCTGATTCCCCATATCTGATTCCCCGCCTCTGATTGCCCACCTCTGATTCCTCGCATCTGATTCCCTGCCTCTGATTCACCGCCTCTGATTCCCCATCTCTGATTCACCACCTCTGATTCCCGGCCTCTGATTCCCCATCTCTGATTCCGCACATCCGATTCCCTGCCTATGATTCCCCACCTCTGATTCCCCGCCTCTGATTCCGCATATCTGATTCCCTGCCTCTGTTTCCCCGCCTCTGATTCCCCATATGTGATTCCCCACCTCTGTTTCCACGCCTCTGATTCCCCGCCTCTGTTTCTCCATCTCTGATTCACCGCCTTTGATTCACCACCTCTGATTCCCCATATCTGATTCCCCATATCTGATTCCCCACCTCTGTTTCCCCGCCTCTGATTCCCCGCCTCTGATTCTCCATATCTCATTCCCCGCCTCTGAATCCCCATCTCTGATTCCCGGACTCTGATTCCCCACCTCTGATTCCCGGCCTCTTATTCCCAGCATCTGATTCCCGGCCTCTGATTCCCGGCCTCTGATTCCCCGCTTCTGATTCTGATTCCCTGCCTCTGATTCCCCATCTCTGATTCAGCACATCTGAATCCCTGCCTCTGATTCCCCACCTCTGATTCCTCATATCTGATTCCCCGCCTCAGTTTCCCCGCCTCTGATTCCCCGCCTCTGTTTCCCTATATCTAATTCCCCACCTCTGATGCCCCAACTCTGATTCCCCGCCTCTGATTCCCCAGCTCTGATTCCCCGCCTCTGATTCCCCGCATCCGATTCCCCATATCTGATTCCCCGCCTCTGTTTCCCCGCCTCTGATTCCCCGCCTCTGTTTCTCCATATCTGATTCCCCACCTCTGATTCCCAACTATGATTCCCCGCCTCTGATTCCCCAGCTCTGATTCCCTGCGTCTGATTCCCTGCGTTCTATTCCCTGCCTCTGATTCCCCACCTGTGATTCCCCATCACTGATTCACCACCTCTGATTCCCCACCTCTGATTCCCCCTATCTAATTCCCCGCCTCTGTTTGCCCGCCTCTGATTCCCCGCCTCTGTTTCCCCATATCTGATTCCCCGTCTCTGAATCCCCAACTCTGATTCCCTGCCTCTGATTCCCCAGCTCTGATTCCCCGCCTTTGATTCCCCCCGTCTGATTCCCAGCCTCTGAATCCCCGTGTCTGATTTCCTGCCTCTGATTCCCCGCCTCTGATTCCCCATCTCTGATTCCTCTGATTCCCCACATCTGATTCCCCATCTCTGATTCCGCACATCCGATTCCCTGCCTCTGATTCCCCAACTCTGATTCCCCACCTCTGATTCCCCAGCTCTGATTCCCCGCCTCAGATTCCCCGCGTCTGATTCCCTGCCTCTGATTCCCCGCCTCTGATTCCCCATCTCTGATTCCCCACCTCTGATTCCCCGTGTCTGATTCCCTGCCTCTGATTCCCCGCCTCTGAATCCCAGCCTCTGATTCCCCATATCTGATTCCCCGCCTCTGATTCCCTGCCTCTGATTCCCCAGCTCTGATTCCCCGCCTTTGATTCCCCCCGTCTGATTCCAAGCCTCTGAATCTCCGTGTCTGATTTCCTGCCTCTGATTCCCCGTCTCTGATTCCCCATCTCTGATTCACCGCCTCTGATTCCCCATCTCTGATTCCCCACCTCTGATTCCCCGTGTCTGATTCCCTGCCTCTGATTCCCCGCCTCTGAATCCCAGCCTCTGATTCCCCATATCTGATTCCCCGCCTCTGATTCCCTGCCTCTGATTCCCCAGCTCTGATTCCCCGCCTTTGATTCCCCCCGTCTGATTCCCAGCCTCTGAATCCCCGTGTCTGATTTCCTGCCTCTGATTCCCCGCCTCTGATTCCCCATCTCTGATTCACCGCCTCTGATTCCCCTTCTCTGATTCCCCACCTCTGATTCCCCATATCTGATTCCCTGCCTCTGTTTCCCCGCCTCTGATTCCCCACCTCTGTTTCCCCATATCTGATTCCCCGCCTCTGATTCCCCAACTCTAATACCCCGCCTCTGATTCCCCAGCTCTGATTCCCCGCCTCTGATTCCCCGCATCTGATTCCCTGCCTCTGATTCCCCGCCTCTGATTCCAGGCCTCTGATTCCCAGCATCTGATTCCGGCCTCTGATTCCCGGCCTCTGATTCCCTGCTTCTGATTCTGATTCCCTGCCTCTGATTCCCCATCTCTGATTCCGCACATCTGATTCCTTGCCTCTGATTCCCCACCTCTGATTCCCCATATCTGATTCCCCGACTGGGTTTCCCCGCCTCTGATTCCCCGCCTCTGTTTCCCAATATCTAAGTCCCCGCCTCTGATTCCCCAAATCTGATTCCCCACCTCCGATTCCCCAGCTCTGATTCCCCGCCTCTGATTCCCCGCATCTGATTCCCTGCATCTGATTCCAAGCCTCTGATTCCCTGCCTCTGATTCCCAACCTCTGATTCCCCACCTCTGATTCCCCATATCTGATTCCCCGCCTCTGTTTCCCCGCCTCGGATTCCCCGCCTCTGTTTCCCCATATCTGATTCCCGGCCTCTGATTCCCCATCTCAGATTCCCCACCTCTGATTCCCCGTGTCTGATTCCCTGCCTCTGATTCCCCGCCTCTGATTCCCCGCCTCTGATTCCCTGCCACTGATTCCCCGCCCCTGATTCCCCACCTCAGATTCCCCATATCTTATTCCCCGCCTCTGTTTCCCCCCCTCTGATTCCCAGCCTCTGATTCCCCATATCTGATTCCCTGCCTCTGATTCCCCATATCTGATTCCCCGCCTCTATTTCCCCATATCTGCTTCGTCGCCTCTGATTCCCCAACTCTGATTCCCCGCCTCTGATTCCCCAGCTCTGATTTCCCGCCTCTGATTCCCGGCATCCGATTCCCTGCCTCTGATTCCCCGCCTCTGATTCCCCATCTCTGATTCCCCGCCTCTGATTCCCCGTGTCTGATTCCCTGCCTCTGATTCCCCGCCTCTGATTCCCCGCGTCTGATTCCATGCCACTGATTCCCTGCCCCTGATTCCCCACCTCTGATTCCCCATATCTGATTCCCCGCCTCTGTTTTCCCGCCTCTGATTCCCTGCCTCTGATTCCCCATATCTGATTCCCCGCCCCTGATTCCCCAACTCTGATTCCCCGCCTCTGATTCCCCAGCTCTAAATCCCCGCCTCTGATTCCCCACGTCTGATTCCCTGCCTCTGATTCCCCGCCTCTGATTCCCCATCTGTGATTCACAACCTCTGATGCCCCACCTCTGATTCCCCATATCTGATTCCCCGCCTCTGTTTCCCCGCCTCTGATTCCCCGCCTCTGATTCCCCATATCTGATTCCCCGCCTCTGATTGCCCACCTCTGATTCCTCGCATCTGATTCCCTGCCTCTGATTCACCGCCTCTGATTCCCCATCTCTGATTCACCACCTCTGATTCCCGGCCTCTGATTCCCCATCTCTGATTCCGCACATCCGATTCCCTGCCTATGATTCCCCACCTCTGATTCCCCGCTTCTGATTCCCCATATCTGATTCCCTGCCTCTGTTTCCCCGCCTCTGATTCCCCATATGTGATTCCCCACCTCTGTTTCCACGCCTCTGATTCCCCGCCTCTGTTTCTCCATCTCTGATTCACCGCCTTTGATTCACCACCTCTGATTCCCCATATCTGATTCCCCATATCTGATTCCCCACCTCTGTTTCCCCGCCTCTGATTCCCCGACTCTGATTCTCCATATCTCATTCCCCGCCTCTGAATCCCCATCTCTGATTCCCGGACTCTGATTCCCCACCTCTGATTCCCGGCCTCTTATTCTTAGCATCTGATTCCCGGCCTCTGATTAACGGCCTCTGATTCCCCGCTTCTGATTCTGATTCCCTGCCTCTGATTCCCCATCTCTGATTCAGCACATCTGAATCCCTGCCTCTGATTCCCCACCTCTGATTCCTCATATCTGATTCCCCGCCTCTGTTTCCCCGCCTCTGATTCCCCGCCTCTGTTTCCCTATATCTAATTCCCCACCTCTGATGCCCCAACTCTGATTCCCCGCCTCTGATTCCCCAGCTCTGATTCCCCGCCTCTGATTCCCCGCATCCGATTCCCCATATCTGATTCCCCGCCTCTGTTTCCCCGCCTCTGATTCCCCGCCTCTGTTTCCCCATATCTGATTCCCCGCCTCTGATTCCCAACTATGATTCCCCGCCTCTGATTCCCCAGCTCTGATTCCCTGCGTCTGATTCCCTGCATTCTATTCCCTGCCTCTGATTCCCCACCTGTGATTCCCCATCACTGATTCACCACCTCTGATTCCCCACCTCTGATTCCCCATATCTAATTCCCCGCCTCTGTTTGCCCGCCTCTGATTCCCCGCCTCTGTTTCCCCATATCTGATTCCCCGTCTCTCAATCCCCAACTCTGATTCCCTGCCTCTGATTCCCCAGCTCTGATTCCCCGCCTTTGATTCCCCCCGTCTGATTCCCAGCCTCTGAATCCCCGTGTCTGATTTCCTGCCTCTGATTCCCCGCCTCTGATTCCCCATCTCTGATTCCTCTGATTCCCCACATCTGATTCCCCATCTCTGATTCCGCACATCCGATTCCCTGCCTCTGATTCCCCAACTCTGATTCCCCACCTCTGATTCCCCAGCTCTGATTCCCCGCCTCAGATTCCCCGCGTCTGATTCCCTGCCTCTGATTCCCCGCCTCTGATTCCCCATCTCTGATTCCCCACCTCTGATTCCCCGTGTCTGATTCCCTGCCTCTGATTCCCCGCCTCTGAATCCCAGCCTCTGATTCCCCATATCTGATTCCCCGCCTCTGATTCCCTGCCTCTGATTCCCCAGCTCTGATTCCCCGCCTTTGATTCCCCCCGTCTGTTTCCCAGCCTCTGAATCCCCGTGTCTGATTTCCTGCCTCTGATTCCCCGCCTCTGATTCCCCATCTCTGATTCACCGCCTCTGATTCCCCATCTCTGATTCCCCACCTCTGATTCCCCGTGTCTGATTCCCTGCGTCTGATTCCCCGCCTCTGAATCCCAGCCTCTGATTCCCCATATCTGATTCCCCGCCTCTGATTCCCTGCCTCTGATTCCCCAGCTCTGATTCCCCGCCTTTGATTCCCCCCGTCTGATTCCCAGCCTCTGAATCCCCGTGTCTGATTTCCTGCCTCTGATTCCCCGCCTCTGATTCCCCATCTCTGATTCACCGCCTCTGATTCCCCTTCTCTGATTCCCCACCTCTGATTCCCCATATCTGATTCCCTGCCTCTGTTTCCCCGCCTCTGATTCCCCACCTCTGTTTCCCCATATCTGATTCCCCGCCTCTGATTCCCCAACTCTAATACCCCGCCTCTGATTCCCCAGCTCTGATTCCCCGCCTCTGATTCCCCGCATCTGATTCCCTGCCTCTGATTCCCCGCCTCTGATTCCAGGCCTCTGATTCCCAGAATCTGATTCCGGCCTCTGATTCCCGGCCTCTGATTCCCTGCTTCTGATTCTGATTCCCTGCCTCTGATTCCCCATCTCTGATTCCGCACATCTGATTCCTTGCCTGTGATTCCCCACCTCTGATTCCCCATATCTGATTCCCCGACTGGGTTTCCCCGCCTCTGATTCCCCGCCTCTGTTTCCCAATATCTAAGTCCCCGCCTCTGATTCCCCAAATCTGATTCCCCACCTCTGATTCCCCAGCTCTGATTCCCCGCCTCTGATTCCCCGCATCTGATTCCCTGCATCTGATTCCAAGCCTCTGATTCCCTGCCTGTGATTCCCAACCTCTGATTCCCCACCTCTGATTCCCCATATCTGATTCCCCGCCTCTGTTTCCCCGCCTCGGATTCCCCGCCTCTGTTTCCCCATATCTGATTCCCGGCCTCTGATTCCCCGCCTCTGATTCCCCGCCTCTGATTCCCTGCCTCTGATTCCCCATCTCCGATACCGCACATCTGATTCCCTTCCTCTGATTCCCCGCCTCTGATTCCCCGCCTCTGATTCCCTGCCTCTGATTCCCAACCTCGGATTCCCCACCTCTGATTCCCCATATCTGATTCCCCGCCTCTGTTTCCCCGCCTCTGATTCCCCGCCTCTGTTTCCCCGCCTCTGATTCCCCGCCTCTGTTTCCCCATATCTGATTCCCCGCCTCTGATTCCCAACTATGATTCCCCGCCTCTGATTCCCCAGCTCTGATTCCCTGCGTCTGATTCCCTGCGTTCTATTCCCTGCCTCTGAATCCCCACTTGTGATTCCCCATCACTGATTCACCACCTCTGATTCCCCACCTCTGATTCCCCATATCTAATTCCCCGCCTCTGTTTGCCCGCCTCTGATTCCCCGCCTCTGTTTCCCCATATCTGATTCCCCGTCTCTGAATCCCCAACTCTGATTCCCTGCCTCTGATTCCCCAGCTCTGATTCCCCGCCTTTGATTCCCCCCGTCTGATTCCCAGCCTCTGAATCCCCGTGTCTGATTTCCTGCCTCTGATTCCCCGCCTCTGATTCCCCATCTCTGATTCCTCTGATTCCCCACATCTGATTCCCCATCTCTGATTCCGCACATCCGATTCCCTGCCTCTGATTCCCCAACTCTGATTCCCCACCTCTGATTCCCCAGCTCTGATTCCCCGCCTCAGATTCCCCGCGTCTGATTCCCTGCCTCTGATTCCCCGCCTCTGATTCCCCATCTCTGATTCCCCACCTCTGATTCCCCGTGTCTGATTCCCTGCCTCTGATTCCCCGCCTCTGAATCCCAGCCTCTGATTCCCCATATCTGATTCCCCGCCTCTGATTCCCTGCCTCTGATTCCCCAGCTCTGATTCCCCGCCTTTGATTCCCCCCGTCTGATTCCCAGCCTCTGAATCCCCGTGTCTGAATTCCTGCCTCTTATTCCCCGCCTCTGATTCCCCATCTCTGATTCACCGCCTCTGATTCCCCATCTCTGATTCCCCACCTCTGATTCCCCGTGTCTGATTCCCTGCCTCTGATTCCCCGCCTCTGAATCCCAGCCTCTGATTCCCCATATCTGATTCCCCACCTCTGATTCCCTGCCTCTGATTCCCCAGCTCTGATTCCCCGCCTTTGATTCCCCCCGTCTGATTCCCAGCCTCTGAATCCCCGTGTCTGATTTCCTGCCTCTGATTCCCCGCCTCTGATTCCCCATCTCTGATTCACCGCCTCTGATTCCCCTTCTCTGATTCCCCACCTCTGATTCCCCATATCTGATTCCCTGCCTCTGTTTCCCCGCCTCTGATTCCCCACCTCTGTTTCCCCATATCTGATTCCCCGCCTCTGATTCCCCAACTCTAATACCCCGCCTCTGATTCCCCAGCTCTGATTCCCCGCCTTTGATTCCCCGCATCAGATTCCCTGCCTCTGATTCCCCGCCTCTGATTCCAGGCCTCTGATTCCCAGAATCTGATTCCGGCCTCTGATTCCCGGCCTCTGATTCCCTGCTTCTGATTCTGATTCCCTGCCTCTGATTCCCCATCTCTGATTCCGCACATCTGATTCCTTGCCTGTGATTCCCCACCTCTGATTCCCCATATCTGATTCCCCGACTGGGTTTCCCCGCCTCTGATTCCCCGCCTCTGTTTCCCAATATCTAAGTCCCCGCCTCTGATTCCCCAAATCTGATTCCCCACCTCTGATTCCCCAGCTCTGTTTCCCCGCCTCGGATTCCCCGCCTCTGTTTCCCCATATCTGATTCCCGGCCTCTGATTCCCCGCCTCTGATTCCCTGCCTCTGATTCCCTGCCTCTGATTCCCCATCTCCGATACCGCACATCTGATTCCCTTCCTCTGATTCCCCGCCTCTGATTCCCCGCCTCTGATTCCCTGCCTCTGATTCCCAACCTCGGATTCCCCACCTCTGATTCCCCATATCTGATTCCCCGCCTCTGTTTCCCCGCCTCTGATTCCCCGCCTCTGATTCCCAACTCTGATTCCCCGCCTCTGATTCCCCAGCTCTGATTCCCCGTGTTTGATTCCCTGCCTCTGATTCCCTGCCCTGATTCCCCATCTCTGTTTCACCGCCTTTGATTCGCCACCTCTGATTCCCCATATCTGATTCCCCGACTCTGATTCCCTGCCTCTGATTCCCAACCTCTGATTCCACACCTCTGATTCCCCATATCTGATTCCCCGCCTCTATTTCCCCATATCTGATTCCCCGCCTCTGATTCCCCAACTCTGATTCCCCGCCTCTGATTCCCCAGCTCTGATTCCCCGACTCTGATTCCCGGAGTCCGATTCCCTGCCTCTGATTCCCCGCCTCTGATTCCCCATCTCTGATTCCCCGCCTCCAATTCCCCGTGTCTGATTCCCTGCCTCTGATTCCCCGCCTCTGATTCCCCGCCTCTGATTCCCTGCCACTGATTCCCTGCCCCTGATTCCCCAATTCTGATTCCCCATATCTGATTCCCCGCCTCTGTTTCCCCGCCTCTGATTCCCCGCCTCTGATTCCCCATATCTGATTCCCTGCCTCTGTTTCCCCGCCTCTGATTCCCCATATGAGATTCCCCACCTCTGTTTCCACGCCTCTGATTCCCCGCCTCTGTTTCTCCATGTCTGATTCACCGCCTTTGATTCACCACCTCTGATTCCCCATATCTGATTCCCCATATCTGATTCCCCACCTCTGTTTCCCCGCCTCTGATTCCCCGCCTCTGATTCTCCATATCTCATTCCCCGCCTCTGAATCCCCATCTCTGATTCCCGGACTCTGATTCCCCACCTCTGATTCCCGGCCTCTTATTCCCAGCATCTGATTCCCGGCCTCTGATTCCCGGCCTCTGATTCCCCGCTTCTGATTCTGATTCATTGCCTCTGATTCCCCATCTCTGATTCCGCACATCTGATTCCCTGCCTCTGATTCCCCACCTATGATTCCCCATATCTGATTCCCCGCCTCTGTTTCCCCGCCTCTGATTCCCCGCCTCTGTTTCCCCATATCTAATTCCCCACCTCTGATGCCCCAACTCTGATTCCCCGCCTCTGATACCCCAGCTCTGATTCCCCACCTCTGATTCTCCGCATCCGTTTCCCCATGTCTGATTCCCCGCCTCTGATTCCCCGCGTCTGATTCCCTGCCTCTGATTCCCCGCCTCTGATTCCCCATCTCTGATTCCCCACCTCTGATTCCCCGCCTCTGAATCCCCGCCTCTGATTCCCCGCCTCTGATTCCCTGCCACTGATTACCCGCCCCTGATTCCCCACCTCTGATTCCCCATATCTTATTCCCCGCCTCTGTTTCCCCCCCTCTGATTCCCAGCCTCTAATTCCCCATATCTGATTCCCCGCCTCTGATTCCCCATATCTGATTCCCCGCCTCTATTTCCCCATATCTTATTCGCCGCCTCTGATTCCCAAACTCTGATTCCCCGCCTCTGAATCCCCAGCTCTGATTTCCCGCCTCTGAATTCCGGCATCCGATTCTCTGCCTCTGATTCCCCGCCTCTGATTCCCCATCTCTGATTCCCCGCCTCTGATTCCCCGTGTCTGATTACCTGCCTCTGATTCCCCGCATCTGATTCCCCACGTCTGATTCCCTGCCACTGATTCCCTGCCCCTGATTCCCCACCTCTGATTCCCCATATCTGATTCCCCGCCTCTGTTTCCCCACCTCGGATTCCCCGCCTCTGTTACCCCATATCTGATTCCCCGCCTCTGATTCCCCAACTCTGATTCCCCTCCTCTAATTCGCCAGCTATGATTCCCCGCCTCTGATTCCCTGCGTCTGATTCCCTGCCTCTGATTCCCAGCCTCTGATTCCCCTTCTCTGATTCACCACCTCTGAATCCCCACCTCTGATTACCCATCTCTGATTCCGCACATCCGATTCCCTGCCTCTGATTCCCCGCCTCTGATTCCCCGCCTCTGATTCGCAACCTCTAATTCCCCACCTCTGATTCCCCATATCTGATTCCCCGCCTCAGTTTCCCTGAATCTGATTCCCGGCCTCTGTTTCCCCATATCTGATTCCCCTCCTCTGATTCCCCAACTCTGATTCCCCGCCTCTGATTCCCCAGCTCTGATTCCCCGCCTTTTATTCCCGGCCTCTGATTCCCTGCCACTGATTCCCCGCCCCTGATTCCCCACCTCTGATTCCCCATATCTGATTCCCCGCCTCTGTTTCCCCAGCTCTAATTCCCCACCTCTGATTCCCCAGCTCTGATTCCCTGCCACTGATTCCCCGCCCCTGATTCCCCACCTCTGATTCCCCATATCTGATTCCCCGCCTCTGTTTCCCTTAGCTCTGATTCCCTGCCTCTGATTCCCTGCCCTGATTCCCCATCTCTGTTTCACCGCCTTTGATTCGCCACCTCTGATTCCCCATATCTGATTCCCCGCCTCTGTTTCCCCGCCTCTGATTCCCTGCCTCTGATTCCCAACTCTGATTCCCCGCCTCTGATTCCCCAGCTCTGATACCCCGCCTCTGATTCCCGGCGTCCGATTCACTGCCTCTGATTCCCCGCCTCTGATTCCCCATCTCTGATTCCCCGCCTCTGATTCCCCGTGTCTGATTCCCTGCCTCTGATTCCCCGCCTGTGATTCCCCGCCTCTGATTCCCTGCCACTGATTCCCTGCCCCTGATTCCCCTCCTCTGATTCCCCATATCTGATTCCCCGCCTCTGTTTCCCCACCTCTGATTCCCCGCCTCTGATTCCCCATATCTGATTCCCTGCCTCTGATTCCCCAACTCTGATTGCCCACCTCTGTTTCCCCATATCTGATTCCCCACCTCTGATTCCCCAACTCTAATACCCCGCCTCTGATTCCCCAGCTCTGATTCCCCGCCTCTGATTCCCCGCATCAGATTCCCTGCCTCTGATTCCCCGCCTCTGATTCCAGGCCTCTGATTCCCAGAATCTGATTCCGGCCTCTGATTCCCGGCCTCTGATTCCCTGCTTCTGATTCTGATTCCCTGCCTCTGATTCCCCATCTCTGATTCCGCACATCTGATTCCTTGCCTGTGATTCCCCACCTCTGATTCCCCATATCTGATTCCCCGACTGGGTTTCCCCGCCTCTGATTCCCCGCCTCTGTTTCCCAATATCTAAGTCCCCGCCTCTGATTCCCCAAATCTGATTCCCCACCTCTGATTCCCCAGCTCTGATTCCCCGCCTCTGATTCCCCGCATCTGATTCCCTGCATCTGATTCCAAGCCTCTGATTCCCTGCCTCTGATTCCCAACCTCTGATTCCCCACCTCTGATTCCCCATATCTGATTCCCCGCCTCTGTTTCCCCGCCTCGGATTCCCCGCCTCTGTTTCCCCATATCTGATTCCCGGCCTCTGATTCCCCGCCTCTGATTCCCTGCCTCTGATTCCCTGCCTCTGATTCCCCATCTCCGATACCGCACATCTGATTCCCTTCCTCTGATTCCCCGCCTCTGATTCCCCGCCTCTGATTCCCTGCCTCTGATTCCCAACCTCGGATTCCCCACCTCTGATTCCCCATATCTGATTCCCCGCCTCTGTTTCCCCGCCTCTGATTCCCCGCCTCTGATTCCCAACTCTGATTCCCCGCCTCTGATTCCCCAGCTCTGATTCCCCGTGTTTGATTCCCTGCCTCTGATTCCCTGCCCTGATTCCCCATCTCTGTTTCACCGCCTTTGATTCGCCACCTCTGATTCCCCATATCTGATTCCCCGACTGTGATTCCCTGCCTCTGATTCCCAACCTCTGATTCCACACCTCTGATTCCCCATATCTGATTCCCCGCCTCTATTTCCCCATATCTGATTCCCCGCCTCTGATTCCCCAACTCTGATTCCCCGCCTCTGATTCCCCAGCTCTGATTCCCCGACTCTGATTCCCGGAGTCCGATTCCCTGCCTCTGATTCCCCGCCTCTGATTCCCCATCTCTGATTCCCCGCCTCCAATTCCCCGTGTCTGATTCCCTGCCTCTGATTCCCCGCCTCTGATTCCCCGCCTCTGATTCCCTGCCACTGATTCCCTGCCCCTGATTCCCCAATTCTGATTCCCCATATCTGATTCCCCGCCTCTGTTTCCCCGCCTCTGATTCCCCGCCTCTGATTCCCCATATCTGATTCCCTGCCTCTGTTTCCCCGCCTCTGATTCCCCATATGAGATTCCCCACCTCTGTTTCCACGCCTCTGATTCCCCGCCTCTGTTTCTCCATGTCTGATTCACCGCCTTTGATTCACCACCTCTGATTCCCCATATCTGATTCCCCATATCTGATTCCCCACCTCTGTTTCCCCGCCTCTGATTCCCCGCCTCTGATTCTCCATATCTCATTCCCCGCCTCTGAATCCCCATCTCTGATTCCCGGACTCTGATTCCCCACCTCTGATTCCCGGCCTCTTATTCCCAGCATCTGATTCCCGGCCTCTGATTCCCGGCCTCTGATTCCCCGCTTCTGATTCTGATTCCCTGCCTCTGATTCCCCATCTCTGATTCCGCACATCTGATTCCCTGCCTCTGATTCCCCACCTATGATTCCCCATATCTGATTCCCCGCCTCTGTTTCCCCGCCTCTGATTCCCCGCCTCTGTTTCCCCATATCTAATTCCCCACCTCTGATGCCCCAACTCTGATTCCCCGCCTCTGATACCCCAGCTCTGATTCCCCACCTCTGATTCTCCGCATCCGTTTCCCCATGTCTGATTCCCCGCCTCTGATTCCCCGCATCTGATTCCCTGCCTCTGATTCCCCGCCTCTGATTCCCCATCTCTGATTCCCCACCTCTGATTCCCCGCCTCTGAATCCCCGCCTCTGATTCCCCGCCTCTGATTCCCTGCCACTGATTACCCGCCCCTGATTCCCCACCTCTGATTCCCCATATCTTATTCCCCGCCTCTGTTTCCCCCCCTCTGATTCCCAGCCTCTAATTCCCCATATCTGATTCCCCGCCTCTGATTCCCCATATCTGATTCCCCGCCTCTATTTCCCCATATCTTATTCGCCGCCTCTGATTCCCAAACTCTGATTCCCCGCCTCTGATTCCCCAGCTCTGATTTCCCGCCTCTGATTTCCGGCATCCGATTCCCTGCCTCTGATTCCCCGCCTCTGATTCCCCATCTCTGATTCCCCGCCTCTGATTCCCCGTGTCTGATTACCTGCCTCTGATTCCCCGCATCTGATTCCCCACGTCTGATTCCCTGCCACTGATTCCCTGCCCCTGATTCCCCACCTCTGATTCCCCATATCTGATTCCCCGCCTCTGTTTCCCCACCTCGGATTCCCCGCCTCTGTTACCCCATATCTGATTCCCCGCCTCTGATTCCCCAACTCTGATTCCCCTCCTCTAATTCGCCAGCTATGATTCCCCGCCTCTGATTCCCTGCGTCTGATTCCCTGCCTCTGATTCCCAGCCTCTGATTCCCCTTCTCTGATTCACCACCTCTGAATCCCCACCTCTGATTACCCATCTCTGATTCCGCACATCCGATTCCCTGCCTCTGATTCCCCGCCTCTGATTCCCCGCCTCTGATTCGCAACCTCTAATTCCCCACCTCTGATTCCCCATATCTGATTCCCCGCCTCAGTTTCCCTGCATCTGATTCCCGGCCTCTGTTTCCCCATATCTGATTCCCCTCCTCTGATTCCCCAACTCTGATTCCCCGCCTCTGATTCCCAAGCTCTGATTCCCCGCCTTTTATTCCCGGCCTCTGATTCCCTGCCACTGATTCCCCGCCCCTGATTCCCCACCTCTGATTCCCCATATCTGATTCCCCGCCTCTGTTTCCCCAGCTCTGATTCCCCACCTCTGATTCCCCAGCTCTGATTCCCTGCCACTGATTCCCCGCCCCTGATTCCCCACCTCTGATTCCCCATATCTGATTCCCCGCCTCTGTTTCCCTTAGCTCTGATTCCCTGCCTCTGATTCCCTGCCCTGATTCCCCATCTCTGTTTCACCGCCTTTGATTCGCCACCTCTGATTCCCCATATCTGATTCCCCGCCTCTGTTTCCCCGCCTCTGATTCCCTGCCTCTGATTCCCAACCTCTGATTCCACACCACTGATTCCCCATATCTGATTCCCCGCCTCTATTTCCCCATATCTGATTCCCCGCCTCTGATTCCCCAACTCTGATTCCCCGCCTCTGATTCCCCAGCTCTGATACCCCGCCTCTGATTCCCGGCGTCCGATTCACTGCCTCTGATTCCCCGCCTCTGATTCCCCATCTCTGATTCCCCGCCTCTGATTCCCCGTGTCTGATTCCCTGCCTCTGATTCCCCGCCTGTGATTCCCCGCCTCTGATTCCCTGCCACTGATTCCCTGCCCCTGATTCCCCACCTCTGATTCCCCATATCTGATTCCCCGCCTCTGTTTCCCCACCTCTGATTCCCCGCCTCTGATTCCCCATATCTGATTCCCTGCCTCTGATTCCCCAACTCTGATTGCCCGACTCTGATTCCCCAGCTCTGAATCCCCGCCTCTGATTCCCCGCGTCTGATTCCCTGCCTCTGATTCCCCGCCTCTGATTCCCCATCTCTGATTCCCCGCCTCTGATTCCCCGTGTCTGATTCCCTGCCTCTGATTCCCCGCCTGTGATTCCCCGCCTCTGATTCCCTGCCACTGATTCCCTGCCCCTGATTCCCCACCTCTGATTCCCCATATCTGATTCCCCGCCTCTGTTTCCCCGCCTCTGTTTCCCTTAGCTCTGATTCCCTGCCTCTGATTCCCTGCCCTGATTCCCCATCTCTGTTTCACCGCCTTTGATTCACCACCTCTGATTCCCCATATCTGATTCCCCGCCTCTGTTTCCCCGCCTCTGATTCCCTGCCTCTGATTCCCAACCTCTGATTCCACACCTCTGATTCCCCATATCTGATTCCGCGCCTCTATTTCCCCATATCTGATTCCCCGCCTCTGATTCCCCAACTCTGATTCCCCGCCTCTGATTCCCCAGCTCTGATTCCCCGCCTCTGATTCCCGGCGTCCGATTCACTGCCTCTGATTCCCCGCCTCTGATTCCCCATCTCTGATTCCCCGCCTCTGATTCCCCGTGTCTGATTCCCTGCCTCTGATTCCCCGCCTGTGATTCCCCGCCTGTGATTCCCTGCCACTGATTCCCTGCCCCTGATTCCCCACCTCTGATTCCCCATATCTGATTCCCCGCCTCTGTTACCCCGCCTCTGATTCCCCGCCTCTGATTCCCCATATCTGATTCCCTGCCTCTGATTCCCCAACTCTGATTCCCCGACTCTGATTCCTCAGCTCTGAATCCCCGCCTCTGATTCCCCGCGTCTGATTCCCTGCCTCTGATTCCCCGCCTTGATTCCCCATCTCTGATTCACAACCTCTGATTCCCCACCTCTGATTCCCCATATCTGATTCCCCACCTCTGTTTCCCCGCCTCTGATTCCCCGCCTCTGATTCTCCATATCTCATTCCCCGCCTCTGAATCCCCATCTCTGATTCCCGGACTCTGATTCCCCACCTCTGATTCCCGGCCTCTTATTCCCAGCATCTGATTCCCGGCCTCTGATTCCCGGCCTCTGATTCCCCGCTTCTGATTCTGATACCCTGCCTCTGATTCCCCATCTCTGATTCCGCACATCTGATTCCCTGCCTCTGATTCCCCATCTCTGATTCCGCACATCTGATTCCCTGCCTCTGATTCCCCACCTCTGATTCCCCATATCTGATTCCCCGCCTCTGTTTCCCCACCTCTGATTCCCCGCCTCTGTTTCCACATATCTAATTCCCCACCTCTGATGCCCCAACTCTGATTCCCCGCCTCTGATTCCCCAGCTCTGATTCCCCGCCTCTGATTCCCCGCATCCGATTCCCCATGTCTGATTCCCCGCCTCTGTTTCCCCGCCTCTGATTCCCCGCCTCTGTTTCCCCATATCTGATTCCCCGCCTCTGATTCCCCAGCTCTGATTCCCTGCCTCTGATTCCCCGCGTTCTATTCCCTGCCTCTGATTCCCCGCCTGTGATTCCCAATCTCTGATTCACCACCTCTGATTCCCCACCTCTGATTCCCCATATTTAATTCCCCGCCTCTGTTTGCCCGCCTCTGATTCCCCGCCTCTGTTTCCCCATATCTAATTCCCCGCCTCTGAATCCCCAACTCTGATTCCCTGCCTCTGATTCACCAGCTCTGATTCCCCGCCTTTGATTCCCCCCGTCTGATTCCCAGCCTCTGAATCCCCGTGTCTGATTTCCTGCCTCAGATTCCCCGCCTCTGATTCCCCATCTCTGATTCACCGCCTCTGATTCCCCACCTCTGATTCCCCATTTCTGATTCCGCACATCTGATTCCCTGCCTCTGATTCCCCGACTCTGATTCCCCACCTCTGATTCCCCAGCTCTGATTCCCCGCCTCTGATTCCCCGCGTCTGATTGCCTGCCTCTGATTCCCCGCCTCTGATTCCCCATCTCTGATTCCCCACCTCTGATTCCCCGTGTCTGATTCCCTGCCTCTGATTCCCCGCCTCTGATTCCCCGCCTCTGATTCCCTGCCACTGATTCCCCGCCCCTGATTCCCCACCTCTGATTCCCCATATCTTATTCCCCGCCTCTGTTTCCCCCACTCTGATTCCCAGCCTCTGATTCCCCATATCTGATTCCCTGCCTCTGATTCCCCATATCTGATTCCCCGCCTCTATTTCCCCATATCTGCTTCGCCGCCTCTGATTCCCCAACTCTGATTCCCCGCCTCTGATTCCCCAGCTCTGATTTCCCGCCTCTGATTCCTGGCATCCGATTCCCTGCCTCTGATTCCCCGCCTCTGATTCCCCATCTCTGATTCCCCGCCTCTGATTCCCCGTGTCTGATTCCCTGCCTCTGATTCCCCGCCTCTGATTCCCCGCGTCTGATTCCCTGCCACTGATTCCCTGCCCCTGATTCCCCACCTCTGATTCCCCATATCTGATTCCCCGCCTCTGTTTTCCCGCCTCTGATTCCCTGCCTCTGATTCCCCATATCTGATTCCCCGCCTCTGATTCCCCAACTCTGATTCCCCGCCTCTGATTCCCCAGCTCTGAATCCCCGCCTCTGATTCCCCACGTCTGATTCCCTGCCTCTGATTCCCCGCCTCTGATTCCCCATCTGTGATTCACAACCTCTGATGCCCCACCTCTGATTCCCCATATCTGATTCCCCGCCTCTGTTTCCCCGCCTCTGATTCCCCGCCTCTGATTCCCCATATCTGATTCCCCGCCTCTGATTGCCCACCTCTGATTCCTCGCATCTGATTCCCTGCCTCTGATTCACCGCCTCTGATTCCCCATCTCTGATTCACCACCTCTGATTCCCGGCCTCTGATTCCCCATCTCTGATTCCGCACATCCGATTCCCTGCCTATGATTCCCCACCTCTGATTCCCCGCCTCTGATTCCCCATATCTGATTCCCTGCCTCTGTTTCCCCGCCTCTGATTCCCCATATGTGATTCCCCAACTCTGTTTCCACGCCTCTGATTCCCCGCCTCTGTTTCTCCATCTCTGATTCACCGCCTTTGATTCACCACCTCTGATTCCCCATATCTGATTCCCCATATCTGATTCCCCACCTCTGTTTCCCCGCCTCTGATTCCCCGCCTCTGATTCTCCATATCTCATTCCCCGCCTCTGAATCCCCATCTCTGATTCCCGGACTCTGATTCCCCACCTCTGATTCCCGGCCTCTTATTCCCAGCATCTGATTCCCGGCCTCTGATTCCCGGCCTCTGATTCCCCGCTTCTGATTCTGATTCCCTGCCTCTGATTCCCCATCTCTGATTCAGCACATCCGAATCCCTGCCTCTGATTCCCCACCTCTGATTCCTCATATCTGATTCCCCGCCTCAGTTTCCCCGCCTCTGATTCCCCGCCTCTGTTTCCCTATATCTAATTCCCCACCTCTGATGCCCCAACTCTGATTCCCCGCCTCTGATTCCCCAGCTCTGATTCCCCGCCTCTGATTCCCCGCATCCGATTCCCCATATCTGATTCCCCGCCTCTGTTTCCCCGCCTCTGATTCCCCGCCTCTGTTTCCCCATATCTGATTCCCCACCTCTGATTCCCAACTATGATTCCCCGCCTCTGATTCCCCAGCTCTGATTCCCTGCATCTGATTCCCTGCGTTCTATTCCCTGCCTCTGATTCCCCACCTGTGATTCCCCATCACTGATTCACCACCTCTGATTCCCCACCTCTGATTCCCCATATCTAATTCCCCGCCTCTGTTTGCCCGCCTCTGATTCCCCGCCTCTGTTTCCCCATATCTGATTCCCCGTCTCTGAATCCCCAACTCTGATTCCCTGCCTCTGATTCCCCAGCTCTGATTCCCCGCCTTTGATTCCCCCCGTCTGATTCCCAGCCTCTGAATCCCCGTGTCTTATTTCCTGCCTCTGATTCCCCGCCTCTGATTCCCCATCTCTGATTCCTCTGATTCCCCACATCTGATTCCCCATCTCTGATTCCGCACATCCGATTCCCTGCCTCTGATTCCCCAACTCTGATTCCCCACCTCTGATTCCCCAGCTCTGATTCCCCGCCTCAGATTCCCCGCGTCTGATTCCCTGCCTCTGATTCCCCGCCTCTGATTCCCCATCTCTGATTCCCCACCTCTGATTCCCCGTGTCTGATTCCCTGCCTCTGATTCCCCGCCTCTGAATCCCAGCCTCTGATTCCCCATATCTGATTCCCCGCCTCTGATTCCCTGCCTCTGATCTCCCAGCTCTGATTCCCCGCCTTTGATTCCCCCCGTCTGATTCCCAGCCTCTGAATCCCCGTGTCTGATTTCCTGCCTCTGATTCCCCGCCTCTGATTCCCCATCTCTGATTCACCGCCTCTGATTCCCCATCTCTGATTCCCCACCTCTGATTCCCCGTGTCTGATTCCCTGCCTCTGATTCCCCGCCTCTGAATCCCAGCCTCTGATTCCCCATATCTGATTCCCCGCCTCTGATTCCCTGCCTCTGATTCCCCAGCTCTGATTCCCCGCCTTTGATTCCCCGCCTCTGATTCCCTGCCTCTGATTCTCCATATCTCATTCCCCGCCTCTGAATCCCCATCTCTGATTCCCGGACTCTGATTCCCCACCTCTGATTCCCGGCCTCTTATTCCCAGCATCTGATTCCCGGCCTCTGATTCCCGGCCTCTGATTCCCCGCTTCTGATTCTGATACCCTGCCTCTGATTCCCCATCTCTGATTCCGCACATCTGATTCCCTGCCTCTGATTCCCCATCTCTGATTCCGCACATCTGATTCCCTGCCTCTGATTCCCCACCTCTGATTCCCCATATCTGATTCCCCGCCTCTGTTTCCCCACCTCTGATTCCCCGCCTCTGTTTCCACATATCTAATTCCCCACCTCTGATGCCCCAACTCTGATTCCCCGCCTCTGATTCCCCAGCTCTGATTCCCCGCCTCTGATTCCCCGCATCCGATTCCCCATGTCTGATTCCCCGCCTCTGTTTCCCCGCCTCTGATTCCCCGCCTCTGTTTCCCCATATCTGATTCCCCGCCTCTGATTCCCCAGCTCTGATTCCCTGCCTCTGATTCCCCGCGTTCTATTCCCTGCCTCTGATTCCCCGCCTGTGATTCCCAATCTCTGATTCACCACCTCTGATTCCCCACCTCTGATTCCCCATATTTAATTCCCCGCCTCTGTTTGCCCGCCTCTGATTCCCCGCCTCTGTTTCCCCATATCTGATTCCCCGCCTCTGAATCCCCAACTCTGATTCCCTGCCTCTGATTCACCAGCTCTGATTCCCCGCCTTTGATTCCCCCCGTCTGATTCCCAGCCTCTGAATCCCCGTGTCTGATTTCCTGCCTCAGATTCCCCGCCTCTGATTCCCCATCTCTGATTCACCGCCTCTGATTCCCCACCTCTGATTCCCCATTTCTGATTCCGCACATCTGATTCCCTGCCTCTGATTCCCCGACTCTGATTCCCCACCTCTGATTCCCCAGCTCTGATTCCCCGCCTCTGATTCCCCGCGTCTGATTGCCTGCCTCTGATTCCCCGCCTCTGATTCCCCATCTCTGATTCCCCACCTCTGATTCCCCGTGTCTGATTCCCTGCCTCTGATTCCCCGCCTCTGATTCCCCGCCTCTGATTCCCTGCCACTGATTCCCCGCCCCTGATTCCCCACCTCTGATTCCCCATATCTTATTCCCCGCCTCTGTTTCCCCCCCTCTGATTCCCAGCCTCTGATTCCCCATATCTGATTCCCTGCCTCTGATTCCCCATATCTGATTCCCCGCCTCTATTTCCCCATATCTGCTTCGCCGCCTCTGATTCCCCAACTCTGATTCCCCGCCTCTGATTCCCCAGCTCTGATTTCCCGCCTCTGATTCCTGGCATCCGATTCCCTGCCTCTGATTCCCCGCCTCTGATTCCCCATCTCTGATTCCCCGCCTCTGATTCCCCGTGTCTGATTCCCTGCCTCTGATTCCCCGCCTCTGATTCCCCGCGTCTGATTCCCTGCCACTGATTCCCTGCCCCTGATTCCCCACCTCTGATTCCCCATATCTGATTCCCCGCCTCTGTTTTCCCGCCTCTGATTCCCTGCCTCTGATTCCCCATATCTGATTCCCCGCCTCTGATTCCCCAACTCTGATTCCCCGCCTCTGATTCCCCAGCTCTGAATCCCCGCCTCTGATTCCCCACGTCTGATTCCCTGCCTCTGATTCCCCGCCTCTGATTCCCCATCTGTGATTCACAACCTCTGATGCCCCACCTCTGATTCCCCATATCTGATTCCCCGCCTCTGTTTCCCCGCCTCTGATTCCCCGCCTCTGATTCCCCATATCTGATTCCCCGCCTCTGATTGCCCACCTCTGATTCCTCGCATCTGATTCCCTGCCTCTGATTCACCGCCTCTGATTCCCCATCTCTGATTCACCACCTCTGATTCCCGGCCTCTGATTCCCCATCTCTGATTCCGCACATCCGATTCCCTGCCTATGATTCCCCACCTCTGATTCCCCGCCTCTGATTCCCCATATCTGATTCCCTGCCTCTGTTTCCCCGCCTCTGATTCCCCATATGTGATTCCCCAACTCTGTTTCCACGCCTCTGATTCCCCGCCTCTGTTTCTCCATCTCTGATTCACCGCCTTTGATTCACCACCTCTGATTCCCCATATCTGATTCCCCATATCTGATTCCCCACCTCTGTTTCCCCGCCTCTGATTCCCCGCCTCTGATTCTCCATATCTCATTCCCCGCCTCTGAATCCCCATCTCTGATTCCCGGACTCTGATTCCCCACCTCTGATTCCCGGCCTCTTATTCCCAGCATCTGATTCCCGGCCTCTGATTCCCGGCCTCTGATTCCCCGCTTCTGATTCTGATTCCCTGCCTCTGATTCCCCATCTCTGATTCAGCACATCCGAATCCCTGCCTCTGATTCCCCACCTCTGATTCCTCATATCTGATTCCCCGCCTCAGTTTCCCCGCCTCTGATTCCCCGCCTCTGTTTCCCTATATCTAATTCCCCACCTCTGATGCCCCAACTCTGATTCCCCGCCTCTGATTCCCCAGCTCTGATTCCCCGCCTCTGATTCCCCGCATCCGATTCCCCATATCTGATTCCCCGCCTCTGTTTCCCCGCCTCTGATTCCCCGCCTCTGTTTCCCCATATCTGATTCCCCACCTCTGATTCCCAACTATGATTCCCCGCCTCTGATTCCCCAGCTCTGATTCCCTGCATCTGATTCCCTGCGTTCTATTCCCTGCCTCTGATTCCCCACCTGTGATTCCCCATCACTGATTCACCACCTCTGATTCCCCACCTCTGATTCCCCATATCTAATTCCCCGCCTCTGTTTGCCCGCCTCTGATTCCCCGCCTCTGTTTCCCCATATCTGATTCCCCGTCTCTGAATCCCCAACTCTGATTCCCTGCCTCTGATTCCCCAGCTCTGATTCCCCGCCTTTGATTCCCCCCGTCTGATTCCCAGCCTCTGAATCCCCGTGTCTTATTTCCTGCCTCTGATTCCCCGCCTCTGATTCCCCATCTCTGATTCCTCTGATTCCCCACATCTGATTCCCCATCTCTGATTCCGCACATCCGATTCCCTGCCTCTGATTCCCCAACTCTGATTCCCCACCTCTGATTCCCCAGCTCTGATTCCCCGCCTCAGATTCCCCGCGTCTGATTCCCTGCCTCTGATTCCCCGCCTCTGATTCCCCATCTCTGATTCCCCACCTCTGATTCCCCGTGTCTGATTCCCTGCCTCTGATTCCCCGCCTCTGAATCCCAGCCTCTGATTCCCCATATCTGATTCCCCGCCTCTGATTCCCTGCCTCTGATTCCCCAGCTCTGATTCCCCGCCTTTGATTCCCCCCGTCTGATTCCCAGCCTCTGAATCCCCGTGTCTGATTTCCTGCCTCTGATTCCCCGCCTCTGATTCCCCATCTCTGATTCACCGCCTCTGATTCCCCATCTCTGATTCCCCACCTCTGATTCCCCGTGTCTGATTCCCTGCCTCTGATTCCCCGCCTCTGAATCCCAGCCTCTGATTCCCCATATCTGATTCCCCGCCTCTGATTCCCTGCCTCTGATTCCACAGCTCTGATTCCCCGCCTTTGATTCCCCCCGTCTGATTCCCAGCCTCTGAATCCCCGTGTCTGATTTCCTGCCTCTGATTCCCCGCCTCTGATTCCCCATCTCTGATTCACCGCCTCTGATTCCCCTTCTCTGATTCCCCACCTCTGATTCCCCATATCTGATTCCCTGCCTCTGTTTCCCCGCCTCTGATTCCCCACCTCTGTTTCCCCATATCTGATTCCCCGCCTCTGATTCCCCAACTCTAATACCCCGCCTCTGATTCCCCAGCTCTGATTCCCCGCCTCTGATTCCCCGCATCTGATTCCCTGCCTCTGATTCCCCGCCTCTGATTCCAGGCCTCTGATTCCCAGCATCTGATTCCGGCCTCTGATTCCCGGCCTCTGATTCCCTGCTTCTGATTCTGATTCCCTGCCTCTGATTCCCCATCTCTGATTCCGCACATCTGATTCCCCATATCTGATTCCCTGCCTCTGTTTCCCCGCCTCTGATTCCCCATATGTGATTCCCCAACTCTGTTTCCACGCCTCTGATTCCCCGCCTCTGTTTCTCCATCTCTGATTCACCGCCTTTGATTCACCACCTCTGATTCCCCATATCTGATTCCCCATATCTGATTCCCCACCTCTGTTTCCCCGCCTCTGATTCCCCGCCTCTGATTCTCCATATCTCATTCCCCGCCTCTGAATCCCCATCTCTGATTCCCGGACTCTGATTCCCCACCTCTGATTCCCGGCCTCTTATTCCCAGCATCTGATTCCCGGCCTCTGATTCCCGGCCTCTGATTCCCCGCTTCTGATTCTGATTCCCTGCCTCTGATTCCCCATCTCTGATTCAGCACATCTGAATCCCTGCCTCTGATTCCCCACCTCTGATTCCTCATATCTGATTCCCCGCCTCAGTTTCCCCGCCTCTGATTCCCCGCCTCTGTTTCCCTATATCTAATTCCCCACCTCTGATGCCCCAACTCTGATTCCCCGCCTCTGATTCCCCAGCTCTGATTCCCCGCCTCTGATTCCCCGCATCCGATTCCCCATATCTGATTCCCCGCCTCTGTTTCCCCGCCTCTGATTCCCCGCCTCTGTTTCCCCATATCTGATTCCCCACCTCTGATTCCCAACTATGATTCCCCGCCTCTGATTCCCCAGCTCTGATTCCCTGCATCTGATTCCCTGCGTTCTATTCCCTGCCTCTGATTCCCCACCTGTGATTCCCCATCACTGATTCACCACCTCTGATTCCCCACCTCTGATTCCCCATATCTAATTCCCCGCCTCTGTTTGCCCGCCTCTGATTCCCCGCCTCTGTTTCCCCATATCTGATTCCCCGTCTCTGAATCCCCAACTCTGATTCCCTGCCTCTGATTCCCCAGCTCTGATTCCCCGCCTTTGATTCCCCCCGTCTGATTCCCAGCCTCTGAATCCCCGTGTCTGATTTCCTGCCTCTGATTCCCCGCCTCTGATTCCCCATCTCTGATTCCTCTGATTCCCCACATCTGATTCCCCATCTCTGATTCCGCACATCCGATTCCCTGCCTCTGATTCCCCAACTCTGATTCCCCACCTCTGATTCCCCAGCTCTGATTCCCCGCCTCAGATTCCCCGCGTCTGATTCCCTGCCTCTGATTCCCCGCCTCTGATTCCCCATCTCTGATTCCCCACCTCTGATTCCCCGTGTCTGATTCCCTGCCTCTGATTCCCCGCCTCTGAATCCCAGCCTCTGATTCCCCATATCTGATTCCCCGCCTCTGATTCCCTGCCTCTGATTCCCCAGCTCTGATTCCCCGCCTTTGATTCCCCCCGTCTGATTCCCAGCCTCTGAATCCCCGTGTCTGATTTCCTGCCTCTGATTCCCCGCCTCTGATTCCCCATCTCTGATTCACCGCCTCTGATTCCCCATCTCTGATTCCCCACCTCTGATTCCCCGTGTCTGATTCCCTGCCTCTGATTCCCCGCCTCTGAATCCCAGCCTCTGATTCCCCATATCTGATTCCCCGCCTCTGATTCCCTGCCTCTGATTCCCCAGCTCTGATTCCCCGCCTTTGATTCCCCCCGTCTGATTCCCAGCCTCTGAATCCCCGTGTCTGATTTCCTGCCTCTGATTCCCCGCCTTTGATTCCCCATCTCTGATTCACCACCTCTGATTCCCCTTCTCTGATTCCCCACCTCTGATTCCCCATATCTGATTCCCTGCCTCTGTTTCCCCGCCTCTGATTCCCCACCTCTGTTTCCCCATATCTGATTCCCCGCCTCTGATTCCCCAACTCTAATACCCCGCCTCTGATTCCCCAGCTCTGATTCCCCGCCTCTGATTCCCCGCATCTGATTCCCTGCCTCTGATTCCCCGCCTCTGATTCCAGGCCTCTGATTCCCAGCATCTGATTCCGGCCTCTGATTCCCGGCCTCTGATTCCCTGCTTCTGATTCTGATTCCCTGCCTCTGATTCCCCATCTCTGATTCCGCACATCTGATTCCTTGCCTCTGATTCCCCACCTCTGATTCCCCATATCTGATTCCCCGACTGGGTTTCCCCGCCTCTGATTCCCCGCCTCTGTTTCCCAATATCTAAGTCCCCGCCTCTGATTCCCCAAATCTGATTCCCCACCTCCGATTCCCCAGCTCTGATTCCCCGCCTCTGATTCCCCGCATCTGATTCCCTGCATCTGATTCCAAGCCTCTGATTCCCTGCCTCTGATTCCCAACCTCTGATTCCCCACCTCTGATTCCCCATATCTGATTCCCCGCCTCTGTTTCCCCGCCTCGGATTCCCCGCCTCTGTTTCCCCATATCTGATTCCCGGCCTCTGATTCCCCATCTCTGATTCCCCACCTCTGATTCCCCGTGTCTGATTCCCTGCCTCTGATTCCCAGCCTCTGATTCCCCGCCTCTGATTCCCTGCCACTGATTCCCCGCCCCTGATTCCCCACCTCTGATTCCCCATATCTTATTCCCCGCCTCTGTTTCCCCCCCTCTGATTCCCAGCCTCTGATTCCCCATATCTGATTCCCTGCCTCTGATTCCCCATATCTGATTCCCCGCCTCTATTTCCCCATATCTGCTTCGCCGCCTCTGATTCCCCAACTCTGATTCCCCGCCTCTGATTCCCCAGCTCTGATTTCCCGCCTCTTATTCCCGGCATCCGATTCCCTGCCTCTGATTCCCCGCCTCTGATTCCCCATCTCTGATTCCCCGCCTCTGATTCCCCGTGTCTGATTCCCTGCCTCTGATTCCCCGCCTTTGATTCCCCGCGTCTGATTCCCTGCCACTGATTCCCTGCCCCTGATTCCCCACCTCTGATTCCCCATATCTGATTCCCCGCCTCTGTTTTCCCGCCTCTGATTCCCTGCCTCTGATTCCCCATATCTGATTCCCCGCCCCTGATTCCCCAACTCTGATTCCCCGCCTCTGATTCCCCAGCTCTAAATCCCCGCCTCTGATTCCCCACGTCTGATTCCCTGCCTCTGATTCGCCGCCTCTGATTCCCCATCTGTGATTCACAACCTCTGATGCCCCACCTCTGATTCCCCATATCTGATTCCCCGCCTCTGTTTCCCCGCCTCTGATTCCCCGCCTCTGATTCCCCATATCTGATTCCCCGCCTCTGATTGCCCACCTCTGATTCCTCGCATCTGATTCCCTGCCTCTGATTCACCGCCTCTGATTCACCATCTCTGATTCACCACCTCTGATTCCCGGCCTCTGATTCCCCATCTCTGATTCCGCACATCCGATTCCCTGCCTATGATTCCCCACCTCTGATTCCCCGCCTCTGATTCCCCATATCTGATTCCCTGCCTCTGTTTCCCCGCCTCTGATTCCCCATATGTGATTCCCCACCTCTGTTTCCACGCCTCTGATTCCCCGCCTCTGTTTCTCCATCTCTGATTCACCGCCTTTGATTCACCACCTCTGATTCCCCATATCTGATTCCCCATATCTGATTCCCCACCTCTGTTTCCCCGCCTCTGATTCCCCGACTCTGATTCTCCATATCTCATTCCCCGCCTCTGAATCCCCATCTCTGATTCCCGGACTCTGATTCCCCACCTCTGATTCCCGGCCTCTTATTCCCAGCATCTGATTCCCGGCCTCTGATTCCCGGCCTCTGATTCCCCGCTTCTGATTCTGATTCCCTGCCTCTGATTCCCCATCTCTGATTCAGCACATCTGAATCCCTGCCTCTGATTCCCCGCCTCTGTTTCCCCGCCTCTGATTCCCCGCCTCTGTTTCCCTATATCTAATTCCCCACCTCTGATGCCCCAACTCTGATTCCCCGCCTCTGATTCCCCAGCTCTGATTCCCCGCCTCTGATTCCCCGCATCCGATTCCCCATATCTGATTCCCCGCCTCTGTTTCCCCGCCTCTGATTCCCCGCCTCTGTTTCCCCATATCTGATTCCCTGCCTCTGATTCCCAACTATGATTCCCCACCTCTGATTCCCCAGCTCTGATTCCCTGCGTCTGATTCCCTGCGTTCTATTCCCTGCCTCTGATTCCCCACCTGTGATTCCCCATCACTGATTCACCACCTCTGATTCCCCACCTCTGATTCCCCATATCTAATTCCCCGCCTCTGTTTGCCCGCCTCTGATTCCCCATCTCTGATTCACCGCCTCTGATTCCCCATCTCTGATTCCCCACCTCTGATACCCCGTGTCTGATTCCCTGCCTCTGATTCCCCGCCTCTGAATCCCAGCCTCTGATTCCCCATATCTGATTCCCCGCCTCTGATTCCCTGCCTCTGATTCCCCAGCTCTGATTCCCCGCCTTTGATTCCCCCCGTCTGATTCCCAGCCTCTGAATCCCCGTGTCTGATTTCCTGCCTCTGATTCCCCGCCTCTGATTCCCCATCTCTGATTCACCGCCTCTGATTCCCCTTCTCTGATTCCCCACCTCTGATTCCCCATATATGATTCCCTGCCTCTGTTTCCCCGCCTCTGATTCCCCACCTCTGTTTCCCCATATCTGATTCCCCGCCTCTGATTCCCCAACTCTAATACCCCGCCTCTGATTCCCCAGCTATGATTCCCCGCCTCTGATTCCCCGCATCTGATTCCCTGCCTCTGATTCCCCGCCTCTGATTCCAGGCCTCTGATTCCCAGCATCTGATTCCGGCCTCTGATTCCCGGCCTCTGATTCCCTGCTTCTGATTCTGATTCCCTGCCTCTGATTCCCCATCTCTGATTCCGCACATCTGATTCCTTGCCCCTGATTCCCCACCTCTGATTCCCCATATCTGATTCCCCGACTCGGTTTCCCCGCCTCTGATTCCCCGCCTCTGTTTCCCAATATCTAAGTCCCCGCCTCTGATTCCCCAAATCTGATTCCCCACCTCCGATTCCCCAGCTCTGATTCCACGCCTCTGATTCCCCGCATCTGATTCCCTGCATCTGATTCCAAGCCTCTGATTCCCTGCCTCTGATTCCCAACCTCTGATTCCCCACCTCTGATTCCCCATATCTGATTCCCCGCCTCTGTTTCCCCGCCTCGGATTCCCCGCCTCTGTTTCCCCATATCTGATTCCCGGCCTCTGATTCCCCATCTCTGATTCCCCACCTCTGATTCCCCGTGTCTGATTCCCTGCCTCTGATTCCCCGCCTCTGATTCCCCGCCTCTGATTCCCTGCCACTGATTCCCCGCCCCTGATTCCCCACCTCTGATTCCCCATATCTTATTCCCCGCCTCTGTTTCCCCCCCTCTGATTCCCAGCCTCTGATTCCCCATATCTGATTCCCTGCCTCTGATTCCCCATATCTGATTCCCCGCCTCTATTTCCCCATATCTGCTTCGCCGCCTCTGATTCCCCAACTCTGATTCCCCGCCTCTGATTCCCCAGCTCTGATTTCCTGCCTCTGATTCCCGGCATCCGATTCCCTGCCTCTGATTCCCCGCCTCTGATTCCCCATCTCTGATTCCCCGCCTCTGATTCCCCGTGTCTGATTCCCTGCCTCTGATTCCCCGCCTCTGATTCCCCGCGTCTGATTCCCTGCCACTGATTCCCTGCCCCTGATTCCCCACCTCTGATTCCCCATATCTGATTCCCCGCCTCTGTTTTCCCGCCTCTGATTCCCTGCCTCTGATTCCCCATATCTGATTCCCCGCCCCTGATTCCCCAACTCTGATTCCCCGCCTCTGATTCCCCAGCTCTAAATCCCCGCCTCTGATTCCCCACGTCTGATTCCCTGCCTCTGATTCCCCGCCTCTGATTCCCCATCTGTGATTCACAACCTCTGATGCCCCACCTCTGATTCCCCATATCTGATTCCCTGCCACTGATTCCCCGCCCCTGATTCCCCACCTCTGATTCCCCATATCTTATTCCCCGCCTCTGTTTCCCCCCCTCTGATTCCCAGCCTCTGATTCCCCATATCTGATTCCCTGCCTCTGATTCCCCATATCTGATTCCCCGCCTCTATTTCCCCATATCTGCTTCGCCGCCTCTGATTCCCCAACTCTGATTCCCCGCCTCTGATTCCCCATATCTGATTCCCCGCCTCTGATTGCCCACCTCTGATTCCTCGCATCTGATTCCCTGCCTCTGATTCACCGCCTCTGATTCCCCATCTCTGATTCACCACCTCTGATTCCCGGCCTCTGATTCCCCATCTCTGATTCCGCACATCCGATTCCCTGCCTATGATTCCCCACCTCTGATTCCCCGCCTCTGATTCCCCATATGTGATTCCCCACCTCTGTTTCCACGCCTCTGATTCCCCGCCTCTGTTTCTCCATCTCTGATTCACCGCCTTTGATTCACCACCTCTGATTCCCCATATCTGATTCCCCATATCTGATTCCCCACCTCTGTTTCCCCGCCTCTGATTCCCCGACTCTGATTCTCCATATCTCATTCCCCGCCTCTGAATCCCCATCTCTGATTCCCGGACTCTGATTCCCCACCTCTGATTCCCGGCCTCTTATTCCCAGCATCTGATTCCCGGCCTCTGATTAACGGCCTCTGATTCCCCGCTTCTGATTCTGATTCCCTGCCTCTGATTCCCCATCTCTGATTCAGCACATCTGAATCCCTGCCTCTGATTCCCAACCTCTGATTCCTCATATCTGATTCCCCGCATCTGTTTCCCCGCCTCTGATTCCCCGCCTCTGTTTCCCTATATCTAATTCCACACCTCTGATGCCCCAACTCTGATTCCCCGCCTCTGATTCCCCAGCTCTGATTCCCCGCCTCTGATTCCCCGCATCCGATTCCCCATATCTGATTCCCCGCCTCTGTTTCCCCGCCTTTGATTCCCCGCCTCTGTTTCCCCATATCTGATTCCCCGCCTCTGATTCCCAACTATGATTCCCCGCCTCTGATTCCCCAGCTCTGATTCCCTTCGTCTGATTCCCTGCGTTCTATTCCCTGCCTCTGATTCCCCACCTGTGATTCCCCATCACTGATTCACCACCTCTGATTCCCCACCTCTGATTCCCCATATCTAATTCCCCGCCTCTGTTTGCCCGCCTCTGATTCCCCGCCTCTGTTTCCCCATATCTGATTCCCCGTCTCTGAATCCCCAACTCTGATTCCCTGCCTCTGATTCCCCAGCTCTGATTCTTCGCCTTTGATTCCCCCCGTCTGATTCCCAGCCTCTGAATCCCCGTGTCTGATTTCCTGCCTCTGATTCCCCGCCTCTGATTCCCCATCTCTGATTCCTCTGATTCCCCACATCTGATTCCCCATCTCTGATTCCGCACATCCGATTCCCTGCATCTGATTCCCCAACTCTGATTCCCCACCTCTAATTCCCCAGCTCTGATTCCCCGCCTCAGATTCCCCGCGTCTGATTCCCTGCCTCTGATTCCCCGCCTCTGATTCCCCATCTCTGATTCCCCACCTCTGATTCCCCGTGTCTGATTCCCTGCCTCTGATTCCCCGCCTCTGAATCCCAGCCTCTGATTCCCCATATCTGATTCCCCGCCTCTGATTCCCTGCCTCTGATTCCCCAGCTCTGATTCCCCGCCTTTGATTCCCCCCGTCTGATTCCCAGCCTCTGAATCCCCGTGTCTGATTTCCTGACTCTGATTCCCCGCCTCTGATTCCCCATCTCTGATTCACCGCCTCTGATTCCCCATCTCTGATTCCCCACCTCTGATTCCCCGTGTCTGATTCCCTGCCTCTGATTCCCCGCCTCTGAATCCCAGCCTCTGATTCCCCATATCTGATTCCCCGCCTCTGATTCCCTGCCTCTGATTCCCCAGCTCTGATTCCCCGCCTTTGATTCCCCCCGTCTGATTCCCAGCCTCTGAATCCCCGTGTCTGATTTCCTGCCTCTGATTCCCCGCCTCTGATTCCCCATCTCTGATTCACCGCCTCTGATTCCCCTTCTCTGATTCCCCACCTCTGATTCCCCATATCTGATTCCCTGCCTCTGTTTCCCCGCCTCTGATTCCCCACCTCTGTTTCCCCATATCTGATTCCCCGCCTCTGATTCCCCAACTCTAATACCCCGCCTCTGATTCCCCAGCTCTGATTCCCCGCCTCTGATTCCCCGCATCTGATTCCCTGCCTCTGATTCCCCGCCTCTGATTCCAGGCCTCTGATTCCCAGAATCTGATTCCGGCCTCTGATTCCCGGCCTCTGATTCCCTGCTTCTGATTCTGATTCCCTGCCTCTGATTCCCCATCTCTGATTCCGCACATCTGATTCCTTGCCTGTGATTCCCCACCTCTGATTCCCCATATCTGATTCCCCGACTGGGTTTCCCCGCCTCTGATTCCCCGCCTCTGTTTCCCAATATCTAAGTCCCCGCCTCTGATTCCCCAAATCTGATTCCCCACCTCTGATTCCCCAGCTCTGATTCCACGCATCTGATTCCCCGCATCTGATTCCCTGCATCTGATTCCAAGCCTCTGATTCCCTGCCTCTGATTCCCAACCTCTGATTCCCCACCTCTGATTCCCCATATCTGATTCCCCGCCTCTGTTTCCCCGCCTCGGATTCCCCGCCTCTGTTTCCCCATATCTGATTCCCGGCCTCTGATTCCCCGCCTCTGATTCCCTGCCTCTGATTCCCTGCCTCTGATTCCCCATCTCCGATACCGCACATCTGATTCCCTTCCTCTGATTCCCCGCCTCTGATTCCCCGCCTCTGATTCCCTGCCTCTGATTCCCAACCTCGGATTCCCCACCTCTGATTCCCCATATCTGATTCC
Organism: Narcine bancroftii; assembly: GCF_036971445.1. Classification (NCBI taxonomy): domain Eukaryota; kingdom Metazoa; phylum Chordata; class Chondrichthyes; order Torpediniformes; family Narcinidae; genus Narcine; species Narcine bancroftii. The sequence goes on along the minus strand of NW_027211798.1, from coordinate 1,012,688 downwards.
CCGCCTCTGTTTCCCCGCCTCTGATTCCCCGCCTCTGATTCCCAACTCTGATTCCCCGCCTCTGATTCCCCAGCTCTGATTCCCCGTGTTTGATTCCCTGCCTCTGATTCCCTGCCCTAATTCCCCATCTCTGTTTCACCGCCTTTGATTCGCCACCTCTGATTCCCCATATCTGATTCCCCGACTCTGATTCCCTGCCTCTGATTCCCAACCTCTGATTCCACACCTCTGATTCCCCATATCTGATTCCCCGCCTCTATTTCCCCATATCTGATTCCCCGCCTCTGATTCCCCAACTCTGATTCCCCGCCTCTGATTCCCCAGCTCTGATTCCCCGACTCTGATTCCCGGAGTCCGATTCCCTGCCTCTGATTCCCCGCCTCTGATTCCCCATCTCTGATTCCCCGCCTCCAATTCCCCGTGTCTGATTCCCTGCCTCTGATTCCCCGCCTCTGATTCCCCGCCTCTGATTCCCTGCCACTGATTCCCTGCCCCTGATTCCCCAATTCTGATTCCCCATATCTGATTCCCCGCCTCTGTTTCCCCGCCTCTGATTCCCCGCCTCTGATTCCCCATATCTGATTCCCTGCCTCTGTTTCCCCGCCTCTGATTCCCCATATGTGATTCCCCACCTCTGTTTCCACGCCTCTGATTCCCCGCCTCTGTTTCTCCATCTCTGATTCACCGCCTTTGATTCACCACCTCTGATTCCCCATATCTGATTCCCCATATCTGATTCCCCACCTCTGTTTCCCCGCCTCTGATTCCCCGACTCTGATTCTCCATATCTCATTCCCCGCCTCTGAATCCCCATCTCTGATTCCCGGACTCTGATTCCCCACCTCTGATTCCCGGCCTCTTATTCCCAGCATCTGATTCCCGGCCTCTGATTCCCGGCCTCTGATTCCCCGCTTCTGATTCTGATTCCCTGCCTCTGATTCCCCATCTCTGATTCCGCACATCTGATTCCCTGCCTCTGATTCCCCACCTATGATTCCCCATATCTGATTCCCCGCCTCTGTTTCCCCGCCTCTGATTCCCCGCCTCTGTTTCCCCATATCTAATTCCCCACCTCTGATGCCCCAACTCTGATTCCCCGCCTCTGATACCCCAGCTCTGATTCCCCACCTCTGATTCTCCGCATCCGTTTCCCCATGTCTGATTCCCCGCCTCTGATTCCCCGCGTCTGATTCCCCGCCTCTGTTTCCCCGCCTTTGATTCCCCGCCTCTGTTTCCCCATATCTGATTCCCCGCCTCTGTTTCCCCGCCTTTGATTCCCCGCCTCTGTTTCCCCATATCTGATTCCCCGCCTCTGATTCCCAACTATGATTCCCCGCCTCTGATTCCCCAGCTCTGATTCCCTTCGTCTGATTCCCTGCGTTCTATTCCCTGCCTCTGATTCCCCACCTGTGATTCCCCATCACTGATTCACCACCTCTGATTCCCCACCTCTGATTCCCCATATCTAATTCCCCGCCTCTGTTTGCCCGCCTCTGATTCCCCGCCTCTGTTTCCCCATATCTGATTCCCCGTCTCTGAATCCCCAACTCTGATTCCCTGCCTCTGATTCCCCAGCTCTGATTCTTCGCCTTTGATTCCCCCCGTCTGATTCCCAGCCTCTGAATCCCCGTGTCTGATTTCCTGCCTCTGATTCCCCGCCTCTGATTCCCCATCTCTGATTCCTCTGATTCCCCACATCTGATTCCCCATCTCTGATTCCGCACATCCGATTCCCTGCATCTGATTCCCCAACTCTGATTCCCCACCTCTAATTCCCCAGCTCTGATTCCCCGCCTCAGATTCCCCGCGTCTGATTCCCTGCCTCTGATTCCCCGCCTCTGATTCCCCATCTCTGATTCCCCACCTCTGATTCCCCGTGTCTGATTCCCTGCCTCTGATTCCCCGCCTCTGAATCCCAGCCTCTGATTCCCCATATCTGATTCCCCGCCTCTGATTCCCTGCCTCTGATTCCCCAGCTCTGATTCCCCGCCTTTGATTCCCCCCGTCTGATTCCCAGCCTCTGAATCCCCGTGTCTGATTTCCTGACTCTGATTCCCCGCCTCTGATTCCCCATCTCTGATTCACCGCCTCTGATTCCCCATCTCTGATTCCCCACCTCTGATTCCCCGTGTCTGATTCCCTGCCTCTGATTCCCCGCCTCTGAATCCCAGCCTCTGATTCCCCATATCTGATTCCCCGCCTCTGATTCCCTGCCTCTGATTCCCCAGCTCTGATTCCCCGCCTTTGATTCCCCCCGTCTGATTCCCAGCCTCTGAATCCCCGTGTCTGATTTCCTGCCTCTGATTCCCCGCCTCTGATTCCCCATCTCTGATTCACCGCCTCTGATTCCCCTTCTCTGATTCCCCACCTCTGATTCCCCATATCTGATTCCCTGCCTCTGTTTCCCCGCCTCTGATTCCCCACCTCTGTTTCCCCATATCTGATTCCCCGCCTCTGATTCCCCAACTCTAATACCCCGCCTCTGATTCCCCAGCTCTGATTCCCCGCCTCTGATTCCCCGCATCTGATTCCCTGCCTCTGATTCCCCGCCTCTGATTCCAGGCCTCTGATTCCCAGAATCTGATTCCGGCCTCTGATTCCCGGCCTCTGATTCCCTGCTTCTGATTCTGATTCCCTGCCTCTGATTCCCCATCTCTGATTCCGCACATCTGATTCCTTGCCTGTGATTCCCCACCTCTGATTCCCCATATCTGATTCCCCGACTGGGTTTCCCCGCCTCTGATTCCCCGCCTCTGTTTCCCAATATCTAAGTCCCCGCCTCTGATTCCCCAAATCTGATTCCCCACCTCTGATTCCCCAGCTCTGATTCCACGCATCTGATTCCCCGCATCTGATTCCCTGCATCTGATTCCAAGCCTCTGATTCCCTGCCTCTGATTCCCAACCTCTGATTCCCCACCTCTGATTCCCCATATCTGATTCCCCGCCTCTGTTTCCCCGCCTCGGATTCCCCGCCTCTGTTTCCCCATATCTGATTCCCGGCCTCTGATTCCCCGCCTCTGATTCCCTGCCTCTGATTCCCTGCCTCTGATTCCCCATCTCCGATACCGCACATCTGATTCCCTTCCTCTGATTCCCCGCCTCTGATTCCCCGCCTCTGATTCCCTGCCTCTGATTCCCAACCTCGGATTCCCCACCTCTGATTCCCCATATCTGATTCCCCGCCTCTGTTTCCCCGCCTCTGATTCCCCGCCTCTGATTCCCAACTCTGATTCCCCGCCTCTGATTCCCCAGCTCTGATTCCCCGTGTTTGATTCCCTGCCTCTGATTCCCTGCCCTAATTCCCCATCTCTGTTTCACCGCCTTTGATTCGCCACCTCTGATTCCCCATATCTGATTCCCCGACTCTGATTCCCTGCCTCTGATTCCCAACCTCTGATTCCACACCTCTGATTCCCCATATCTGATTCCCCGCCTCTATTTCCCCATATCTGATTCCCCGCCTCTGATTCCCCAACTCTGATTCCCCGCCTCTGATTCCCCAGCTCTGATTCCCCGACTCTGATTCCCGGAGTCCGATTCCCTGCCTCTGATTCCCCGCCTCTGATTCCCCATCTCTGATTCCCCGCCTCCAATTCCCCGTGTCTGATTCCCTGCCTCTGATTCCCCGCCTCTGATTCCCCGCCTCTGATTCCCTGGCACTGATTCCCTGCCCCTGATTCCCCAATTCTGATTCCCCATATCTGATTCCCCGCCTCTGTTTCCCCGCCTCTGATTCCCCGCCTCTGATTCCCCATATCTGATTCCCTGCCTCTGTTTCCCCGCCTCTGATTCCCCATATGTGATTCCCCACCTCTGTTTCCACGCCTCTGATTCCCCGCCTCTGTTTCTCCATCTCTGATTCACCGCCTTTGATTCACCACCTCTGATTCCCCATATCTGATTCCCCATATCTGATTCCCCACCTCTGTTTCCCCGCCTCTGATTCCCCGACTCTGATTCTCCATATCTCATTCCCCGCCTCTGAATCCCCATCTCTGATTCCCGGACTCTGATTCCCCACCTCTGATTCCCGGCCTCTTATTCCCAGCATCTGATTCCCGGCCTCTGATTCCCGGCCTCTGATTCCCCGCTTCTGATTCTGATTCCCTGCCTCTGATTCCCCATCTCTGATTCCGCACATCTGATTCCCTGCCTCTGATTCCCCACCTATGATTCCCCATATCTGATTCCCCGCCTCTGTTTCCCCGCCTCTGATTCCCCGCCTCTGTTTCCCCATATCTAATTCCCCACCTCTGATGCCCCAACTCTGATTCCCCGCCTCTGATACCCCAGCTCTGATTCCCCACCTCTGATTCTCCGCATCCGTTTCCCCATGTCTGATTCCCCGCCTCTGATTCCCCGCGTCTGATTCCCTGCCTCTGATTCCCCGCCTCTGATTCCCCATCTCTGATTCCCCACCTCTGATTCCCCGCCTCTGAATCCCCGCCTCTGATTCCCCGCCTCTGATTCCCTGCCACTGATTACCCGCCCCTGATTCCCCACCTCTGATTCCCCATATCGTATTCCCCGCCTCTGTTTCCCCCCCTCTGATTCCCAGCCTCTGATTCCCCATATCTGATTCCCCGCCTCTGATTCCCCATATCTGATTCCCCGCCTCTATTTCCCCATATCTTATTCGCCGCCTCTGATTCCCAAACTCTGATTCCCCGCCTCTGATTCCCCAGCTCTGATTTCCCGCCTCTGATTTCCGGCATCCGATTCCCTGCCTCTGATTCCCCGCCTCTGATTCCCCATCTCTGATTCCCCGCCTCTGATTCCCCGTGTCTGATTACCTGCCTCTGATTCCCCGCATCTGATTCCCCACGTCTGATTCCCTGCCACTGATTCCCTGCCCCTGATTCCCCACCTCTGATTCCCCATATCTGATTCCCCGCCTCTGTTTCCCCACCTCGGATTCCCCGCCTCTGTTACCCCATATCTGATTCCCCGCCTCTGATTCCCCAACTCTGATTCCCCTCCTCTAATTCGCCAGCTATGATTCCCCGCCTCTGATTCCCTGCGTCTGATTCCCTGCCTCTGATTCCCAGCCTCTGATTCCCCTTCTCTGATTCACCACCTCTGAATCCCCACCTCTGATTACCCATCTCTGATTCCGCACATCCGATTCCCTGCCTCTGATTCCCCGCCTCTGATTCCCCGCCTCTGATTCGCAACCTCTAATTCCCCACCTCTGATTCCCCATATCTGATTCCCCGCCTCAGTTTCCCTGCATCTGATTCCCGGCCTCTGTTTCCCCATATCTGATTCCCCTCCTCTGATTCCCCAACTCTGATTCCCCGCCTCTGATTCCCCAGCTCTGATTCCCCGCCTTTTATTCCCGGCCTCTGATTCCCTGCCACTGATTCCCCGCCCCTGATTCCCCACCTCTGATTCCCCATATCTGATTCCCCGCCTCTGTTTCCCCAGCTCTGATTCCCCACCTCTGATTCCCCAGCTCTGATTCCCTGCCACTGATTCCCCGCCCCTGATTCCCCACCTCTGATTCCCCATATCTGATTCCCCGCCTCTGTTTCCCTTAGCTCTGATTCCCTGCCTCTGATTCCCTGCCCTGATTCCCCATCTCTGTTTCACCGCCTTTGATTCGCCACCTCTGATTCCCCATATCTGATTCCCCGCCTCTGTTTCCCCGCCTCTGATTCCCTGCCTCTGATTCCCAACCTCTGATTCCACACCTCTGATTCCCCATATCTGATTCCCCGCCTCTATTTCCCCATATCTGATTCCCCGCCTCTGATTCCCCAACTCTGATTCCCCGCCTCTGATTCCCCAGCTCTGATACCCCGCCTCTGATTCCCGGCGTCCGATTCACTGCCTCTGATTCCCCGCCTCTGATTCCCCATCTCTGATTCCCCGCCTCTGATTCCCCGTGTCTGATTCCCTGCCTCTGATTCCCCGCCCGAGATTCCCCGCCTCTGATTCCCTGCCACTGATTCCCTGCCCCTGATTCCCCACCTCTGATTCCCCATATCTGATTCCCCGCCTCTGTTTCCCCACCTCTGATTCCCCGCCTCTGATTCCCCATATCTGATTCCCTGCCTCTGATTCCCCAACTCTGATTGCCCGACTCTGATTCCCCAGCTCTGAATCCCTGCCTCTGATTCTCCGCGTCTGATTCCCTGCCTCTGATTCCCCGCCTCTGATTCCCCATCTCTGATTCCCCGCCTCTGATTCCCCGTGTCTGATTCCCTGCCTCTGATTCCCCGCCTGTGATTCCCCGCCTCTGATTCCCTGCCACTGATTCCCTGCCCCTGATTCCCCACCTCTGATTCCCCATATCTGATTCCCCGCCTCTGTTTCCCCGCCTCTGATTCCCCGCCTCTGATTCCCTTAGCTCTGATTCCCTGTCTCTGATTCCCTGCCCTGATTCCCCATCTCTGTTTCACCGCCTTTGATTCGCCACCTCTGATTCCCCATATCTGATTCCCCGCCTCTGTTTCCCCGCCTCTGATTCCCTGCCTCTGATTCCCAACCTCTGATTCCACACCTCTGATTCCCCATATCTGATTCCGCGCCTCTATTTCCCCATATCTGATTCCCCGCCTCTGATTCCCCAACTCTGATTCCCCGCCTCTGATTCCCCAGCTCTGATTCCCCGCCTCTGATTCCCGGCGTCCGATTCACTGCCTGTGATTCCCCGCCTCTGATTCCCCATCTCTGATTCCCCGCCTCTGATTCCCCGTGTCTGATTCCCTGCCTCTGATTCCCCGCCTGTGATTCCCCGCCTGTGATTCCCTGCCACTGATTCCCTGCCCCTGATTCCCCACCTCTGATTCCCCATATCTGATTCCCCGCCTCTGTTACCCCGCCTCTGATTCCCCGCCTCTGATTCCCCATATCTGATTCCCTGCCTCTGATTCCCCAACTCTGATTCCCCGACTCTGATTCCCCAGCTCTGAATCCCCGCCTCTGATTCCCCGCGTCTGATTCCCTGCCTCTGATTCCCCGCCTTGATTCCCCATCTCTGATTCACAACCTCTGATTCCCCACCTCTGATTCCCCATATCTGATTCACCGCCTCTGTTTCCCCGCCTCTGATTCCCCGCCTCTGATTCCCCATATCTGATTCCCCAGCTCTGATTGCCCACCTCTGATTCCCCGCCTCTGATTCGCCAGCTCTGATTCCCCGCCTCTGAATCCCCGCATCTGATTCCCTGCCTCTGATTCCCCGCCTCTGATTCCCCATCTCTGATTCACCGCCTTTGATTCGCCACCTCTGATTCCCCATATCTGATTCCCCACCTCTGTTTCCCCGCCTCTGATTCCCCGCCTCTGATTCTCCATATCTCATTCCCCGCCTCTGAATCCCCATCTCTGATTCCCGGACTCTGATTCCCCACCTCTGATTCCCGGCCTCTTATTCCCAGCATCTGATTCCCGGCCTCTGATTCCCGGCCTCTGATTCCCCGCTTCTGATTCTGATACCCTGCCTCTGATTACCCATCTCTGATTCCGCACATCTGATTCCCTGCCTCTGATTCCCCACCTCTGATTCCCCATATCTGATTCCCCGCCTCTGTTTCCCCACCTCTGATTCCCCGCCTCTGTTTCCCCATATCTAATTCCCCACCTCTGATGCCCCAACTCTGATTCCCCGCCTCTGATTCCCCAGCTCTGATTCCCCGCCTCTGATTCCCCGCATCCGATTCCCCATGTCTGATTCCCCGCCTCTGTTTCCCCGCCTTTGATTCCCCGCCTCTGTTTCCCCATATCTGATTCCCCGCCTCTGATTCCCCAGCTCTGATTCCCTGCCTCTGATTCCCCGCGTTCTATTCCCTGCCTCTGATTCCCCGCCTGTGATTCCCAATCTCTGATTCACCACCTCTGATTCCCCACCTCTGATTCCCCATATTTAATTCCCCGCCTCTGTTTGCCCGCCTCTGATTCCCCGCCTCTGTTTCCCCATATCTGATTCCCCGCCTCTGAATCCCCAACTCTGATTCCCTGCCTCTGATTCACCAGCTCTGATTCCCCGCCTTTGATTCCCCCCGTCTGATTCCCAGCCTCTGAATCCCCGTGTCTGATTTCCTGCCTCAGATTCCCCGCCTCTGATTCCCCATCTCTGATTCACCGCCTCTGATTCCCCACCTCTGATTCCCCATTTCTGATTCCGCACATCTGATTCCCTGCCTCTGATTCCCCGACTCTGATTCCCCACCTCTGATTCCCCAGCTCTGATTCCCCGCCTCTGATTCCCCGCGTCTGATTCCCTGCCTCTGATTCCCCGCCTCTGATTCCCCATCTCTGATTCCCCACCTCTGATTCCCCGTGTCTGATTCCCTGCCTCTGATTCCCCGCCTCTGATTCCCCGCCTCTGATTCCCTGCCACTGATTCCCCGCCCCTGATTCCCCACCTCTGATTCCCCATATCTTATTCCCCGCCTCTGTTTCCCCCCCTCTGATTCCCAGCCTCTGATTCCCCATATCTGATTCCCTGCCTCTGATTCCCCATATCTGATTCCCCGCCTCTATTTCCCCATATCTGCTTCGCCGCCTCTGATTCCCCAACTCTGATTCCCCGCCTCTGATTCCCCATCTCTGATTTCCCGCCTCTGATTCCTGGCATCCGATTCCCTGCCTCTGATTCCCCGCCTCTGATTCCCCATCTCTGATTCCCCGCCTCTGATTCCCCGTGTCTGATTCCCTGCCTCTGATTCCCCGCCTCTGATTCCCCGCGTCTGATTCCCTGCCACTGATTCCCTGCCCCTGATTCCCCACCTCTGATTCCCCATATCTGATTCCCCGCCTCTGTTTTCCCGCCTCTGATTCCCTGCCTCTGATTCCCCATATCTGATTCCTCGCCTCTGATTCCCCAACTCTGATTCCCCGCCTCTGATTCCCCAGCTCTGAATCCCCGCCTCTGATTCCCCACGTCTGATTCCCTGCCTCTGATTCCCCGCCTCTGATTCCCCATCTGTGATTCACAACCTCTGATGCCCCACCTCTGATTCCCCATATCTGATTCCCCGCCTCTGTTTCCCCGCCTCTGATTCCCCGCCTCTGATTCCCCATATCTGATTCCCCGCCTCTGATTGCCCACCTCTGATTCCTCGCATCTGATTCCCTGCCTCTGATTCACCACCTCTGATTCCCGGCCTCTGATTCCCCATCTCTGATTCCCCGCCTCTGATTCCCCAGCTCTGATTCCCCGCCTCTGATTCCCGGCATCCGATTCCCCATATCTGATTCCCCGCCTCTGTTTCCCCGCCTCTGATTCCCCGCCTCTGTTTCCCCATATCTGATTCCCCACCTCTGATTCCCAACTATGATTCCCTGCCTCTGATTCCCCAGCTCTGATTCCCTGCATCTGATTCCCTGCGTTCTATTCCCTGCCTCTGATTCCCCACCTGTGATTCCCCATCACTGATTCACCACCTCTGATTCCCCACCTCTGATTCCCCATATCTAATTCCCCGCCTCTGTTTGCCCGCCTCTGATTCCCCGCCTCTGTTTCCCCATATCTGATTCCCCGTCTCTGAATCCCCAACTCTGATTCCCTGCCTCTGATTCCCCAGCTCTGATTCCCCGCCTTTGATTCCCCCCGTCTGATTCCCAGCCTCTGAATCCCCGTGTCTGATTTCCTGCCTCTGATTCCCCGCCTCTGATTCCCCATCTCTGATTCCTCTGATTCCCCACATCTGATTCCCAATCTCTGATTCCGCACATCCGATTCCCTGCCTCTGATTCCCCAACTCTGATTCCCCACCTCTGATTCCCCAGCTCTGATTCCCCGCCTCAGATTCCCCGCGTCTGATTCCCTGCCTCTGATTCCCCGCCTCTGATTCCCCATCTCTGATTCCCCACCTCTGATTCCCCGTGTCTGATTCCCTGCCTCTGATTCCCCGCCTCTGAATCCCAGCCTCTGATTCCCCATATCTGATTCCCCGCCTCTGATTCCCTGCCTCTGATTCCCCAGCTCTGATTCCCCGCCTTTGATTCCCCCCGTCTGATTCCCAGCCTCTGAATCCCCGTGTCTGATTTCCTGCCTCTGATTCCCCGCCTCTGATTCCCCATCTCTGATTCACCGCCTCTGATTCCCCATCTCTGATTCCCCACCTCTGATTCCCCGTGTCTGATTCCCTGCCTCTGATTCCCCGCCTCTGAATCCCAGCCTCTGATTCCCCATATCTGATTCCCCGCCTCTGATTCCCTGCCTCTGATTCCCCAGCTCTGATTCCCCGCCTTTGATTCCCCCCGTCTGATTCCCAGCCTCTGAATCCCCGTGTCTGATTTCCTGCCTCTGATTCCCCGCCTCTGATTCCCCATCTCTGATTCACCGCCTCTGATTCCCCTTCTCTGATTCCCCACCTCTGATTCCCCATATCTGATTCCCTGCCTCTGTTTCCCCGCCTCTGATTCCCCACCTCTGTTTCCCCATATCTGATTCCCCGCCTCTGATTCCCCAACTCTAATACCCCGCCTCTGATTCCCCAGCTCTGATTCCCCGCCTCTGATTCCCCGCATCTGATTCCCTGCCTCTGATTCCCCGCCTCTGATTCCAGGCCTCTGATTCCCAGCATCTGATTCCGGCCTCTGATTCCCGGCCTCTGATTCCCTGCTTCTGATTCTGATTCCCTGCCTCTGATTCCCCATCTCTGATTCCGCACATCTGATTCCTTGCCTCTGATTCCCCACCTCTGATTCCCCATATCTGATTCCCCGACTGGGTTTCCCCGCCTCTGATTCCCCGCCTCTGTTTCCCAATATCTAAGTCCCCGCCTCTGATTCCCCAAATCTGATTCCCCACCTCCGATTCCCCAGCTCTGATTCCCCGCCTCTGATTCCCCGCATCTGATTCCCTGCATCTGATTCCAAGCCTCTGATTCCCTGCCTCTGATTCCCAACCTCTGATTCCCCACCTCTGATTCCCCATATCTGATTCCCCGCCTCTGTTTCCCCGCCTCGGATTCCCCGCCTCTGTTTCCCCATATCTGATTCCCGGCCTCTGATTCCCCATCTCTGATTCCCCACCTCTGATTCCCCGTGTCTGATTCCCTGCCTCTGATTCCCCGCCTCTGATTCCCCGCCTCTGATTCCCTGCCACTGATTCCCCGCCCCTGATTCCCCACCTCTGATTCCCCATATCTTATTCCCCGCCTCTGTTTCCCCCCCTCTGATTCCCAGCCTCTGATTCCCCATATCTGATTCCCTGCCTCTGATTCCCCATATCTGATTCCCCGCCTCTATTTCCCCATATCTGCTTCGCCGCCTCTGATTCCCCAACTCTGATTCCCCGCCTCTGATTCCCCAGCTCTGATTTCCCGCCTCTGATTCCCGGCATCCGATTCCCTGCCTCTGATTCCCCGCCTCTGATTCCCCATCTCTGATTCCCCGCCTCTGATTCCCCGTGTCTGATTCCCTGCCTCTGATTCCCCGCCTCTGATTCCCCGCGTCTGATTCCCTGCCACTGATTCCCTGCCCCTGATTCCCCACCTCTGATTCCCCATATCTGATTCCCCGCCTCTGTTTTCCCGCCTCTGATTCCCTGCCTCTGATTCCCCATATCTGATTCCCCGCCCCTGATTCCCCAACTCTGATTCCCCGCCTCTGATTCCCCAGCTCTAAATCCCCGCCTCTGATTCCCCACGTCTGATTCCCTGCCTCTGATTCCCCGCCTCTGATTCCCCATCTGTGATTCACAACCTCTGATGCCCCACCTCTGATTCCCCATATCTGATTCCCCGCCTCTGTTTCCCCGCCTCTGATTCCCCACCTCTGATTCCCCATATCTGATTCCCCGCCTCTGATTCCCTGCCTCTGATTCACCGCCTCTGATTCCCCATCTCTGATTCACCACCTCTGATTCCCGGCCTCTGATTCCCCATCTCTGATTCCGCACATCCGATTCCCTGCCTATGATTCCCCACCTCTGATTCCCCGCCTCTGATTCCCCATATCTGATTCCCTGCCTCTGTTTCCCCGCCTCTGATTACCCATATGTGATTCCCCACCTCTGTTTCCACGCCTCTGATTCCCCGCCTCTGTTTCTCCATCTCTGATTCACCGCCTTTGATTCACCACCTCTGATTCCCCATATCTGATTCCCCATATCTGATTCCCCACCTCTGTTTCCCCGCCTCTGATTCCCCGACTCTGATTCTCCATATCTCATTCCCCGCCTCTGAATCCCCATCTCTGATTCCCGGACTCTGATTCCCCACCTCTGATTCCCGGCCTCTTATTCCCAGCATCTGATTCCCGGCCTCTGATTCCCGGCCTCTGATTCCCCGCTTCTGATTCTGATTCCCTGCCTCTGATTCCCCATCTCTGATTCAGCACATCTGAATCCCTGCCTCTGATTCCCCGCCTCTGTTTCCCCGCCTCTGATTCCCCGCCTCTGTTTCCCTATATCTAATTCCCCACCTCTGATGCCCCAACTCTGATTCCCCGCCTCTGATTCCCCAGCTCTGATTCCCCGCCTCTGATTCCCCGCCTCTGATTCCCCGCCTCTGATTCCCTGCCACTGATTCCCTGCCCCTGATTCCCCAATTCTGATTCCCCATATCTGATTCCCCGCCTCTGTTTCCCCGCCTCTGATTCCCCGCCTCTGATTCCCCATATCTGATTCCCTGCCTCTGTTTCCCCGCCTCTGATTCCCCATATGTGATTCCCCACCTCTGTTTCCACGCCTCTGATTCCCCGCCTCTGTTTCTCCATCTCTGATTCACCGCCTTTGATTCACCACCTCTGATTCCCCATATCTGATTCCCCATATCTGATTCCCCACCTCTGTTTCCCCGCCTCTGATTCCCCGACTCTGATTCTCCATATCTCATTCCCCGCCTCTGAATCCCCATCTCTGATTCCCGGACTCTGATTCCCCACCTCTGATTCCCGGCCTCTTATTCCCAGCATCTGATTCCCGGCCTCTGATTCCCGGCCTCTGATTCCCCGCTTCTGATTCTGATTCCCTGCCTCTGATTCCCCATCTCTGATTCCGCACATCTGATTCCCTGCCTCTGATTCCCCACCTATGATTCCCCATATCTGATTCCCCGCCTCTGTTTCCCCGCCTCTGATTCCCCGCCTCTGTTTCCCCATATCTAATTCCCCACCTCTGATGCCCCAACTCTGATTCCCCGCCTCTGATACCCCAGCTCTGATTCCCCACCTCTGATTCTCCGCATCCGTTTCCCCATGTCTGATTCCCCGCCTCTGATTCCCCGCGTCTGATTCCCCGCCTCTGTTTCCCCACCTTTGATTCCCCGCCTCTGTTTCCCCATATCTGATTCCCCGCCTCTGTTTCCCCGCCTTTGATTCCCCGCCTCTGTTTCCCCATATCTGATTCCCCGCCTCTGATTCCCAACTATGATTCCCCGCCTCTGATTCCCCAGCTCTGATTCCCTTCGTCTGATTCCCTGCGTTCTATTCCCTGCCTCTGATTCCCCACCTGTGATTCCCCATCACTGATTCACCACCTCTGATTCCCCACCTCTGATTCCCCATATCTAATTCCCCGCCTCTGTTTGCCCGCCTCTGATTCCCCGCCTCTGTTTCCCCATATCTGATTCCCCGTCTCTGAATCCCCAACTCTGATTCCCTGCCTCTGATTCCCCAGCTCTGATTCTTCGCCTTTGATTCCCCCCGTCTGATTCCCAGCCTCTGAATCCCCGTGTCTGATTTCCTGCCTCTGATTCCCCGCCTCTGATTCCCCATCTCTGATTCCTCTGATTCCCCACATCTGATTCCCCATCTCTGATTCCGCACATCCGATTCCCTGCCTCTGATTCCCCAACTCTGATTCCCCACCTCTGATTCCCCAGCTCTGATTCCCCGACTCAGATTCCCCGCGTCTGATTCCGTGCCTCTGATTCCCCGCATCTGATTCCCCATCTCTGATTCCCCACCTCTGATTCCCCGTGTCTGATTCCCTGCCTCTGATTCCCCGCCTCTGAATCCCAGCCTCTGATTCCCCATATCTGATTCCCCGCCTCTGATTCCCTGCCTCTGATTCCCCAGCTCTGATTCCCCGCCTTTGATTCCCCCCGTCTGATTCCCAGCCTCTGAATCCCCGTGTCTGATTTCCTGCCTCTGATTCCCCGCCTCTGATTCCCCATTTCTGATTCACCGCCTCTGATTCCCCATCTCTGATTCCCCACCTCTGATTCCCCGTGTCTGATTCCCTGCCTCTGATTCCCCGCCTCTGAATCCCAGCCTCTGATTCCCCATATCTGATTCCCCGCCTCTGATTCCCTGCCTCTGATTCCCCAGCTCTGATTCCCCGCCTTTGATTCCCCCCGTCTGATTCCCAGCCTCTGAATCCCCGTGTCTGATTTCCTGCCTCTGATTCCCCGCCTCTGATTCCCCATCTCTGATTCACCGCCTCTGATTCCCCTTCTCTGATTCCCCACCTCTGATTCCCCATATCTGATTCCCTGCCTCTGTTTCCCCGCCTCTGATTCCCCACCTCTGTTTCCCCATATCTGATTCCCCGCCTCTGATTCCCCAACTCTAATACCCCGCCTCTGATTCCCCAGCTCTGATTCCCCGCCTCTGATTCCCCGCATCTGATTCCCTGCCTCTGATTCCCCGCCTCTGATTCCAGGCCTCTGATTCCCAGAATCTGATTCCGGCCTCTGATTCCCGGCCTCTGATTCCCTGCTTCTGATTCTGATTCCCTGCCTCTGATTCCCCATCTCTGATTCCGCACATCTGATTCCTTGCCTGTGATTCCCCACCTCTGATTCCCCATATCTGATTCCCCGACTGGGTTTCCCCGCCTCTGATTCCCCGCCTCTGTTTCCCAATATCTAAGTCCCCGCCTCTGATTCCCCAAATCTGATTCCCCACCTCTGATTCCCCAGCTCTGATTCCCCGCATCTGATTCCCCGCATCTGATTCCCTGCATCTGATTCCAAGCCTCTGATTCCCTGCCTCTGATTCCCAACCTCTGATTCCCCACCTCTGATTCCCCATATCTGATTCCCCGCCTCTGTTTCCCCGCCTCGGATTCCCCGCCTCTGTTTCCCCATATCTGATTCCCGGCCTCTGATTCCCCGCCTCTGATTCCCTGCCTCTGATTCCCTGCCTCTGATTCCCCATCTCCGATACCGCACATCTGATTCCCTTCCTCTGATTCCCCGCCTCTGATTCCCCGCCTCTGATTCCCTGCCTCTGATTCCCAACCTCGGATTCCCCACCTCTGATTCCCCATATCTGATTCCCCGCCTCTGTTTCCCCGCCTCTGATTCCCCGCCTCTGATTCCCAACTCTGATTCCCCGCCTCTGATTCCCCAGCTCTGATTCCCCGTGTTTGATTCCCTGCCTCTGATTCCCTGCCCTAATTCCCCATCTCTGTTTCACCGCCTTTGATTCGCCACCTCTGATTCCCCATATCTGATTCCCCGACTCTGATTCCCTGCCTCTGATTCCCAACCTCTGATTCCACACCTCTGATTCCCCATATCTGATTCCCCGCCTCTATTTCCCCATATCTGATTCCCCGCCTCTGATTCCCCAACTCTGATTCCCCGCCTCTGATTCCCCAGCTCTGATTCCCCGACTCTGACTCCCGGAGTCCGATTCCCTGCCTCTGATTCCCCGCCTCTGATTCCCCGCCTCTGATTCCCTGCCACTGATTCCCTGCCCCTGATTCCCCAATTCTGATTCCCCATATCTGATTCCCCGCCTCTGTTTCCCCGCCTCTGATTCCCCGCCTCTGATTCCCCATATCTGATTCCCTGCCTCTGTTTCCCCGCCTCTGATTCCCCATATGTGATTCCCCACCTCTGTTTCCACGCCTCTGATTCCCCGCCTCTGTTTCTCCATCTCTGATTCACCGCCTTTGATTCACCACCTCTGATTCCCCATATCTGATTCCCCATATCTGATTCCCCACCTCTGTTTCCCCGCCTCTGATTCCCCGACTCTGATTCTCCATATCTCATTCCCCGCCTCTGAATCCCCATCTCTGATTCCCGGACTCTGATTCCCCACCTCTGATTCCCGGCCTCTTATTCCCAGCATCTGATTCCCGGCCTCTGATTCCCGGCCTCTGATTCCCCGCTTCTGATTCTGATTCCCTGCCTCTGATTCCCCATCTCTGATTCCGCACATCTGATTCCCTGCCTCTGATTCCCCACCTATGATTCCCCATATCTGATTCCCCGCCTCTGTTTCCCCGCATCTGATTCCCCGCCTCTGTTTCCCCATATCTAATTCCCCACCTCTGATGCCCCAACTCTGATTCCCCGCCTCTGATACCCCAGCTCTGATTCCCCACCTCTGATTCTCCGCATCCGTTTCCCCATGTCTGATTCCCCGCCTCTGATTCCCCGCGTCTGATTCCCTGCCTCTGATTCCCCGCCTCTGATTCCCCATCTCTGATTCCCCACCTCTGATTCCCCGCCTCTGAATCCCCGCCTCTGATTCCCCGCCTCTGATTCCCTGCCACTGATTACCCGCCCCTGATTCCCCACCTCTGATTCCCCATATCGTATTCCCCGCCTCTGTTTCCCCCCCTCTGATTCCCAGCCTCTGATTCCCCATATCTGATTCCCCGCCTCTGATTCCCCATATCTGATTCCCCGCCTCTATTTCCCCATATCTTATTCGCCGCCTCTGATTCCCAAACTCTGATTCCCCGCCTCTGATTCCCCAGCTCTGATTTCCCGCCTCTGATTTCCGGCATCCGATTCCCTGCCTCTGATTCCCCGCCTCTGATTCCCCATCTCTGATTCCCCGCCTCTGATTCCCCGTGTCTGATTACCTGCCTCTGATTCCCCGCATCTGATTCCCCACGTCTGATTCCCTGCCACTGATTCCCTGCCCCTGATTCCCCACCTCTGATTCCCCATATCTGATTCCCCGCCTCTGTTTCCCCACCTCGGATTCCCCGCCTCTGTTACCCCATATCTGATTCCCCGCCTCTGATTCCCCAACTCTGATTCCCCTCCTCTAATTCGCCAGCTATGATTCCCCGCCTCTGATTCCCTGCGTCTGATTCCCTGCCTCTGATTCCCTGCCTCTGATTCCCAGCCTCTGATTCCCCTTCTCTGATTCACCACCTCTGAATCCCCACCTCTGATTACCCATCTCTGATTCCGCACATCCGATTCCCTGCCTCTGATTCCCCGCCTCTGATTCCCCGCCTCTGATTCGCAACCTCTAATTCCCCACCTCTGATTCCCCATATCTGATTCCCCGCCTCAGTTTCCCTGCATCTGATTCCCGGCCTCTGTTTCCCCATATCTGATTCCCCTCCTCTGATTCCCCAACTCTGATTCCCCGCCTCTGATTCCCCAGCTCTGATTCCCCGCCTTTTATTCCCGGCCTCTGATTCCCTGCCACTGATTCCCCGCCCCTGATTCCCCACCTCTGATTCCCCATATCTGATTCCCCGCCTCTGTTTCCCCAGCTCTGATTCCCCACCTCTGATTCCCCAGCTCTGATTCCCTGCCACTTATTCCCCGCCCCTGATTCCCCACCTCTGATTCCCCATATCTGATTCCCCGCCTCTGTTTCCCTTAGCTCTGATTCCCTGCCTCTGATTCCCTGCCCTGATTCCCCATCTCTGTTTCACCGCCTTTGATTCGCCACCTCTGATTCCCCATATCTGATTCCCCGCCTCTGTTTCCCCGCCTCTGATTCCCTGCCTCTGATTCCCAACCTCTGATTCCACACCTCTGATTCCCCATATCTGATTCCCCGCCTCTATTTCCCCATATCTGATTCCCCGCCTCTGATTCCCCAACTCTGATTCCCCGCCTCTGATTCCCCAGCTCTGATACCCCGCCTCTGATTCCCGGCGTCCGATTCACTGCCTCTGATTCCCCGCCTCTGATTCCCCATCTCTGATTCCCCGCTTCTGATTCCCCGTGTCTGATTCCCTGCCTCTGATTCCCCGCCCGAGATTCCCCGCCTCTGATTCCCTGCCACTGATTCCCTGCCCCTGATTCCCCACCTCTGATTCCCCATATCTGATTCCCCGCCTCTGTTTCCCCACCTCTGATTCCCCGCCTCTGATTCCCCATATCTGATTCCCTGCCTCTGATTCCCCAACTCTGATTGCCCGACTCTGATTCCCCAGCTCTGAATCCCCGCCTCTGATTCCCCGCGTCTGATTCCCTGCCTCTGATTCCCCGCCTCTGATTCCCCATCTCTGATTCCCCGCCTCTGATTCCCCGTGTCTGATTCCCTGCCTCTGATTCCCCGCCTGTGATTCCCCGCCTCTGATTCCCTGCCACTGATTCCCTGCCCCTGATTCCCCACCTCTGATTCCCCATATCTGATTCCCCGCCTCTGTTTCCCCGCCTCTGATTCCCCGCCTCTGTTTCCCTTAGCTCTGATTCCCTGTCTCTGATTCCCTGCCCTGATTCCCCATCTCTGTTTCACCGCCTTTGATTCGCCACCTCTGATTCCCCATATCTGATTCCCCGCCTCTGTTTCCCCGCCTCTGATTCCCTGCCTCTGATTCCCAACCTCTGATTCCACACCTCTGATTCCCCATATCTGATTCCGCGCCTCTATTTCCCCATATCTGATTCCTCGCCTCTGATTCCCCAACTCTGATTCCCCGCCTCTGATTCCCCAGCTCTGATTCCCCGCCTCTGATTCCCGGCGTCCGATTCACTGCCTCTGATTCCCCGCCTCTGATTCCCCATCTCTGATTCCCCGCCTCTGATTCCCCGTGTCTGATTCCCTGCCTCTGATTCCCCGCCTGTGATTCCCCGCCTGTGATTCCCTGCCACTGATTCCCTGCCCCTGATTCCCCACCTCTGATTCCCCATATCTGATTCCCCGCCTCTGTTACCCCGCCTCTGATTCCCCGCCTCTGATTCCCCATATCTGATTCCCTGCCTCTGATTCCCCAACTCTGATTCCCCGACTCTGATTCCCCAGCTCTGAATCCCCGCCTCTGATTCCCCGCGTCTGATTCCCTGCCTCTGATTCCCCGCCTTGATTCCCCATCTCTGATTCACAACCTCTGATTCCCCACCTCTGATTCCCCATATCTGATTCACCGCCTCTGTTTCCCCGCCTCTGATTCCCCGCCTCTGATTCCCCATATCTGATTCCCCAGCTCTGATTGCCCACCTCTGATTCCCCGCCTCTGATTCGCCAGCTCTGATTCCCCGCCTCTGAATCCCCGCATCTGATTCCCTGCCTCTGATTCCCCGCCTCTGATTCCCCATCTCTGATTCACCGCCTTTGATTCGCCACCTCTGATTCCCCATATCTGATTCCCCACCTCTGTTTCCCCGCCTCTGATTCCCCGCCTCTGATTCTCCATATCTCATTCCCCGCCTCTGAATCCCCATCTCTGATTCCCGGACTCTGATTCCCCACCTCTGATTCCCGGCCTCTTATTCCCAGCATCTGATTCCCGGCCTCTGATTCCCGGCCTCTGATTCCCCGCTTCTGATTCTGATACCCTGCCTCTGATTACCCATCTCTGATTCCGCACATCTGATTCCCTGCCTCTGATTCCCCACCTCTGATTCCCCATATCTGATTCCCCGCCTCTGTTTCCCCACCTCTGATTCCCCGCCTCTGTTTCCCCATATCTAATTCCCCACCTCTGATGCCCCAACTCTGATTCCCCGCCTCTGATTCCCCAGCTCTGATTCCCCGCCTCTGATTCCCTGCATCCGATTCCCCATGTCTGATTCCCCGCCTCTGTTTCCCCGCCTTTGATTCCCCGCCTCTGTTTCCCAATATCTGATTCCCCGCCTCTGATTCCCCAGCTCTGATTCCCTGCCTCTGATTCCCCGCGTTCTATTCCCTGCCTCTGATTCCCCGCCTGTGATTCCCAATCTCTGATTCACCACCTCTGATTCCCCACCTCTGATTCCCCATATTTAATTCCCCGCCTCTGTTTGCCCGCCTCTGATTCCCCGCCTCTGTTTCCCCATATCTGATTCCCCGCCTCTGAATCCCCAACTCTGATTCCCTGCCTCTGATTCACCAGCTCTGATTCCCCGCCTTTGATTCCCCCCGTCTGATTCCCAGCCTCTGAATCCCCGTGTCTGATTTCCTGCCTCAGATTCCCCGCCTCTGATTCCCCATCTCTGATTCACCGCCTCTGATTCCCCACCTCTGATTCCCCATTTCTGATTCCGCACATCTGATTCCCTGCCTCTGATTCCCCGACTCTGATTCCCCACCTCTGATTCCCCAGCTCTGATTCCCCGCCTCTGATTCCCCGCGTCTGATTCTCTGCCTCTGATTCCCCGCCTCTGATTCCCCATCTCTGATTCCCCACCTCTGATTCCCCGTGTCTGATTCCCTGCCTCTGATTCCCCGCCTCTGATTCCCCGCCTCTGATTCCCTGCCACTGATTCCCCGCCCCTGATTCCCCACCTCTGATTCCCCATATCTTATTCCCCGCCTCCGTTTCCCCCCCTCTGATTCCCAGCCTCTGATTCCCCATATCTGATTCCCTGCCTCTGATTCCCCATATCTGATTCCCCGCCTCTATTTCCCCATATCTGCTTCGCCGCCTCTGATTCCCCAACTCTGATTCCCCGCCTCTGATTCCCCATCTCTGATTTCCCGCCTCTGATTCCTGGCATCCGATTCCCTGCCTCTGATTCCCCGCCTCTGATTCCCCATCTCTGATTCCCCGCCTCTGATTCCCCGTGTCTGATTCCCTGCCTCTGATTCCCCGCCTCTGATTCCCCGCGTCTGATTCCCTGCCACTGATTCCCTGCCCCTGATTCCCCACCTCTGATTCCCCATATCTGATTCCCCGCCTCTGTTTTCCCGCCTCTGATTCCCTGCCTCTGATTCCCCATATCTGATTCCTCGCCTCTGATTCCCCAACTCTGATTCCCCGCCTCTGATTCCCCAGCTCTGAATCCCCGCCTCTGATTCCCCACGTCTGATTCCCTGCCTCTGATTCCCCGCCTCTGATTCCCCATCTGTGATTCACAACCTCTGATGCCCCACCTCTGATTCCCCATATCTGATTCCCCGCCTCTGTTTCCCCGCCTCTGATTCCCCGCCTCTGATTCCCCATATCTGATTCCCCGCCTCTGATTGCCCACCTCTGATTCCTCGCATCTGATTCCCTGCCTCTGATTCACCGCCTCTGATTCCCCATCTCTGATTCACCACCTCTGATTCCCGGCCTCTGATTCCCCATCTCTGATTCCCCGCCTCTGATTCCCCAGCTCTGATTCCCCGCCTCTGATTCCCGGCATCCGATTCCCCATATCTGATTCCCCGCCTCTGTTTCCCCACCTCTGATTCCCCATCTCTGATTCCCCATATCTGATTCCCCGCCTCTGTTACCCCGCCTCTGATTCCCCGCCTCTGATTCCCCATATCTGATTCCCTGCCTCTGATTCCCCAACTCTGATTCCCCGACTCTGATTCCCCAGCTCTGAATCCCCGCCTCTGATTCCCCGCGTCTGATTCCCTGCCTCTGATTCCCCGCCTTGATTCCCCATCTCTGATTCACAACCTCTGATTCCCCACCTCTGATTCCCCATATCTGATTCACCGCCTCTGTTTCCCCGCCTCTGATTCCCCGCCTCTGATTCCCCATATCTGATTCCCCAGCTCTGATTGCCCACCTCTGATTCCCCGCCTCTGATTCGCCAGCTCTGATTCCCCGCCTCTGAATCCCCGCATCTGATTCCCTGCCTCTGATTCCCCGCCTCTGATTCCCCATCTCTGATTCACCGCCTTTGATTCGCCACCTCTGATTCCCCATATCTGATTCCCCACCTCTGTTTCCCCGCCTCTGATTCCCCGCCTCTGATTCTCCATATCTCATTCCCCGCCTCTGAATCCCCATCTCTGATTCCCGGACTCTGATTCCCCACCTCTGATTCCCGGCCTCTTATTCCCAGCATCTGATTCCCGGCCTCTGATTCCCGGCCTCTGATTCCCCGCTTCTGATTCTGATACCCTGCCTCTGATTACCCATCTCTGATTCCGCACATCTGATTCCCTGCCTCTGATTCCCCACCTCTGATTCCCCATATCTGATTCCCCGCCTCTGTTTCCCCACCTCTGATTCCCCGCCTCTGTTTCCCCATATCTAATTCCCCACCTCTGATGCCCCAACTCTGATTCCCCGCCTCTGATTCCCCAGCTCTGATTCCCCGCCTCTGATTCCCCGCATCCGATTCCCCATGTCTGATTCCCCGCCTCTGTTTCCCCGCCTTTGATTCCCCGCCTCTGTTTCCCCATATCTGATTCCCCGCCTCTGATTCCCCAGCTCTGATTCCCTGCCTCTGATTCCCCGCGTTCTATTCCCTGCCTCTGATTCCCCGCCTGTGATTCCCAATCTCTGATTCACCACCTCTGATTCCCCACCTCTGATTCCCCATATTTAATTCCCCGCCTCTGTTTGCCCGCCTCTGATTCCCCGCCTCTGTTTCCCCATATCTGATTCCCCGCCTCTGAATCCCCAACTCTGATTCCCTGCCTCTGATTCACCAGCTCTGATTCCCCGCCTTTGATTCCCCCCGTCTGATTCCCAGCCTCTGAATCCCCGTGTCTGATTTCCTGCCTCAGATTCCCCGCCTCTGATTCCCCATCTCTGATTCACCGCCTCTGATTCCCCACCTCTGATTCCCCATTTCTGATTCCGCACATCTGATTCCCTGCCTCTGATTCCCCGACTCTGATTCCCCACCTCTGATTCCCCAGCTCTGATTCCCCGCCTCTGATTCCCCGCGTCTGATTCCCTGCCTCTGATTCCCCGCCTCTGATTCCCCATCTCTGATTCCCCACCTCTGATTCCCCGTGTCTGATTCCCTGCCTCTGATTCCCCGCCTCTGATTCCCCGCCTCTGATTCCCTGCCACTGATTCCCCGCCCATGATTCCCCACCTCTGATTCCCCATATCTTATTCCCCGCCTCTGTTTCCCCCCCTCTGATTCCCAGCCTCTGATTCCCCATATCTGATTCCCTGCCTCTGATTCCCCATATCTGATTCCCCGCCTCTATTTCCCCATATCTGCTTCGCCGCCTCTGATTCCCCAACTCTGATTCCCCGCCTCTGATTCCCCATCTCTGATTTCCCGCCTCTGATTCCTGGCATCCGATTCCCTGCCTCTGATTCCCCGCCTCTGATTCCCCATCTCTGATTCCCCGCCTCTGATTCCCCGTGTCTGATTCCCTGCCTCTGATTCCCCGCCTCTGATTCCCCGCGTCTGATTCCCTGCCACTGATTCCCTGCCCCTGATTCCCCACCTCTGATTCCCCATATCTGATTCCCCGCCTCTGTTTTCCCGCCTCTGATTCCCTGCCTCTGATTCCCCATATCTGATTCCTCGCCTCTGATTCCCCAACTCTGATTCCCCGCCTCTGATTCCCCAGCTCTGAATCCCCGCCTCTGATTCCCCACGTCTGATTCCCTGCCTCTGATTCCCCGCCTCTGATTCCCCATCTGTGATTCACAACCTCTGATGCCCCACCTCTGATTCCCCATATCTGATTCCCCGCCTCTGTTTCCCCGCCTCTGATTCCCCGCCTCTGATTCCCCATATCTGATTCCCCGCCTCTGATTGCCCACCTCTGATTCCTCGCATCTGATTCCCTGCCTCTGATTCACCGCCTCTGATTCCCCATCTCTGATTCACCACCTCTGATTCCCGGCCTCTGATTCCCCATCTCTGATTCCCCGCCTTTGATTCCCCAGCTCTGATTCCCCGCCTCTGATTCCCGGCATCCGATTCCCCATATCTGATTCCCCGCCTCTGTTTCCCCACCTCTGATTCCCCGCCTCTGTTTCCCCATATCTGATTCCCCACCTCTGATTCCCAACTATGATTCCCTGCCTCTGATTCCCCAGCTCTGATTCCCTGCATCTGATTCCCTGCGTTCTATTCCCTGGCTCTGATTCCCCACCTGTGATTCCCCATCACTGATTCACCACCTCTGATTCCCCACCTCTGATTCCCCATATCTAATTCCCCGCCTCTGTTTGCCCGCCTCTGATTCCCCGCCTCTGTTTCCCCATATCTGATTCCCCATCTCTGAATCCCCAACTCTGATTCCCTGCCTCTGATTCCCCAGCTCTGATTCCCCGCCTTTGATTCCCCCCGTCTGATTCCCAGCCTCTGAATCCCCGTGTCTGATTTCCTGCCTCTGATTCCCCGCCTCTGATTCCCCATCTCTGATTCCTCTGATTCCCCACATCTGATTCCCCATCTCTGATTCCGCACATCCGATTCCCTGCCTCTGATTCCCCAACTCTGATTCCCCACCTCTGATTCCCCAGCTCTGATTCCCCGCCTCAGATTCCCCGCGTCTGATTCCCTGCCTCTGATTCCCCGCCTCTGATTCCCCATCTCTGATTCCCCACCTCTGATTCCCCGTGTCTGATTCCCTGCCTCTGATTCCCCGCCTCTGAATCCCAGCCTCTGATTCCCCATATCTGATTCCCCGCCTCTGATTCCCTGCCTCTGATTCCCCAGCTCTGATTCCCCGCCTTTGATTCCCCCCGTCTGATTCCCAGCCTCTGAATCCCCGTGTCTGATTTCCTGCCTCTGATTGCCCACCTCTGATTCCTCGCATCTGATTCCCTGCCTCTGATTCACCGCCTCTGATTCCCCATCTCTGATTCACCACCTCTGATTCCCGGCCTCTGATTCCCCATCTCTGATTCCCCGCCTCTGATTCCCCATCTCTGATTCACCACCTCTGATTCCCGGCCTCTGATTCCCCATCTCTGATTCCCCGCCTCTGATTCCCCAGCTCTGATTCCCCGCCTCTGATTCCCGGCATCCGATTCCCCATATCTGATTCCCCGCCTCTGTTTCCCCACCTCTGATTCCCCATCTCTGATTCCCCATATCTGATTCCCCGCCTCTGTTACCCCGCCTCTGATTCCCCGCCTCTGATTCCCCATATCTGATTCCCTGCCTCTGATTCCCCAACTCTGATTCCCCGACTCTGATTCCCCAGCTCTGAATCCCCGCCTCTGATTCCCCGCGTCTGATTCCCTGCCTCTGATTCCCCGCCTTGATTCCCCATCTCTGATTCACAACCTCTGATTCCCCACCTCTGATTCCCCATATCTGATTCACCGCCTCTGTTTCCCCGCCTCTGATTCCCCGCCTCTGATTCCCCATATCTGATTCCCCAGCTCTGATTGCCCACCTCTGATTCCCCGCCTCTGATTCGCCAGCTCTGATTCCCCGCCTCTGAATCCCCGCATCTGATTCCCTGCCTCTGATTCCCCGCCTCTGATTCCCCATCTCTGATTCACCGCCTTTGATTCGCCACCTCTGATTCCCCATATCTGATTCCCCACCTCTGTTTCCCCGCCTCTGATTCCCCGCCTCTGATTCTCCATATCTCATTCCCCGCCTCTGAATCCCCATCTCTGATTCCCGGACTCTGATTCCCCACCTCTGATTCCCGGCCTCTTATTCCCAGCATCTGATTCCCGGCCTCTGATTCCCGGCCTCTGATTCCCCGCTTCTGATTCTGATACCCTGCCTCTGATTACCCATCTCTGATTCCGCACATCTGATTCCCTGCCTCTGATTCCCCACCTCTGATTCCCCATATCTGATTCCCCGCCTCTGTTTCCCCACCTCTGATTCCCCGCCTCTGTTTCCCCATATCTAATTCCCCACCTCTGATGCCCCAACTCTGATTCCCCGCCTCTGATTCCCCAGCTCTGATTCCCCGCCTCTGATTCCCCGCATCCGATTCCCCATGTCTGATTCCCCGCCTCTGTTTCCCCGCCTTTGATTCCCCGCCTCTGTTTCCCCATATCTGATTCCCCGCCTCTGATTCCCCAGCTCTGATTCCCTGCCTCTGATTCCCCGCGTTCTATTCCCTGCCTCTGATTCCCCGCCTGTGATTCCCAATCTCTGATTCACCACCTCTGATTCCCCACCTCTGATTCCCCATATTTAATTCCCCGCCTCTGTTTGCCCGCCTCTGATTCCCCGCCTCTGTTTCCCCATATCTGATTCCCCGCCTCTGAATCCCCAACTCTGATTCCCTGCCTCTGATTCACCAGCTCTGATTCCCCGCCTTTGATTCCCCCCGTCTGATTCCCAGCCTCTGAATCCCCGTGTCTGATTTCCTGCCTCAGATTCCCCGCCTCTGATTCCCCATCTCTGATTCACCGCCTCTGATTCCCCACCTCTGATTCCCCATTTCTGATTCCGCACATCTGATTCCCTGCCTCTGATTCCCCGACTCTGATTCCCCACCTCTGATTCCCCAGCTCTGATTCCCCGCCTCTGATTCCCCGCGTCTGATTCCCTGCCTCTGATTCCCCGCCTCTGATTCCCCATCTCTGATTCCCCACCTCTGATTCCCCGTGTCTGATTCCCTGCCTCTGATTCCCCGCCTCTGATTCCCCGCCTCTGATTCCCTGCCACTGATTCCCCGCCCATGATTCCCCACCTCTGATTCCCCATATCTTATTCCCCGCCTCTGTTTCCCCCCCTCTGATTCCCAGCCTCTGATTCCCCATATCTGATTCCCTGCCTCTGATTCCCCATATCTGATTCCCCGCCTCTATTTCCCCATATCTGCTTCGCCGCCTCTGATTCCCCAACTCTGATTCCCCGCCTCTGATTCCCCATCTCTGATTTCCCGCCTCTGATTCCTGGCATCCGATTCCCTGCCTCTGATTCCCCGCCTCTGATTCCCCATCTCTGATTCCCCGCCTCTGATTCCCCGTGTCTGATTCCCTGCCTCTGATTCCCCGCCTCTGATTCCCCGCGTCTGATTCCCTGCCACTGATTCCCTGCCCCTGATTCCCCACCTCTGATTCCCCATATCTGATTCCCCGCCTCTGTTTTCCCGCCTCTGATTCCCTGCCTCTGATTCCCCATATCTGATTCCTCGCCTCTGATTCCCCAACTCTGATTCCCCGCCTCTGATTCCCCAGCTCTGAATCCCCGCCTCTGATTCCCCACGTCTGATTCCCTGCCTCTGATTCCCCGCCTCTGATTCCCCATCTGTGATTCACAACCTCTGATGCCCCACCTCTGATTCCCCATATCTGATTCCCCGCCTCTGTTTCCCCGCCTCTGATTCCCCGCCTCTGATTCCCCATATCTGATTCCCCGCCTCTGATTGCCCACCTCTGATTCCTCGCATCTGATTCCCTGCCTCTGATTCACCGCCTCTGATTCCCCATCTCTGATTCACCACCTCTGATTCCCGGCCTCTGATTCCCCATCTCTGATTCCCCGCCTTTGATTCCCCAGCTCTGATTCCCCGCCTCTGATTCCCGGCATCCGATTCCCCATATCTGATTCCCCGCCTCTGTTTCCCCACCTCTGATTCCCCGCCTCTGTTTCCCCATATCTGATTCCCCACCTCTGATTCCCAACTATGATTCCCTGCCTCTGATTCCCCAGCTCTGATTCCCTGCATCTGATTCCCTGCGTTCTATTCCCTGGCTCTGATTCCCCACCTGTGATTCCCCATCACTGATTCACCACCTCTGATTCCCCACCTCTGATTCCCCATATCTAATTCCCCGCCTCTGTTTGCCCGCCTCTGATTCCCCGCCTCTGTTTCCCCATATCTGATTCCCCATCTCTGAATCCCCAACTCTGATTCCCTGCCTCTGATTCCCCAGCTCTGATTCCCCGCCTTTGATTCCCCCCGTCTGATTCCCAGCCTCTGAATCCCCGTGTCTGATTTCCTGCCTCTGATTCCCCGCCTCTGATTCCCCATCTCTGATTCCTCTGATTCCCCACATCTGATTCCCCATCTCTGATTCCGCACATCCGATTCCCTGCCTCTGATTCCCCAACTCTGATTCCCCACCTCTGATTCCCCAGCTCTGATTCCCCGCCTCAGATTCCCCGCGTCTGATTCCCTGCCTCTGATTCCCCGCCTCTGATTCCCCATCTCTGATTCCCCACCTCTGATTCCCCGTGTCTGATTCCCTGCCTCTGATTCCCCGCCTCTGAATCCCAGCCTCTGATTCCCCATATCTGATTCCCCGCCTCTGATTCCCTGCCTCTGATTCCCCAGCTCTGATTCCCCGCCTTTGATTCCCCCCGTCTGATTCCCAGCCTCTGAATCCCCGTGTCTGATTTCCTGCCTCTGATTCCCCGCCTCTGATTCCCCATCTCTGATTCACCGCTTCTGATTCCCCATCTCTGATTCCCCACCTCTGATTCCCCGTGTCTGATTCCCTGCCTCTGATTCCCCGCCTCTGAATCCCAGCCTCTGATTCCCCATATCTGATTCCCCGCCTCTGATTCCCTGCCTCTGATTCCCCAGCTCTGATTCCCCGCCTTTGATTCCCCCCGTCTGATTCCCAGCCTCTGAATCCCCGTGTCTGATTTCCTGCCTCTGATTCCCCGCCTCTGATTCCCCATCTCTGATTCACCGCCTCTGATTCCCCTTCTCTGATTCCCCACCTCTGATTTCCCATATCTGATTCCCTGCCTCTGTTTCCCCGCCTCTGATTCCCCACCTCTGTTTCCCCATATCTGATTCCCCGCCTCTGATTCCCCAACTCTAATACCCCGCCTCTGATTCCCCAGCTCTGATTCCCCGCCTCTGATTCCCCGCATCTGATTCCCTGCCTCTGATTCCCCGCCTCTGATTCCAGGCCTCTGATTCCCAGCATCTGATTCCGGCCTCTGATTCCCGGCCTCTGATTCCCTGCTTCTGATTCTGATTCCCTGCCTCTGATTCCCCATCTCTGATTCCGCACATCTGATTCCTTGCCTCTGATTCCCCACCTCTGATTCCCCATATCTGATTCCCCGACTGGGTTTCCCCGCCTCTGATTCCCCGCCTCTGTTTCCCAATATCTAAGTCCCCGCCTCTGATTCCCCAAATCTGATTCCCCACCTCCGATTCCCCAGCTCTGATTCCCCGCCTCTGATTCCCCGCATCTGATTCCCTGCATCTGATTCCAAGCCTCTGATTCCCTGCCTCTGATTCCCAACCTCTGATTCCCCACCTCTGATTCCCCATATCTGATTCCCCGCCTCTGTTTCCCCGCCTCGGATTCCCCGCCTCTGTTTCCCCATATCTGATTCCCGGCCTCTGATTCCCCATCTCTGATTCCCCACCTCTGATTCCCCGTGTCTGATTCCCTGCCTCTGATTCCCCGCCTCTGATTCCCCGCCTCTGTTTCCCCATATCTAATTCCCCACCTCTGATGCCCCAACTCTGATTCCCCGCCTCTGATACCCCAGCTCTGATTCCCCACCTCTGATTCTCCGCATCCGTTTCCCCATGTCTGATTCCCCGCCTCTGATTCCCCGCGTCTGATTCCCCGCCTCTGTTTCCCCACCTTTGATTCCCCGCCTCTGTTTCCCCATATCTGATTCCCCGCCTCTGTTTCCCCGCCTTTGATTCCCCGCCTCTGTTTCCCCATATCTGATTCCCCGCCTCTGATTCCCAACTATGATTCCCCGCCTCTGATTCCCCAGCTCTGATTCCCTTCGTCTGATTCCCTGCGTTCTATTCCCTGCCTCTGATTCCCCACCTGTGATTCCCCATCACTGATTCACCACCTCTGATTCCCCACCTCTGATTCCCCATATCTAATTCCCCGCCTCTGTTTGCCCGCCTCTGATTCCCCGCCTCTGTTTCCCCATATCTGATTCCCCGTCTCTGAATCCCCAACTCTGATTCCCTGCCTCTGATTCCCCAGCTCTGATTCTTCGCCTTTGATTCCCCCCGTCTGATTCCCAGCCTCTGAATCCCCGTGTCTGATTTCCTGCCTCTGATTCCCCGCCTCTGATTCCCCATCTCTGATTCCTCTGATTCCCCACATCTGATTCCCCATCTCTGATTCCGCACATCCGATTCCCTGCCTCTGATTCCCCAACTCTGATTCCCCACCTCTGATTCCCCAGCTCTGATTCCCCGACTCAGATTCCCCGCGTCTGATTCCGTGCCTCTGATTCCCCGCATCTGATTCCCCATCTCTGATTCCCCACCTCTGATTCCCCGTGTCTGATTCCCTGCCTCTGATTCCCCGCCTCTGAATCCCAGCCTCTGATTCCCCATATCTGATTCCCCGCCTCTGATTCCCTGCCTCTGATTCCCCAGCTCTGATTCCCCGCCTTTGATTCCCCCCGTCTGATTCCCAGCCTCTGAATCCCCGTGTCTGATTTCCTGCCTCTGATTCCCCGCCTCTGATTCCCCATTTCTGATTCACCGCCTCTGATTCCCCATCTCTGATTCCCCACCTCTGATTCCCCGTGTCTGATTCCCTGCCTCTGATTCCCCGCCTCTGAATCCCAGCCTCTGATTCCCCATATCTGATTCCCCGCCTCTGATTCCCTGCCTCTGATTCCCCAGCTCTGATTCCCCGCCTTTGATTCCCCCCGTCTGATTCCCAGCCTCTGAATCCCCGTGTCTGATTTCCTGCCTCTGATTCCCCGCCTCTGATTCCCCATCTCTGATTCACCGCCTCTGATTCCCCTTCTCTGATTCCCCACCTCTGATTCCCCATATCTGATTCCCTGCCTCTGTTTCCCCGCCTCTGATTCCCCACCTCTGTTTCCCCATATCTGATTCCCCGCCTCTGATTCCCCAACTCTAATACCCCGCCTCTGATTCCCCAGCTCTGATTCCCCGCCTCTGATTCCCCGCATCTGATTCCCTGCCTCTGATTCCCCGCCTCTGATTCCAGGCCTCTGATTCCCAGAATCTGATTCCGGCCTCTGATTCCCGGCCTCTGATTCCCTGCTTCTGATTCTGATTCCCTGCCTCTGATTCCCCATCTCTGATTCCGCACATCTGATTCCTTGCCTGTGATTCCCCACCTCTGATTCCCCATATCTGATTCCCCGACTGGGTTTCCCCGCCTCTGATTCCCCGCCTCTGTTTCCCAATATCTAAGTCCCCGCCTCTGATTCCCCAAATCTGATTCCCCACCTCTGATTCCCCAGCTCTGATTCCCCGCATCTGATTCCCCGCATCTGATTCCCTGCATCTGATTCCAAGCCTCTGATTCCCTGCCTCTGATTCCCAACCTCTGATTCCCCACCTCTGATTCCCCATATCTGATTCCCCGCCTCTGTTTCCCCGCCTCGGATTCCCCGCCTCTGTTTCCCCATATCTGATTCCCGGCCTCTGATTCCCCGCCTCTGATTCCCTGCCTCTGATTCCCTGCCTCTGATTCCCCATCTCCGATACCGCACATCTGATTCCCTTCCTCTGATTCCCCGCCTCTGATTCCCCGCCTCTGATTCCCTGCCTCTGATTCCCAACCTCGGATTCCCCACCTCTGATTCCCCATATCTGATTCCCCGCCTCTGTTTCCCCGCCTCTGATTCCCCGCCTCTGATTCCCAACTCTGATTCCCCGCCTCTGATTCCCCAGCTCTGATTCCCCGTGTTTGATTCCCTGCCTCTGATTCCCTGCCCTAATTCCCCATCTCTGTTTCACCGCCTTTGATTCGCCACCTCTGATTCCCCATATCTGATTCCCCGACTCTGATTCCCTGCCTCTGATTCCCAACCTCTGATTCCACACCTCTGATTCCCCATATCTGATTCCCCGCCTCTATTTCCCCATATCTGATTCCCCGCCTCTGATTCCCCAACTCTGATTCCCCGCCTCTGATTCCCCAGCTCTGATTCCCCGACTCTGATTCCCGGAGTCCGATTCCCTGCCTCTGATTCCCCGCCTCTGATTCCCCGCCTCTGATTCCCTGCCACTGATTCCCTGCCCCTGATTCCCCAATTCTGATTCCCCATATCTGATTCCCCGCCTCTGTTTCCCCGCCTCTGATTCCCCGCCTCTGATTCCCCATATCTGATTCCCTGCCTCTGTTTCCCCGCCTCTGATTCCCCATATGTGATTCCCCACCTCTGTTTCCACGCCTCTGATTCCCCGCCTCTGTTTCTCCATCTCTGATTCACCGCCTTTGATTCACCACCTCTGATTCCCCATATCTGATTCCCCATATCTGATTCCCCACCTCTGTTTCCCCGCCTCTGATTCCCCGACTCTGATTCTCCATATCTCATTCCCCGCCTCTGAATCCCCATCTCTGATTCCCGGACTCTGATTCCCCACCTCTGATTCCCGGCCTCTTATTCCCAGCATCTGATTCCCGGCCTCTGATTCCCGGCCTCTGATTCCCCGCTTCTGATTCTGATTCCCTGCCTCTGATTCCCCATCTCTGATTCCGCACATCTGATTCCCTGCCTCTGATTCCCCACCTATGATTCCCCATATCTGATTCCCCGCCTCTGTTTCCCCGCATCTGATTCCCCGCCTCTGTTTCCCCATATCTAATTCCCCACCTCTGATGCCCCAACTCTGATTCCCCGCCTCTGATACCCCAGCTCTGATTCCCCACCTCTGATTCTCCGCATCCGTTTCCCCATGTCTGATTCCCCGCCTCTGATTCCCCGCGTCTGATTCCCTGCCTCTGATTCCCCGCCTCTGATTCCCCATCTCTGATTCCCCACCTCTGATTCCCCGCCTCTGAATCCCCGCCTCTGATTCCCCGCCTCTGATTCCCTGCCACTGATTACCCGCCCCTGATTCCCCACCTCTGATTCCCCATATCGTATTCCCCGCCTCTGTTTCCCCCCCTCTGATTCCCAGCCTCTGATTCCCCATATCTGATTCCCCGCCTCTGATTCCCCATATCTGATTCCCCGCCTCTATTTCCCCATATCTTATTCGCCGCCTCTGATTCCCAAACTCTGATTCCCCGCCTCTGATTCCCCAGCTCTGATTTCCCGCCTCTGATTTCCGGCATCCGATTCCCTGCCTCTGATTCCCCGCCTCTGATTCCCCATCTCTGATTCCCCGCCTCTGATTCCCCGTGTCTGATTACCTGCCTCTGATTCCCCGCATCTGATTCCCCACGTCTGATTCCCTGCCACTGATTCCCTGCCCCTGATTCCCCACCTCTGATTCCCCATATCTGATTCCCCGCCTCTGTTTCCCCACCTCGGATTCCCCGCCTCTGTTACCCCATATCTGATTCCCCGCCTCTGATTCCCCAACTCTGATTCCCCTCCTCTAATTCGCCAGCTATGATTCCCCGCCTCTGATTCCCTGCGTCTGATTCCCTGCCTCTGATTCCCTGCCTCTGATTCCCAGCCTCTGATTCCCCTTCTCTGATTCACCACCTCTGAATCCCCACCTCTGATTACCCATCTCTGATTCCGCACATCCGATTCCCTGCCTCTGATTCCCCGCCTCTGATTCCCCGCCTCTGATTCGCAACCTCTAATTCCCCACCTCTGATTCCCCATATCTGATTCCCCGCCTCAGTTTCCCTGCATCTGATTCCCGGCCTCTGTTTCCCCATATCTGATTCCCCTCCTCTGATTCCCCAACTCTGATTCCCCGCCTCTGATTCCCCAGCTCTGATTCCCCGCCTTTTATTCCCGGCCTCTGATTCCCTGCCACTGATTCCCCGCCCCTGATTCCCCACCTCTGATTCCCCATATCTGATTCCCCGCCTCTGTTTCCCCAGCTCTGATTCCCCACCTCTGATTCCCCAGCTCTGATTCCCTGCCACTTATTCCCCGCCCCTGATTCCCCACCTCTGATTCCCCATATCTGATTCCCCGCCTCTGTTTCCCTTAGCTCTGATTCCCTGCCTCTGATTCCCTGCCCTGATTCCCCATCTCTGTTTCACCGCCTTTGATTCGCCACCTCTGATTCCCCATATCTGATTCCCCGCCTCTGTTTCCCCGCCTCTGATTCCCTGCCTCTGATTCCCAACCTCTGATTCCACACCTCTGATTCCCCATATCTGATTCCCCGCCTCTATTTCCCCATATCTGATTCCCCGCCTCTGATTCCCCAACTCTGATTCCCCGCCTCTGATTCCCCAGCTCTGATACCCCGCCTCTGATTCCCGGCGTCCGATTCACTGCCTCTGATTCCCCGCCTCTGATTCCCCATCTCTGATTCCCCGCTTCTGATTCCCCGTGTCTGATTCCCTGCCTCTGATTCCCCGCCCGAGATTCCCCGCCTCTGATTCCCTGCCACTGATTCCCTGCCCCTGATTCCCCACCTCTGATTCCCCATATCTGATTCCCCGCCTCTGTTTCCCCACCTCTGATTCCCCGCCTCTGATTCCCCATATCTGATTCCCTGCCTCTGATTCCCCAACTCTGATTGCCCGACTCTGATTCCCCAGCTCTGAATCCCCGCCTCTGATTCCCCGCGTCTGATTCCCTGCCTCTGATTCCCCGCCTCTGATTCCCCATCTCTGATTCCCCGCCTCTGATTCCCCGTGTCTGATTCCCTGCCTCTGATTCCCCGCCTGTGATTCCCCGCCTCTGATTCCCTGCCACTGATTCCCTGCCCCTGATTCCCCACCTCTGATTCCCCATATCTGATTCCCCGCCTCTGTTTCCCCGCCTCTGATTCCCCGCCTCTGTTTCCCTTAGCTCTGATTCCCTGTCTCTGATTCCCTGCCCTGATTCCCCATCTCTGTTTCACCGCCTTTGATTCGCCACCTCTGATTCCCCATATCTGATTCCCCGCCTCTGTTTCCCCGCCTCTGATTCCCTGCCTCTGATTCCCAACCTCTGATTCCACACCTCTGATTCCCCATATCTGATTCCGCGCCTCTATTTCCCCATATCTGATTCCTCGCCTCTGATTCCCCAACTCTGATTCCCCGCCTCTGATTCCCCAGCTCTGATTCCCCGCCTCTGATTCCCGGCGTCCGATTCACTGCCTCTGATTCCCCGCCTCTGATTCCCCATCTCTGATTCCCCGCCTCTGATTCCCCGTGTCTGATTCCCTGCCTCTGATTCCCCGCCTGTGATTCCCCGCCTGTGATTCCCTGCCACTGATTCCCTGCCCCTGATTCCCCACCTCTGATTCCCCATATCTGATTCCCCGCCTCTGTTACCCCGCCTCTGATTCCCCGCCTCTGATTCCCCATATCTGATTCCCTGCCTCTGATTCCCCAACTCTGATTCCCCGACTCTGATTCCCCAGCTCTGAATCCCCGCCTCTGATTCCCCGCGTCTGATTCCCTGCCTCTGATTCCCCGCCTTGATTCCCCATCTCTGATTCACAACCTCTGATTCCCCACCTCTGATTCCCCATATCTGATTCACCGCCTCTGTTTCCCCGCCTCTGATTCCCCGCCTCTGATTCCCCATATCTGATTCCCCAGCTCTGATTGCCCACCTCTGATTCCCCGCCTCTGATTCGCCAGCTCTGATTCCCCGCCTCTGAATCCCCGCATCTGATTCCCTGCCTCTGATTCCCCGCCTCTGATTCCCCATCTCTGATTCACCGCCTTTGATTCGCCACCTCTGATTCCCCATATCTGATTCCCCACCTCTGTTTCCCCGCCTCTGATTCCCCGCCTCTGATTCTCCATATCTCATTCCCCGCCTCTGAATCCCCATCTCTGATTCCCGGACTCTGATTCCCCACCTCTGATTCCCGGCCTCTTATTCCCAGCATCTGATTCCCGGCCTCTGATTCCCGGCCTCTGATTCCCCGCTTCTGATTCTGATACCCTGCCTCTGATTACCCATCTCTGATTCCGCACATCTGATTCCCTGCCTCTGATTCCCCACCTCTGATTCCCCATATCTGATTCCCCGCCTCTGTTTCCCCACCTCTGATTCCCCGCCTCTGTTTCCCCATATCTAATTCCCCACCTCTGATGCCCCAACTCTGATTCCCCGCCTCTGATTCCCCAGCTCTGATTCCCCGCCTCTGATTCCCTGCATCCGATTCCCCATGTCTGATTCCCCGCCTCTGTTTCCCCGCCTTTGATTCCCCGCCTCTGTTTCCCAATATCTGATTCCCCGCCTCTGATTCCCCAGCTCTGATTCCCTGCCTCTGATTCCCCGCGTTCTATTCCCTGCCTCTGATTCCCCGCCTGTGATTCCCAATCTCTGATTCACCACCTCTGATTCCCCACCTCTGATTCCCCATATTTAATTCCCCGCCTCTGTTTGCCCGCCTCTGATTCCCCGCCTCTGTTTCCCCATATCTGATTCCCCGCCTCTGAATCCCCAACTCTGATTCCCTGCCTCTGATTCACCAGCTCTGATTCCCCGCCTTTGATTCCCCCCGTCTGATTCCCAGCCTCTGAATCCCCGTGTCTGATTTCCTGCCTCAGATTCCCCGCCTCTGATTCCCCATCTCTGATTCACCGCCTCTGATTCCCCACCTCTGATTCCCCATTTCTGATTCCGCACATCTGATTCCCTGCCTCTGATTCCCCGACTCTGATTCCCCACCTCTGATTCCCCAGCTCTGATTCCCCGCCTCTGATTCCCCGCGTCTGATTCTCTGCCTCTGATTCCCCGCCTCTGATTCCCCATCTCTGATTCCCCACCTCTGATTCCCCGTGTCTGATTCCCTGCCTCTGATTCCCCGCCTCTGATTCCCCGCCTCTGATTCCCTGCCACTGATTCCCCGCCCCTGATTCCCCACCTCTGATTCCCCATATCTTATTCCCCGCCTCCGTTTCCCCCCCTCTGATTCCCAGCCTCTGATTCCCCATATCTGATTCCCTGCCTCTGATTCCCCATATCTGATTCCCCGCCTCTATTTCCCCATATCTGCTTCGCCGCCTCTGATTCCCCAACTCTGATTCCCCGCCTCTGATTCCCCATCTCTGATTTCCCGCCTCTGATTCCTGGCATCCGATTCCCTGCCTCTGATTCCCCGCCTCTGATTCCCCATCTCTGATTCCCCGCCTCTGATTCCCCGTGTCTGATTCCCTGCCTCTGATTCCCCGCCTCTGATTCCCCGCGTCTGATTCCCTGCCACTGATTCCCTGCCCCTGATTCCCCACCTCTGATTCCCCATATCTGATTCCCCGCCTCTGTTTTCCCGCCTCTGATTCCCTGCCTCTGATTCCCCATATCTGATTCCTCGCCTCTGATTCCCCAACTCTGATTCCCCGCCTCTGATTCCCCAGCTCTGAATCCCCGCCTCTGATTCCCCACGTCTGATTCCCTGCCTCTGATTCCCCGCCTCTGATTCCCCATCTGTGATTCACAACCTCTGATGCCCCACCTCTGATTCCCCATATCTGATTCCCCGCCTCTGTTTCCCCGCCTCTGATTCCCCGCCTCTGATTCCCCATATCTGATTCCCCGCCTCTGATTGCCCACCTCTGATTCCTCGCATCTGATTCCCTGCCTCTGATTCACCGCCTCTGATTCCCCATCTCTGATTCACCACCTCTGATTCCCGGCCTCTGATTCCCCATCTCTGATTCCCCGCCTCTGATTCCCCAGCTCTGATTCCCCGCCTCTGATTCCCGGCATCCGATTCCCCATATCTGATTCCCCGCCTCTGTTTCCCCACCTCTGATTCCCCATCTCTGATTCCCCATATCTGATTCCCCGCCTCTGTTACCCCGCCTCTGATTCCCCGCCTCTGATTCCCCATATCTGATTCCCTGCCTCTGATTCCCCAACTCTGATTCCCCGACTCTGATTCCCCAGCTCTGAATCCCCGCCTCTGATTCCCCGCGTCTGATTCCCTGCCTCTGATTCCCCGCCTTGATTCCCCATCTCTGATTCACAACCTCTGATTCCCCACCTCTGATTCCCCATATCTGATTCACCGCCTCTGTTTCCCCGCCTCTGATTCCCCGCCTCTGATTCCCCATATCTGATTCCCCAGCTCTGATTGCCCACCTCTGATTCCCCGCCTCTGATTCGCCAGCTCTGATTCCCCGCCTCTGAATCCCCGCATCTGATTCCCTGCCTCTGATTCCCCGCCTCTGATTCCCCATCTCTGATTCACCGCCTTTGATTCGCCACCTCTGATTCCCCATATCTGATTCCCCACCTCTGTTTCCCCGCCTCTGATTCCCCGCCTCTGATTCTCCATATCTCATTCCCCGCCTCTGAATCCCCATCTCTGATTCCCGGACTCTGATTCCCCACCTCTGATTCCCGGCCTCTTATTCCCAGCATCTGATTCCCGGCCTCTGATTCCCGGCCTCTGATTCCCCGCTTCTGATTCTGATACCCTGCCTCTGATTACCCATCTCTGATTCCGCACATCTGATTCCCTGCCTCTGATTCCCCACCTCTGATTCCCCATATCTGATTCCCCGCCTCTGTTTCCCCACCTCTGATTCCCCGCCTCTGTTTCCCCATATCTAATTCCCCACCTCTGATGCCCCAACTCTGATTCCCCGCCTCTGATTCCCCAGCTCTGATTCCCCGCCTCTGATTCCCCGCATCCGATTCCCCATGTCTGATTCCCCGCCTCTGTTTCCCCGCCTTTGATTCCCCGCCTCTGTTTCCCCATATCTGATTCCCCGCCTCTGATTCCCCAGCTCTGATTCCCTGCCTCTGATTCCCCGCGTTCTATTCCCTGCCTCTGATTCCCCGCCTGTGATTCCCAATCTCTGATTCACCACCTCTGATTCCCCACCTCTGATTCCCCATATTTAATTCCCCGCCTCTGTTTGCCCGCCTCTGATTCCCCGCCTCTGTTTCCCCATATCTGATTCCCCGCCTCTGAATCCCCAACTCTGATTCCCTGCCTCTGATTCACCAGCTCTGATTCCCCGCCTTTGATTCCCCCCGTCTGATTCCCAGCCTCTGAATCCCCGTGTCTGATTTCCTGCCTCAGATTCCCCGCCTCTGATTCCCCATCTCTGATTCACCGCCTCTGATTCCCCACCTCTGATTCCCCATTTCTGATTCCGCACATCTGATTCCCTGCCTCTGATTCCCCGACTCTGATTCCCCACCTCTGATTCCCCAGCTCTGATTCCCCGCCTCTGATTCCCCGCGTCTGATTCCCTGCCTCTGATTCCCCGCCTCTGATTCCCCATCTCTGATTCCCCACCTCTGATTCCCCGTGTCTGATTCCCTGCCTCTGATTCCCCGCCTCTGATTCCCCGCCTCTGATTCCCTGCCACTGATTCCCCGCCCATGATTCCCCACCTCTGATTCCCCATATCTTATTCCCCGCCTCTGTTTCCCCCCCTCTGATTCCCAGCCTCTGATTCCCCATATCTGATTCCCTGCCTCTGATTCCCCATATCTGATTCCCCGCCTCTATTTCCCCATATCTGCTTCGCCGCCTCTGATTCCCCAACTCTGATTCCCCGCCTCTGATTCCCCATCTCTGATTTCCCGCCTCTGATTCCTGGCATCCGATTCCCTGCCTCTGATTCCCCGCCTCTGATTCCCCATCTCTGATTCCCCGCCTCTGATTCCCCGTGTCTGATTCCCTGCCTCTGATTCCCCGCCTCTGATTCCCCGCGTCTGATTCCCTGCCACTGATTCCCTGCCCCTGATTCCCCACCTCTGATTCCCCATATCTGATTCCCCGCCTCTGTTTTCCCGCCTCTGATTCCCTGCCTCTGATTCCCCATATCTGATTCCTCGCCTCTGATTCCCCAACTCTGATTCCCCGCCTCTGATTCCCCAGCTCTGAATCCCCGCCTCTGATTCCCCACGTCTGATTCCCTGCCTCTGATTCCCCGCCTCTGATTCCCCATCTGTGATTCACAACCTCTGATGCCCCACCTCTGATTCCCCATATCTGATTCCCCGCCTCTGTTTCCCCGCCTCTGATTCCCCGCCTCTGATTCCCCATATCTGATTCCCCGCCTCTGATTGCCCACCTCTGATTCCTCGCATCTGATTCCCTGCCTCTGATTCACCGCCTCTGATTCCCCATCTCTGATTCACCACCTCTGATTCCCGGCCTCTGATTCCCCATCTCTGATTCCCCGCCTTTGATTCCCCAGCTCTGATTCCCCGCCTCTGATTCCCGGCATCCGATTCCCCATATCTGATTCCCCGCCTCTGTTTCCCCACCTCTGATTCCCCGCCTCTGTTTCCCCATATCTGATTCCCCACCTCTGATTCCCAACTATGATTCCCTGCCTCTGATTCCCCAGCTCTGATTCCCTGCATCTGATTCCCTGCGTTCTATTCCCTGGCTCTGATTCCCCACCTGTGATTCCCCATCACTGA
Organism: Narcine bancroftii; assembly: GCF_036971445.1. Classification (NCBI taxonomy): domain Eukaryota; kingdom Metazoa; phylum Chordata; class Chondrichthyes; order Torpediniformes; family Narcinidae; genus Narcine; species Narcine bancroftii. Next base: position 972,844 of record NW_027211798.1, on the reverse strand, counting down.
TTCACCACCTCTGATTCCCCACCTCTGATTCCCCATATCTAATTCCCCGCCTCTGTTTGCCCGCCTCTGATTCCCCGCCTCTGTTTCCCCATATCTGATTCCCCATCTCTGAATCCCCAACTCTGATTCCCTGCCTCTGATTCCCCAGCTCTGATTCCCCGCCTTTGATTCCCCCCGTCTGATTCCCAGCCTCTGAATCCCCGTGTCTGATTTCCTGCCTCTGATTCCCCGCCTCTGATTCCCCATCTCTGATTCCTCTGATTCCCCACATCTGATTCCCCATCTCTGATTCCGCACATCCGATTCCCTGCCTCTGATTCCCCAACTCTGATTCCCCACCTCTGATTCCCCAGCTCTGATTCCCCGCCTCAGATTCCCCGCGTCTGATTCCCTGCCTCTGATTCCCCGCCTCTGATTCCCCATCTCTGATTCCCCACCTCTGATTCCCCGTGTCTGATTCCCTGCCTCTGATTCCCCGCCTCTGAATCCCAGCCTCTGATTCCCCATATCTGATTCCCCGCCTCTGATTCCCTGCCTCTGATTCCCCAGCTCTGATTCCCCGCCTTTGATTCCCCCCGTCTGATTCCCAGCCTCTGAATCCCCGTGTCTGATTTCCTGCCTCTGATTGCCCACCTCTGATTCCTCGCATCTGATTCCCTGCCTCTGATTCACCGCCTCTGATTCCCCATCTCTGATTCACCACCTCTGATTCCCGGCCTCTGATTCCCCATCTCTGATTCCCCGCCTCTGATTCCCCATCTCTGATTCACCACCTCTGATTCCCGGCCTCTGATTCCCCATCTCTGATTCCCCGCCTCTGATTCCCCAGCTCTGATTCCCCGCCTCTGATTCCCGGCATCCGATTCCCCATATCTGATTCCCCGCCTCTGTTTCCCCACCTCTGATTCCCCATCTCTGATTCCCCATATCTGATTCCCCGCCTCTGTTACCCCGCCTCTGATTCCCCGCCTCTGATTCCCCATATCTGATTCCCTGCCTCTGATTCCCCAACTCTGATTCCCCGACTCTGATTCCCCAGCTCTGAATCCCCGCCTCTGATTCCCCGCGTCTGATTCCCTGCCTCTGATTCCCCGCCTTGATTCCCCATCTCTGATTCACAACCTCTGATTCCCCACCTCTGATTCCCCATATCTGATTCACCGCCTCTGTTTCCCCGCCTCTGATTCCCCGCCTCTGATTCCCCATATCTGATTCCCCAGCTCTGATTGCCCACCTCTGATTCCCCGCCTCTGATTCGCCAGCTCTGATTCCCCGCCTCTGAATCCCCGCATCTGATTCCCTGCCTCTGATTCCCCGCCTCTGATTCCCCATCTCTGATTCACCGCCTTTGATTCGCCACCTCTGATTCCCCATATCTGATTCCCCACCTCTGTTTCCCCGCCTCTGATTCCCCGCCTCTGATTCTCCATATCTCATTCCCCGCCTCTGAATCCCCATCTCTGATTCCCGGACTCTGATTCCCCACCTCTGATTCCCGGCCTCTTATTCCCAGCATCTGATTCCCGGCCTCTGATTCCCGGCCTCTGATTCCCCGCTTCTGATTCTGATACCCTGCCTCTGATTACCCATCTCTGATTCCGCACATCTGATTCCCTGCCTCTGATTCCCCACCTCTGATTCCCCATATCTGATTCCCCGCCTCTGTTTCCCCACCTCTGATTCCCCGCCTCTGTTTCCCCATATCTAATTCCCCACCTCTGATGCCCCAACTCTGATTCCCCGCCTCTGATTCCCCAGCTCTGATTCCCCGCCTCTGATTCCCCGCATCCGATTCCCCATGTCTGATTCCCCGCCTCTGTTTCCCCGCCTTTGATTCCCCGCCTCTGTTTCCCCATATCTGATTCCCCGCCTCTGATTCCCCAGCTCTGATTCCCTGCCTCTGATTCCCCGCGTTCTATTCCCTGCCTCTGATTCCCCGCCTGTGATTCCCAATCTCTGATTCACCACCTCTGATTCCCCACCTCTGATTCCCCATATTTAATTCCCCGCCTCTGTTTGCCCGCCTCTGATTCCCCGCCTCTGTTTCCCCATATCTGATTCCCCGCCTCTGAATCCCCAACTCTGATTCCCTGCCTCTGATTCACCAGCTCTGATTCCCCGCCTTTGATTCCCCCCGTCTGATTCCCAGCCTCTGAATCCCCGTGTCTGATTTCCTGCCTCAGATTCCCCGCCTCTGATTCCCCATCTCTGATTCACCGCCTCTGATTCCCCACCTCTGATTCCCCATTTCTGATTCCGCACATCTGATTCCCTGCCTCTGATTCCCCGACTCTGATTCCCCACCTCTGATTCCCCAGCTCTGATTCCCCGCCTCTGATTCCCCGCGTCTGATTCCCTGCCTCTGATTCCCCGCCTCTGATTCCCCATCTCTGATTCCCCACCTCTGATTCCCCGTGTCTGATTCCCTGCCTCTGATTCCCCGCCTCTGATTCCCCGCCTCTGATTCCCTGCCACTGATTCCCCGCCCATGATTCCCCACCTCTGATTCCCCATATCTTATTCCCCGCCTCTGTTTCCCCCCCTCTGATTCCCAGCCTCTGATTCCCCATATCTGATTCCCTGCCTCTGATTCCCCATATCTGATTCCCCGCCTCTATTTCCCCATATCTGCTTCGCCGCCTCTGATTCCCCAACTCTGATTCCCCGCCTCTGATTCCCCATCTCTGATTTCCCGCCTCTGATTCCTGGCATCCGATTCCCTGCCTCTGATTCCCCGCCTCTGATTCCCCATCTCTGATTCCCCGCCTCTGATTCCCCGTGTCTGATTCCCTGCCTCTGATTCCCCGCCTCTGATTCCCCGCGTCTGATTCCCTGCCACTGATTCCCTGCCCCTGATTCCCCACCTCTGATTCCCCATATCTGATTCCCCGCCTCTGTTTTCCCGCCTCTGATTCCCTGCCTCTGATTCCCCATATCTGATTCCTCGCCTCTGATTCCCCAACTCTGATTCCCCGCCTCTGATTCCCCAGCTCTGAATCCCCGCCTCTGATTCCCCACGTCTGATTCCCTGCCTCTGATTCCCCGCCTCTGATTCCCCATCTGTGATTCACAACCTCTGATGCCCCACCTCTGATTCCCCATATCTGATTCCCCGCCTCTGTTTCCCCGCCTCTGATTCCCCGCCTCTGATTCCCCATATCTGATTCCCCGCCTCTGATTGCCCACCTCTGATTCCTCGCATCTGATTCCCTGCCTCTGATTCACCGCCTCTGATTCCCCATCTCTGATTCACCACCTCTGATTCCCGGCCTCTGATTCCCCATCTCTGATTCCCCGCCTTTGATTCCCCAGCTCTGATTCCCCGCCTCTGATTCCCGGCATCCGATTCCCCATATCTGATTCCCCGCCTCTGTTTCCCCACCTCTGATTCCCCGCCTCTGTTTCCCCATATCTGATTCCCCACCTCTGATTCCCAACTATGATTCCCTGCCTCTGATTCCCCAGCTCTGATTCCCTGCATCTGATTCCCTGCGTTCTATTCCCTGGCTCTGATTCCCCACCTGTGATTCCCCATCACTGATTCACCACCTCTGATTCCCCACCTCTGATTCCCCATATCTAATTCCCCGCCTCTGTTTGCCCGCCTCTGATTCCCCGCCTCTGTTTCCCCATATCTGATTCCCCATCTCTGAATCCCCAACTCTGATTCCCTGCCTCTGATTCCCCAGCTCTGATTCCCCGCCTTTGATTCCCCCCGTCTGATTCCCAGCCTCTGAATCCCCGTGTCTGATTTCCTGCCTCTGATTCCCCGCCTCTGATTCCCCATCTCTGATTCCTCTGATTCCCCACATCTGATTCCCCATCTCTGATTCCGCACATCCGATTCCCTGCCTCTGATTCCCCAACTCTGATTCCCCACCTCTGATTCCCCAGCTCTGATTCCCCGCCTCAGATTCCCCGCGTCTGATTCCCTGCCTCTGATTCCCCGCCTCTGATTCCCCATCTCTGATTCCCCACCTCTGATTCCCCGTGTCTGATTCCCTGCCTCTGATTCCCCGCCTCTGAATCCCAGCCTCTGATTCCCCATATCTGATTCCCCGCCTCTGATTCCCTGCCTCTGATTCCCCAGCTCTGATTCCCCGCCTTTGATTCCCCCCGTCTGATTCCCAGCCTCTGAATCCCCGTGTCTGATTTCCTGCCTCTGATTCCCCGCCTCTGATTCCCCATCTCTGATTCACCGCTTCTGATTCCCCATCTCTGATTCCCCACCTCTGATTCCCCGTGTCTGATTCCCTGCCTCTGATTCCCCGCCTCTGAATCCCAGCCTCTGATTCCCCATATCTGATTCCCCGCCTCTGATTCCCTGCCTCTGATTCCCCAGCTCTGATTCCCCGCCTTTGATTCCCCCCGTCTGATTCCCAGCCTCTGAATCCCCGTGTCTGATTTCCTGCCTCTGATTCCCCGCCTCTGATTCCCCATCTCTGATTCACCGCCTCTGATTCCCCTTCTCTGATTCCCCACCTCTGATTTCCCATATCTGATTCCCTGCCTCTGTTTCCCCGCCTCTGATTCCCCACCTCTGTTTCCCCATATCTGATTCCCCGCCTCTGATTCCCCAACTCTAATACCCCGCCTCTGATTCCCCAGCTCTGATTCCCCGCCTCTGATTCCCCGCATCTGATTCCCTGCCTCTGATTCCCCGCCTCTGATTCCAGGCCTCTGATTCCCAGCATCTGATTCCGGCCTCTGATTCCCGGCCTCTGATTCCCTGCTTCTGATTCTGATTCCCTGCCTCTGATTCCCCATCTCTGATTCCGCACATCTGATTCCTTGCCTCTGATTCCCCACCTCTGATTCCCCATATCTGATTCCCCGACTGGGTTTCCCCGCCTCTGATTCCCCGCCTCTGTTTCCCAATATCTAAGTCCCCGCCTCTGATTCCCCAAATCTGATTCCCCACCTCCGATTCCCCAGCTCTGATTCCCCGCCTCTGATTCCCCGCATCTGATTCCCTGCATCTGATTCCAAGCCTCTGATTCCCTGCCTCTGATTCCCAACCTCTGATTCCCCACCTCTGATTCCCCATATCTGATTCCCCGCCTCTGTTTCCCCGCCTCGGATTCCCCGCCTCTGTTTCCCCATATCTGATTCCCGGCCTCTGATTCCCCATCTCTGATTCCCCACCTCTGATTCCCCGTGTCTGATTCCCTGCCTCTGATTCCCCGCCTCTGATTCCCCGCCTCTGATTCCCTGCCACTGATTCCCCGCCCCTGATTCCCCACCTCTGATTCCCCATATCTTATTCCCCGCCTCTGTTTCCCCCCCTCTGATTCCCAGCCTCTGATTCCCCATATCTGATTCCCTGCCTCTGATTCCCCATATCTGATTCCCCGCCTCTATTTCCCCATATCTGCTTCGCCGCCTCTGATTCCCCAACTCTGATTCCCCGCCTCTGAATCCCCAGCTCTGATTTCCCGCCTCTGATTCCCGGCATCCGATTCCCTGCCTCTGATTCCCCGCCTCTGATTCCCCATCTCTGATTCCCCGCCTCTGATTCCCCGTGTCTGATTCCCTGCCTCTGATTCCCCGCCTCTGATTCCCCGCGTCTGATTCCCTGCCACTGATTCCCTGCCCCTGATTCCCCACCTCTGATTCCCCATATCTGATTCCCCGCCTCTGTTTTCCCGCCTCTGATTCCCTGCCTCTGATTCCCCATATCTGATTCCCCGCCCCTGATTCCCCAACTCTGATTCCCCGCCTCTGATTCCCCAGCTCTAAATCCCCGCCTCTGATTCCCCACGTCTGATTCCCTGCCTCTGATTCCCCGCCTCTGATTCCCCATCTGTGATTCACAACCTCTGATGCCCCACCTCTGATTCCCCATATCTGATTCCCCGCCTCTGTTTCCCCGCCTCTGATTCCCCACCTCTGATTCCCCATATCTGATTCCCCGCCTCTGATTCCCTGCCTCTGATTCACCGCCTCTGATTCCCCATCTCTGATTCACCACCTCTGATTCCCGGCCTCTGATTCCCCATCTCTGATTCCGCACATCCGATTCCCTGCCTATGATTCCCCACCTCTGATTCCCCGCCTCTGATTCCCCATATCTGATTCCCTGCCTCTGTTTCCCCGCCTCTGATTACCCATATGTGATTCCCCACCTCTGTTTCCACGCCTCTGATTCCCCGCCTCTGTTTCTCCATCTCTGATTCACCGCCTTTGATTCACCACCTCTGATTCCCCATATCTGATTCCCCATATCTGATTCCCCACCTCTGTTTCCCCGCCTCTGATTCCCCGACTCTGATTCTCCATATCTCATTCCCCGCCTCTGAATCCCCATCTCTGATTCCCGGACTCTGATTCCCCACCTCTGATTCCCGGCCTCTTATTCCCAGCATCTGATTCCCGGCCTCTGATTCCCGGCCTCTGATTCCCCGCTTCTGATTCTGATTCCCTGCCTCTGATTCCCCATCTCTGATTCAGCACATCTGAATCCCTGCCTCTGATTCCCCGCCTCTGTTTCCCCGCCTCTGATTCCCCGCCTCTGTTTCCCTATATCTAATTCCCCACCTCTGATGCCCCAACTCTGATTCCCCGCCTCTGATTCCCCAGCTCTGATTCCCCGCCTCTGATTCCCCGCATCCGATTCCCCATATCTGATTCCCCGCCTCTGTTTCCCCGCCTCTGATTCCCCGCCTCTGTTTCCCCATATCTGATTCCCCGCCTCTGATTCCCAACTATGATTCCCCGCCTCTGATTCCCCAGCTCTGATTCCCTGCGTCTGATTCCCTGCGTTCTATTCCCTGCCTCTGATTCCCCACCTGTGATTCCCCATCACTGATTCACCACCTCTGATTCCCCACCTCTGATTCCCCATATCTAATTCCCCGCCTCTGTTTGCCCGCCTCTGATTCCCCATCTCTGATTCACCGCCTCTGATTCCCCATCTCTGATTCCCCACCTCTGATTCCCCGTGTCTGATTCCCTGCCTCTGATTCCCTGCCTCTGAATCCCAGCCTCTTATTCCCCATATCTGATTCCCCGCCTCTGATTCCCTGCCTCTGATTCCCCAGCTCTGATTCCCCGCCTTTGATTCCCCCCGTCTGATTCCCAGCCTCTGAATCCCCGTGTCTGATTTCCTGCCTCTGATTCCCCACCTCTGATTCCCCATCTCTGATTCACCGCCTCTGATTCCCCTTCTCTGATTCCCCACCTCTGATTCCCCATATCTGATTCCCTGCCTCTGTTTCCCCGCCTCTGATTCCCCACCTCTGTTTCCCCATATCTGATTCCCCGCCTCTGATTCCCCAACTCTAATACCCCGCCTCTGATTCCCCAGCTCTGATTCCCCGCCTCTGATTCCCCGCATCTGATTCCCTGCCTCTGATTCCCCGCCTCTGATTCCAGGCCTCTGATTCCCAGCATCTGATTCCGGCCTCTGATTCCCGGCCTCTGATTCCCTGCTTCTGATTCTGATTCCCTGCCTCTGATTCCCCATCTCTGATTCCCCATATCTGATTCCCCGACTCGGATTCCCCGCCTCTGATTCCCCGCCTCTGTTTCCCAATATCTAAGTCCCCGCCTCTGATTCCCCAAATCTGATTCCCCACCTCCGATTCCCCAGCTCTGATTCCCCGCCTCTGATTCCCCGCATCTGATTCCCTGCATCTGATTCCAAGCCTCTGATTCCCTGCCTCTGATTCCCAACCTCTGATTCCCCACCTCTGATTCCCCATATCTGATTCCCCGCCTCTGTTTCCCCGCCTCGGATTCCCCGCCTCTGTTTCCCCATATCTGATTCCCGGCATCTGATTCTCCATCTCTGATTCCCCACCTCTGATTCCCCGTGTCTGATTCCCTGCCTCTGATTCCCCGCCTCTGATTCCCCGCCTCTGATTCCCTGCCACTGATTCCCCGCCCCTGATTCCCCACCTCTGATTCCCCATATCTTATTCCCCGCCTCTGTTTCCCCCCCTCTGATTCCCAGCCTCTGATTCCCCATATCTGATTCCCTGCCTCTGATTCCCCATATCTGATTCCCCGCCTCTATTTCCCCATATCTGCTTCGCCGCCTCTGATTCCCCAACTCTGATTCCCCACCTCTGATTCCCCAGCTCTGATTTCCCGCCTCTGATTCCCGGCATCCGATTCCCTGCCTCTGATTCCCCGCCTCTGATTCCCCATCTCTGATTCCCCGCCTCTGATTCCCCGTGTCTGATTCCCTGCCTCTGATTCCCCGCCTCTGATTCCCCGCGTCTGATTCCCTGCCACTGATTCCCTGCCCCTGATTCCCCACCTCTGATTCCCCATATCTGATTCCCCGCCTCTGTTTTCCCGCCTCTGATTCCCTGCCTCTGATTCCCCATATCTGATTCCCCGCCCCTGATTCCCCAACTCTGATTCCCCGCCTCTGATTCCCCAGCTCTAAATCCCCGCCTCTGATTCCCCACGTCTGATTCCCTGCCTCTGATTCCCCGCCTCTGATTCCCCATCTGTGATTCACAACCTCTGATGCCCCACCTCTGATTCCCCATATCTGATTCCCCGCCTCTGTTTCCCCGCCTCTGATTCCCCGCCTCTGATTCCCCATATCTGATTCCCCGCCTCTGATTGCCCACCTCTGATTCCTCGCATCTGATTCCCTGCCTCTGATTCACCGCCTCTGATTCCCCATCTCTGATTCACCACCTCTGATTCCCGGCCTCTGATTCCCCATCTCTGATTCCGCACATCCGATTCCCTGCCTATGATTCCCCACCTCTGATTCCCCGCCTCTGATTCCCCATATCTGATTCCCTGCCTCTGTTTCCCCGCCTCTGATTCCCCATATGTGATTCCCCACCTCTGTTTCCACGCCTCTGATTCCCCGCCTCTGTTTCTCCATCTCTGATTCACCGCCTTTGATTCACCACCTCTGATTCCCCATATCTGATTCCCCATATCTGATTCCCCACCTCTGTTTCCCCGCCTCTGATTCCCCGACTCTGATTCTCCATATCTCATTCCCCGCCTCTGAATCCCCATCTCTGATTCCCGGACTCTGATTCCCCACCTCTGATTCCCGGCCTCTTATTCCCAGCATCTGATTCCCGGCCTCTGATTAACGGCCTCTGATTCCCCGCTTCTGATTCTGATTCCCTGCCTCTGATTCCCCATCTCTGATTCAGCACATCTGAATCCCTGCCTCTGATTCCCCACCTCTGATTCCTCATATCTGATTCCCCGCCTCTGTTTCCCCGCCTCAGATTCCCCGCCTCTGTTTCCCTATATCTAATTCCCCACCTCTGATGCCCCAACTCTGATTCCCCGCCTCTGATTCCCCAGCTCTGATTCCCCGCCTCTGATTCCCCGCATCCGATTCCCCATATCTGATTCCCCGCCTCTGTTTCCCCGCCTCTGATTCCCCGCTTCTGTTTCCCCATATCTGATTCCCCGCCTCTGATTCCCAACTATGATTCCCCGCCTCTGATTCCCCAGCTCTGATTCCCTGCGTCTGATTCCCTGCGTTCTATTCCCTGCCTCTGATTCCCCACCTGTGATTCCCCATCACTGATTCACCACCTCTGATTCCCCACCTCTGATTCCCCATATCTAATTCCCCGCCTCTGTTTGCCCGCCTCTGATTCCCCGCCTCTGTTTCCCCATATCTGATTCCCCGTCTCTGAATCCCCAACTCTGATTCCCTGCCTCTGATTCCCCAGCTCTGATTCCCCGCCTTTGATTCCCCCCGTCTGATTCCCAGCCTCTGAATCCCCGTGTCTGATTTCCTGCCTCTGATTCCCCGCCTCTGATTCCCCATCTCTGATTCCTCTGATTCCCCACATCTGATTCCCCATCTCTGATTCCGCACATCCGATTCCCTGCCTCTGATTCCCCAACTCTGATTCCCCACCTCTGATTCCCCAGCTCTGATTCCCCGCCTCAGATTCCCCGCGTCTGATTCCCTGCCTCTGATTCCCCGCCTCTGATTCCCCATCTCTGATTCCCCACCTCTGATTCCCCGTGTCTGATTCCCTGCCTCTGATTCCCCGCCTCTGAATCCCAGCCTCTGATTCCCCATATCTGATTCCCCGCCTCTGATTCCCTGCCTCTGATTCCCCAGCTCTGATTCCCCGCCTTTCATTCCCCCCGTCTGATTCCCAGCCTCTGAATCCCCGTGTCTGATTTCCTGCCTCTGATTCCCCGCCTCTGATTCCCCATCTCTGATTCACCGCCTCTGATTCCCCATCTCTGATTCCCCACCTCTGATTCCCCGTGTCTGATTCCCTGCCTCTGATTCCCCGCCTCTGAATCCCAGCCTCTGATTCCCCATATCTGATTCCCCGCTTCTGATTCCCTGCCTCTGATTCCCCAGCTCTGATTCCCCGCCTTTGATTCCCCCCGTCTGATTCCCAGCCTCTGAATCCCCGTGTCTGATTTCCTGCCTCTGATTCCCCGCCTCTGATTCCCCATCTCTGATTCACCGCCTCTGATTCCCCTTCTCTGATTCCCCACCTCTGATTCCCCATATCTGATTCCCTGCCTCTGTTTCCCCGCCTCTGATTCCCCACCTCTGTTTCCCCATATCTGATTCCCCGCCTCTGATTCCCCAACTCTAATACCCCGCCTCTGATTCCCCAGCTCTGATTCCCCGCCTCTGATTCCCCGCATCTGATTCCCTGCCTCTGATTCCCCGCCTCTGATTCCAGGCCTCTGATTCCCAGAATCTGATTCCGGCCTCTGATTCCCGGCCTCTGATTCCCTGCTTCTGATTCTGATTCCCTGCCTCTGATTCCCCATCTCTGATTCCGCACATCTGATTCCTTGCCTGTGATTCCCCACCTCTGATTCCCCATATCTGATTCCCCGACTGGGTTTCCCCGCCTCTGATTCCCCGCCTCTGTTTCCCAATATCTAAGTCCCCGCCTCTGATTCCCCAAATCTGATTCCCCACCTCTGATTCCCCAGCTCTGATTCCCCGCCTCTGATTCCCCGCATCTGATTCCCTGCATCTGATTCCAAGCCTCTGATTCCCTGCCTCTGATTCCCAACCTCTGATTCCCCACCTCTGATTCCCCATATCTGATTCCCCGCCTCTGTTTCCCCGCCTCGGATTCCCCGCCTCTGTTTCCCCATATCTGATTCCCGGCCACTGATTCCCCGCCTCTGATTCCCCGCCTCTGATTCCCTGCCTCTGATTCCCCATCTCCGATTCCGCACATCTGATTCCCTTCCTCTGATTCCCCGCCTCTGATTCCCAGCCTCTGATTCCCTGCCTCTGATTCCCAACCTCGGATTCCCCACCTCTGATTCCCCATATCTGATTCCCCGCCTCTGTTTCCCCGCCTCTGATTCCCCGCCTCTGATTCCCAACTCTGATTCCCCGCCTCTGATTCCCCAGCTCTGATTCCCCGTGTTTGATTCCCTGCCTCTGATTCCCTGCCCTGATTCCCCATCTCTGTTTCACCGCCTTTGATTCGCCACCTCTGATTCCCCATATCTGATTCCCCGACTCTGATTCCCTGCCTCTGATTCCCAAACTCTGATTCCACACCTCTGATTCCCCATATCTGATTCCCCGCCTCTATTTCCCCATATCTGATTCCCCGCCTCTGATTCCCCAACTCTGATTCCCCGCCTCTGATTCCCCAGCTCTGATTCCCCGACTCTGATTCCCGGAGTCCGATTCCCTGCCTCTGATTCCCCGCCTCTGATTCCCCATCTCTGATTCCCCGCCTCCAATTCCCCGTGTCTGATTCCCTGCCTCTGATTCCCCGCCTCTGATTCCCCGCCTCTGATTCCCTGCCACTGATTCCCTGCCCCTGATTCCCCAATTCTGATTCCCCATATCTGATTCCCCGCCTCTGTTTCCCCGCCTCTGATTCCCCGCCTCTGATTCCCCATATCTGATTCCCTGCCTCTGTTTCCCCGCCTCTGATTCCCCATATGTGATTCCCCACCTCTGTTTCCACGCCTCTGATTCCCCGCCTCTGTTTCTCCATCTCTGATTCACCGCCTTTGATTCACCACCTCTGATTCCCCATATCTGATTCCCCATATCTGATTCCCCACCTCTGTTTCCCCGCCTCTGATTCCCCGCCTCTGATTCTCCATATCTCATTCCCCGCCTCTGAATCCCCATCTCTGATTCCCGGACTCTGATTCCCCACCTCTGATTCCCGGCCTCTGATTCCCCGCTTCTGATTCTGATTCCCTGCCTCTGATTCCCCATCTCTGATTCCGCACATCTGATTCCCTGCCTCTGATTCCCCACCTATGATTACCCATATCTGATTCCCCGCCTCTGTTGCCCCGCCTCTGATTCCCCGCCTCTGTTTCCCCATATCTAATTCCCCACCTCTGATGCCCCAACTCTGATTCCCCGCCTCTGATTCCCCAGCTCTGATTCACTGCCTCTGATTCCCCGCGTTCTATTCCCTGCCTCTGATTCCCCGCCTGTGATTCCCCATCTCTGATTCACCACCTCTGATTCCCCACCTCTGATTCCCCATATCTAATTCCCCGCCTCTGTTTGCCCGCCTCTGATTCCCCGCCTCTGTTTCCCCATATCTGATTCCCCGCCTCTGAATCCCCAACTCTGATTCCCTGCCACTGATTCCCTGCCCCTGATTCCCCACCTCTGATTCCCCATATCTGATTCCCCGCCTCTGTTTCCCCGCCTCTGATTCCCCGCCTCTGTTTCCCCATATCTGATTCCCCGCCTCTGATTCCCCAACTCTGATTCCCCTCCTCTAATTCGCCAGCTATGATTCCCCGCCTCTGATTCCCTGCGTCTGATTCCCTGCCTCTGATTCCCAGCCTCTGATTCCCCTTCTCTGATTCACCACCTCTGAATCCCCACCTCTGATTACCCATCTCTGATTCCGCACATCCGATTCCCTGCCTCTGATTCCCCGCCTCTGATTCCCCGCCTCTGATTCGCAACCTCTAATTCCCCACCTCTGATTCCCCATATCTGATTCCCCGCCTCAGTTTCCCTGCATCTGATTCCCGGCCTCTGTTTCCCCATATCTGATTCCCCTCCTCTGATTCCCCAACTCTGATTCCCCGCCTCTGATTCCCCAGCTCTGATTCCCCGCCTTTTATTCCCGGCCTCTGATTCCCTGCCACTGATTCCCCGCCCCTGATTCCCCACCTCTGATTCCCCATATCTGATTCCCCGCCTCTGTTTCCCCAGCTCTGATTCCCCACCTCTGATTCCCCAGCTCTGATTCCCTGCCACTGATTCCCCGCCCCTGATTCCCCACCTCTGATTCCCCATATCTGATTCCCCGCCTCTGTTTCCCTTAGCTCTGATTCCCTGCCTCTGATTCCCTGCCCTGATTCCCCATCTCTGTTTCACCGCCTTTGATTCGCCACCTCTGATTCCCCATATCTGATTCCCCGCCTCTGTTTCCCCGCCTCTGATTCCCTGCCTCTGATTCCCAACCTCTGATTCCACACCTCTGATGCCCCATATCTGATTCCCCGCCTCTATTTCCCCATATCTGATTCCCCGCCTCTGATTCCCCAACTCTGATTCCCCGCCTCTGATTCCCCAGCTCTGATACCCCGCCTCTGATTCCCGGCGTCCGATTCACTGCCTCTGATTCCCCGCCTCTGATTCCCCATCTCTGATTCCCCGCCTCTGATTCCCCGTGTCTGATTCCCTGCCTCTGATTCCCCGCCTGTGATTCCCCGCCTCTGATTCCCTGCCACTGATTCCCTGCCCCTGATTCCCCACCTCTGATTCCCCATATCTGATTCCCCGCCTCTGTTTCCCCGCCTCTGATTCCCCGCCTCTGATTCCCCATATCTGATTCCCTGCCTCTATTTCCCCATATCTGATTCCCCGCCTCTGATTCCCCAACTCTGATTCCCCGCCTCTGATTCCCCAGCTCTGATTCCCCGACTCTGATTCCCGGAGTCCGATTCCCTGCCTCTGATTCCCCGCCTCTGATTCCCCATCTCTGATTCCCCGCCTCCAATTCCCCGTGTCTGATTCCCTGCCTCTGATTCCCCGCCTCTGATTCCCCGCCTCTGATTCCCTGCCACTGATTCCCTGCCCCTGATTCCCCAATTCTGATTCCCCATATCTGATTCCCCGCCTCTGTTTCCCCGCCTCTGATTCCCCGCCTCTGATTCCCCATATCTGATTCCCTGCCTCTGTTTCCCCGCCTCTGATTCCCCATATGTGATTCCCCACCTCTGTTTCCACGCCTCTGATTCCCCGCCTCTGTTTCTCCATCTCTGATTCACCGCCTTTGATTCACCACCTCTGATTCCCCATATCTGATTCCCCATATCTGATTCCCCACCTCTGTTTCCCCGCCTCTGATTCCCCGCCTCTGATTCTCCATATCTCATTCCCCGCCTCTGAATCCCCATCTCTGATTCCCGGACTCTGATTCCCCACCTCTGATTCCCGGCCTCTGATTCCCCGCTTCTGATTCTGATTCCCTGCCTCTGATTCCCCATCTCTGATTCCGCACATCTGATTCCCTGCCTCTGATTCCCCACCTATGATTACCCATATCTGATTCCCCGCCTCTGTTTCCCCGCCTCTGATTCCCCGCCTCTGTTTCCCCATATCTAATTCCCCACCTCTGATGCCCCAACTCTGATTCCCCGCCTCTGATTCCCCAGCTCTGATTCACTGCCTCTGATTCCCCGCGTTCTATTCCCTGCCTCTGATTCCCCGCCTGTGATTCCCCATCTCTGATTCACCACCTCTGATTCCCCACCTCTGATTCCCCATATCTAATTCCCCGCCTCTGTTTGCCCGCCTCTGATTCCCCGCCTCTGTTTCCCCATATCTGATTCCCCGCCTCTGAATCCCCAACTCTGATTCCCTGCCACTGATTCCCTGCCCCTGATTCCCCACCTCTGATTCCCCATATCTGATTCCCCGCCTCTGTTTCCCCGCCTCTGATTCCCCGCCTCTGTTTCCCCATATCTGATTCCCCGCCTCTGATTCCCCAACTCTGATTCCCCTCCTCTAATTCGCCAGCTATGATTCCCCGCCTCTGATTCCCTGCGTCTGATTCCCTGCCTCTGATTCCCAGCCTCTGATTCCCCTTCTCTGATTCACCACCTCTGAATCCCCACCTCTGATTACCCATCTCTGATTCCGCACATCCGATTCCCTGCCTCTGATTCCCCGCCTCTGATTCCCCGCCTCTGATTCGCAACCTCTAATTCCCCACCTCTGATTCCCCATATCTGATTCCCCGCCTCAGTTTCCCTGCATCTGATTCCCGGCCTCTGTTTCCCCATATCTGATTCCCCTCCTCTGATTCCCCAACTCTGATTCCCCGCCTCTGATTCCCCAGCTCTGATTCCCCGCCTTTTATTCCCGGCCTCTGATTCCCTGCCACTGATTCCCCGCCCCTGATTCCCCACCTCTGATTCCCCATATCTGATTCCCCGCCTCTGTTTCCCCAGCTCTGATTCCCCACCTCTGATTCCCCAGCTCTGATTCCCTGCCACTGATTCCCCGCCCCTGATTCCCCACCTCTGATTCCCCATATCTGATTCCCCGCCTCTGTTTCCCTTAGCTCTGATTCCCTGCCTCTGATTCCCTGCCCTGATTCCCCATCTCTGTTTCACCGCCTTTGATTCGCCACCTCTGATTCCCCATATCTGATTCCCCGCCTCTGTTTCCCCGCCTCTGATTCCCTGCCTCTGATTCCCAACCTCTGATTCCACACCTCTGATGCCCCATATCTGATTCCCCGCCTCTATTTCCCCATATCTGATTCCCCGCCTCTGATTCCCCAACTCTGATTCCCCGCCTCTGATTCCCCAGCTCTGATACCCCGCCTCTGATTCCCGGCGTCCGATTCACTGCCTCTGATTCCCCGCCTCTGATTCCCCATCTCTGATTCCCCGCCTCTGATTCCCCGTGTCTGATTCCCTGCCTCTGATTCCCCGCCTGTGATTCCCCGCCTCTGATTCCCTGCCACTGATTCCCTGCCCCTGATTCCCCACCTCTGATTCCCCATATCTGATTCCCCGCCTCTGTTTCCCCGCCTCTGATTCCCCGCCTCTGATTCCCCATATCTGATTCCCTGCCTCTGATTCCCCAACTCTGATTCCCCGACTCTGATTCCCCAACTCTGAATCCCCGCCTCTGATTCCCCGCGTCTGATTCCCTGCCTCTGATTCCCCGCCTCTGATTCCCCATCTCTGATTCCCCGCCTCTGATTCCCCGTGTCTGATTCCCTGCCTCTGATTCCCCGCCTGTGATTCCCCGCCTCTGATTCCCTGCCACTGATTCCCAGCCCCTGATTCCCCACCTCTGATTCCCCATATCTGATTCCCCGCCTCTGTTTCCCCGCCTCTGATTCCCCGCCTCTGTTTCCCTTAGCTCTGATTCCCTGCCTCTGATTCCCTGCCCTGATTCCCCATCTCTGTTTCACCGCCTTTGATTCGCCACCTCTGATTCCCAATATCTGATTCCCCGCCTCTGTTTCCCCGCCTCTGATTCCCGTCCTCTGATTCCCAACCTCTGATTCCACACCTCTGATTCCCCATATCTGATTCCCCGCCTCTATTTCCCCATATCTGATTCCCCGCCTCTGATTCCCCAACTCTGATTCCCCGCCTCTGATTCCCCAGCTCTGATTCCCCGCCTCTGATTCCCCGCCTCTGATTCCCCACCTCTGATTCCCGGCCTCTTATTCCCAGCATCTGATTCCCGGCCTCTGATTTCCGGCCTCTAATTCCCCGCCTCTGTTTCCCCATATCTAATTCCCCACCTCTGATGCCCCAACTCTGATTCCCCGCCTCTGATACCCCAGCTCTGATTCCCCACCTCTGATTCTCCGCATCCGATTCCCCATGTCTGATTCCCCGCCTCTGATTCCCCGCGTCTGATTCCCCGCCTCTGATTCCCTGCCTCTGATTCCCTGCCACTGATTACCCGCCCCTGATTCCCCACCTCTGATTCCCCATATCTTATTCCCCGCCTCTGTTTCCCCCCCTCTGATTCCCAGCCTCTGATTCCCCAGCTCTGATTCCCCGCCTCTGATTCCCCGCCTCTGATTCCCCACCTCTGATTCCCGGCCTCTTATTCCCAGCATCTGATTCCCGGCCTCTGATTTCCGGCCTCTAATTCCCCGCCTCTGTTTCCCCATATCTAATTCCCCACCTCTGATGCCCCAACTCTGATTCCCCGCCTCTGATACCCCAGCTCTGATTCCCCACCTCTGATTCTCCGCATCCGATTCCCCATGTCTGATTCCCCGCCTCTGATTCCCCGCATCTGATTCCCTGCCTCTGATTCCCCGCCTCTGATTCCCCATCTCTGATTCCCCACCTCTGATTCCCCGTGTCTGATTCCCTGCCTCTGAATCCCCGCCTCTGATTCCCCGCCTCTGATTCCCTGCCACGGATTACCCGCCCCTGATTCCCCACCTCTGATTCCCCATATCTTATTCCCCGCCTCTGTTTCCCCCCCTCTGATTCCCAGCCTCTGATTCCCAAACTCTGATTCCCCGCCTCTGATTCCCCAGCTCTGATTTCCCGCCTCTGATTTCCGGCATCCGATTCCCTGCCTCTGATTCCCCGCCTCTGATTCCCCATCTCTGATTCCCCGCCTCTGATTCCCCGTGTCTGATTACCTGCCTCTGATTCCCCGCCTCTGATTCCCCACGTCTGATTCCCTGCCACTGATTCCCTGCCCCTGATTCCCCACCTCTGATTCCCCATATCTGATTCCCCGCCTCTGTTTCCCCGCCTCTGATTCCCCGCCTCTGTTTCCCCATATCTGATTCCCCGCCTCTGATTCCCCAACTCTGATTCCCCTCCTCTAATTCGCCAGCTATGTTTCCCCGCCTCTGATTCCCTGCGTCTGATTCCCTGCCTCTGATTCCCAGCCTCTGATTCCCCTTCTCTGATTCACCACCTCTGAATCCCCACCTCTGATTACCCATCTCTGATTCCGCACATCCGATTCCCTGCCTCTGATTCCCCGCCTCTGATTCCCCGCCTCTGATTCGCAACCTCTAATTCCCCACCTCTGATTCCCCATATCTGATTCCCTGCCTCTGATTCCCCAACTCTGATTGCCCGACTCTGATTCCCCAGCTCTGAATCCCCGCCTCTGATTCCCCAGCTCTGATTCCCCGCCTTTTATTCCCGGCCTCTGATTCCCTGCCACTGATTCCCCGCCCCTGATTCCCCACCTCTGATTCCCCATATCTGATTCCCCGCCTCTGTTTCCCCAGCTCTGATTCCCCACCTCTGATTCCCCAGTTCTGATTCCCTGCCACTGATTCCCCGCCCCTGATTCCCCACCTCTGATTCCCCATATCTGATTCCCCGCCTCTGTTTCCCTTAGCTCTGATTCCCTGCCTCTGATTCCCTGCCCTGATTCCCCATCTCTGTTTCACCGCCTTTGATTCGCCACCTCTGATTCCCCATATCTGATTCCCCGCCTCTGATTCCCTGCCACTGATTACCCGCCCCTGATTCCCCACCTCTGATTCCCCATATCTTATTCCCCGCCTCTGTTTCCCCCCCTCTGATTCCCAGCCTCTGATTCCCAAATTCTGATTCCCCGCCTCTGATTCCCCAGCTCTGATTTCCCGCCTCTGATTTCCGGCATCCGATTCCCTGCCTCTGATTCCCCGCCTCTGATTCCCCATCTCTGATTCCCCGCCTCTGATTCCCCGTGTCTGATTACCTGCCTCTGATTCCCCGCCTCTGATTCCCCACGTCTGATTCCCTGCCACTGATTCCCTGCCCCTGATTCCCCACCTCTGATTCCCCATATCTGATTCCCCGCCTCTGTTTCCCCGCCTCTGATTCCCCGCCTCTGTTTCCCCATATCTGATTCCCCGCCTCTGATTCCCCAACTCTGATTCCCCTCCTCTAATTCGCCAGCTATGATTCCCCGCCTCTGATTCCCTGCGTCTGATTCCCTGCCTCTGATTCCCAGCCTCTGATTCCCCTTCTCTGATTCACCACCTCTGAATCCCCACCTCTGATTACCCATCTCTGATTCCGCACATCCGATTCCCTGCCTCTGATTCCCCGCCTCTGATTCCCCGCCTCTGATTCGCAACCTCTAATTCCCCACCTCTGATTCCCCATATCTGATTCCCCGCCTCAGTTTCCCTGCATCTGATTCCCAGCCTCTGTTTCCCCATATCTGATTCCCCTCCTCTGATTCCCCAACTCTGATTCCCCGCCTCTGATTCCCCAGCTCTGATTCCCCGCCTTTTATTCCCGGCCTCTGATTCCCTGCCACTGATTCCCCGCCCCTGATTCCCCACCTCTGATTCCCCATATCTGATTCCCCGCCTCTGTTTCCCCAGCTCTGATTCCCCACCTCTGATTCCCCAGTTCTGATTCCCTGCCACTGATTCCCCGCCCCTGATTCCCCACCTCTGATTCCCCATATCTGATTCCCCGCCTCTGTTTCCCTTAGCTCTGATTCCCTGCCTCTGATTCCCTGCCCTGATTCCCCATCTCTGTTTCACCGCCTTTGATTCGCCACCTCTGATTCCCCATATCTGATTCCCCGCCTCTGTTTCCCCGCCTCTGATTCCCTGCCTCTGATTCCCAACCTCTGATTCCACACCTCTGATTCCCCATATCTGATTCCCCGCCTCTATTTCCCCATATCTCATTCCCCGCCTCTGATTCCCCAACTCTGATTCCCCGCCTCTGATTCCCCAGCTCTGATATACCGCCTCTGATTCCCGGCGTCCGATTCACTGCCTCTGATTCCCCGCCTCTGATTCCCCATCTCTGATTCCCCGCCTCTGATTCCCCGTGTCTGATTCCCTGCCTCTGATTCCCCGCCTGTGATTCCCCGCCTCTGATTCCCTGCCACTGATTCCCTGCCCCTGATTCCCCACCTCTGATTCCCCATATCTGATTCCCCGCCTCTGTTTCCCCACCTCTGATTCCCCGCCTCTGATTCCCCATATCTGATTCCCTGCCTCTGATTCCCCAACTCTGATTGCCCGACTCTGATTCCCCAGCTCTGAATCCCCGCCTCTGATTCCCCGCGTCTGATTCCCTGCCTCTGATTCCCCGCCTCTGATTCCCCATCTCTGATTCCCCGCCTCTGATTCCCCGTGTCTGATTCCCTGCCTCTGATTCCCCGCCTGTGATTCCCCGCCTCTGATTCCCTGCCACTGATTCCCTGCCCCTGATTCCACACCTCTGATTCCCCATATCTGATTCCCCGCCTCTGTTTCCCCGCCTCTGATTCCCCGCCTCTGTTTCCCTTAGCTCTGATTCCCTGCCTCTGATTCCCTGCCCTGATTCCCCATCTCTGTTTCACCGCCTTTGATTCGCCACCTCTGATTCCCCATATCTGATTCCCCGCCTCTGATTCCCCGCCTCTGATTCCCCATATCTGATTCCCAACCTCTGATTCCACACCTCTGATTCCCCATATCTGATTCCGCGCCTCTATTTCCCCATATCTGATTCCCCGCCTCTGATTCCCCAACTCTGATTCCCCGCCTCTGATTCCCCAGCTCTGATTCCCCGCCTCTGATTCCCGGCGTCCGATTCACTGCCTCTGATTCCCCGCCTCTGATTCCCCATCTCTGATTCCCCGCCTCTGATTCCCCGTGTCTGATTCCCTGCCTCTGATTCCCCGCCTGTGATTCCCCGCCTCTGATTCCCTGCCACTGATTCCCTGCCCCTGATTCCCCACCTCTGATTCCCCATATCTGATTCCCCGCCTCTGTTTCCCCGCCTCTGATTCCCCGCCTCTGATTCCCCATATCTGATTCCCTGCCTCTGATTCCCCAACTCTGATTCCCCGACTCTGATTCCCCAGCTCTGAATCCCCGCCTCTGATTCCCCGCGTCTGATTCCCTGCCTCTGATTCCCCGCCTTGATTCCCCATCTCTGATTCACAACCTCTGATTCCCCACCTCTGATTCCCCATATCTGATTCACCGCCTCTGTTTCCCCGCCTCTGATTCCCCGCCTCTGATTCCCCATATCTGATTCCCCAGCTCTGATTGCCCACCTCTGATTCCCCGCCTCTGATTCGCCAGCTCTGATTCCCCGCCTCTGAATCCCCGCATCTGATTCCCTGCCTCTGATTCCCCGCCTCTGATTCCCCATCTCTGATTCACCGCCTTTGATTCGCCACCTCTGATTCCCCATATCTGATTCCCCACCTCTGTTTCCCCGCCTCTGATTCCCCGCCTCTTATTCTCCATATCTCATTCCCCGCCTCTGAATCCCCATCTCTGATTCCCGGACTCTGATTCCCCACCTCTGATTCCCGGCCTCTTATTCCCAGCATCTGATTCCCGGCCTCTGATTCCCGGCCTCTGATTCCCCGCTTCTGATTCTGATACCCTGCCTCTGATTCCCCATCTCTGATTCCGCACATCTGATTTTCTGCCTCTGATTCCCCACCTCTGATTCCCCATATCTGATTCCCCGCCTCTGTTTCCCCACCTCTGATTCCCCACCTCTGTTTCCCCATATCTAATTCCCCACCTCTGATGCCCCAACTCTGATTCCCCGCCTCTGATTCCCCAGCTCTGATTCCCCGCCTCTGATTCCCCGCATCCGATTCCCCATGTCTGATTCCCCACCTCTGTTTCCCCGCCTCTGATTCCCCGCCTCTGTTTCCCCATATCTGATTCCCCGCCTCTGATTCCCCAGCTCTGATTCCCTGCCTCTGATTCCCCGCGTTCTATTCCCTGCCTCTGATTCCCCGCCTGTGATTCCCAATCTCTGATTCACCACCTCTGATTCCCCACCTCTGATTCCCCATATTTAATTCCCCGCCTCTGTTTGCCCGCCTCTGATTCCCCGCCTCTGTTTCCCCATATCTGATTCCCCGCCTCTGAATCCCCAACTCTGATTCCCTGCCTCTGATTCACCAGCTCTGATTCCCCGCCTTTGATTCCCCCCGTCTGATTCCCAGCCTCTGAATCCCCGTGTCTGATTTTCTGCCTCAGATTCCCCGCCTCTGATTCCCCATCTCTGATTCACCGCCTCTGATTCCCCACCTCTGATTCCCCAGCTCTGATTCCCCGCCTCTGTTTCCCCGCGTCTGATTCCCTGCCTCTGATTCCCCGCCTCTGATTCCCCATCTCTGATTCCCCACCTCTGATTCCCCGTGTCTGATTCCCTGCCTCTGATTCCCCGCCTCTGATTCCCCGCCTCTGATTCCCTGCCATTGATTCCCCGCCCCTGATTCCCCACCTCTGATTCCCCATATCTTATTCCCCGCCTCTGTTTCCCCCCCTCTGATTCCCAGCCTCTGATTCCCCATATCTGATTCCCTGCCTCTGATTCCCCATATCTGATTCCCCGCCTCTATTTCCCCATATCTGCTTCGCCGCCTCTGATTCCCCAACTCTGATTCCCCGCCTCTGATTCCCCAGCTCTGATTTCCCGCCTCTGATTCCCGGCATCCGATTCCCTGCCTCTGATTCCCCGCCTCTGATTCCCCATCTCTGATTCCCCGCCTCTGATTCCCCGTGTCTGATTCCCTGCCTCTGATTCCCCGCCTCTGATACCCCGCATCTGATTCCCTGCCACTGATTCCCTGCCCCTGATTCCCCACCTCTGATTCCACATATCTGATTCCCCGCCTCTGTTTTCCCGCCTCTGATTCCCTGCCTCTGATTCCCCATATCTGATTCCCCGCCTCTGATTCCCCAACTCTGATTCCCCGCCTCTGATTCCCCAGCTCTGAATCCCCGCCTCTGATTCCCCACGTCTGATTCCCTGCCTCTGATTCCCCGCCTCTGATTCCCCATCTGTGATTCACAACCTCTGATGCCCCACCTCTGATTCCCCATATCTGATTCCCCGCCTCTGTTTCCCCGCCTCTGATTCCCCACCTCTGATTCCCCATATCTGATTCCCCGCCTCTGATTGCCCACCTCTGATTCCTCGCATCTGATTCCCTGCCTCTGATTCACCGCCTCTGATTCCCCATCTCTGATTCACCACCTCTGATTCCCGGCCTCTGATTCCCCATCTCTGATTCCGCACATCCGATTCCCTACCTATGATTCCCCACCTCTGATTCCCCGCCTCTGATTCCCCATATCTGATTCCCTGCCTCTGTTTCCCCGCCTCTGATTCCCCATATGTGATTCCCCACCTCTGTTTCCACGCTTCTGATTCCCCGCCTCTGTTTCTCCATCTCTGATTCACCGCCTTTGATTCACCACCTCTGATTCCCCATATCTGATTCCCCATATCTGATTCCCCGCCTCTGATTCCCCGCCTCTGATTCTCCATATCTCATTCCCCGCCTCTGAATCCCCATCTCTGATTCCCGGACTCTGATTCCCCACCTCTGATTCCCGGCCTCTTATTCCCAGCATCTGATTCCCGGCCTCTGATTCCCGGCCTCTGATTCCCCGCTTCTGATTCTGATTCCCTGCCTCTGATTGCCCATCTCTGATTCAGCACATCTGAATCCCTGCCTCTGATTCCCCACCTCTGATTCCTCATATCTGATTCCCCGCCTCAGTTTCCCCGCCTCTGATTCCCCGCCTCTGTTTCCCTATATCTAATTCCCCACCTCTGATGCCCCAACTCTGATTCCCCGCCTCTGATTCCCCAGCTCTGATTCCCCGCCTCTGATTCCCCGCATCCGATTCCCCATATCTGATTCCCCGCCTCTGTTTCCCCGCCTCTGATTCCCCGCCTCTGTTTCCCCATATCTGATTCCCCGCCTCTGATTCCCAACTATGATTCCCCGCCTCTGATTCCCCAGCTCTGATTCCCTGCGTCTGATTCCCTGCGTTCTATTCCCTGCCTCTGATTCCCCACCTGTGATTCCCCATCACTGATTCACCACCTCTGATTCCCCACCTCTGATTCCCCATATCTAATTCCCCGCCTCTGTTTGCCCGCCTCTGATTCCCCGCCTCTGTTTCCCCATATCTGATTCCCCGTCTCTGTATCCCCAACTCTGATTCCCTGCCTCTGATTCCCCAGCTCTGATTCCCCGCCTTTGATTCCCCCCGTCTGATTCCCAGCCTCTGAATCCCCGTGTCTGATTTCCTGCCTCTGATTCCCCGCCTCTGATTCCCCATCTCTGATTCCTCTGATTCCCCACATCTGATTCCCCATCTCTGATTCCGCACATCCGATTCCCTGCCTCTGATTCCCCAACTCTGATTCCCCACCTCTGATTCCCCAGCTCTGATTCCCCGCCTCAGATTCCCCGCGTCTGATTCCCTGCCTCTGATTCCCCGCCTCTAATTCCCCATCTCTGATTCCCCACCTCTGATTCCCCGTGTCTGATTCCCTGCCTCTGATTCCCCGCCTCTGAATCCCAGCCTCTGATTCCCCATATCTGATTCCCCGCCTCTGATTCCCTGCCTCTGATTCCCCAGCTCTGATTCCCCGCCTTTGATTCCCCCCGTCTGATTCCCAGCCTCTGATTTCCCGCCTCTGATTCCCGGCATCCGATTCCCTGCCTCTGATTCCCCGCCTCTGATTCCCCATCTCTGATTCCCCGCCTCTGATTCCCCGTGTCTGATTCCCTGCCTCTGATTCCCCGCCTCTGATACCCCGCATCTGATTCCCTGCCACTGATTCCCTGCCCCTGATTCCCCACCTCTGATTCCCCATATCTGATTCCCCGCCTCTGTTTTCCCGCCTCTGATTCCCTGCCTCTGATTCCCCATATCTGATTCCCCGCCTCTGATTCCCCAACTCTGATTCCCCGCCTCTGATTCCCCAGCTCTGAATCCCCGCCTCTGATTCCCCACGTCTGATTCCCTGCCTCTGATTCCCCGCCTCTGATTCCCCATCTGTGATTCACAACCTCTGATGCCCCACCTCTGATTCCCCATATCTGATTCCCCGCCTCTGTTTCCCCGCCTCTGATTCCCCGCCTCTGATTCCCCATATCTGATTCCCCGCCTCTGATTGCCCACCTCTGATTCCTCGCATCTGATTCCCTGCCTCTGATTCACCGCCTCTGATTCCCCATCTCTGATTCACCACCTCTGATTCCCGGCCTCTGATTCCCCATCTCTGATTCCGCACATCCGATTCCCTACCTATGATTCCCCACCTCTGATTCCCCGCCTCTGATTCCCCATATCTGATTCCCTGCCTCTGTTTCCCCGCCTCTGATTCCCCATATGTGATTCCCCACCTCTGTTTCCACGCTTCTGATTCCCCGCCTCTGTTTCTCCATCTCTGATTCACCGCCTTTGATTCACCACCTCTGATTCCCCATATCTGATTCCCCATATCTGATTCCCCGCCTCTGATTCCCCGCCTCTGATTCTCCATATCTCATTCCCCGCCTCTGAATCCCCATCTCTGATTCCCGGACTCTGATTCCCCACCTCTGATTCCCGGCCTCTTATTCCCAGCATCTGATTCCCGGCCTCTGATTCCCGGCCTCTGATTCCCCGCTTCTGATTCTGATTCCCTGCCTCTGATTGCCCATCTCTGATTCAGCACATCTGAATCCCTGCCTCTGATTCCCCACCTCTGATTCCTCATATCTGATTCCCCGCCTCAGTTTCCCCGCCTCTGATTCCCCGCCTCTGTTTCCCTATATCTAATTCCCCACCTCTGATGCCCCAACTCTGATTCCCCGCCTCTGATTCCCCAGCTCTGATTCCCCGCCTCTGATTCCCCGCATCCTATTCCCCATATCTGATTCCCCGCCTCTGTTTCCCCGCCTCTGATTCCCCGCCTCTGTTTCCCCATATCTGATTCCCCGCCTCTGATTCCCAACTATGATTCCCCGCCTCTGATTCCCCAGCTCTGATTCCCTGCGTCTGATTCCCTGCGTTCTATTCCCTGCCTCTGATTCCCCACCTGTGATTCCCCATCACTGATTCACCACCTCTGATTCCCCACCTCTGATTCCCCATATCTAATTCCCCGCCTCTGTTTGCCCGCCTCTGATTCCCCGCCTCTGTTTCCCCATATCTGATTCCCCGTCTCTGTATCCCCAACTCTGATTCCCTGCCTCTGATTCCCCAGCTCTGATTCCCCGCCTTTGATTCCCCCCGTCTGATTCCCAGCCTCTGAATCCCCGTGTCTGATTTCCTGCCTCTGATTCCCCGCCTCTGATTCCCCATCTCTGATTCCTCTGATTCCCCACATCTGATTCCCCATCTCTGATTCCGCACATCCGATTCCCTGCCTCTGATTCCCCAACTCTGATTCCCCACCTCTGATTCCCCAGCTCTGATTCCCCGCCTCAGATTCCCCGCGTCTGATTCCCTGCCTCTGATTCCCCGCCTCTAATTCCCCATCTCTGATTCCCCACCTCTGATTCCCCGTGTCTGATTCCCTGCCTCTGATTCCCCGCCTCTGAATCCCAGCCTCTGATTCCCCATATCTGATTCCCCGCCTCTGATTCCCTGCCTCTGATTCCCCAGCTCTGATTCCCCGCCTTTGATTCCCCCCGTCTGATTCCCAGCCTCTGAATCCCCGTGTCTGATTTCCTGCCTCTGATTCCCCGCCTCTGATTCCCCATCTCTGATTCACCGCCTCTGATTCCCCATCTCTGATTCCCCACCTCTGATTCCCCGTGTCTGATTCCCTGCCTCTGATTCCCCGCCTCTGAATCCCAGACTCTGATTCCCCATATCTGATTCCCCGCCTCTGATTCCCTGCCTCTGATTCCCCAGCTCTGATTCCCCGCCTTTGATTCCCCCCGTCTGATTCCCAGCCTCTGAATCCCCGTGTCTGATTTCCTGCCTCTGATTCCCCGCCTCTGATTCCCCATCTCTGATTCACCGCCTCTGATTCCCCACCTCTGATTCCCAATATCTGATTCCCTGCCTCTGTTTCCCCGCCTCTGATTCCCCACCTCTGTTTCCCCATATCTGATTCCCCGCCTCTGATTCCCCAACTCTAATACCCCGCCTCTGATTCCCCAGCTCTGATTCCCCGCCTCTGATTCCCCGCATCTGATTCCCTGCCTCTGATTCTCCGCCTCTGATTCCAGGCCTCTGATTCCCAGCATCTGATTCCGGCCTCTGATTCCCGGCCTCTGATTCCCTGCTTCTGATTCTGATTCCCGGCCTCTGATTCCCCGCTTCTGATTCTGATTCCCTGCCTCTGATTGCCCATCTCTGATTCAGCACATCTGAATCCCTGCCTCTGATTCCCCGCCTCTGATTCCCCATCTCTGATTCCCCGCCTCTGATTCCCCGTGTCTGATTACCTGCCTCTGATTCCCCGCCTCTGATTCCCCACGTCTGATTCCCTGCCACTGATTCCCTGCCCCTGATTCCCCACCTCTGATTCCCCATATCTGATTCCCCGCCTCTGTTTCCCCGCCTCTGATTCCCCGCCTCTGTTTCCCCATATCTGATTCCCCGCCTCTGATTCCCCAACTCTGATTCCCCTCCTCTAATTCGCCAGCTATGATTCCCCGCCTCTGATTCCCTGCGTCTGATTCCCTGCCTCTGATTCCCAGCCTCTGATTCCCCTTCTCTGATTCACCACCTCTGAATCCCCACCTCTGATTACCCATCTCTGATTCCGCACATCCGATTCCCTGCCTCTGATTCCCCGACTCTGATTCCCCACCTCTGATTCCCCAGCTCTGATTCCCCGCCTCTGTTTCCCCGCGTCTGATTCCCTGCCTCTGATTCCCCGCCTCTGATTCCCCATCTCTGATTCCCCACCTCTGATTCCCCGTGTCTGATTCCCTGCCTCTGATTCCCCGCCTCTGATTCCCCGCCTCTGATTCCCTGCCATTGATTCCCCGCCCCTGATTCCCCACCTCTGATTCCCCATATCTTATTCCCCGCCTCTGTTTCCCCCCCTCTGATTCCCAGCCTCTGATTCCCCATATCTGATTCCCTGCCTCTGATTCCCCATATCTGATTCCCCGCCTCTATTTCCCCATATCTGCTTCGCCGCCTCTGATTCCCCAACTCTGATTCCCCGCCTCTGATTCCCCAGCTCTGATTTCCCGCCTCTGATTCCCGGCATCCGATTCCCTGCCTCTGATTCCCCGCCTCTGATTCCCCATCTCTGATTCCCCGCCTCTGATTCCCCGTGTCTGATTCCCTGCCTCTGATTCCCCGCCTCTGATACCCCGCATCTGATTCCCTGCCACTGATTCCCTGCCCCTGATTCCCCACCTCTGATTCCCCATATCTGATTCCCCGCCTCTGTTTTCCCGCCTCTGATTCCCTGCCTCTGATTCCCCATATCTGATTCCCCGCCTCTGATTCCCCAACTCTGATTCCCCGCCTCTGATTCCCCAGCTCTGAATCCCCGCCTCTGATTCCCCACGTCTGATTCCCTGCCTCTGATTCCCCGCCTCTGATTCCCCATCTGTGATTCACAACGTCTGATGCCCCACCTCTGATTCCCCATATCTGATTCCCCGCCTCTGTTTCCCCGCCTCTGATTCCCCGCCTCTGATTCCCCATATCTGATTCCCCGCCTCTGATTGCCCACCTCTGATTCCTCGCATCTGATTCCCTGCCTCTGATTCACCGCCTCTGATTCCCCATCATTGATTCACCACCTCTGATTCCCGGCCTCTGATTCCCCATCTCTGATTCCGCACATCCGATTCCCTACCTATGATTCCCCACCTCTGATTCCCCGCCTCTGATTCCCCATATCTGATTCCCTGCCTCTGTTTCCCCGCCTCTGATTCCCCATATGTGATTCCCCACCTCTGTTTCCACGCTTCTGATTCCCCGCCTCTGTTTCTCCATCTCTGATTCACCGCCTTTGATTCACCACCTCTGATTCCCCATATCTGATTCCCCATATCTGATTCCCCGCCTCTGATTCCCCGCCTCTGATTCTCCATATCTCATTCCCCGCCTCTGAATCCCCATCTCTGATTCCCGGACTCTGATTCCCCACCTCTGATTCCCGGCCTCTTATTCCCAGCATCTGATTCCCGGCCTCTGATTCCCGGCCTCTGATTCCCCGCTTCTGATTCTGATTCCCTGCCTCTGATTGCCCATCTCTGATTCAGCACATCTGAATCCCTGCCTCTGATTCCCCACCTCTGATTCCTCATATCTGATTCCCCGCCTCAGTTTCCCCGCCTCTGATTCCCCGCCTCTGTTTCCCTATATCTAATTCCCCACCTCTGATGCCCCAACTCTGATTCCCCGCCTCTGATTCCCCAGCTCTGATTCCCCGCCTCTGATTCCCCGCATCCGATTCCCCATATCTGATTCCCCGCCTCTGTTTCCCCGCCTCTGATTCCCCGCCTCTGTTTCCCCATATCTGATTCCCCGCCTCTGATTCCCAACTATGATTCCCCGCCTCTGATTCCCCAGCTCTGATTCCCTGCGTCTGATTCCCTGCGTTCTATTCCCTGCCTCTGATTCCCCACTGTGATTCCCCATCACTGATTCACCACCTCTGATTCCCCACCTCTGATTCCCCATATCTAATTCCCCGCCTCTGTTTGCCCGCCTCTGATTCCCCGCCTCTGTTTCCCCATATCTGATTCCCCGTCTCTGTATCCCCAACTCTGATTCCCTGCCTCTGATTCCCCAGCTCTGATTCCCCGCCTTTGATTCCCCCCGTCTGATTCCCAGCCTCTGAATCCCCGTGTCTGATTTCCTGCCTCTGATTCCCCGCCTCTGATTCCCCATCTCTGATTCCTCTGATTCCCCACATCTGATTCCCCATCTCTGATTCCGCACATCCGATTCCCTGCCTCTGATTCCCCAACTCTGATTCCCCACCTCTGATTCCCCAGCTCTGATTCCCCGCCTCAGATTCCCCGCGTCTGATTCCCTGCCTCTGATTCCCCGCCTCTAATTCCCCATCTCTGATTCCCCACCTCTGATTCCCCGTGTCTGATTCCCTGCCTCTGATTCCCCGCCTCTGAATCCCAGCCTCTGATTCCCCATATCTGATTCCCCGCCTCTGATTCCCTGCCTCTGATTCCCCAGCTCTGATTCCCCGCCTTTGATTCCCCCCGTCTGATTCCCAGCCTCTGAATCCCCGTGTCTGATTTCCTGCCGCTGATTCCCCGCCTCTGATTCCCCATCTCTGATTCACCGCCTCTGATTCCCCATCTCTGATTCCCCACCTCTGATTCCCCGTGTCTGATTCCCTGCCTCTGATTCCCCGCCTCTGAATCCCAGACTCTGATTCCCCATATCTGATTCCCCGCCTCTGATTCCCTGCCTCTGATTCCCCAGCTCTGATTCCCCGCCTTTGATTCCCCCCGTCTGATTCCCAGCCTCTGAATCCCCGTGTCTGATTTCCTGCCTCTGATTCCCCGCCTCTGATTCCCCATCTCTGATTCACCGCCTCTGATTCCCCACCTCTGATTCCCAATATCTGATTCCCTGCCTCTGTTTCCCCGCCTCTGATTCCCCACCTCTGTTTCCCCATATCTGATTCCCCGCCTCTGATTCCCCAACTCTAATACCCCGCCTCTGATTCCCCAGCTCTGATTCCCCGCCTCTGATTCCCCGCATCTGATTCCCTGCCTCTGATTCTCCGCCTCTGATTCCAGGCCTCTGATTCCCAGCATCTGATTCCGGCCTCTGATTCCCGGCCTCTGATTCCCTGCTTCTGATTCTGATTCCCGGCCTCTGATTCCCAGCCTCTGAATCCCCGTGTCTGATTCCCTGCCTCTGATTGCCCATCTCTGATTCAGCACATCTGAATCCCTGCCTCTGATTCCCCGCCTCTGATTCCCCATCTCTGATTCCCCGCCTCTGATTCCCCGTGTCTGATTACCTGCCTCTGATTCCCCGCCTCTGATTCCCCACGTCTGATTCCCTGCCACTGATTCCCTGCCCCTGATTCCCCACCTCTGATTCCCCATATCTGATTCCCCGCCTCTGTTTCCCCGCCTCTGATTCCCCGCCTCTGTTTCCCCATATCTGATTCCCCGCCTCTGATTCCCCAACTCTGATTCCCCTCCTCTAATTCGCCAGCTATGATTCCCCGCCTCTGATTCCCTGCGTCTGATTCCCTGCCTCTGATTCCCAGCCTCTGATTCCCCTTCTCTGATTCACCACCTCTGAATCCCCACCTCTGATTACCCATCTCTGATTCCGCACATCCGATTCCCTGCCTCTGATTCCCCGCCTCTGATTCCCCGCCTCTGATTCGCAACCTCTAATTCCCCACCTCTGATTCCCCATATCTGATTCCCCGCCTCAGTTTCCCTGCATCTGATTCCCAGCCTCTGTTTCCCCATATCTGATTCCCCTCCTCTGATTCCCCAACTCTGATTCCCCGCCTCTGATTCCCCAGCTCTGATTCCCCGCCTTTTATTCCCGGCCTCTGATTCCCTGCCACTGATTCCCCGCCCCTGATTCCCCACCTCTGATTCCCCATATCTGATTCCCCGCCTCTGTTTCCCCAGCTCTGATTCCCCACCTCTGATTCCCCAGTTCTGATTCCCTGCCACTGATTCCCCGCCCCTGATTCCCCACCTCTGATTCCCCATATCTGATTCCCCGCCTCTGTTTCCCTTAGCTCTGATTCCCTGCCTCTGATTCCCTGCCCTGATTCCCCATCTCTGTTTCACCGCCTTTGATTCGCCACCTCTGATTCCCCATATCTGATTCCCCGCCTCTGATTCCCTGCCACTGATTACCCGCCCCTGATTCCCCACCTCTGATTCCCCATATCTTATTCCCCGCCTCTGTTTCCCCCCCTCTGATTCCCAGCCTCTGATTCCCAAACTCTGATTCCCCGCCTCTGATTCCCCAGCTCTGATTTCCCGCCTCTGATTTCCGGCATCCGATTCCCTGCCTCTGATTCCCCGCCTCTGATTCCCCATCTCTGATTCCCCGCCTCTGATTCCCCGTGTCTGATTACCTGCCTCTGATTCCCCGCCTCTGATTCCCCACGTCTGATTCCCTGCCACTGATTCCCTGCCCCTGATTCCCCACCTCTGATTCCCCATATCTGATTCCCCGCCTCTGTTTCCCCGCCTCTGATTCCCCGCCTCTGTTTCCCCATATCTGATTCCCCGCCTCTGATTCCCCAACTCTGATTCCCCTCCTCTAATTCGCCAGCTATGATTCCCCGCCTCTGATTCCCTGCGTCTGATTCCCTGCCTCTGATTCCCAGCCTCTGATTCCCCTTCTCTGATTCACCACCTCTGAATCCCCACCTCTGATTACCCATCTCTGATTCCGCACATCCGATACCCTGCCTCTGATTCCCCGCCTCTGATTCCCCGCCTCTGATTCGCAACCTCTAATTCCCCACCTCTGATTCCCCATATCTGATTCCCCGCCTCAGTTTCCCTGCATCTGATTCCCAGCCTCTGTTTCCCCATATCTGATTCCCCTCCTCTGATTCCCCAACTCTGATTCCCCGCCTCTGATTCCCCAGCTCTGATTCCCCGCCTTTTATTCCCGGCCTCTGATTCCCTGCCACTGATTCCCCGCACCTGATTCCCCACCTCTGATTCCCCATATCTGATTCCCCGCCTCTGTTTCCCCAGCTCTGATTCCCCAACTCTGATTCCCCAGTTCTGATTCCCTGCCACTGATTCCCCGCCCCTGATTCCCCACCTCTGATTCCCCATATCTGATTCCCCGCCTCTGTTTCCCTTAGCTCTGATTCCCTGCCTCTGATTCCCTGCCCTGATTCCCCATCTCTGTTTCACCGCCTTTGATTCGCCACCTCTGATTCCCCATATCTGATTCCCCGCCTCTGTTTCCCCGCCTCTGATTCCCTGCCTCTGATTCCCAACCTCTGATTCCACACCTCTGATTCCCCATATCTGATTCCCCGCCTCTATTTCCCCATATCTGATTCCCCGCCTCTGATTCCCCAACTCTGATTCCCCGCCTCTGATTCCCCAGCTCTGATACACCGCCTCTGATTCCCGGCGTCCGATTCACTGCCTCTGATTCCCCGCCTCTGATTCCCCATCTCTGATTCCCCGCCTCTGATTCCCTGTGTCTGATTCCCTGCCTCTGATTCCCCGCCTGTGATTCCCCGCCTCTGATTCCCTGCCACTGATTCCCTGCCCCTGATACCCCACCTCTGATTCCCCATATCTGATTCCCCGCCTCTGTTTCCCCACCTCTGATTCCCCGCCTCTGATTCCCCATATCTGATTCCCTGCCTCTGATTCCCCAACTCTGATTGCCCGACTCTGATTCCCCAGCTCTGAATCCCCGCCTCTGATTCCCCGCGTCTGATTCCCTGCCTCTGATTCCCCGCCTCTGATTCCCCATCTCTGATTCCCCGCCTCTGATTCCCCGTGTCTGATTCCCTGCCTCTGATTCCCCGCCTGTGATTCCCCGCCTCTGATTCCCTGCCACTGATTCCCTGCCCCTGATTCCCCACCTCTGATTCCCCATATCTGATTCCCCGCCTCTGTTTCCCCGCCTCTGATTCCCCGCCTCTGTTTCCCTTAGCTCTGATTCCCTGCCTCTGATTCCCTGCCCTGATTCCCCATCTCTGTTTCACCGCCTTTGATTCGCCACCTCTGATTCCCCATATCTGATTCCCCGCCTCTGTTTCCCCGCCTCTGATTCCCCATATCTGATTCCCAACCTCTGATTCCACACCTCTGATTCCCCATATCTGATTCCGCGCCTCTATTTCCCCATATCTGATTCCCCGCCTCTGATTCCCCAACTCTGATTCCCCGCCTCTGATTCCCCAGCTCTGATTCCCCGCCTCTGATTCCCGGCGTCCGATTCACTGCCTCTGATTCCCCGCCTCTGATTCCCCATCTCTGATTCCCGGCCTCTGATTCCCCGTGTCTGATTCCCTGCCTCTGATTCCCCGCCTGTGATTCCCCGCCTCTGATTCCCTGCCACTGATTCCCTGCCCCTGATTCCCCACCTCTGATTCCCCATATCTGATTCCCCGCCTCTGTTTCCCCGCCTCTGATTCCCCGCCTCTGATTCCCCATATCTGATTCCCTGCCTCTGATTCCCCAACTCTGATTCCCCGACTCTGATTCCCCAGCTCTGAATCCCCGCCTCTGATTCCCCGCGTCTGATTCCCTGCCTCTGATTCCCCGCCTTGATTCCCCATCTCTGATTCACAACCTCTGATTCCCCACCTCTGATTCCCCATATCTGATTCACCGCCTCTGTTTCCCCGCCTCTGATTCCCCGCCTCTGATTCCCCATATCTGATTCCCCAGCTCTGATTGCCCACCTCTGATTCCCCGCCTCTGATTCGCCAGCTCTGATTCCCCGCCTCTGAATCCCCGCATCTGATTCCCTGCCTCTGATTCCCCGCCTCTGATTCCCCATCTCTGATTCACCGCCTTTGATTCGCCACCTCTGATTCCCCATATCTGATTCCCCACCTCTGTTTCCCCGCCTCTGATTCCCCGCCTCTTATTCTCCATATCTCATTCCCCGCCTCTGAATCCCCATCTCTGATTCCCGGACTCTGATTCCCCACCTCTGATTCCCGGCCTCTTATTCCCAGCATCTGATTCCCGGCCTCTGATTCCCGGCCTCTGATTCCCCGCTTCTGATTCTGATACCCTGCCTCTGATTCCCCATCTCTGATTCCGCACATCTGATTTTCTGCCTCTGATTCCCCACCTCTGATTCCCCATATCTGATTCCCCGCCTCTGTTTCCCCACCTCTGATTCCCCACCTCTGTTTCCCCATATCTAATTCCCCACCTCTGATGCCCCAACTCTGATTCCCCGCCTCTGATTCCCCAGCTCTGATTCCCCGCCTCTGATTCCCCGCATCCGATTCCCCATGTCTGATTCCCCACCTCTGTTTCCCCGCCTCTGATTCCCCGCCTCTGTTTCCCCATATCTGATTCCCCGCCTCTGATTCCCCAGCTCTGATTCCCTGCCTCTGATTCCCCGCGTTCTATTCCCTGCCTCTGATTCCCCGCCTGTGATTCCCAATCTCTGATTCACCACCTCTGATTCCCCACCTCTGATTCCCCATATTTAATTCCCCGCCTCTCTTTGCCCGCCTCTGATTCCCCGCCTCTGTTTCCCCATATCTGATTCCCCGCCTCTGAATCCCCAACTCTGATTCCCTGCCTCTGATTCACCAGCTCTGATTCCCCGCCTTTGATTCCCCCCGTCTGATTCCCAGCCTCTGAATCCCCGTGTCTGATTTCCTGCCTCAGATTCCCCGCCTCTGATTCCCCATCTCTGATTCACCGCCTCTGATTCCCCACCTCTGATTCCCCATTTCTGATTCCGCACATCCGATTCCCTGCCTCTGATTCCCCGACTCTGATTCCCCACCTCTGATTCCCCAGCTCTGATTCCCCGCCTCTGATTCCCCGCGTCTGATTCCCTGCCTCTGATTCCCCGCCTCTGATTCCCCATCTCTGATTCCCCACCTCTGATTCCCCGTGTCTGATTCCCTGCCTCTGATTCCCCGCCTCTGATTCCCCGCCTCTGATTCCCTGCCACTGATTCCCCGCCCCTGATTCCCCACCTCTGATTCCCCATATCTTATTCCCCGCCTCTGTTTCCCCCCCTCTGATTCCCAGCCTCTGATTCCCCATATCTGATTCCCTGCCTCTGATTCCCCATATCTGATTCCCCGCCTCTATTTCCCCATATCTGCTTCGCCGCCTCTGATTCCCCAACTCTGATTCCCCACCTCTGATTCCCCAGCTCTGATTTCCCGCCTCTGATTCCCGGCATCCGATTCCCTGCCTCTGATTCCCCGCCTCTGATTCCCCATCTCTGATTCCCCGCCTCTGATTCCCCGTGTCTGATTCCCTGCCTCTGATTCCCCGCCTCTGATTCCCCGCGTCTGATTCCCTGCCACTGATTCCCTGCCCCTGATTCCCCACCTCTGATTCCCCATATCTGATTCCCCGCCTCTGTTTTCCCGCCTCTGATTCCCTGCCTCTGATTCCCCATATCTGATTTCCCGCCTCTGATTCCCCAACTCTGATTCCCCGCCTCTGATTCCCCAGCTCTGAATCCCCGCCTCTGATTCCCCACGTCTGATTCCCTGCCTCTGATTCCCCGCCTCTGATTCCCCATCTGTGATTCACAACCTCTGATGCCCCACCTCTGATTCCCCATATCTGATTCCCCGCCTCTGTTTCCCCGCCTCTGATTCCCCGCCTCTGATTCCCCATATATGATTCCCCGCCTCTGATTGCCCACCTCTGATTCCTCGCATCTGATTCCCTGCCTCTGATTCACCGCCTCTGATTCCCCATCTCTGATTCACCACCTCTGATTCCCGGCCTCTGATTCCCCATCTCTGATTCCGCACATCCGATTCCCTACCTATGATTCCCCACCTCTGATTCCCCGCCTCTGATTCCCCATATCTGATTCCCTGCCTCTGTTTCCCCGCCTCTGATTCCCCATATGTGATTCCCCACCTCTGTTTCCACGCCTCTGATTCCCCGCCTCTGTTTCTCCATCTCTGATTCACCGCCTTTGATTCACCACCTCTGATTCCCCATATCTGATTCCCCATATCTGATTCCCCGCCTCTGATTCCCCGCCTCTGATTCTCCATATCTCATTCCCCGCCTCTGAATCCCCATCTCTGATTCCCGGACTCTGATTCCCCACCTCTGATTCCCGGCCTCTTATTCCCAGCATCTGATTCCCGGCCTCTGATTCCCGGCCTCTGATTCCCCGCTTCTGATTCTGATTCCCTGCCTCTGATTGCCCATCTCTGATTCAGCACATCTGAATCCCTGCCTCTGATTCCCCACCTCTGATTCCTCATATCTGATTCCCCGCCTCAGTTTCCCCGCCTCTGATTCCCCGCCTCTGTTTCCCTATATCTAATTCCCCACCTCTGATGCCCCAACTCTGATTCCCCGCCTCTGATTCCCCAGCTCTGATTCCCCGCCTCTGATTCCCCGCATCCGATTCCCCATATCTGATTCCCCGCCTCTGTTTCCCCGCCTCTGATTCCCCGCCTCTGTTTCCCCATATCTGATTCCCCGCCTCTGATTCCCAACTATGATTCCCCGCCTCTGATTCCCCAGCTCTGATTCCCTGCGTCTGATTCCCTGCGTTCTATTCCCTGCCTCTGATTCCCCACCTGTGATTCCCCATCACTGATTCACCACCTCTGATTCCCCACCTCTGATTCCCCATATCTAATTCCCCGCCTCTGTTTGCCCGCCTCTGATTCCCCGCCTCTGTTTCCCCATATCTGATTCCCCGTCTCTGTATCCCCAACTCTGATTCCCTGCCTCTGATTCCCCAGCTCTGATTCCCCGCCTTTGATTCCCCCCGTCTGATTCCCAGCCTCTGAATCCCCGTGTCTGATTTCCTGCCTCTGATTCCCCGCCTCTGATTCCCCATCTCTGATTCCTCTGATTCCCCACATCTGATTCCCCATCTCTGATTCCGCACATCCGATTCCCTGCCTCTGATTCCCCAACTCTGATTCCCCACCTCTGATTCCCCAGCTCTGATTCCCCGCCTCAGATTCCCCGCGTCTGATTCCCTGCCTCTGATTCCCCGCCTCTAATTCCCCATCTCTGATTCCCCACCTCTGATTCCCCGTGTCTGATTCCCTGCCTCTGATTCCCCGCCTCTGAATCCCAGCCTCTGATTCCCCATATCTGATTCCCCGCCTCTGATTCCCTGCCTCTG
Source organism: Narcine bancroftii (assembly GCF_036971445.1). NCBI lineage: Eukaryota > Metazoa > Chordata > Chondrichthyes > Torpediniformes > Narcinidae > Narcine > Narcine bancroftii. The sequence goes on along the minus strand of NW_027211798.1, from coordinate 935,402 downwards.
ATTCCCCAGCTCTGATTCCCCGCCTTTGATTCCCCCCGTCTGATTCCCAGCCTCTGAATCCCCGTGTCTGATTTCCTGCCTCTGATTCCCCGCCTCTGATTCCCCATCTCTGATTCACCGCCTCTGATTCCCCATCTCTGATTCCCCACCTCTGATTCCCCGTGTCTGATTCCCTGCCTCTGATTCCCCGCCTCTGAATCCCAGACTCTGATTCCCAATATCTGATTCCCCGCCTCTGATTCCCTGCCTCTGATTCCCCAGCTCTGATTCCCCGCCTTTGATTCCCCCCGTCTGATTCCCAGCCTCTGAATCCCCGTGTCTGATTTCCTGCCTCTGATTCCCCGCCTCTGATTCCCCATCTCTGATTCACCGCCTCTGATTCCCCACCTCTGATTCCCAATATCTGATTCCCTGCCTCTGTTTCCCCGCCTCTGATTCCCCACCTCTGTTTCCCCATATCTGATTCCCCGCCTCTGATTCCCCAACTCTAATACCCCGCCTCTGATTCCCCAGCTCTGATTCCCCGCCTCTGATTCCCCGCATCTGATTCCCTGCCTCTGATTCTCCGCCTCTGATTCAAGGCCTCTGATTCCCAGCATCTGATTCCGGCCTCTGATTCCCGGCCTCTGATTCCCTGCTTCTGATTCTGATTCCCGGCCTCTGATTCCCCGCTTCTGATTCTGATTCCCTGCCTCTGATTGCCCATCTCTGATTCAGCACATCTGAATCCCTGCCTCTGATTCCCCACCTCTGATTCCTCATATCTGATTCCCCGCCTCAGTTTCCCCGCCTCTGATTCCCCGCCTCTGTTTCCCTATATCTAATTCCCCACCTCTGATGCCCCAACTCTGATTCCCCGCCTCTGATTCCCCAGCTCTGATTCCCCGCCTCTGATTCCCCGCATCCGATTCCCCATATCTGATTCCCCGCCTCTGTTTCCCCGCCTCTGATTCCCCGCCTCTGTTTCCCCATATCTGATTCCCCGCCTCTGATTCCCAACTATGATTCCCCGCCTCTGATTCCCCAGCTCTGATTCCCTGCGTCTGATTCCCTGCGTTCTATTCCCTGCCTCTGATTCCCCACCTGTGATTCCCCATCACTGATTCACCACCTCTGATTCCCCACCTCTGATTCCCCATATCTAATTCCCCGCCTCTGTTTGCCCGCCTCTGATTCCCCGCCTCTGTTTCCCCATATCTGATTCCCCGTCTCTGTATCCCCAACTCTGATTCCCTGCCTCTGATTCCCCAGCTCTGATTCCCCGCCTTTGATTCCCCCCGTCTGATTCCCAGCCTCTGAATCCCCGTGTCTGATTTCCTGCCTCTGATTCCCCGCCTCTGATTCCCCATCTCTGATTCCTCTGATTCCCCACATCTGATTCCCCATCTCTGATTCCGCACATCCGATTCCCTGCCTCTGATTCCCCAACTCTGATTCCCCACCTCTGATTCCCCAGCTCTGATTCCCCGCCTCAGATTCCCCGCGTCTGATTCCCTGCCTCTGATTCCCCGCCTCTAATTCCCCATCTCTGATTCCCCACCTCTGATTCCCCGTGTCTGATTCCCTGCCTCTGATTCCCCGCCTCTGAATCCCAGCCTCTGATTCCCCATATCTGATTCCCCGCCTCTGATTCCCTGCCTCTGATTCCCCAGCTCTGATTCCCCGCCTTTGATTCCCCCCGTCTGATTCCCAGCCTCTGAATCCCCGTGTCTGATTTCCTGCCTCTGATTCCCCGCCTCTGATTCCCCATCTCTGATTCACCGCCTCTGATTCCCCATCTCTGATTCCCCACCTCTGATTCCCCGTGTCTGATTCCCTGCCTCTGATTCCCCGCCTCTGAATCCCAGACTCTGATTCCCCATATCTGATTCCCCGCCTCTGATTCCCTGCCTCTGATTCCCCAGCTCTGATTCCCCGCCTTTGATTCCCCCCGTCTGATTCCCAGCCTCTGAATCCCCGTGTCTGATTTCCTGCCTCTGATTCCCCGCCTCTGATTCCCCATCTCTGATTCACCGCCTCTGATTCCCCACCTCTGATTCCCAATATCTGATTCCCTGCCTCTGTTTCCCCGCCTCTGATTCCCCACCTCTGTTTCCCCATATCTGATTCCCCGCCTCTGATTCCCCAACTCTAATACCCCGCCTCTGATTCCCCAGCTCTGATTCCCCGCCTCTGATTCCCCGCATCTGCTTCCCTGCCTCTGATTCTCCGCCTCTGATTCCAGGCCTCTGATTCCCAGCATCTGATTCCGGCCTCTGATTCCCGGCCTCTGATTCCCTGCTTCTGATTCTGATTCCCTGCCTCTGATTCCCCATCTCTGATTCCGCACATCTGATTCCTTGCCTCTGATTCCCCACCTCTGATTCCCCATATCTGATTCCCCGACTGGGATTCCCCTCCTCTGATTCCCCGCCTCTGTTTCCCAATATCTAAGTCCCCGCCTCTGATTCCCCAAATCTGATTCCCCACCTCCGATTCCCCAGCTCTGATTCCCCGCCTCTGATTCCCCGCATCTGATTCCCTGCATCTGATTCCAAGCCTCTGATTCCCTGCCTCTGATTCCCAACCTCTGATTCCCCACCTCTGATTCTCCATATCTGATTCCCCGCCTCTGTTTCCCCGCCTCGGATTCCCCGCCTCTGATTCCCCGCCTCTGATTCCCCATCTGTGATTCACAACCTCTGATGCCCCACCTCTGATTCCCCATATCTGATTCCCCGCCTCTGTTTCCCCGCCTCTGATTCCCCACCTCTGATTCCCCATATCTGATTCCCCGCCTCTGATTGCCCACCTCTGATTCCTCGCATCTGATTCCCTGCCTCTGATTCACCGCCTCTGATTCCCCATCTCTGATTCACCACCTCTGATTCCCGGCCTCTGATTCCCCATCTCTGATTCCGCACATCCGATTCCCTGCCTATGATTCCCCACCTCTGATTCCCCGCCTCTGATTCCCCATATCTGATTCCCTGCCTCTGTTTCCCCGCCTCTGATTCCCCATATGTGATTCCCCACCTCTGTTTCCACGCCTCTGATTCCCCGCCTCTGTTTCTCCATCTCTGATTCACCGCCTTTGATTCACCACCTCTGATTCCCCATATCTGATTCCCCATATCTGATTCCCCACCACTGTTTCCCCGCCTCTGATTCCCCGACTCTGATTCTCCATATCTCATTCCCCGCCTCTGAATCCCCATCTCTGATTCCCGGACTCTGATTCCCCACCTCTGATTCCCGGCCTCTTATTCCCAGCATCTGATTCCCGGCCTCTGATTCCCGGCCTCTGATTCCCCGCTTCTGATTCTGATTCCCTGCCTCTGATTCCCCATCTCTGATTCAGCACATCTGAATCCCTGCCTCTGATTCCCCGCCTCTGTTTCCCCGCCTCTGATTCCCCGCCTCTGTTTCCCTATATCTAATTCTCCACCTCTGATGCCCCAACTCTGATTCCCCGCCTCTGATTCCCCAGCTCTGATTCCCCGCCTCTGATTCCCCGCATCCGATTCCCCATATCTGATTCCCCGCCTCTGTTTCCCCACCTCTGATTCCCCGCCTCTGTTTCCCCATATCTGATTCCCCGCCTCTGATTCCCAACTATGATTCCCCGCCTCTGATTCCCCAGCTCTGATTCCCTGCGTCTGATTCCCTGCGTTCTATTCCCTGCCTCTGATTCCCCACCTGTGATTCCCCATCACTGATTCACCACCTCTGATTCCCCACCTCTGATTCCCCATATCTAATTCCCCGCCTCTGTTTGCCCGCCTCTGATTCCCCATCTCTGATTCACCGCCTCTGATTCCCCATCTCTGATTCCCCACCTCTGATTCCCCGTGTCTGATTCCCTGCCTCTGATTCCCCGCCTCTGAATCCCAGCCTCTTATTCCCCATATCTGATTCCCCGCCTCTGATTCCCTGCCTCTGATTCCCCAGCTCTGATTCCCGCCTTTGATTCCCACCGTCTGATTCCCAGCCTCTGAATCCCCGTGTCTGATTTCCTGCCTCTGATACCCCGCCTCTGATTCCCCATCTCTGATTCACCGCCTCTGATTCCCCTTCTCTGATTCCCCACCTCTGATTCCCCATATCTGATTCCCTGCCTCTGTTTCCCCGCCTCTGATTCCCCACCTCTGTTTCCCCATATCTGATTCCCCGCCTCTGATTCCCCAACTCTAATACCCCGCCTCTGATTCCCCAGCTCTGATTCCCCGCCTCTGATTCCCCGCATCTGATTCCCTGCCTCTGATTCCCCGCCTCTGAATCCCAGCCTCTGATTCCCCATATCTGATTCCCCGCCTCTGATTCCCTGCCTCTGATTCCCCAGCTCTGATTCCCCGCCTTTGATTCCCCCCGTCTGATTCCCAGCCTCTGAATCCCCGTGTCTGATTTCCTGCCTCTGATTCCCCGCCTCTGATTCCCCATCTCTGATTCACCGCCTCTGATTCCCCATCTCTGATTCCCCACCTCTGATTCCCCGTGTCTGATTCCCTGCCTCTGATTCCCCGCCTCTGAATCCCAGACTCTGATTCCCCATATCTGATTCCCCGCCTCTGATTCCCTGCCTCTGATTCCCCAGCTCTGATTCCCCGCCTTTGATTCCCCCCGTCTGATTCCCAGCCTCTGAATCCCCGTGTCTGATTTCCTGCCTCTGATTCCCCGCCTCTGATTCCCCATCTCTGATTCACCGCCTCTGATTCCCCACCTCTGATTCCCAATATCTGATTCCCTGCCTCTGTTTCCCCGCCTCTGATTCCCCACCTCTGTTTCCCCATATCTGATTCCCCGCCTCTGATTCCCCAACTCTAATACCCCGCCTCTGATTCCCCAGCTCTGATTCCCCGCCTCTGATTCCCCGCATCTGATTCCCTGCCTCTGATTCTCCGCCTCTGATTCAAGGCCTCTGATTCCCAGCATCTGATTCCGGCCTCTGATTCCCGGCCTCTGATTCCCTGCTTCTGATTCTGATTCCCGGCCTCTGATTCCCCGCTTCTGATTCTGATTCCCTGCCTCTGATTGCCCATCTCTGATTCAGCACATCTGAATCCCTGCCTCTGATTCCCCACCTCTGATTCCTCATATCTGATTCCCCGCCTCAGTTTCCCCGCCTCTGATTCCCCGCCTCTGTTTCCCTATATCTAATTCCCCACCTCTGATGCCCCAACTCTGATTCCCCGCCTCTGATTCCCCAGCTCTGATTCCCCGCCTCTGATTCCCCGCATCCGATTCCCCATATCTGATTCCCCGCCTCTGTTTCCCCGCCTCTGATTCCCCGCCTCTGTTTCCCCATATCTGATTCCCCGCCTCTGATTCCCAACTATGATTCCCCGCCTCTGATTCCCCAGCTCTGATTCCCTGCGTCTGATTCCCTGCGTTCTATTCCCTGCCTCTGATTCCCCACCTGTGATTCCCCATCACTGATTCACCACCTCTGATTCCCCACCTCTGATTCCCCATATCTAATTCCCCGCCTCTGTTTGCCCGCCTCTGATTCCCCGCCTCTGTTTCCCCATATATGATTCCCCGTCTCTGTATCCCCAACTCTGATTCCCTGCCTCTGATTCCCCAGCTCTGATTCCCCGCCTTTGATTCCCCCCGTCTGATTCCCAGCCTCTGAATCCCCGTGTCTGATTTCCTGCCTCTGATTCCCCGCCTCTGATTCCCCATCTCTGATTCTTCTGATTCCCCACATCTGATTCCCCATCTCTGATTCCGCACATCCGATTCCCTGCCTCTGATTCCCCAACTCTGATTCCCCACCTCTGATACCCCAGCTCTGATTCCCCGCCTCAGATTCCCCGCGTCTGATTCCCTGCCTCTGATTCCCCGCCTCTAATTCCCCATCTCTGATTCCCCACCTCTGATTCCCCGTGTCTGATTCCCTGCCTCTGATTCCCCGCCTCTGAATCCCAGCCTCTGATTCCCCATATCTGATTCCCCGCCTCTGATTCCCTGCCTCTGATTCCCCAGCTCTGATTCCCCGCCTTTGATTCCCCCCGTCTGATTCCCAGCCTCTGAATCCCCGTGTCTGATTTCCTGCCTCTGATTCCCCGCCTCTGATTCCCCATCTCTGATTCACCGCCTCTGATTCCCCATCTCGGATTCCCCACCTCTGATTCCCCGTGTCTGATTCCCTGCCTCTGATTCCCCGCCTCTGAATCCCAGACTCTGATTCCCCATATCTGATTCCCCGCCTCTGATTCCCTGCCTCTGATTCCCCAGCTCTGATTCCCCGCCTTTGATTCCCCCCGTCTGATTCCCAGCCTCTGAATCCCCGTGTCTGATTTCCTGCCTCTGATTCCCCGCCTCTGATTCCCCATCTCTGATTCACCGCCTCTGATTCCCCACCTCTGATTCGCAATATCTGATTCCCTGCCTCTGTTTCCCCGCCTCTGATTCCCCACCTCTGTTTCCCCATATCTGATTCCCCGCCTCTGATTCCCCAACTCTAATACCCCGCCTCTGATTCCCCAGCTCTGATTCCCCGCCTCTGATTCCCCGCATCTGATTCCCTGCCTCTGATTCTCCGCCTCTGATTCCAGGCCTCTGATTCCCAGCATCTGATTCCGGCCTCTGATTCCCGGCCTCTGATTCCCTGCTTCTGATTCTGATTCCCTGCCTCTGATTCCCCATCTCTGATTCCGCACATCTGATTCCTTGCCTCTGATTCCCCACCTCTGATTCCCCATATCTGATTCCCCGACTGGGTTTCCCCTCCTCTGATTCCCCGCCTCTGTTTCCCAATATCTAAGTCCCCGCCTCTGATTCCCCAAATCTGATTCCCCACCTCCGATTCCCCAGCTCTGATTCCCCGCCTCTGATTCCCCGCATCTGATTCCCTGCATCTGATTCCAAGCCTCTGATTCCCTGCCTCTGATTCCCAACCTCTGATTCCCCACCTCTGATTCCCCATATCTGATTCCCCGCCTCTGTTTCCCCGCCTCGGATTCCCCGCCTCTGATTCCCCGCCTCTGATTCCCCATCTGTGATTCACAACCTCTGATGCCCCACCTCTGATTCCCCATATCTGATTCCCCGCCTCTGTTTCCCCGCCTCTGATTCCCCACCTCTGATTCCCCATATCTGATTCCCCGCCTCTGATTGCCCACCTCTGATTCCTCGCATCTGATTCCCTGCCTCTGATTCACCGCCTCTGATTCCCCATCTCTGATTCACCACCTCTGATTCCCGGCCTCTGATTCCCCATCTCTGATTCCGCACATCCGATTCCCTGCCTATGATTCCCCACCTCTGATTCCCCGCCTCTGATTCCCCATATCTGATTCCCTGCCTCTGTTTCCCCGCCTCTGATTCCCCATATGTGATTCCCCACCTCTGTTTCCACGCCTCTGATTCCCCGCCTCTGTTTCTCCATCTCTGATTCACCGCCTTTGATTCACCACCTCTGATTCCCCATATCTGATTCCCCATATCTGATTCCCCACCACTGTTTCCCCGCCTCTGATTCCCCGACTCTGATTCTCCATATCTCATTCCCCGCCTCTGAATCCCCATCTCTGATTCCCGGACTCTGATTCCCCACCTCTGATTCCCGGCCTCTTATTCCCAGCATCTGATTCCCGGCCTCTGATTCCCGGCCTCTGATTCCCCGCTTCTGATTCTGATTCCCTGCCTCTGATTCCCCATCTCTGATTCAGCACATCTGAATCCCTGCCTCTGATTCCCCGCCTCTGTTTCCCCGCCTCTGATTCCCCGCCTCTGTTTCCCTATATCTAATTCTCCACCTCTGATGCCCCAACTCTGATTCCCCGCCTCTGATTCCCCAGCTCTGATTCCCCGCCTCTGATTCCCCGCATCCGATTCCCCATATCTGATTCCCCGCCTCTGTTTCCCCACCTCTGATTCCCCGCCTCTGTTTCCCCATATCTGATTCCCCGCCTCTGATTCCCAACTATGATTCCCCGCCTCTGATTCCCCAGCTCTGATTCCCTGCGTCTGATTCCCTGCGTTCTATTCCCTGCCTCTGATTCCCCACCTGTGATTCCCCATCACTGATTCACCACCTCTGATTCCCCACCTCTGATTCCCCATATCTAATTCCCCGCCTCTGTTTGCCCGCCTCTGATTCCCCATCTCTGATTCACCGCCTCTGATTCCCCATCTCTGATTCCCCACCTCTGATTCCCCGTGTCTGATTCCCTGCCTCTGATTCCCCGCCTCTGAATCCCAGCCTCTTATTCCCCATATCTGATTCCCCGCCTCTGATTCCCTGCCTCTGATTCCCCAGCTCTGATTCCCGCCTTTGATTCCCACCGTCTGATTCCCAGCCTCTGAATCCCCGTGTCTGATTTCCTGCCTCTGATTCCCCGCCTCTGATTCCCCATCTCTGATTCACCGCCTCTGATTCCCCTTCTCTGATTCCCCACCTCTGATTCCCCATATCTGATTCCCTGCCTCTGTTTCCCCGCCTCTGATTCCCCACCTCTGTTTCCCCATATCTGATTCCCCGCCTCTGATTCCCCAACTCTAATACCCCGCCTCTGATTCCCCAGCTCTGATTCCCCGCCTCTGATTCCCCGCATCTGATTCCCTGCCTCTGATTCCCCGCCTCTGATTCCAGGCCTCTCATTCCCAGCATCTGATTCCGGCCTCTGATTCCCGGCCTCTGATTCCCTGCTTCTGATTCTGGTTCCCTGCCTCTGATTCCCCATCTCTGATTCCGCACATCTGATTCCTTGCCCCTGATTCCCCACCTCTGATTCCCCATATCTGATTCCCCGACTCGGTTTCCCCGCCTCTGATTCCCCGCCTCTGTTTCCCAATATCTAAGTCCCCGCCTCTGATTCCCCAAATCTGATTCCCCACCTCCGATTCCCCAGCTCTGATTCCCCGCCTCTGATTCCCCGCATCTGATTCCCTGCATCTGATTCCAAGCCTCTGATTCCCTGCCTCTGATTCCCAACCTCTGATTCCCCACCTCTGATTCCCCATATCTGATTCCCCGCCTCTGTTTCCCCACCTCGGATTCCCCGCCTCTGTTTCCCCATATCTGATTCCCGGCCTCTGATTCCCCATCTCTGATTCCCCACCTCTGATTCCCCGTGTCTGATTCCCTGCCTCTGATTCCCCGCCTCTGATTCCCCGCCTCTGATTCCCTGCCACTGATTCCCCGCCCCTGATTCCCCACCTCTGATTCCCCATATCTTATTCCCCGCCTCTGTTTCCCCCCCTCTGATTCCCAGCCTCTGATTCCCCATATCTGATTCCCTGCCTCTGATTCCCCATATCTGATTCCCCGCCTCTATTTCCCCATATCTGCTTCGCCGCCTCTGATTCCCCAACTCTGATTCCCCGCCTCTGATTCCCCAGCTCTGATTTCCCGCCTCTGATTCCCGGCATCCGATTCCCTGCCTCTGATTCCCCGCCTCTGATTCCCCATCTCTGATTCCCCGCCTCTGATTCCCCGTGTCTGATTCCCTGCCTCTGATTCCCCATCTCCGATTCCGCACATCTGATTCCCTTCCTCTGATTCCCCGCCTCTGATTCCCCGCCTCTGATTCCCTGCCTCTGATTCCCAACCTCGGATTCCCCACCTCTGATTCCCCATATCTGATTCCCCGCCTCTGTTTCCCCGCCTCTGATTCCCCGCCTCTGATTCCAAACTCTGATTCCCCGCCTCTGATTCCCCAGCTCTGATTCCCCGTGTTTGATTCCCTGCCTCTGATTCCCTGCCCTGATTCCCTATCTCTGTTTCACCGCCTTTGATTCGCCACCTCTGATTCCCCATATCTGATTCCCCGACTCTGATTCCCTGCCTCTGATTCCCAAACTCTGATTCCACACCTCTGATTCCCCATATCTGATTCCCCGCCTCTATTTCCCCATATCTGATTCCCCGCCTCTGATTCCCCAACTCTGATTCCCCGCCTCTGATTCCCCAGCTCTGATTCCCCGACTCTGATTCCCGGAGTCCGATTCCCTGCCTCTGATTCCCCGCCTCTGATTCCCCATCTCTGATTCCCCGCCTCCAATTCCCCGTGTCTGATTCCCTGCCTCTGATTCCCCGCCTCTGATTCCCCGCCTCTGATTCCCTGCCACTGATTCCCCGCCCCTGATTCCCCACCTCTGATTCCCCATATCTTATTCCCCGCCTCTGTTTCCCCCCCTCTGATTCCCAGCCTCTGATTCCCCATATCTGATTCCCTGCCTCTGATTCCCCATATCTGATTCCCCGCCTCTATTTCCCCATATCTGCTTCGCCGCCTCTGATTCCCCAACTCTGATTCCCCGCCTCTGATTCCCCAGCTCTGATTTCCCGCCTCTGATTCCCGGCATCCGATTCCCTGCCTCTGATTCCCCGCCTCTGATTCCCCATCTCTGATTCCCCGCCTCTGATTCCCCGTGTCTGATTCCCTGCCTCTGATTCCCCGCCTCTGATTCCCCGCGTCTGATTCCCTGCCACTGATTCCCTGCCCCTGATTCCCCACCTCTGATTCCCCATATCTGATTCCCCGCCTCTGTTTTCCCGCCTCTGATTCCCTGCCTCTGATTCCCCATATCTGATTCCCCGCCCCTGATTCCCCAACTCTGATTCCCCGCCTCTGATTCCCCAGCTCTAAATCCCCGCCTCTGATTCCCCACGTCTGATTCCCTGCCTCTGATTCCCCGCCTCTGATTCCCCATCTGTGATTCACAACCTCTGATGCCCCACCTCTGATTCCCCATATCTGATTCCCCGCCTCTGTTTCCCCGCCTCTGATTCCCCGCCTCTGATTCCCCATATCTGATTCCCCGCCTCTGATTGCCCACCTCTGATTCCTCGCATCTGATTCCCTGCCTCTGATTCACCGCCTCTAATTCCCCATCTCTGATTCACCACCTCTGATTCCCGGCCTCTGATTCCCCATCTCTGATTCCGCACATCCGATTCCCTGCCTATGATTCCCCACCTCTGATTCCCCGCCTCTGATTCCCCATATCTGATTCCCTGCCTCTGTTTCCCCGCCTCTGATTCCCCATATGTGATTCCCCACCTCTGTTTCCACGCCTCTGATTCCCCGCCTCTGTTTCTCCATCTCTGATTCACCGCCTTTGATTCACCACCTCTGATTCCCCATATCTGATTCCCATTTCTGATTCCCCACCTCTGTTTCCCCGCCTCTGATTCCCCGACTCTGATTCTCCATATCTCATTCCCCGCCTCTGAATCCCCATCTCTGATTCCCGGACTATGATTCCCCACCTCTGATTCCCGGCCTCTTATTCCCAGCATCTGATTCCCGGCCTCTGATTAACGGCCTCTGATTCCCCGCTTCTGATTCTGATTCCCTGCCTCTGATTCCCCATCTCTGATTCAGCACATCTGAATCCCTGCCTCTGATTCCCCACCTCTGATTCCTCATATCTGATTCCCCGCCTCTGTTTCCCCGCCTCAGATTCCCCGCCTCTGTTTCCCTATATCTAATTCCCCACCTCTGATGCCCCAACTCTGATTCCCCGCCTCTGATTCCCCAGCTCTGATTCCCCGCCTCTGATTCCCCGCATCCGATTCCCCATATCTGATTCCCCACCTCCGATTCCCCAGCTCTGATTCCCCGCCTCTGATTCCCCGCATCTGATTCCCAGCATCTGATTCCAAGCCTCTGATTCCCTGCCTCTGATTCCCAACCTCTGATTCCCCACCTCTGATTCCCCATATCTGATTCCCCGCCTCTGTTTCCCCGCCTCGGATTCCCCGCCTCTGTTTCCCCATATCTGATTCCCGGCCTCTGATTCCCCATCTCTGATTCCCCACCTCTGATTCCCCGTGTCTGATTCCCTGCCTCTGATTCCCCGCCTCTGATTCCCCGCCTCTGATTCCCTGCCACTGATTCCCCGCCCCTGATTCCCCACCTCTGATTCCCCATATCTTATTCCCCGCCTCTGTTTCCCCCCCTCTGATTCCCAGCCTCTGATTCCCCATATCTGATTCCCTGCCTCTGATTCCCCATATCTGATTCCCCGCCTCTATTTCCCCATATCTGCTTCGCCGCCTCTGATTCCCCAACTCTGATTCCCCGCCTCTGATTCCCCAGCTCTGATTTCCCGCCTCTGATTCCCGGCATCCGATTCCCTGCCTCTGATTCCCCGCCTCTGATTCCCCATCTCTGATTCCCCGCCTCTGATTCCCCGTGTCTGATTCCCTGCCTCTGATTCCCCGCCTCTGATTCCCCGCGTCTGATTCCCTGCCACTGATTCCCTGCCCCTGATTCCCCACCTCTGATTCCCCATATCTGATTCCCCGCCTCTGTTTTCCCGCCTCTGATTCCCTGCCTCTGATTCCCCATATCTGATTCCCCGCCCCTGATTCCCCAACTCTGATTCCCCGCCTCTGATTCCCCAGCTCTAAATCCCCGCCTCTGATTCCCCACGTCTGATTCCCTGCCTCTGATTCCCCGCCTCTGATTCCCCATCTGTGATTCACAACCTCTGATGCCCCACCTCTGATTCCCCATATCTGATTCCCCGCCTCTGTTTCCCCGCCTCTGATTCCCCGCCTCTGATTCCCCATATCTGATTCCCCGCCTCTGATTGCCCACCTCTGATTCCTCGCATCTGATTCCCTGCCTCTGATTCACCGCCTCTGATTCCCCATCTCTGATTCACCACCTCTGATTCCCGGCCTCTGATTCCCCATCTCTGATTCCGCACATCCGATTCCCTGCCTATGATTCCCCACCTCTGATTCCCCGCCTCTGATTCCCCATATCTGATTCCCTGCCTCTGTTTCCCCGCCTCTGATTCCCCATATGTGATTCCCCACCTCTGTTTCCACGCCTCTGATTCCCCGCCTCTGTTTCTCCATCTCTGATTCACCGCCTTTGATTCACAACCTCTGATTCCCCATATCTGATTCCCATTTCTGATTCCCCACCTCTGTTTCCCCGCCTCTGATTCCCCGACTCTGATTCTCCATATCTCATTCCCCGCCTCTGAATCCCCATCTCTGATTCCCGGACTCTGATTCCCCACCTCTGATTCCCGGCCTCTTATTCCCAGCATCTGATTCCCGGCCTCTGATTAACGGCCTCTGATTCCCCGCTTCTGATTCTGATTCCCTGCCTCTGATTCCCCATCTCTGATTCAGCACATCTGAATCCCTGCCTCTGATTCCCCACCTCTGATTCCTCATATCTGATTCCCCGCCTCTGTTTCCCCGCCTCATATTCCCCGCCTCTGTTTCCCTATATCTAATTCCCCACCTCTGATGCCCCAACTCTGATTCCCCGCCTCTGATTCCCCAGCTCTGATTCCCCGCCTCTGATTCCCCGCATCCGATTCCCCATATCTGATTCCCCGCCTCTGTTTCCCCGCCTCAGATTCCCCGCCTCTGTTTCCCCATATCTGATTCCCCGCCTCTGATTCCCAACTATGATTCCCCGCCTCTGATTCCCCAGCTCTGATTCCCTGCGTCTGATTCCCTGCGTTCTATTCCCTGCCTCTGATTCCCCACCTGTGATTCCCCATCACTGATTCACCACCTCTGATTCCCCACCTCTGATTCCCCATATCTAATTCCCCGCCTCTGTTTGCCCGCCTCTGATTCCCCGCCTCTGTTTCCCCATATCTGATTCCCCGTCTCTGAATCCCCAACTCTGATTCCCTGCCTCTGATTCCCCAGCTCTGATTCCCCGCCTTTGATTCCCCCCGTCTGATTCCCAGCCTCTGAATCCCCGTGTCTGATTTCCTGCCTCTGATTCCCCGCCTCTGATTCCCCATCTCTGATTCCTCTGATTCCCAACATCTGATTCCCCATCTCTGATTCCGCACATCCGATTCCCTGCCTCTGATTCCCCAACTCTGATTCCCCACCTCTGATTCCCCAGCTCTGATTCCCCGCCTCAGATTCCCCGCGTCTGATTCCCTGCCTCTGATTCCCCGCCTCTGATTCCCCATCTCTGATTCCCCACCTCTTATTCCCCGTGTCTGATTCCCTGCCTCTGATTCCCCGCCTCTGAATCCCAGCCTCTGATTCCCCATATCTGATTCCCCGCCTCTGATTCCCTGCCTCTGATTCCCCAGCTCTGATTCCCCGCCTTTCATTCCCCCCGTCTGATTCCCAGCCTCTGAATCCCCGTGTCTGATTTCCTGCCTCTGATTCCCCGCCTCTGATTCCCCATCTCTGATTCACCGCCTCTGATTCCCCATCTCTGATTCCCCACCTCTGATTCCCCGTGTCTGATTCCCTGCCTCTGATTCCCCGCCTCTGAATCCCAGCCTCTGATTCCCCATATCTGATTCCCCGCCTCTGATTCCCTGCCTCTGATTCCCCAGCTCTGATTCCCCGCCTTTGATTCCCCCCGTCTGATTCCCAGCCTCTGAATCCCCGTGTCTGATTTCCTGCCTCTGATTCCCCGCCTCTGATTCCCCATCTCTGATTCACCGCCTCTGATTCCCCTTCTCTGATTCCCCACCTCTGATTCCCCATATCTGATTCCCTGCCTCTGTTTCCCCGCCTCTGATTCCCCACCTCTGTTTCCCCATATCTGATTCCCCGCCTATGATTCCCCAACTCTAATACCCCGCCTCTGATTCCCCAGCTCTGATTCCCCGCCTCTGATTCCCCGCATCTGATTCCCTGCCTCTGATTCCCCGCCTCTGATTCCAGGCCTCTGATTCCCAGAATCTGATTCCGGCCTCTGATTCCCGGCCTCTGATTCCCTGCTTCTGATTCTGATTCCCTGCCTCTGATTCCCCATCTCTGATTCCGCACATCTGATTCCTTGCCTGTGATTCCCCACCTCTGATTCCCCATATCTGATTCCCCGACTGGGTTTCCCCGCCTCTGATTCCCCGCCTCTGTTTCCCAATATCTAAGTCCCCGCCTCTGATTCCCCAAATCTGATTCCCCACCTCTGATTCCCCAGCTCTGATTCCCCGCCTCTGATTCCCCGCATCTGATTCCCTGCATCTGATTCCAAGCCTCTGATTCCCTGCCTCTGATTCCCAACCTCTGATTCCCCACCTCTGATTCCCCATATCTGATTCCCCGCCTCTGTTTCCCCGCCTCGGATTCCCCGCCTCTGTTTCCCCATATCTGATTCCCGGCCTCTGATTCCACGCCTCTGATTCCCCGCCTCTGATTCCCTGCCTCTGATTCCCCATCTCCGATTCCGCACATCTGATTCCCTTCCTCTGATTCCCCGCCTCTGATTCCCCGCCTCTGATTCCCTGCCTCTGATTCCCAACCTCGGATTCCCCACCTCTGATTCCCCATATCTGATTCCCCGCCTCTGTTTCCCCGCCTCTGATTCCCCGCCTCTGATTCCAAACTCTGATTCCCCGCCTCTGATTCCCCAGCTCTGATTCCCCGTGTTTGATTCCCTGCCTCTGATTCCCTGCCCTGATTCCCTATCTCTGTTTCACCGCCTTTGATTCGCCACCTCTGATTCCCCATATCTGATTCCCCGACTCTGATTCCCTGCCTCTGATTCCCAAACTCTGATTCCACACCTCTGATTCCCCATATCTGATTCCCCGCCTCTATTTCCCCATATCTGATTCCCCGCCTCTGATTCCCCAACTCTGATTCCCCGCCTCTGATTCCCCAGCTCTGATTCCCCGACTCTGATTCCCGGAGTCCGATTCCCTGCCTCTGATTCCCCGCCTCTGATTCCCCATCTCTGATTCCCCGCCTCCAATTCCCCGTGTCTGATTCCCTGCCTCTGATTCCCCGCCTCTGATTCCCCGCCTCTGATTCCCTGCCACTGATTCCCTGCCCCTGATTCCCCAATTCTGATTCCCCATATCTGATTCCCCGCCTCTGTTTGCCCGCCTCTGATTCCCCGCCTCTGATTCCCCATATCTGATTCCCTGCCTCTGTTTCCCCGCCTCTGATTCCCCATATGTGATTCCCCACCTCTGTTTCCACGCCTCTGATTCCCCGCCTCTGTTTCTCCATCTCTGATTCACCGCCTTTGATTCACCACCTCTGATTCCCCATATCTGATTCCCCATATCTGATTCCCCACCTCTGTTTCCCCGCCTCTGATTCCCCGCCTCTGATTCTCCATATCTCATTCCCCGCCTCTGAATCCCCATCTCTGATTCCCGGACTCTGATTCCCCACCTCTGATTCCCGGCCTCTGATTCCACGCTTCTGATTCTGATTCCCTGCCTCTGATTCCCCATCTCTGATTCCGCACATCTGATTCCCTGCCTCTGATTCCCCACCTATGATTACCCATATCTGATTCCCCGCCTCTGTTGCCCCGCCTCTGATTCCCCGCCTCTGTTTCCCCATATCTAATTCCCCACCTCTGATGCCCCAACTCTGATTCCCCGCCTCTGATTCCCCAGCTCTGATTCACTGCCTCTGATTCCCCGCGTTCTATTCCCTGCCTCTGATTCCCCGCCTGTGATTCCCCATCTCTGATTCACCACCTCTCATTCCCCACCTCTGATTCCCCATATCTAATTCCCCGCCTCTGTTTGCCCGCCTCTGATTCCCCGCCTCTGTTTCCCCATATCTGATTCCCCGCCTCTGAATCCCCAACTCTGATTCCCTGCCACTGATTCCCTGCCCCTGATTCCCCACCTCTGATTCCCCATATCTGATTCCCCGCCTCTGTTTCCCCGCCTCTGATTCCCCGCCTCTGTTTCCCCATATCTGATTCCCCGCCTCTGATTCCCCAACTCTGATTCCCCTCCTCTAATTCGCCAGCTATGATTCCCCGCCTCTGATTCCCTGCGTCTGATTCCCTGCCTCTGATTCCCAGCCTCTGATTCCCCTTCTCTGATTCACCACCTCTGAATCCCCACCTCTGATTACCCATCTCTGATTCCGCACATCCGATTCCCTGCCTCTGATTCCCCGCCTCTGATTCCCCGCCTCAGTTTCCCTGCATCTGATTCCCGGCCTCTGTTTCCCCATATCTGATTCCCCTCCTCTGATTCCCCAACTCTGATTCCCCGCCTCTGATTCCCCAGCTCTGATTCCCCGCCTTTTATTCCCGGCCTCTGATTCCCTGCCACTGATTCCCCGCCCCTGATTCCCCACCTCTGATTCCCCATATCTGATTCCCCGCCTCTGTTTCCCCAGCTCTGATTCCCCACCTCTGATTCCCCAGCTCTGATTCCCTGCCACTGATTCCCCGCCCCTGATTCCCCACCTCTGATTCCCCATATCTGATTCCCCACCTCTGTTTCCCTTAGCTCTGATTCCCTGCCTCTGATTCCCTGCCCTGATTCCCCATCTCTGTTTCACCGCCTTTGATTCGCCACCTCTGATTCCCCATATCTGATTCCCCGCCTCTGTTTCCCCGCCTCTGATTCCCTGCCTCTGATTCCCAACCTCTGATTCCACACCTCTGATGCCCCATATCTGATTCCCCGCCTCTATTTCCCCATATCTGATTCCCCGCCTCTGATTCCCCAACTCTGATTCCCCGCCTCTGATTCCCCAGCTCTGATACCCCGCCTCTGATTCCCGGCGTCCGATTCACTGCCTCTGATTCCCCGCCTCTGATTCCCCATCTCTGATTCCCCGCCTCTGATTCCCCGTGTCTGATTCCCTGCCTCTGATTCCCCGCCTCTGATTCCCCGCCTCTGATTCCCTGCCACTGATTCCCTGCCCCTGATTCCCCACCTCTGATTCCCCATATCTGATTCCCCGCCTCTGTTTCCCCGCCTCTGATTCCCCGCCTCTGATTCCCCATATCTGATTCCCTGCCTCTGATTCCCCAACTCTGATTCCCCGACTCTGATTCCCCAACTCTGAATCCCCGCCTCTGATTCCCCGCGTCTGATTCCCTGCCTCTGATTCCCCGCCTCTGATTCCCCATCTCAGATTCCCCGCCTCTGATTCCCCGTGTCTGATTCCCTGCCTCTGATTCCCCGCCTGTGATTCCCCGCCTCTGATTCCCTGCCACTGATTCCCAGCCCCTGATTCCCCACCTCTGATTCCCCATATCTGATTCCCCGCCTCTGTTTCCCCGCCTCTGATTCCCCGCCTCTGTTTCCCTTAGCTCTGATTCCCTGCCTCTGATTCCCTGCCCTGATTCCCCATCTCTGTTTCACCGCCTTTGATTCGCCACCTCTGATTCCCAATATCTGATTCCCCGCCTCTGTTTCCCCGCCTCTGATTCCCGTCCTCTGATTCCCAACCTCTGATTCCACACCTCTGATTCCCCATATCTGATTCCCCGCCTCTATTTCCCCATATCTGATTCCCCGCCTCTGATTCCCCAACTCTGATTCCCCGCCTCTGATTCCCCAGCTCTGATTCCCCGCCTCTGATTCCCCGCCTCTGATTCCCCACCTCTGATTCCCGGCCTCTTATTCCCAGCATCTGATTCCCGGCCTCTGATTTCCGGCCTCTAATTCCCCGCCTCTGTTTCCCCATATCTAATTCCCCACCTCTGATGCCCCAACTCTGATTCCCCGCCTCTGATACCCCAGCTCTGATTCCCCACCTCTGATTCTCCGCATCCGATTCCCCATGTCTGATTCCCCGCCTCTGATTCCCCGCGTCTGATTCCCCGCCCCTGATTCCCCACCTCTGATTCCCCATATCTTATTCCCCGCCTCTGTTTCCCCCCCTCTGATTCCCAGCCTCTGATTCCCAAACTCTGATTCCCCGCCTCTGATTCCCCAGCTCTGATTTCCCGCCTCTGATTTCCGGCATCCGATTCCCTGCCTCTGATTCCCCGCCTCTGATTCCCCATCTCTGATTCCCCGCCTCTGATTCCCCGTGTCTGATTACCTGCCTCTGATTCCCCGCCTCTGATTCCCCACGTCTGATTCCCTGCCACTGATTCCCTGCCCCTGATTCCCCACCTCTGATTCCCCATATCTGATTCCCCGCCAATGTTTCCCCGCCTCTGATTCCCCGCCTCTGTTTCCCCATATCTGATTCCCCGCCTCTGATTCCCCAACTCTGATTCCCCTCCTCTAATTCGCCAGCTATGATTCCCCGCCTCTGATTCCCTGCGTCTGATTCCCTGCCTCTGATTCCCAGCCTCTGATTCCCCTTCTCTGATTCACCACCTCTGAATCCCCACCTCTGATTACCCATCTCTGATTCCGCACATCCGATTCCCTGCCTCTGATTCCCCGCCTCTGATTCCCCGCCTCTGATTCGCCACCTCTAATTCCCCACCTCTGATTCCCCATATCTGATTCCCCGCCTCAGTTTCCCTGCATCTGATTCCCAGCCTCTGTTTCCCCATATCTGATTCCCCTCCTCTGATTCCCCAACTCTGATTCCCCGCCTCTGATTCCCCAGCTCTGATTCCCCGCCTTTTATTCCCGGCCTCTGATTCCCTGCCACTGATTCCCCGCCCCTGATTCCCCACCTCTGATTCCCCATATCTGATTCCCCGCCTCTGTTTCCCCAGCTCTGATTCCCCACCTCTGATTCCCCAGTTCTGATTCCCTGCCACTGATTCCCCGCCCCTGATTCCCCACCTCTGATTCCCCATATCTGATTCCCCGCCTCTGTTTCCCTTAGCTCTGATTCCCTGCCTCTGATTCCCTGCCCTGATTCCCCATCTCTGTTTCACCGCCTTTGATTCGCCACCTCTGATTCCCCATATCTGATTCCCCGCCTCTGTTTCCCCGCCTCTGATTCCCTGCCTCTGATTCCCAATCTCTGATTCCACACCTCTGATTCCCCATATCTGATTCCCCGCCTCTATTTCCCCATATCTGATTCCCCGCCTCTGATTCCCCAACTCTGATTCCCCGCCTCTGATTCACCAGCTCTGATACCCCGCCTCTGATTCCCGGCGTCCGATTCACTGCCTCTGATTCCCCGCCTCTGATTCCCCATCTCTGATTCCCCGCCTCTGATTCCCCGTGTCTGATTCCCTGCCTCTGATTCCCCGCCTGTGATTCCCCGCCTCTGATTCCCTGCCACTGATTCCCTGCCCCTGATTCCCCACCTCTGATTCCCCATATCTGATTCCCCGCCTCTGTTTCCCCACCTCTGATTCCCCGACTCTGATTCCCCATATCTGATTCCCTGCCTCTGATTCCCCAACTCTGATTGCCCGACTCTGATTCCCCAGCTCTGAATCCCCGCCTCTGATTCCCCGCGTCTGATTCCCTGCCTCTGATTCCCCGCCTCTGATTCCCCATCTCTGATTCCCCGCCTCTGATTCCCCGTGTCTGATTCCCTGCCTCTGATTCCCCGCCTGTGATTCCCCGCCTCTGATTCCCTGCCACTGATTCCCTGCCCCTGATTCCCCACCTCTGATTCCCCATATCTGATTCCCCGCCTCTGTTTCCCCGCCTCTGATTCCCCGCCTCTGTTTCCCTTAGCTCTGATTCCCTGCCTCTGATTCCCTGCCCTGATTCCCCATCTCTGTTTCACCGCCTTTGATTCGCCACCTCTGATTCCCCATATCTGATTCCCCGCCTCTGTTTCCCCGCCTCTGATTCCCCATATCTGATTCCCAACCTCTGATTCCACACCTCTGATTCCCCATATCTGATTCCGCGCCTCTATTTCCCCATATCTGATTCCCCGCCTCTGATTCCCCAACTCTGATTCCCCGCCTCTGATTCCCCAGCTCTGATTCCCCGCCTCTGATTCCCGGCGTCCGATTCACTGCCTCTGATTCCCCGCCTCTGATTCCCCATCTCTGATTCCCCGCCTCTGATTCCCCGTGTCTGATTCCCTGCCTCTGATTCCCCGCCTGTGATTCCCCGCCTCTGATTCCCTGCCACTGATTCCCTGCCCCTGATTCCCCACCTCTGATTCCCCATATCTGATTCCCCGCCTCTGTTTCCCCGCCTCTGATTCCCCGCCTCTGATTCCCCATATCTGATTCCCTGCCTCTGATTCCCCAACTCTGATTCCCCGACTCTGATTCCCCAGCTCTGAATCCCCGCCTCGATTCCCCGCGTCTGATTCCCTGCCTCTGATTCCCCGCCTTGATTCCCCATCTCTGATTCACAACCTCTGATTCCCCACCTCTGATTCCCCATATCTGATTCACCGCCTCTGTTTCCCCGCCTCTGATTCCCCGCCTCTGATTCCCCATATCTGATTCCCCAGCTCTGATTGCCCACCTCTGATTCCCCGCCTCTGATTCGCCAGCTCTGATTCCCCGCCTCTGAATCCCCGCATCTGATTCCCTGCCTCTGATTCCCCGCCTCTGATTCCCCATCTCTGATTCACCGCCTTTGATTCGCCACCTCTGATTCCCCATATCTGATTCCCCACCTCTGTTTACCCGCCTCTGATTCCCAGCCTCTTATTCTCCATATCTCATTCCCCGCCTCTGAATCCCCATCTCTGATTCCCGGACTCTGATTCCCCACCTCTGATTCCCGGCCTCTTATTCCCAGCATCTGATTCCCGGCCTCTGATTCCCGGCCTCTGATTCCCCGCTTCTGATTCTGATACCCTGCCTCTGATTCCCCATCTCTGATTCCGCACATCTGATTTTCTGCCTCTGATTCCCCACCTCTGATTCCCCATATCTGATTCCCCGCCTCTGTTTCCCCACCTCTGATTCCCCACCTCTGTTTCCCCATATCTAATTCCCCACCTCTGATGCCCCAACTCTGATTCCCCGCCTCTGATTCCCCAGCTCTGATTCCCCGCCTCTGATTCCCCGCATCCGATTCCCCATGTCTGATTCCCCACCTCTGTTTCCCCGCCTCTGATTCCCCGCCTCTGTTTCCCCATATCTGATTCCCCGCCTCTGATTCCCCAGCTCTGATTCCCTGCCTCTGATTCCCCGCGTTCTATTCCCTGCCTCTGATTCCCCGCCTGTGATTCCCAATCTCTGATTCACCACCTCTGATTCCCCACCTCTGATTCCCCATATTTAATTCCCCGCCTCTGTTTGCCCGCCTCTGATTCCCCGCCTCTGTTTCCCCATATCTGATTCCCCGCCTCTGAATCCCCAACTCTGATTCCCTGCCTCTGATTCACCAGCTCTGATTCCCCGCCTTTGATTCCCCCCGTCTGATTCCCAGCCTCTGAATCCCCGTGTCTGATTTCCTGCCTCAGATTCCCCGCCTCTGATTCCCCATCTCTGATTCACCGCCTCTGATTCCCCACCTCTGATTCCCCATTTCTGATTCCGCACATCCGATTCCCTGCCTCTGATTCCCCGACTCTGATTCCCCACCTCTGATTCCCCAGCTCTGATTCCCCGCCTCTGATTCCCCGCGTCTGATTCCCTGCCTCTGATTCCCCGCCTCTGATTCCCCATCTCTGATTCCCCACCTCTGATTCCCCGTGTCTGATTCCCTGCCTCTGATTCCCCGCCTCTGATTCCCCGCCTCTGATTCCCTGCCACTGATTCCCCGCCCCTGATTCCCCACCTCTGATTCCCCATATCTTATTCCCCGCCTCTGTTTCCCACCCTCTGATTCCCAGCCTCTGATTCCCCATATCTGATTCCCTGCCTCTGATTCCCCATATCTGATTCCCCGCCTCTATTTACCCATATCTGCTTCGCCGCCTCTGATTCCCCAAATCTGATTCCCCGCCTCTGATTCCCCAGCTCTGATTTCCCGCCTCTGATTCCCGGCATCCGATTCCCTGCCTCTGATTCCCCGCCTCTGATTCCCCATCTCTGATTCCCCGCCTCTGATTCCCCGTGTCTGATTCCCTGCCTCTGATTCCCCGCCTCTGATTCCCCGCGTCTGATTCCCTGCCACTGATTCCCTGCCCCTGATTCCCCACCTCTGATTCCCCATATCTGATTCCCCGCCTCTGTTTTCCCGCCTCTGATTCCCTGCCTCTGATTCCCCATATCTGATTCCCCGCCTCTGATTACCCAACTCTGATTCCCCGCCTCTGATTCCCCAGCTCTGAATCCCCGCCTCTGATTCCCCACGTCTGATTCCCTGCCTCTGATTCCCCGCCTCTGATTCCCCATCTGTGATTCACAACCTCTGATGCCCCACCTCTGATTCCCCATATCTGATTCCCCGCCTCTGTTTCCCCGCCTCTGATTCCCCGCCTCTGATTCCCCATATCTGATTCCCCGCCTCTGATTGCCCACCTCTGATTCCTCGCATCTGATTCCCTGCCTCTGATTCACCGCCTCTGATTCCCCATCTCTGATTCACCACCTCTGATTCCCGGCCTCTGATTCCCCATCTCTGATTCCGCACATCCGATTCCCTGCCTATGATTCCCCACCTCTGATTCCCCTCCTCTGATTCCCCATATCTGATTCCCTGCCTCTGTTTCCCCGCCTCTGATTCCCCATATGTGATTCCCCACCTCTGTTTCCACGCCTCTGATTCCCCGCCTCTGTTTCTCCATCTCTGATTCACCGCCTTTGATTCACCACCTCTGATTCCCCATATCTGATTCCCCATATCTGATTCCCCACCTCTGTTTCCCCGCCTCTGATTCCCCGCCTCTGATTCTCCATATCTCATTCCCCGCCTCTGAATCCCCATCTCTGATTCCCGGACTCTGATTCCCCACCTCTGATTCCCGGCCTCTTATTCCCAGCATCTGATTCCCGGCCTCTGATTCCCGGCCTCTGATTCCCCGCTTCTGATTCTGATTCCCTGCCTCTGATTGCCCATCTCTGATTCAGCACATCTGAATCCCTGCCTCTGATTCCCCACCTCTGATTCCTCATATCTGATTCCCCGCCTCAGTTTCCCCGCCTCTGATTCCCCGCCTCTGTTTCCCTATATCTAATTCCCCACCTCTGATGCCCCAACTCTGATTCCCCGCCTCTGATTCCCCAGCTCTGATTCCCCGCCTCTGATTCCCCGCATCCGATTCCCCATATCTGATTCCCCGCCTCTGTTTCCCCGCCTCTGATTCCCCGCCTCTGTTTCCCCATATCTGATTCCCCGCCTCTGATTCCCAACTATGATTCCCCGCCTCTGATTCCCCAGCTCTGATTCCCTGCGTCTGATTCCCTGCGTTCTATTCCCTGCCTCTGATTCCCCACCTGTGATTCCCCATCACTGATTCACCACCTCTGATTCCCCACCTCTGATTCCCCATATCTAATTCCCCGCCTCTGTTTGCCCGCCTCTGATTCCCCGCCTCTGTTTCCCCATATCTGATTCCCCGTCTCTGTATCCCCAACTCTGATTCCCTGCCTCTGATTCCCCAGCTCTGATTCCCCGCCTTTGATTCCCCCCGTCTGATTCCCAGCCTCTGAATCCCCGTGTCTGATTTCCTGCCTCTGATTCCCCGCCTCTGATTCCCCATCTCTGATTCCTCTGATTCCCCACATCTGATTCCCCATCTCTGATTCCGCACATCCGATTCCCTGCCTCTGATTCCCCAACTCTGATTCCCCACCTCTGATTCCCAAGCTCTGATTCCCCGCCTCAGATTCCCCGCGTCTGATTCCCTGCCTCTGATTCCCCGCCTCTAATTCCCCATCTCTGATTCCCCACCTCTGATTCCCCGTGTCTGATTCCCTGCCTCTGATTCCCCGCCTCTGAATCCCAGCCTCTGATTCCCCATATCTGATTCCCCGCCTCTGATTCCCTGCCTCTGATTCCCCAGCTCTGATTCCCCGCCTTTGATTCCCCCCGTCTGATTCCCAGCCTCTGAATCCCCGTGTCTGATTTCCTGCCTCTGATTCCCCGCCTCTGATTCCCCATCTCTGATTCACCGCCTCTGATTCCCCATCTCTGATTCCCCACCTCTGATTCCCCGTGTCTGATTCCCTGCCTCTGATTCCCCGCCTCTGAATCCCAGACTCTGATTCCCCATATCTGATTCCCCGCCTCTGATTCCCTGCCTCTGATTCCCCAGCTCTGATTCCCCGCCTTTGATTCCCCCCGTCTGATTCCCAGCCTCTGAATCCCCGTGTCTGATTTCCTGCCTCTGATTCCCCGCCTCTGATTCCCCATCTCTGATTCACCGCCTCTGATTCCCCTTCTCTGATTCCCCACCTCTGATTCCCAATATCTGATTCCCTGCCTCTGTTTCCCCGCCTCTGATTCCCCACCTCTGTTTCCCCATATCTGATTCCCCGCCTCTGATTCCCCAACTCTAATACCCCGCCTCTGATTCCCCAGCTCTGATTCCCCGCCTCTGATTCCCCGCATCTGATTCCCTGCCTCTGATTCTCCGCCTCTGATTCCAGGCCTCTGATTCCCAGCATCTGATTCCGGCCTCTGATTCCCGGCCTCTGATTCCCTGCTTCTGATTCTGATTCCCTGCCTCTGATTCCCCATCTCTGATTCCGCACATCTGATTCCTTGCCTCTGATTCCCCACCTCTGATTCCCCATATCTGATTCCCCGACTGGGTTTCCCCTCCTCTGATTCCCCGCCTCTGTTTCCCAATATCTAAGTCCCCGCCTCTGATTCCCCAAATCTGATTCCCCACCTCCGATTCCCCAGCTCTGATTCCCCGCCTCTGATTCCCCGCATCTGATTCCCTGCATCTGATTCCAAGCCTCTGATTCCCTGCCTCTGATTCCCAACCTCTGATTCCCCACCTCTGATTCCCCATATCTGATTCCCCGCCTCTGTTTCCCCGCCTCGGATTCCCCGCCTCTGTTTCCCCATATCTGATTCCCGGCCTCTGATTCCCCATCTCTGATTCCCCACCTCTGATTCCCCGTGTCTGATTCCCTGCCTCTGATTCCCCGCCTCTGATTCCCCGCCTCTGATTCCCTGCCACTGATTCCCCGCCCCTGATTCCCCACCCCTGATTCCCCATATCTTATTCCCCGCCTCTGTTTCCCCCCCTCTGATTCCCAGCCTCTGATTCCCCATATCTGATTCCCTGCCTCTGATTCCCCATATCTGATTCCCCGCCTCTATTTCCCCATATCTGCTTCGCCGCCTCTGATTCCCCAACTCTGATTCCCCGCCTCTGATTCCCCAGCTCTGATTTCCCGCCTCTGATTCCCGGCATCCGATTCCCTGCCTCTGATTCCCCGCCTCTGATTCCCCATCTCTGATTCCCCGCCTCTGATTCCACGTGTCTGATTCCCTGCCTCTGATTCCCCACCTCTGATTCCCCGCGTCTGATTCCCTGCCACTGATTCCCTGCCCCTGATTCCCCACCTCTGATTCCCCATATCTGATTCCCCGCCTCTGTTTTCCCGCCTCTGATTCCCTGCCTCTGATTCCCCATATCTGATTCCCCGCCCCTGATTCCCCAACTCTGATTCCCCGCCTCTGATTCCCCAGCTCTAAATCCCCGCCTCTGATTCCCCACGTCTGATTCCCTGCCTCTGATTCCCCGCCTCTGATTCCCCATCTGTGATTCACAACCTCTGATGCCCCACCTCTGATTCCCCATATCTGATTCCCCGCCTCTGTTTCCCCGCCTCTGATTCCCCGCCTCTGATTCCCCATATCTGATTCCCCGCCTCTGATTGCCCACCTCTGATTCCTCGCATCTGATTCCCTGCCTCTGATTCACCGCCTCTGATTCCCCATCTCTGATTCACCACCTCTGATTCCCGGCCTCTGATTCCCCATCTCTGATTCCGCACATCCGATTCCCTGCCTATGATTCCCCACCTCTGATTCCCCGCCTCTGATTCCCCATATCTGATTCCCTGCCTCTGTTTCCCCGCCTCTGATTCCCCATATGTGATTCCCCACCTCTGTTTCCACGCCTCTGATTCCCCGCCTCTGTTTCTCCATCTCTGATTCACCGCCTTTGATTCACCACCTCTGATTCCCCATATCTGATTCCCCATATCTGATTCCCCACCTCTGTTTCCCCGCCTCTGATTCCCCGCCTCTGATTCTCCATATCTCATTCCCCGCCTCTGAATCCCCATCTCTGATTCCCGGACTCTGATTCCCCACCTCTGATTCCCGGCCTCTTATTCCCAGCATCTGATTCCCGGCCTCTGATTCCCGGCCTCTGATTCCCCGCTTCTGATTCTGATTCCCTGCCTCTGATTCCCCATCTCTGATTCAGCACATCTGAATCCCTGCCTCTGATTCCCCACCTCTGATTCCTCATATCTGATTCCCCGCCTCTGTTTCCCCGCCTCTGATTCCCCGCCTCTGTTTCCCTATATCTAATTCCCACCTCTGATGCCCCAACTCTGATTCCCCGCCTCTGATTCCCCAGCTCTGATTCCCCGCCTCTGATTCCCCGCATCCGATTCCCCATATCTGATTCCCCGCCTCTGTTTCCCCGCCTCTGATTCCCCGCCTCTGTTTCCCCATATCTGATTCCCCGCCTCTGATTCCCAACTATGATTCCCCGCCTCTGATTCCCCAGCTCTGATTCCCTGCGTCTGATTCCCTGCGTTCTATTCCCTGCCTCTGATTCCCCACCTGTGATTCCCCATCACTGATTCACCACCTCTGATTCCCCACCTCTGATTCCCCATATCTAATTCCCCGCCTCTGTTTGCCCGCCTCTGATTCCCCGCCTCTGTTTCCCCATATCTGATTCCCCGTCTCTGAATCCCCAACTCTGATTCCCTGCCTCTGATTCCCCAGCTCTGTTTCCCCGCCTTTGATTCCCCCCGTCTGATTCCCAGCCTCTGAATCCCCGTGTCTGATTTCCTGCCTCTGATTCCCCGCCTCTGATTCCCCATCTCTGATTCCTCTGATTCCCCACATCTGATTCCCCATCTCTGATTCCGCACATCCGATTCCCTGCCTCTGATTCCCCAACTCTGATTCCCCACCTCTGATTCCCCAGCTCTGATTCCCCGCCTCAGATTCCCCGCGTCTGATTCCCTGCCTCTGATTCCCCGCCTCTGATTCCCCATCTCTGATTCCCCACCTCTGATTCCCCGTGTCTGATTCCCTGCCTCTGATTCCCCGCCTCTGAATCCCAGCCTCTGATTCCCCATATCTGATTCCCCGCCTCTGATTCCCTGCCTCTGATTCCCCAGCTCTGATTCCCCGCCTTTGATTCCCCCCGTCTGATTCCCAGCCTCTGAATCCCCGTGTCTGATTTCCTGCCTCTGATTCCCCGCCTCTGATTCCCCATCTCTGATTCCCCACCTCTGATTCCCCGTGTCTGATTCCCTGCCTCTGATTCCCCGCCTCTGAATCCCAGCCTCTGATTCCCCATATCTGATTCCCCGCCTCTGATTCCCTGCCTCTGATTCCCCAGCTCTGATTCCCCGCCTTTGATTCCCCCCGTCTGATTCCCAGCCTCTGAATCCCCGTGTCTGATTTCCTGCCTCTGATTCCCCGCCTCTGATTCCCCATCTCTGATTCACCGCCTCTGATTCCCCTTCTCTGATTCCCCACCTCTGATTCCCCATATCTGATTCCCTGCCTCTGTTTCCCCGCCTCTGATTCCCCACCTCTGTTTCCCCATATCTGATTCCCCGCCTCTGATTCCCCAACTCTAATACCCCGCCTCTGATTCCCCTGCTCTGATTCCCCACATCTGATTCCCCGCATCTGATTCCCTGCCTCTGATTCCCCGCCTCTGATTCCAGGCCTCTGATTCCCAGCATCTGATTCCGGCCTCTGATTCCCGGCCTCTGATTCCCTGCTTCTGATTCTGATTCCCTGCCTCTGATTCCCCATCTCTGATTCCCTGCCACTGATTCCCCGCCCCTGATTCCCCACCTCTGATTCCCCATATCTGATTCCCCGCCTCTGTTTCCCTTAGATCTGATTCCCTGCCTCTGATTCCCTGCCCTGATTCCCCATCTCTGTTTCACCGCCTTTGATTCGCCACCTCTGATTCCCCATATCTGATTCCCCGCCTCTGTTTCCCCGCCTCTGATTCCCTGCCTCTGATTCCCAACCTCTGATTCCACACCTCTGATGCCCCATATCTGATTCCCCGCCTCTATTTCCCCATATCTGATTCCCCGCCTCTGATTCCCCAACTCTGATTCCCCGCCTCTGATTCCCCAGCTCTGATACCCCGCCTCTGATTCCCGGCGTCCGATTCACTGCCTCTGATTCCCCGCCTCTGATTCCCCATCTCTGATTCCCCGCCTCTGATTCCCCGTGTCTGATTCCCTGCCTCTGATTCCCCGCCTGTGATTCCCCGCCTCTGATTCCCTGCCACTGATTCCCTGCCCCTGATTCCCCACCTCTGATTCCCCATATCTGATTCCCCGCCTCTGTTTCCCCGCCTCTGATTCCCCGCCTCTGATTCCCCATATCTGATTCCCTGCCTCTGATTCCCCAACTCTGATTCCCCGACTCTGATTCCCCAACTCTGAATCCCCGCCTCTGATTCCCCGCGTCTGATTCCCTGCCTCTGATTCCCCTCCTCTGATTCCCCATCTCTGATTCCCCGCCTCTGATTCCCCGTGTCTGATTCCCTGCCTCTGATTCCCCGCCTGTGATTCCCCGCCTCTGATTCCCTGCCACTGATTCCCAGCCCCTGATTCCCCACCTCTGATTCCCCATATCTGATTCCCCGCCTCTGTTTCCCCGCCTCTGATTCCCCGCCTCTGTTTCCCTGCTTCTGATTCTGATTCCCTGCCTCTGATTCCCCATCTCTGATTCCCTGCCACTGATTCCCCGCCCCTGATTCCCCACCTCTGATTCCCCATATCTGATTCCCCGCCTCTGTTTCCCTTAGCTCTGATTCCCTGCCTCTGATTCCCTGCCCTGATTCCCCATCTCTGTTTCACCGCCTTTGATTCGCCACCTCTGATTCCCAATATCTGATTCCCCGCCTCTGTTTCCCCGCCTCTGATTCCCGTCCTCTGATTCCCAACCTCTGATTCCACACCTCTGATTCCCCATATCTGATTCCCCGCCTCTATTTCCCCATATCTGATTCCCCGCCTCTGATTCCCCAACTCTGATTCCCCGCCTCTGATTCCCCAGCTCTGATTCCCCGCCTCTGATTCCCCGCCTCTGATTCCCCACCTCTGATTCCCGGCCTCTTATTCCCAGCATCTGATTCCCGGCCTCTGATTTCCGGCCTCTAATTCCCCGCCTCTGTTTCCCCATATCTAATTCCCCACCTCTGATGCCCCAACTCTGATTCCCCGCCTCTGATACCCCAGCTCTGATTCCCCACCTCTGATTCTCCGCATCCGATTCCCCATGTCTGATTCCCCGCCTCTGATTCCCCGCGTCTGATTCCCCGCCTCTGATTCCCCGCCTCTGATTCCCTGCCACTGATTACCCGCCCCTGATTCCCCACCTCTGATTCCCCATATCTTATTCCCCGCCTCTGTTTCCCCCCCTCTGATTCCCAGCCTCTGATTCCCCAGCTCTGATTCCCCGCCTCTGATTCCCCGCCTCTGATTCCCCACCTCTGATTCCCGGCCTCTTATTCCCAGCATCTGATTCCCGGCCTCTGATTTCCGGCCTCTAATTCCCCGCCTCTGTTTCCCCATATCTAATTCCCCACCTCTGATGCCCCAAATCTGATTGCCCGCCTCTGATACCCCAGCTCTGATTCCCC
Source organism: Narcine bancroftii (assembly GCF_036971445.1). Classification (NCBI taxonomy): domain Eukaryota; kingdom Metazoa; phylum Chordata; class Chondrichthyes; order Torpediniformes; family Narcinidae; genus Narcine; species Narcine bancroftii. Next base: position 905,134 of record NW_027211798.1, on the reverse strand, counting down.
ACCTCTGATTCTCCGCATCCGATTCCCCATGTCTGATTCCCCGCCTCTGATTCCCCGCGTCTGATTCCCTGCCTCTGATTCCCCGCCTCTGATTCCCCATCTCTGATTCCCCACCTCTGATTCCCCGTGTCTGATTCCCTGCCTCTGAATCCCCGCCTCTGATTCCCCGCCTCTGATTCCCTGCCACTGATTACCCGCCCCTGATTCCCCACCTCTGATTCCCCATATCTTATTCCCCGCCTCTGTTTCCCCCCCTCTGATTCCCAGCCTCTGATTCCCAAACTCTGATTCCCCGCCTCTGATTCCCCAGCTCTGATTTCCCGCCTCTGATTTCCGGCATCCGATTCCCTGCCTCTGATTCCCCGCCTCTGATTCCCCATCTCTGATTCCCCGCCTCTGATTCCCCGTGTCTGATTACCTGCCTCTGATTCCCCGCCTCTGATTCCCCACGTCTGATTCCCTGCCACTGATTCCCTGCCCCTGATTCCCCACCTCTGATTCCCCATATCTGATTCCCCGCCTCTGTTTCCCCGCCTCTGATTCCCCGCCTCTGTTTCCCCATATCTGATTCCCCGCCTCTGATTCCCCAACTCTGATTCCCCTCCTCTAATTCGCCAGCTATGATTCCCCGCCTCTGATTCCCTGCGTCTGATTCCCTGCCTCTGATTCCCAGCCTCTGATTCCCCTTCTCTGATTCACCACCTCTGAATCCCCACCTCTGATTACCCATCTCTGATTCCGCACATCCGATTCCCTGCCTCTGATTCCCCGCCTCTGATTCCCCGCCTCTGATTCGCAACCTCTAATTCCCCACCTCTGATTCCCCATATCTGATTCCCCGCCTCAGTTTCCCTGCATCTGATTCCCAGCCTCTGTTTCCCCATATCTGATTCCCCTCCTCTGATTCCCCAACTCTGATTCCCCGCCTCTGATTCCCCAGCTCTGATTCCCCGCCTTTTATTCCCGGCCTCTGATTCCCTGCCACTGATTCCCCGCCCCTGATTCCCCACCTCTGATTCCCCATATCTGATTCCCCGCCTCTGTTTCCCCAGCTCTGATTCCCCACCTCTGATTCCCCAGTTCTGATTCCCTGCCACTGATTCCCCGCCCCTGATTCCCCACCTCTGATTCCCGATATCTGATTCCCCGCCTCTGTTTCCCTTAGCTCTGATTCCCTGCCTCTGATTCCCTGCCCTGATTCCCCATCTCTGTTTCACCGCCTTTGATTCGCCACCTCTGATTCCCCATATCTGATTCCCCGCCTCTGTTTCCCCGCCTCTGATTCCCTGCCTCTGATTCCCAACCTCTGATTCCACACCTCTGATTCCCCATATCTGATTCCCCGCCTCTATTTCCCCATATCTGATTCCCCGCCTCTGATTCCCCAACTCTGATTCCCCGCCTCTGATTCCCCAGCTCTGATACCCCGCCTCTGATTCCCGGCGTCCGATTCACTGCCTCTGATTCCCCGCCTCTGATTCCCCATCTCTGATTCCCCGCCTCTGATTCCCCGTGTCTGATTCCCTGCCTCTGATTCACCGCCTGTGATTCCCCGCCTCTGATTCCCTGCCACTGATTCCCTGCCCCTGATTCCCCACCTCTGATTCCCCATATCTGATTCCCCGCCTCTGTTTCCCCACCTCTGATTCCCCGCCTCTGATTCCCCATATCTGATTCCCTGCCTCTGATTCCCCAACTCTGATTGCCCGACTCTGATTCCCCAGCTCTGAATCCCCGCCTCTGATTCCTCGCGTCTGATTCCCTGCCTCTGATTCCCCGCCTCTGATTCCCCATCTCTGATTCCCCGCCTCTGATTCCCCGTGTCTGATTCCCTGCCTCTGATTCCCCGCCTGTGATTCCCCGCCTCTGATTCCCTGCCACTGATTCCCTGCCCCTGATTCCCCACCTCTGATTCCCCATATCTTATTCCCCGCCTCTGTTTCCCCACCTCTGATTCCCCGCCTCTGTTTCCCTTAGCTCTGATTCCCTGCCTCTGATTCCCTGCCCTGATTCCCCATCTCTGTTTCACCGCCTTTGATTCGCCACCTCTGATTCCCCATATCTGATTCCCCGCCTCTGTTTCCCCGCCTCTGATTCCCCATATATGATTCCCAACCTCTGATTCCACACCTCTGATTCCCCATATCTGATTCCGCGCCTCTATTTCCCCACATCTGATTCCCCGCCTCTGATTCCCCAACTCTGATTCCCCGCCTCTGATTCCCCAGCTCTGATTCCCCGCCTCTGATTCCCGGCGTCCGATTCACTGCCTCTGATTCCCCGCCTCTGATTCCCCATCTCTGATTCCCCGCCTCTGATTCCCCGTGTCTGATTCCCTGCCTCTGATTCCCCGCCTGTGATTCCCCGCCTCTGATTCCCTGCCACTGATTCCCTGCCCCTGATTCCCCACCTCTGATTCCCCATATCTGATTCCCCGCCTCTGTTTCCCCGCCTCTGATTCCCCGCCTCTGATTCCCCATATCTGATTCCCTGCCTCTGATTCCCCAACTCTGATTCCCCGACTCTGATTCCCCAGCTCTGAATCCCCGCCTCTGATTCCCCGCGTCTGATTCCCTGCCTCTGATTCCCCGCCTTGATTCCCCATCTCTGATTCACAACCTCTGATTCCCCACCTCTGATTCCCCATATCTGATTCACCGCCTCTGTTTCCCCGCCTCTGATTCCCCGCCTCTGATTCCCCATATCTGATTCCCCAGCTCTGATTGCCCACCTCTGATTCCCCGCCTCTGATTCGCCAGCTCTGATTCCCCGCCTCTGAATCCCCGCATCTGATGCCCTGCCTCTGATTCCCCCCCTCTGATTCCGCACATCTGATTTTCTGCCTCTGATTCCCCACCTCTGATTCCCCATATCTGATTCCCCGCCTCTGTTTCCCCACCTCTGATTCCCCACCTCTGTTTCCCCATATCTAATTCCCCACCTCTGATGCCCCAACTCTGATTCCCCGCCTCTGATTCCCCAGCTCTGATTCCCCGCCTCTGATTCCCCGCATCCGATTCCCCATGTCTGATTCCCCACCTCTGTTTCCCCGCCTCTGATTCCCCGCCTCTGTTTCCCCATATCTGATTCCCCGCCTCTGATTCCCCAGCTCTGATTCCCTGCCTCTGATTCCCCGCGTTCTATTCCCTGCCTCTGATTCCCCGCCTGTGATTCCCAATCTCTGATTCACCACCTCTGATTCCCCACCTCTGACTCCCCATATTTAATTCCCCGCCTCTGTTTGCCCGCCTCTGATTCCCCGCCTCTGTTTCCCCATATCTGATTCCCCGCCTCTGAATCCCCAACTCTGATTCCCTGCCTCTGATTCACCAGCTCTGATTCCCCGCCTTTGATTCCCCCCGTCTGATTCCCAGCCTCTGAATCCCCGTGTCTGATTTCCTGCCTCAGATTCCCCGCCTCTGATTCCCCATCTCTGATTCACCGCCTCTGATTCCCCACCTCTGATTCCCCATTTCTGATTCCGCACATCCGATTCCCTGCCTCTGATTCCCCGACTCTGATTCCCCACCTCTGATTCCCCAGCTCTGATTCCCCGCCTCTGATTCCCCGCGTCTGATTCCCTGCCTCTGATTCCCCGCCTCTGATTCCCCATCTCTGATTCCCCACCTCTGATTCCCCGTGTCTGATTCCCTGCCTCTGATTCCCCGCCTCTGATTCCCCGCCTCTGATTCCCTGCCACTGATTCCCCGCCCCTGATTCCCCACCTCTGATTCCCCATATCTTATTCCCCGCCTCTGTTTCCCCCCCTCTGATTCCCAGCCTCTGATTCCCCATATCTGATTCCCTGCCTCTGATTCCCCATATCTGATTCCCCGCCTCTATTTCCCCATATCTGCTTCGCCGCCTCTGATTCCCCAACTCTGATTCCCCGCCTCTGATTCCCCAGCTCTGATTTCCCGCCTCTGATTCCCGGCATCCGATTCCCTGCCTCTGATTCCCCGCCTCTGATTCCCCATCTCTGATTCCCCGCCTCTGATTCCCCGTGTCTGATTCCCTGCCTCTGATTCCCCGCCTCTGATTCCCCGCGTCTGATTCCCTGCCACTGATTCCCTGCCCCTGATTCCCCACCTCTGATTCCCCATATCTGATTCCCCGCCTCTGTTTTCCCGCCTCTGATTCCCTGCCTCTGATTCCCCATATCTGATTCCCCGCCTCTAATTCCCCAACTCTGATTCCCCGCCTCTGATTCCCCAGCTCTGAATCCCCGCCTCTGATTCCCCACGTCTGATTCCCTGCCTCTGATTCCCCGCCTCTGATTCCCCATCTGTGATTCACAACCTCTGATGCCCCACCTCTGATTCCCCATATCTGATTCCCCGCCTCTGTTTCCCCGCCTCTGATTCCCCGCCTCTGATTCCCCATATCTGATTCCCCGCCTCTGATTGCCCACCTCTGATTCCTCGCATCTGATTCCCTGCCTCTGATTCACCGCCTCTGATTCCCCATCTCTGATTCACCACCTCTGATTCCCGGCCTCTGATTCCCCATCTCTGATTCCGCACATCCGATTCCCTGCCTATGATTCCCCTCCTCTGATTCCCCGCCTCTGATTCCCCATATCTGATTCCCTGCCTCTGTTTCCCCGCCTCTGATTCCCCATATGTGATTCCCCACCTCTGTTTCCACGCCTCTGATTCCCCGCCTCTGTTTCTCCATCTCTGATTCACCGCCTTTGATTCACCACCTCTGATTCCCCATATCTGATTCCCCATATCTGATTCCCCACCTCTGTTTCCCCGCCTCTGATTCCCCGCCTCTGATTCTCCATATCTCATTCCCCGCCTCTGAATCCCCATCTCTGATTCCCGGACTCTGATTCCCCACCTCTGATTCCCGGCCTCTTATTCCCAGCATCTGATTCCCGGCCTCTGATTCCCGGCCTCTGATTCCCCGCTTCTGATTCTGATTCCCTGCCTCTGATTGCCCATCTCTGATTCAGCACATCTGAATCCCTGCCTCTGATTCCCCACCTCTGATTCCTCATATCTGATTCCCCGCCTCAGTTTCCCCGCCTCTGATTCCCCGCCTCTGTTTCCCTATATCTAATTCCCCACCTCTGATGCCCCAACTCTGATTCCCCGCCTCTGATTCCCCAGCTCTGATTCCCCGCCTCTGATTCCCCGCATCCGATTCCCCATATCTGATTCACCGCCTCTGTTTCCCCGCCTCTGATTCCCCGCCTCTGATTCCCCATATCTGATTCCCCAGCTCTGATTGCCCACCTCTGATTCCCCGCCTCTGATTCGCCAGCTCTGATTCCCCGCCTCTGAATCCCCGCATCTGATGCCCTGCCTCTGATTCCCCGCCTCTGATTCCGCACATCTGATATTCTGCCTCTGATTCCCCACCTCTGATTCCCCATATCTGATTCCCCGCCTCTGTTTCCCCACCTCTGATTCCCCACCTCTGTTTCCCCATATCTAATTCCCCACCTCTGATGCCCCAACTCTGATTCCCCGCCTCTGATTCCCCAGCTCTGATTCCCCGCCTCTGATTCCCCGCATCCGATTCCCCATGTCTGATTCCCCACCTCTGTTTCCCCGCCTCTGATTCCCCGCCTCTGTTTCCCCATATCTGATTCCCCGCCTCTGATTCCCCAGCTCTGATTCCCTGCCTCTGATTCCCCGCGTTCTATTCCCTGCCTCTGATTCCCCGCCTGTGATTCCCAATCTCTGATTCACCACCTCTGATTCCCCACCTCTGACTCCCCATATTTAATTCCCCGCCTCTGTTTGCCCGCCTCTGATTCCCCGCCTCTGTTTCCCCATATCTGATTCCCCGCCTCTGAATCCCCAACTCTGATTCCCTGCCTCTGATTCACCAGCTCTGATTCCCCGCCTTTGATTCCCCCCGTCTGATTCCCAGCCTCTGAATCCCCGTGTCTGATTTCCTGCCTCAGATTCCCCGCCTCTGATTCCCCATCTCTGATTCACCGCCTCTGATTCCCCACCTCTGATTCCCCATTTCTGATTCCGCACATCCGATTCCCTGCCTCTGATTCCCCGACTCTGATTCCCCACCTCTGATTCCCCAGCTCTGATTCCCCGCCTCTGATTCCCCGCGTCTGATTCCCTGCCTCTGATTCCCCGCCTCTGATTCCCCATCTCTGATTCCCCACCTCTGATTCCCCGTGTCTGATTCCCTGCCTCTGATTCCCCGCCTCTGATTCCCCGCCTCTGATTCCCTGCCACTGATTCCCCGCCCCTGATTCCCCACCTCTGATTCCCCATATCTTATTCCCCGCCTCTGTTTCCCCCCCTCTGATTCCCAGCCTCTGATTCCCCATATCTGATTCCCTGCCTCTGATTCCCCATATCTGATTCCCCGCCTCTATTTCCCCATATCTGCTTCGCCGCCTCTGATTCCCCAACTCTGATTCCCCGCCTCTGATTCCCCAGCTCTGATTTCCCGCCTCTGATTCCCGGCATCCGATTCCCTGCCTCTGATTCCCCGCCTCTGATTCCCCATCTCTGATTCCCCGCCTCTGATTCCCCGTGTCTGATTCCCTGCCTCTGATTCCCCGCCTCTGATTCCCCGCGTCTGATTCCCTGCCACTGATTCCCTGCCCCTGATTCCCCACCTCTGATTCCCCATATCTGATTCCCCGCCTCTGTTTTCCCGCCTCTGATTCCCTGCCTCTGATTCCCCATATCTGATTCCCCGCCTCTAATTCCCCAACTCTGATTCCCCGCCTCTGATTCCCCAGCTCTGAATCCCCGCCTCTGATTCCACACGTCTGATTCCCTGCCTCTGATTCCCCGCCTCTGATTCCCCATCTGTGATTCACAACCTCTGATGCCCCACCTCTGATTCCCCATATCTGATTCCCCGCCTCTGTTTCCCCGCCTCTGATTCCCCGCCTCTGATTCCCCATATCTGATTCCCCGCCTCTGATTGCCCACCTCTGATTCCTCGCATCTGATTCCCTGCCTCTGATTCACCGCCTCTGATTCCCCATCTCTGATTCACCACCTCTGATTCCCGGCCTCTGATTCCCCATCTCTGATTCCGCACATCCGATTCCCTGCCTATGATTCCCCACCTCTGATTCCCCGCCTCTGATTCCCCATATCTGATTCCCTGCCTCTGTTTCCCCGCCTCTGATTCCCCATATGTGATTCCCCACCTCTGTTTCCACGCCTCTGATTCCCCGCCTCTGTTTCTCCATCTCTGATTCACCGCCTTTGATTCACCACCTCTGATTCCCCATATCTGATTCCCCATATCTGATTCCCCACCTCTGTTTCCCCGCCTCTGATTCCCCGCCTCTGATTCTCCATATCTCATTCCCCGCCTCTGAATCCCCATCTCTGATTCCCGGACTCTGATTCCCCACCTCTGATTCCCGGCCTCTTATTCCCAGCATCTGATTCCCGGCCTCTGATTCCCGGCCTCTGATTCCCCGCTTCTGATTCTGATTCCCTGCCTCTGATTGCCCATCTCTGATTCAGCACATCTGAATCCCTGCCTCTGATTCCCCACCTCTGATTCCTCATATCTGATTCCCCGCCTCAGTTTCCCCGCCTCTGATTCCCCGCCTCTGTTTCCCTATATCTAATTCCCCACCTCTGATGCCCCAACTCTGATTCCCCGCCTCTGATTCCCCAGCTCTGATTCCCCGCCTCTGATTCCCCGCATCCGATTCCCCATATCTGATTCCCCGCCTCTGTTTCCCCGCCTCTGATTCCCCGCCTCTGTTTCCCCATATCTGATTCCCCGCCTCTGATTCCCAACTATGATTCCCCGCCTCTGATTCCCCAGCTCTGATTCCCTGCGTCTGATTCCCTGCGTTCTATTCCCTGCCTCTGATTCCCCACCTGTGATTCCCCATCACTGATTCACCACCTCTGATTCCCCACCTCTGATTCCCCATATCTAATTCCCCGCCTCTGTTTGCCCGCCTCTGATTCCCCGCCTCTGTTTCCCCATATCTGATTCCCCGTCTCTGTATCCCCAACTCTGATTCCCTGCCTCTGATTCCCCAGCTCTGATTCCCCGCCTTTGATTCCCCCCGTCTGATTCCCAGCCTCTGAATCCCCGTGTCTGATTTCCTGCCTCTGATTCCCCGCCTCTGATTCCCCATCTCTGATTCCTCTGATTCCCCACATCTGATTCCCCATCTCTGATTCCGCACATCCGATTCCCTGCCTCTGATTCCCCAACTCTGATTCCCCACCTCTGATTCCCCAGCTCTGATTCCCCGCCTCAGATTCCCCGCGTCTGATTCCCTGCCTCTGATTCCCCGCCTCTGATTCCCCGCCCCTGATTCCCCACCTCTGATTCCCCATATCTTATTCCCCGCCTCTGTTTCCCCCCCTCTGATTCCCAGCCTCTGATTCCCAAACTCTGATTCCCCGCCTCTGATTCCCCAGCTCTGATTCCCCGCCTCTGATTCCCCACGTCTGATTCCCTGCCACTGATTCCCTGCCCCTGATTCCCCACCTCTGATTCCCCATATCTGATTCCCCGCCTCTGTTTCCCCGCCTCTGATTCCCCGCCTCTGTTTCCCCATATCTGATTCCCCGCCTCTGATTCCCCAACTCTGATTCCCCTCCTCTAATTCGCCAGCTATGATTCCCCGCCTCTGATTCCCTGCGTCTGATTCCCTGCCTCTGATTCCCAGCCTCTGATTCCCCTTCTCTGATTCACCACCTCTGAATCCCCACCTCTGATTACCCATCTCTGATTCCGCACATCCGATTCCCTGCCTCTGATTCCCCGCCTCTGATTCCCCGCCTCTGATTCGCCACCTCTAATTCCCCACCTCTGATTCCCCATATCTGATTCCCCGCCTCAGTTTCCCTGCATCTGATTCCCAGCCTCTGTTTCCCCATATCTGATTCCCCTCCTCTGATTCCCCAACTCTGATTCCCCGCCTCTGATTCCCCAGCTCTGATTCCCCGCCTTTTATTCCCGGCCTCTGATTCCCTGCCACTGATTCCCCGCCCCTGATTCCCCACCTCTGATTCCCCATATCTGATTCCCCGCCTCTGTTTCCCCAGCTCTGATTCCCCACCTCTGATTCCCCAGTTCTGATTCCCTGCCACTGATTCCCCGCCCCTGATTCCCCACCTCTGATTCCCCATATCTGATTCCCCGCCTCTGTTTCCCTTAGCTCTGATTCCCTGCCTCTGATTCCCTGCCCTGATTCCCCATCTCTGTTTCACCGCCTTTGATTCGCCACCTCTGATTCCCCATATCTGATTCCCCGCCTCTGTTTCCCCGCCTCTGATTCCCTGCCTCTGATTCCCAATCTCTGATTCCACACCTCTGATTCCCCATATCTGATTCCCCGCCTCTATTTCCCCATATCTGATTCCCCGCCTCTGATTCCCCAACTCTGATTCCCCGCCTCTGATTCCCCAGCTCTGATACCCCGCCTCTGATTCCCGGCGTCCGATTCACTGCCTCTGATTCCCCGCCTCTGATTCCCCATCTCTGATTCCCCGCCTCTGATTCCCCGTGTCTGATTCCCTGCCTCTGATTCCCCGCCTGTGATTCCCCGCCTCTGATTCCCTGCCACTGATTCCCTGCCCCTGATTCCCCACCTCTGATTCCCCATATCTGATTCCCCGCCTCTGTTTCCCCACCTCTGATTCCCCGACTCTGATTCCCCATATCTGATTCCCTGCCTCTGATTCCCCAACTCTGATTGCCCGACTCTGATTCCCCAGCTCTGAATCCCCGCCTCTGATTCCCCGCGTCTGATTCCCTGCCTCTGATTCCCCGCCTCTGATTCCCCATCTCTGATTCCCCGCCTCTGATTCCCCGTGTCTGATTCCCTGCCTCTGATTCCCCGCCTGTGATTCCCCGCCTCTGATTCCCTGCCACTGATTCCCTGCCCCTGATTCCCCACCTCTGATTCCCCATATCTGATTCCCCGCCTCTGTTTCCCCGCCTCTGATTCCCCGCCTCTGTTTCCCTTAGCTCTGATTCCCTGCCTCTGATTCCCTGCCCTGATTCCCCATCTCTGTTTCACCGCCTTTGATTCGCCACCTCTGATTCCCCATATCTGATTCCCCGCCTCTGTTTCCCCGCCTCTGATTCCCCATATCTGATTCCCAACCTCTGATTCCACACCTCTGATTCCCCATATCTGATTCCGCGCCTCTATTTCCCCATATCTGATTCCCCGCCTCTGATTCCCCAACTCTGATTCCCCGCCTCTGATTCCCCAGCTCTGATTCCCCGCCTCTGATTCCCGGCGTCCGATTCACTGCCTCTGATTCCCCGCCTCTGATTCCCCATCTCTGATTCCCCGCCTCTGATTCCCCGTGTCTGATTCCCTGCCTCTGATTCCCCGCCTGTGATTCCCCGCCTCTGATTCCCTGCCACTGATTCCCTGCCCCTGATTCCCCACCTCTGATTCCCCATATCTGATTCCCCGCCTCTGTTTCCCCGCCTCTGATTCCCCGCCTCTGATTCCCCATATCTGATTCCCTGCCTCTGATTCCCCAACTCTGATTCCCCGACTCTGATTCCCCAGCTCTGAATCCCCGCCTCTGATTCCCCGCGTCTGATTCCCTGCCTCTGATTCCCCGCCTTGATTCCCCATCTCTGATTCACAACCTCTGATTCCCCACCTCTGATTCCCCATATCTGATTCACCGCCTCTGTTTCCCCGCCTCTGATTCCCCGCCTCTGATTCCCCATATCTGATTCCCCAGCTCTGATTGCCCACCTCTGATTCCCCGCCTCTGATTCGCCAGCTCTGATTCCCCGCCTCTGAAACCCCGCATCTGATTCCCTGCCTCTGATTCCCCGCCTCTGATTCCCCATCTCTGATTCACCGCCTTTGATTCGCCACCTCTGATTCCCCATATCTGATTCCCCACCTCTGTTTCCCCGCCTCTGATTCCCCGCCTCTTATTCTCCATATCTCATTCCCCGCCTCTGAATCCCCATCTCTGATTCCCGGACTCTGATTCCCCACCTCTGATTCCCGGCCTCTTATTCCCAGCATCTGATTCCCGGCCTCTGATTCCCGGCCTCTGATTCCCCGCTTCTGATTCTGATACCCTGCCTCTGATTCCCCATCTCTGATTCCGCACATCTGATTTTCTGCCTCTGATTCCCCACCTCTGATTCCCCATATCTGATTCCCCGCCTCTGTTTCCCCACCTCTGATTCCCCACCTCTGTTTCCCCATATCTAATTCCCCACCTCTGATGCCCCAACTCTGATTCCCCGCCTCTGATTCCCCAGCTCTGATTCCCCGCCTCTGATTCCCCGCATCCGATTCCCCATGTCTGATTCCCCACCTCTGTTTCCCCGCCTCTGATTCCCCGCCTCTGTTTCCCCATATCTGATTCCCCGCCTCTGATTCCCCAGCTCTGATTCCCTGCCTCTGATTCCCCGCGTTCTATTCCCTGCCTCTGATTCCCCGCCTGTGATTCCCAATCTCTGATTCACCACCTCTGATTCCCCACCTCTGATTCCCCATATTTAATTCCCCGCCTCTGTTTGCCCGCCTCTGATTCCCCGCCTCTGTTTCCCCATATCTGATTCCCCGCCTCTGAATCCCCAACTCTGATTCCCTGCCTCTGATTCACCAGCTCTGATTCCCCGCCTTTGATTCCCCCCGTCTGATTCCCAGCCTCTGAATCCCCGTGTCTGATTTCCTGCCTCAGATTCCCCGCCTCTGATTCCCCATCTCTGATTCACCGCCTCTGATTCCCCACCTCTGATTCCCCATTTCTGATTCCGCACATCCGATTCCCTGCCTCTGATTCCCCGACTCTGATTCCCCACCTCTGATTCCCCAGCTCTGATTCCCCGCCTCTGATTCCCCGCGTCTGATTCCCTGCCTCTGATTCCCCGCCTCTGATTCCCCATCTCTGATTCCCCACCTCTGATTCCCCGTGTCTGATTCCCTGCCTCTGATTCCCCGCCTCTGATTCCCCGCCTCTGATTCCCTGCCACTGATTCCCCGCCCCTGATTCCCCACCTCTGATTCCCCATATCTTATTCCCCGCCTCTGTTTCCCCCCCTCTGATTCCCAGCCTCTGATTCCCCATATCTGATTCCCTGCCTCTGATTCCCCAACTCTGATTCCCCGCCTCTGATTCCCCAGCTCTGATTCCCCGCCTCTGATTCCCCGCCTCTGATTCCCCACCTCTGATTCCCGGCCTCTTATTCCCAGCATCTGATTCCCGGCCTCTGATTTCCGGCCTCTAATTCCCCGCCTCTGTTTCCCCATATCTAATTCCCCACCTCTGATGCCCCAACTCTGATTCCCCGCCTCTGATACCCCAGCTCTGATTCCCCACCTCTGATTCTCCGCATCCGATTCCCCATGTCTGATTCCCCGCCTCTGATTCCCCGCGTCTGATTCCCCGCCCCTGATTCCCCACCTCTGATTCCCCATATCTTATTCCCCGCCTCTGTTTCCCCCCCTCTGATTCCCAGCCTCTGATTCCCAAACTCTGATTCCCCGCCTCTGATTCCCCAGCTCTGATTTCCCGCCTCTGATTTCCGGCATCCGATTCCCTGCCTCTGATTCCCCGCCTCTGATTCCCCATCTCTGATTCCCCGCCTCTGATTCCCCGTGTCTGATTACCTGCCTCTGATTCCCCGCCTCTGATTCCCCACGTCTTATTCCCTGCCACTGATTCCCTGCCCCTGATTCCCCACCTCTGATTCCCCATATCTGATTCCCCGCCTCTGTTTCCCCACCTCTGATTCCCCGCCTCTGTTTCCCCATATCTGATTCCCCGCCTCTGATTCCCCAACTCTGATTCCCCTCCTCTAATTCGCCAGCTATGATTCCCCGCCTCTGATTCCCTGCGTCTGATTCCCTGCCTCTGATTCCCAGCCTCTGATTCCCCTTCTCTGATTCCCCGCCTCTGATTCCCCAACTCTGATTCCCCTCCTCTAATTCGCCAGCTATGATTCCCCGCCTCTGATTCCCTGCGTCTGATTCCCTGCCTCTGATTCCCCGCCTCTGATTCGCCACCTCTAATTCCCCACCTCTGATTCCCCATATCTGATTCCCCGCCTCAGTTTCCCTGCATCTGATTCCCAGCCTCTGTTTCCCCATATCTGATTCCCCTCCTCTGATTCCCCAACTCTGATTCCCCGCCTCTGATTCCCCAGCTCTGATTCCCCGCCTTTTATTCCCGGCCTCTGATTCCCTGCCACTGATTCCCCGCCCCTGATTCCCCACCTCTGATTCCCCATATCTGATTCCCCGCCTCTGTTTCCCCAGCTCTGATTCCCCACCTCTGATTCCCCAGTTCTGATTCCCTGCCACTGATTCCCCGCCCCTGATTCCCCACCTCTGATTCCCCATATCTGATTCCCCGCCTCTGTTTCCCTTAGCTCTGATTCCCTGCCTCTGATTCCCTGCCCTGATTCCCCATCTCTGTTTCACCGCCTTTGATTCGCCACCTCTGATTCCCCATATCTGATTCCCCGCCTCTGTTTCCCCGCCTCTGATTCCCTGCCTCTGATTCCCAATCTCTGATTCCACACCTCTGATTCCCCATATCTGATTCCCCGCCTCTATTTCCCCATATCTGATTCCCCGCCTCTGATTCCCCAACTCTGATTCCCCGCCTCTGATTCCCCAGCTCTGATACCCCGCCTCTGATTCCCGGCGTCCGATTCACTGCCTCTGATTCCCCGCCTCTGATTCCCCATCTCTGATTCCCCGCCTCTGATTCCCCGTGTCTGATTCCCTGCCTCTGATTCCCCGCCTGTGATTCCCCGCCTCTGATTCCCTGCCACTGATTCCCTGCCCCTGATTCCCCACCTCTGATTCCCCATATCTGATTCCCCGCCTCTGTTTCCCCACCTCTGATTCCCCGACTCTGATTCCCCATATCTGATTCCCTGCCTCTGATTCCCCAACTCTGATTGCCCGACTCTGATTCCCCAGCTCTGAATCCCCGCCTCTGATTCCCCGCGTCTGATTCCCTGCCTCTGATTCCCCGCCTCTGATTCCCCATCTCTGATTCCCCGCCTCTGATTCCCCGTGTCTGATTCCCTGCCTCTGATTCCCCGCCTGTGATTCCCCGCCTCTGATTCCCTGCCACTGATTCCCTGCCCCTGATTCCCCACCTCTGATTCCCCATATCTGATTCCCCGCCTCTGTTTCCCCGCCTCTGATTCCCCGCCTCTGTTTCCCTTAGCTCTGATTCCCTGCCTCTGATTCCCTGCCCTGATTCCCCATCTCTGTTTCACCGCCTTTGATTCGCCACCTCTGATTCCCCATATCTGATTCCCCGCCTCTGTTTCCCCGCCTCTGATTCCCCATATCTGATTCCCAACCTCTGATTCCACACCTCTGATTCCCCATATCTGATTCCGCGCCTCTATTTCCCCATATCTGATTCCCCACCTCTGATTCCCCAACTCTGATTCCCCGCCTCTGATTCCCCAGCTCTGATTCCCCGCCTCTGATTCCCGGCGTCCGATTCACTGCCTCTGATTCCCCGCCTCTGATTCCCCATCTCTGATTCCCCGCCTCTGATTCCCCGTGTCTGATTCCCTGCCTCTGATTCCCCGCCTGTGATTCCCCGCCTCTGATTCCCTGCCACTGATTCCCTGCCCCTGATTCCCCACCTCTGATTCCCCATATCTGATTCCCCGCCTCTGTTTCCCCGCCTCTGATTCCCCGCCTCTGATTCCCCATATCTGATTCCCTGCCTCTGATTCCCCAACTCTGATTCCCCGACTCTGATTCCCCAGCTCTGAATCCCCGCCTCTGATTCCCCGCGTCTGATTCCCTGCCTCTGATTCCCCGCCTTGATTCCCCATCTCTGATTCACAACCTCTGATTCCCCACCTCTGATTCCCCATATCTGATTCACCGCCTCTGTTTCCCCGCCTCTGATTCCCCGCCTCTGATTCCCCATATCTGATTCCCCAGCTCTGATTGCCCACCTCTGATTCCCCGCCTCTGATTCGCCAGCTCTGATTCCCCGCCTCTGAATCCCCGCATCTGATTCCCTGCCTCTGATTCCCCGCCTCTGATTCCCCATCTCTGATTCACCGCCTTTGATTCGCCACCTCTGATTCCCCATATCTGATTCCCCACCTCTGTTTCCCCGCCTCTGATTCCCCGCCTCTTATTCTCCATATCTCATTCCCCGCCTCTGAATCCCCATCTCTGATTCCCGGACTCTGATTCCCGACCTCTGATTCCCGGCCTCTTATTCCCAGCATCTGATTCCCGGCCTCTGATTCCCGGCCTCTGATTCCCGGCGTCCGATTCACTGCCTCTGATTCCCCGCCTCTGACTCCCCATCTCTGATTCCCCGCCTCTGATTCCCCGTGTCTGATTCCCTGCCTCTGATTCCCCGCCTGTGATTCCCCGCCTCTGATTCCCTGCCACTGATTCCCTGCCCCTGATTCCCCACCTCTGATTCCCCATATCTGATTCCCCGCCTCTGTTTCCCCACCTCTGATTCCCCGACTCTGATTCCCCATATCTGATTCCCTGCCTCTGATTCCCCAACTCTGATTGCCCGACTCTGATTCCCCAGCTCTGAATCCCCGCCTCTGATTCCCCGCGTCTGATTCCCTGCCTCTGATTCCCCGCCTCTGATTCCCCATCTCTGATTCCCCGCCTCTGATTCCCCGTGTCTGATTCCCTGCCTCTGATTCCCCGCCTGTGATTCCCCGCCTCTGATTCCCTGCCACTGATTCCCTGCCCCTGATTCCCCACCTCTGATTCCCCATATCTGATTCCCCGCCTCTGTTTCCCCGCCTCTGATTCCCCGCCTCTGTTTCCCTTAGCTCTGATTCCCTGCCTCTGATTCCCTGCCCTGATTCCCCATCTCTGTTTCACCGCCTTTGATTCGCCACCTCTGATTCCCCATATCTGATTCCCCGCCTCTGTTTCCCCGCCTCTGATTCCCCATATCTGATTCCCAACCTCTGATTCCACACCTCTGATTCCCCATATCTGATTCCGCGCCTCTATTTCCCCATATCTGATTCCCCACCTCTGATTCCCCAACTCTGATTCCCCGCCTCTGATTCCCCAGCTCTGATTCCCCGCCTCTGATTCCCGGCGTCCGATTCACTGCCTCTGATTCCCCGCCTCTGATTCCCCATCTCTGATTCCCCGCCTCTGATTCCCCGTGTCTGATTCCCTGCCTCTGATTCCCCGCCTGTGATTCCCCGCCTCTGATTCCCTGCCACTGATTCCCTGCCCCTGATTCCCCACCTCTGATTCCCCATATCTGATTCCCCGCCTCTGTTTCCCCGCCTCTGATTCCCCGCCTCTGATTCCCCATATCTGATTCCCTGCCTCTGATTCCCCAACTCTGATTCCCCGACTCTGATTCCCCAGCTCTGAATCCCCGCCTCTGATTCCCCGCGTCTGATTCCCTGCCTCTGATTCCCCGCCTTGATTCCCCATCTCTGATTCACAACCTCTGATTCCCCACCTCTGATTCCCCATATCTGATTCACCGCCTCTGTTTCCCCGCCTCTGATTCCCCGCCTCTGATTCCCCATATCTGATTCCCCAGCTCTGATTGCCCACCTCTGATTCCCCGCCTCTGATTCGCCAGCTCTGATTCCCCGCCTCTGAATCCCCGCATCTGATTCCCTGCCTCTGATTCCCCGCCTCTGATTCCCCATCTCTGATTCACCGCCTTTGATTCGCCACCTCTGATTCCCCATATCTGATTCCCCACCTCTGTTTCCCCGCCTCTGATTCCCCGCCTCTTATTCTCCATATCTCATTCCCCGCCTCTGAATCCCCATCTCTGATTCCCGGACTCTGATTCCCCACCTCTGATTCCCGGCCTCTTATTCCCAGCATCTGATTCCCGGCCTCTGATTCCCGGCCTCTGATTCCCCGCTTCTGATTCTGATACCCTGCCTCTGATTCCCCATCTCTGATTCCGCACATCTGATTTTCTGCCTCTGATTCCCCACCTCTGATTCCCCATATCTGATTCCCCGCCTCTGTTTTCCCACCTCTGATTCCCCACCTCTGTTTCCCCATATCTAATTCCCCACCTCTGATGCCCCAACTCTGATTCCCCGCCTCTGATTCCCCAGCTCTGATTCCCCGCCTCTGATTCCCCGCATCCGATTCCCCATGTCTGATTCCCCACCTCTGTTTCCCCGCCTCTGATTCCCCGCCTCTGTTTCCCCATATCTGATTCCCCGCCTCTGATTCCCCAGCTCTGATTCCCTGCCTCTGATTCCCCGCGTTCTATTCCCTGCCTCTGATTCCCCGCCTGTGATTCCCAATCTCTGATTCACCACCTCTGATTCCCCACCTCTGATTCCCCATATTTAATTCCCCGCCTCTGTTTGCCCGCCTCTGATTCCCCGCCTCTGTTTCCCCATATCTGATTCCCCGCCTCTGAATCCCCAACTCTGATTCCCTGCCTCTGATTCACCAGCTCTGATTCCCCGCCTTTGATTCCCCCCGTCTGATTCCCAGCCTCTGAATCCCCGTGTCTGATTTCCTGCCTCAGATTCCCCGCCTCTGATTCCCCATCTCTGATTCACCGCCTCTGATTCCCCACCTCTGATTCCCCATTTCTGATTCCGCACATCCGATTCCCTGCCTCTGATTCCCCGACTCTGATTCCCCACCTCTGATTCCCCAGCTCTGATTCCCCGCCTCTGATTCCCCGCGTCTGATTCCCTGCCTCTGATTCCCCGCCTCTGATTCCCCATCTCTGATTCCCCACCTCTGATTCCCCGTGTCTGATTCCCTGCCTCTGATTCCCCGCCTCTGATTCCCCGCCTCTGATTCCCTGCCACTGATTCCCCGCCCCTGATTCCCCACCTCTGATTCCCCATATCTTATTCCCCGCCTCTGTTTCCCCCCCTCTGATTCCCAGCCTCTGATTCCCCATATCTGATTCCCTGCCTCTGATTCCCCATATCTGATTCCCCGCCTCTATTTACCCATATCTGCTTCGCCGCCTCTGATTCCCCAACTCTGATTCCCCGCCTCTGATTCCCCAGCTCTGATTTCCCGCCTCTGATTCCCGGCATCCGATTCCCTGCCTCTGATTCCCCGCCTCTGATTCCCCATCTCTGATTCCCCGCCTCTGATTCCCCGTGTCTGATTCCCTGCCTCTGATTCCCCGCCTCTGATTCCCCGCGTCTGATTCCCTGCCACTGATTCCCTGCCCCTGATTCCCCACCTCTGATTCCCCATATCTGATTCCCCGCCTCTGTTTTCCCGCCTCTGATTCCCTGC
This sequence comes from Narcine bancroftii, assembly GCF_036971445.1. NCBI lineage: Eukaryota > Metazoa > Chordata > Chondrichthyes > Torpediniformes > Narcinidae > Narcine > Narcine bancroftii. The sequence continues at coordinate 886,932 of NW_027211798.1, read as the reverse complement.
CTCTGATTCCCCATATCTGATTCCCCGCCTCTGATTACCCAACTCTGATTCCCCGCCTCTGATTCCCCAGCTCTGAATCCCCGCCTCTGATTCCCCACGTCTGATTCCCTGCCTCTGATTCCCCGCCTCTGATTCCCCATCTGTGATTCACAACCTCTGATGCCCCACCTCTGATTCCCCATATCTGATTCCCCGCCTCTGTTTCCCCGCCTCTGATTCCCCGCCTCTGATTCCCCATATCTGATTCCCCGCCTCTGATTGCCCACCTCTGATTCCACGCATCTGATTCCCTGCCTCTGATTCACCGCCTCTGATTCCCCATCTCTGATTCACCACCTCTGATTCCCGGCCTCTGATTCCCCATCTCTGATTCCGCACATCCGATTCCCTGCCTATGATTCCCCACCTCTGATTCCCCGCCTCTGATTCCCCATATCTGATTCCCTGCCTCTGTTTCCCCGCCTCTGATTCCCCATATGTGATTCCCCACCTCTGTTTCCACGCCTCTGATTCCCCGCCTCTGTTTCTCCATCTCTGATTCACCGCCTTTGATTCACCACCTCTGATTCCCCATATCTGATTCCCCATATCTGATTCCCCACCTCTGTTTCCCCGCCTCTGATTCCCCGCCTCTGATTCTCCATATCTCATTCCCCGCCTCTGAATCCCCATCTCTGATTCCCGGACTCTGATTCCCCACCTCTGATTCCCGGCCTCTTATTCCCAGCATCTGATTCCCGGCCTCTGATTCCCGGCCTCTGATTCCCCGCTTCTGATTCTGATTCCCTGCCTCTGATTGCCCATCTCTGATTCAGCACATCTGAATCCCTGCCTCTGATTCCCCACCTCTGATTCCTCATATCTGATTCCCCGCCTCAGTTTCCCCGCCTCTGATTCCCCGCCTCTGTTTCCCTATATCTAATTCCCCACCTCTGATGCCCCAACTCTGATTCCCCGCCTCTGATTCCCCAGCTCTGATTCCCCGCCTCTGATTCCCCGCATCTGATTCCCCATATCTGATTCCCCGCCTCTGTTTCCCCGCCTCTGATTCCCCGCCTCTCTTTCCCCATATCTGATTCCCCGCCTCTGATTCCCAACTATGATTCCCCGCCTCTGATTCCCCAGCTCTGATTCCCTGCGTCTGATTCCCTGCGTTCTATTCCCTGCCTCTGATTCCCCACCTGTGATTCCCCATCACTGATTCACCACCTCTGATTCCCCACCTCTGATTCCCCATATCTAATTCCCCGCCTCTGTTTGCCGGCCTCTGATTCCCCGCCTCTGTTTCCCCATATCTGATTCCCCGTCTCTGTATCCCCAACTCTGATTCCCTGCCTCTGATTCCCCAGCTCTGATTCCCCGCCTTTGATTCCCCCCGTCTGATTCCCAGCCTCTGAATCCCCGTGTCTGATTTCCTGCCTCTGATTCCCCGCCTCTGATTCCCCATCTCTGATTCCTCTGATTCCCCACATCTGATTCCCCATCTCTGATTCCGCACATCCGATTCCCTGCCTCTGATTCCCCAACTCTGATTCCCCACCTCTGATTCCCGCTCTGATTCCCCGCCTCAGATTCCCCGCGTCTGATTCCCTGCCTCTGATTCCCCGCCTCTAATTCACCATCTCTGATTCCCCACCTCTGATTCCCCGTGTCTGATTCCCTGCCTCTGATTCCCCGCCTCTGAATCCCAGCCTCTGATTCCCCATATCTGATTCCCCGCCTCTGATTCCCTGCCTCTGATTCCCCAGCTCTGATTCCCCGCCTTTGATTCCCCCCGTCTGATTCCCAGCCTCTGAATCCCCGTGTCTGATTTCCTGCCTCTGATTCCCCGCCTCTGATTCCCCATCTCTGATTCACCGCCTCTGATTCCCCATCTCTGATTCCCCACCTCTGATTCCCCGTGTCTGATTCCCTGCCTCTGTTTCCCCGCCTCTGATTCCCCACCTCTGTTTCCCCATATCTGATTCCCCGCCTCTGATTCCCCAACTCTAATACCCCGCCTCTGATTCCCCAGCTCTGATTCCCCGCCTCTGATTCCCCGCATCTGATTCCCTGCCTCTGATTCTCCGCCTCTGATTCCAGGCCTCTGATTCCCAGCATCTGATTCCGGCCTCTGATTCCCGGCCTCTGATTCCCTGCTTCTGATTCTGATTCCCTGCCTCTGATTCCCCATCTCTGATTCCGCACATCTGATTCCTTGCCTCTGATTCCCCACCTCTGATTCCCCATATCTGATTCCCCGACTGGGTTTCCCCTCCTCTGATTCCCCGCCTCTGTTTCCCAATATCTAAGTCCCCGCCTCTGATTCCCCAAATCTGATTCCCCACCTCCGATTCCCCAGCTCTGATTCCCCGCCTCTGATTCCCCGCATCTGATTCCCTGCATCTGATTCCAAGCCTCTGATTCCCTGCCTCTGATTCCCAACCTCTGATTCCCCACCTCTGATTCCCCATATCTGATTCCCCGCCTCTGTTTCCCCGCCTCGGATTCCCCGCCTCTGTTTCCCCATATCTGATTCCCCGCCTCTGATTCCCCATCTCTGATTCCCCACCTCTGATTCCCCGTGTCTGATTCCCTGCCTCTGATTCCCCGCCTCTGATTCCCCGCCTCTGATTCCCTGCCACTGATTCCCCGCCCCTGATTCCCCACCCCTGATTCCCCATATCTTATTCCCCGCCTCTGTTTCCCCCCCTCAGATTCCCAGCCTCTGATTCCCCATATCTGATTCCCTGCCTCTGATTCCCCATATCTGATTCCCCGCCTCTATTTCCCCATATTTGCTTCGCCGCCTCTGATTCCCCAACTCTGATTCCCCGCCTCTGATTCCCCAGCTCTGATTTCCCGCCTCTGATTCCCGGCATCCGATTCCCTGCCTCTGATTCCCCGCCTCTGATTCCCCATCTCTGATTCCCCGCCTCTGATTCCACGTGTCTGATTCCCTGCCTCTGATTCCCCACCTCTGATTCGCCGCGTCTGATTCCCTGCCACTGATTCCCTGCCCCTGATTCCCCACCTCTGATTCCCCATATCTGATTCCCCGCCTCTGTTTTCCCGCCTCTGATTCCCTGCCTCTGATTCCCCATATCTGATTCCCCGCCCCTGATTCCCCAACTCTGATTCCCCGCCTCTGATTCCCCAGCTCTAAATCCCCGCCTCTGATTCCCCACGTCTGATTCCCTGCCTCTGATTCCCCGCCTCTGATTCCCCATCTGTGATTCACAACCTCTGATGCCCCACCTCTGATTCCCCATATCTGATTCCCCGCCTCTGTTTCCCCGCCTCTGATTCCCCGCCTCTGATTCCCCATATCTGATTCCCCGCCTCTGATTGCCCACCTCTGATTCCTCGCATCTGATTCCCTGCCTCTGATTCACCGCCTCTGATTCCCCATCTCTGATTCACCACCTCTGATTCCCGGCCTCTGATTCCCCATCTCTGATTTCGCACATCCGATTCCCTGCCTATGATTCCCCACCTCTGATTCCCCGCCTCTGATTCCCCATATCTGATTCCCTGCCTCTGTTTCCCCGCCTCTGATTCCCCATATGTGATTCCCCACCTCTGTTTCCACGCCTCTGATTCCCCGCCTCTGTTTCTCCATCTCTGATTCACCGCCTTTGATTCACCACCTCTGATTCCCCATATCTGATTCCCCATATCTGATTCCCCACCTCTGTTTCCCCGCCTCTGATTCCCCGCCTCTGATTCTCCATATCTCATTCCCCGCCTCTGAATCCCCATCTCTGATTCCCGGACTCTGATTCCCCACCTCTGATTCCCGGCCTCTTATTCCCAGCATCTGATTCCCGGCCTCTGATTCCCGGCCTCTGATTCCCCGCTTCTGATTCTGATTCCCTGCCTCTGATTCCCCATCTCTGATTCAGCACATCTGAATCCCTGCCTCTGATTCCCCACCTCTGATTCCTCATATCTGATTCCCCGCCTCTGTTTCCCCGCCTCTGATACCCCGCCTCTGTTTCCCTATATCTAATTCCCACCTCTGATGCCCCAACTCTGATTCCCCGCCTCTGATTCCCCAGCTCTGATTCCCCGCCTCTGATTCCCCGCATCCGATTCCCCATATCTGATTCCCCGCCTCTGTTTCCCCGCCTCTGATTCCCCGCCTCTGTTTCCCCATATCTGATTCCCCGCCTCTGATTCCCAACTATGATTCCCCGCCTCTGATTCCCCAGCTCTGATTCCCTGCGTCTGATTCCCTGCGTTCTATTCCCTGCCTCTGATTCCCCACCTGTGATTCCCCATCACTGATTCACCACCTCTGATTCCCCACCTCTGATTCCCCATATCTAATTCCCCGCCTCTGTTTGCCCGCCTCTGATTCCCCGCCTCTGTTTCCCCATATCTGATTCCCCGTCTCTGAATCCCCAACTCTGATTCCCTGCCTCTGATTCCCCAGCTCTGTTTCCCCGCCTTTGATTCCCCCCGTCTGATTCCCAGCCTCTGAATCCCCGTGTCTGATTTCCTGCCTCTGATTCCCCGCCTCTGATTCCCCATCTCTGATTCCTCTGATTCCCCACATCTGATTCCCCATCTCTGATTCCGCACATCCGATTCCCTGCCTCTGATTCCCCAACTCTGATTCCCCACCTCTGATTCCCCAGCTCTGATTCCCCGCCTCAGATTCCCCGCGTCTGATTCCCTGCCTCTGATTCCCCGCCTCTGATTCCCCATCTCTGATTCCCCACCTCTGATTCCCCGTGTCTGATTCCCTGCCTCTGATTCCCCGCCTCTGAATCCCAGCCTCTGATTCCCCATATCTGATTCCCCGCCTCTGATTCCCTGCCTCTGATTCCCCAGCTCTGATTCCCCGCCTTTGATTCCCCCCGTCTGATTCCCAGCCTCTGAATCCCCGTGTCTGATTTCCTGCCTCTGATTCCCCGCCTCTGATTCCCCATCTCTGATTCCCCACCTCTGATTCCCCGTGTCTGATTCCCTGCCTCTGATTCCCCGCCTCTGAATCCCAGCCTCTGATTCCCCATATCTGATTCCCCGCCTCTGATTCCCTGCCTCTGATTCCCCAGCTCTGATTCCCCGCCTTTGATTCCCCCCGTCTGATTCCCAGCCTCTGAATCCCCGTGTCTGATTTCCTGCCTCTGATTCCCCGCCTCTGATTCCCCATCTCTGATTCACCGCCTCTGATTCCCCTTCTCTGATTCCCCACCTCTGATTCCCCATATCTGATTCCCTGCCTCTGTTTCCCCGCCTCTGATTCCCCACCTCTGTTTCCCCATATCTGATTCCCCGCCTCTGATTCCCCAACTCTAATACCCCGCCTCTGATTCCCCTGCTCTGATTCCCCACATCTGATTCCCCGCATCTGATTCCCTGCCTCTGATTCCCCGCCTCTGATTCCAGGCCTCTGATTCCCAGCATCTGATTCCGGCCTCTGATTCCCTGCCACTGATTCCCCGCCCCTGATTCCCCACCTCTGATTCCCCATATCTGATTCCCCGCCTCTGTTTCCCTTAGCTCTGATTCCCTGCCTCTGATTCCCTGCCCTGATTACCCATCTCTGTTTCACCGCCTTTGATTCGCCACCTCTGATTACCCATATCTGATTCCCCGCCTCTGTTTCCCCGCCTCTGATTCCCTGCCTCTGATTCCCAACCTCTGATTCCACACCTCTGATGCCCCATATCTGATTCCCCGCCTCTATTTCCCCATATCTGATTCCCCGCCTCTGATTCCCCAACTCTGATTCCCCGCCTCTGATTCCCCAGCTCTGATACCCCGCCTCTGATTCCCGGCGTCCGATTCACTGCCTCTGATTCCCCGCCTCTGATTCCCCATCTCTGATTCCCCGCCTCTGATTCCCCGTGTCTGATTCCCTGCCTCTGATTCCCCGCCTGTGATTCCCCGCCTCTGATTCCCTGCCACTGATTCCCTGCCCCTGATTCCCCACCTCTGATTCCCCATATCTGATTCCCCGCCTCTGTTTCCCCGCCTCTGATTCCCCGCCTCTGATTCCCCATATCTGATTCCCTGCCTCTGATTCCCCAACTCTGATTCCCCGACTCTGATTCCCCAACTCTGAATCCCCGCCTCTGATTCCCCGCGTCTGATTCCCTGCCTCTGATTCCCCGCCTCTGATTCCCCATCTCTGATTCCCCGCCTCTGATTCCCCGTGTCTGATTCCCTGCCTCTGATTCCCCGCCTGTGATTCCCCGCCTCTGATTCCCTGCCACTGATTCCCAGCCCCTGATTCCCCACCTCTGATTCCCCATATCTGATTCCCCGCCTCTGTTTCCCCGCCTCTGATTCCCCGCCTCTGTTTCCCTTAGCTCTGATTCCCTGCCTCTGATTCCCTGCCCTGATTCCCCATCTCTGTTTCACCGCCTTTGATTCGCCACCTCTGATTCCCAATATCTGATTCCCCGCCTCTGTTTCCCCGCCTCTGATTCCCGTCCTCTGATTCCCAACCTCTGATTCCACACCTCTGATTCCCCATATCTGATTCCCCGCCTCTATTTCCCCATATCTGATTCCCCGCCTCTGATTCCCCAACTCTGATTCCCCGCCTCTGATTCCCCAGCTCTGATTCCCCGCCTCTGATTCCCCGCCTCTGATTCCCCACCTCTGATTCCCGGCCTCTTATTCCCAGCATCTGATTCCCGGCCTCTGATTTCCGGCCTCTAATTCCCCGCCTCTGTTTCCCCATATCTAATTCCCCACCTCTGATGCCCCAACTCTGATTCCCCGCCTCTGATACCCCAGCTCTGATTCCCCACCTCTGATTCTCCGCATCCGATTCCCCATGTCTGATTCCCCGCCTCTGATTCCCCGCGTCTGATTCCCCGCCTCTGATTCCCCGCCTCTGATTCCCTGCCACTGATTACCCGCCCCTGATTCCCCACCTCTGATTCCCCATATCTTATTCCCCGCCTCTGTTTCCCCCCCTCTGATTCCCAGCCTCTGATTCCCCAGCTCTGATTCCCCGCCTCTGATTCCCCGCCTCTGATTCCCCACCTCTGATTCCCGGCCTCTTATTCCCAGCATCTGATTCCCGGCCTCTGATTTCCGGCCTCTAATTCCCCGCCTCTGTTTCCCCATATCTAATTCCCCACCTCTGATGCCCCAACTCTGATTGCCCGCCTCTGATACCCCAGCTCTGATTCCCCACCTCTGATTCTCCGCATCCGATTCCCCATGTCTGATTCCCCGCCTCTGATTCCCCGCGTCTGATTCCCTGCCTCTGATTCCCCGCCTCTGATTCCCCATCTCTGATTCCCCACCTCTGATTCCCCGTGTCTGATTCCCTGCCTCTGAATCCCCGCCTCTGATTCCCCGCCTCTGATTCCCTGCCACTGATTACCCGCCCCTGATTCCCCACCTCTGATTCCCCATATCTTATTCCCCGCCTCTGTTTCCCCCCCTCTGATTCCCAGCCTCTGATTCCCTGCCTCTGATTCCCCGCCTCTGATTCCCCATCTGTGATTCACAACCTCTGATGCCCCACCTCTGATTCCCCACATCTGATTCCCCGCCTCTGTTTCCCCGCCTCTGATTCCCCGCCTCTGATTCCCCATATCTGATTCCCCGCCTCTGATTGCCCACCTCTGATTCCTCGCATCTGATTCCCTGCCTCTGATTCACCGCCTCTGATTCCCCATCTCTGATTCACCACCTCTGATTCCCGGCCTCTGATTCCCCATCTCTGATTCCGCACATCCGATTCCCTGCCTATGATTCCCCACCTCTGATTCCCCGCCTCTGATTCCCCATATCTGATTCCCTGCCTCTGTTTCCCCGCCTCTGATTCCCCATATGTGATTCCCCACCTCTGTTTCCACGCCTCTGATTCCCCGCCTCTGTTTCTCCATCTCTGATTCACCGCCTTTGATTCACCACCTCTGATTCCCCATATCTGATTCCCCATATCTGATTCCCCACCTCTGTTTCCCCGCCTCTGATTCCCCGCCTCTGATTCTCCATATCTCATTCCCCGCCTCTGAATCCCCATCTCTGATTCCCGGACTCTGATTCCCCACCTCTGATTCCCGGCCTCTTATTCCCAGCATCTGATTCCCGGCCTCTGATTCCCGGCCTCTGATTCCCCGCTTCTGATTCTGATTCCCTGCCTCTGATTGCCCATCTCTGATTCAGCACATCTGAATCCCTGCCTCTGATTCCCCACCTCTGATTCCTCATATCTGATTCCCCGCCTCAGTTTCCCCGCCTCTGATTCCCCGCCTCTGTTTCCCTATATCTAATTCCCCACCTCTGATGCCCCAACTCTGATTCCCCGCCTCTGATTCCCCAGCTCTGATTCCCCGCCTCTGATTCCCCGCATCCGATTCCCCATATCTGATTCCCCGCCTCTGTTTCCCCGCCTCTGATTCCCCGCCTCTGTTTCCCCATATCTGATTCCCCGCCTCTGATTCCCAACTATGATTCCCCGCCTCTGATTCCCCAGCTCTGATTCCCTGCGTCTGATTCCCTGCGTTCTATTCCCTGCCTCTGATTCCCCACCTGTGATTCCCCATCACTGATTCACCACCTCTGATTCCCCACCTCTGATTCCCCATATCTAATTCCCCGCCTCTGTTTGCCCGCCTCTGATTCCCCGCCTCTGTTTCCCCATATCTGATTCCCCGTCTCTGTATCCCCAACTCTGATTCCCTGCCTCTGATTCCCCAGCTCTGATTCCCCGCCTTTGATTCCCCCCGTCTGATTCCCAGCCTCTGAATCCCCGTGTCTGATTTCCTGCCTCTGATTCCCCGACTCTGATTCCCCACCTCTGATTCCCCAGCTCTGATTCCCCGCCTCTGATTCCCCGCGTCTGATTCCCTGCCTCTGATTCCCCGCCTCTGATTCCCCATCTCTGATTCCCCACCTCTGATTCCCCGTGTCTGATTCCCTGCCTCTGATTCCCCGCCTCTGATTCCCCGCCTCTGATTCCCTGCCACTGATTCCCCGCCCCTGATTCCCCACCTCTGATTCCCCATATCTTATTCCCCGCCTCTGTTTCCCCCCCTCTGATTCCCAGCCTCTGATTCCCCATATCTGATTCCCTGCCTCTGATTCCCCATATCTGATTCCCCGCCTCTATTTACCCATATCTGCTTCGCCGCCTCTGATTCCCCAACTCTGATTCCCCGCCTCTGATTCCCCAGCTCTGATTTCCCGCCTCTGATTTCCGGCATCCGATTCCCTGCCTCTGATTCCCCGCCTCTGATTCCCCATCTCTGATTCCCCGCCTCTGATTCCCCGTGTCTGATTCCCTGCCTCTGATTCCCCGCCTCTGATACCCCGCGTCTGATTCCCTGCCACTGATTCCCTGCCCCTGATTCCCCACCTCTGATTCCCCATATCTGATTCCCCGCCTCTGTTTTCCCGCCTCTGATTCCCTGCCTCTGATTCCCCATATCTGATTCCCCGCCTCTGATTACCCAACTCTGATTCCCCGCCTCTGATTCCCCAGCTCTGAATCCCCGCCTCTGATTCCCCACGTCTGATTCCCTGCCTCTGATTCCCCGCCTCTGATTCCCCATCTGTGATTCACAACCTCTGATGCCCCACCTCTGATTCCCCATATCTGATTCCCCGCCTCTGTTTCCCCGCCTCTGATTCCCCGCCTCTGATTCCCCATATCTGATTCCCCGCCTCTGATTGCCCACCTCTGATTCCTCGCATCTGATTCCCTGCCTCTGATTCACCGCCTCTGATTCCCCATCTCTGATTCACCACCTCTGATTCCCGGCCTCTGATTCCCCATCTCTGATTCCGCACATCCGATTCCCTGCCTATGATTCCCCACCTCTGATTCCCCGTCTCTGATTCCCCATATCTGATTCCCTGCCTCTGTTTCCCCGCCTCTGATTCCCCATATGTGATTCCCCACCTCTGTTTCCACGCCTCTGATTCCCCGCCTCTGTTTCTCCATCTCTGATTCACCGCCTTTGATTCACCACCTCTGATTCCCCATATCTGATTCCCCATATCTGATTCCCCACCTCTGTTTCCCCGCCTCTGATTCCCCGCCTCTGATTCTCCATATCTCATTCCCCGCCTCTGAATCCCCATCTCTGATTCCCGGACTCTGATTCCCCACCTCTGATTCCCGGCCTCTTATTCCCAGCATCTGATTCCCGGCCTCTGATTCCCGGCCTCTGATTCCCCGCTTCTGATTCTGATTCCCTGCCTCTGATTGCCCATCTCTGATTCAGCACATCTGAATCCCTGCCTCTGATTCCCCACCTCTGATTCCTCATATCTGATTCCCCGCCTCAGTTTCCCCGCCTCTGATTCCCCGCCTCTGTTTCCCTATATCTAATTCCCCACCTCTGATGCCCCAACTCTGATTCCCCGCCTCTGATTCCCCAGCTCTGATTCCCCGCCTCTGATTCCCCGCATCTGATTCCCCATATCTGATTCCCCGCCTCTGTTTCCCCGCCTCTGATTCCCCGCCTCTGTTTCCCCATATCTGATTCCCCGCCTCTGATTCCCAACTATGATTCCCCGCCTCTGATTCCCCAGCTCTGATTCCCTGCGTCTGATTCCCTGCGTTCTATTCCCTGCCTCTGATTCCCCACCTGTGATTCCCCATCACTGATTCACCACCTCTGATTCCCCACCTCTGATTCCCCATATCTAATTCCCCGCCTCTGTTTGCCCGCCTCTGATTCCCCGCCTCTGTTTCCCCATATCTGATTCCCCGTCTCTGTATCCCCAACTCTGATTCCCTGCCTCTGATTCCCCAGCTCTGATTCCCCGCCTTTGATTCCCCCCGTCTGATTCCCAGCCTCTGAATCCCCGTGTCTGATTTCCTGCCTCTGATTCCCCGCCTCTGATTCCCCATCTCTGATTCCTCTGATTCCCCACATCTGATTCCCCATCTCTGATTCCGCACATCCGATTCCCTGCCTCTGATTCCCCAACTCTGATTCCCCACCTCTGATTCCCCAGCTCTGATTCCCCGCCTCAGATTCCCCGCGTCTGATTCCCTGCCTCTGATTCCCCGCCTCTAATTCACCATCTCTGATTCCCCACCTCTGATTCCCCGTGTCTGATTCCCTGCCTCTGATTCCCCGCCTCTGAATCCCAGCCTCTGATTCCCCATATCTGATTCCCCGCCTCTGATTCCCTGCCTCTGATTCCCCAGCTCTGATTCCCCGCCTTTGATTCCCCCCGTCTGATTCCCAGCCTCTGAATCCCCGTGTCTGATTTCCTGCCTCTGATTCCCCGCCTCTGATTCCCCATCTCTGATTCACCGCCTCTGATTCCCCATCTCTGATTCCCCACCTCTGATTCCCCGTGTCTGATTCCCTGCCTCTGTTTCCCCGCATCTGATTCCCCACCTCTGTTTCCCCATATCTGATTCCCCGCCTCTGATTCCCCAACTCTAATACCCCGCCTCTGATTCCCCAGCTCTGATTCCCCGCCTCTGATTCCCCGCATCTGATTCCCTGCCTCTGATTCTCCGCCTCTGATTCCAGGCCTCTGATTCCCAGCATCTGATTCCGGCCTCTGATTCCCGGCCTCTGATTCCCTGCTTCTGATTCTGATTCCCTGCCTCTGATTCCCCATCTCTGATTCCGCACATCTGATTCCTTGCCTCTGATTCCCCACCTCTGATTCCCCATATCTGATTCCCCGACTGGGTTTCCCCTCCTCTGATTCCCCGCCTCTGTTTCCCAATATCTAAGTCCCCGCCTCTGATTCCCCAAATCTGATTCCCCACCTCCGATTCCCCAGCTCTGATTCCCCGCCTCTGATTCCCCGCATCTGATTCCCTGCATCTGATTCCAAGCCTCTGATTCCCTGCCTCTGATTCCCAACCTCTGATTCCCCACCTCTGATTCCCCATATCTGATTCCCCGCCTCTGTTTCCCCGCCTCGGATTCCCCGCCTCTGTTTCCCCATATCTGATTCCCGGCCTCTGATTCCCCATCTCTGATTCCCCACCTCTGATTCCCCGTGTCTGATTCCCTGCCTCTGATTCCCCGCCTCTGATTCCCCGCCTCTGATTCCCTGCCACTGATTCCCCGCCCCTGATTCCCCACCCCTGATTCCCCATATCTTATTCCCCGCCTCTGTTTCCCCCCCTCTGATTCCCAGCCTCTGATTCCCCATATCTGATTCCCTGCCTCTGATTCCCCATATCTGATTCCCCGCCTCTATTTCCCCATATTTGCTTCGCCGCCTCTGATTCCCCAACTCTGATTCCCCGCCTCTGATTCCCCAGCTCTGATTTCCCGCCTCTGATTCCCGGCATCCGATTCCCTGCCTCTGATTCCCCGCCTCTGATTCCCCATCTCTGATTCCCCGCCTCTGATTCCACGTGTCTGATTCCCTGCCTCTGATTCCCCACCTCTGATTCGCCGCGTCTGATTCCCTGCCACTGATTCCCTGCCCCTGATTCCCCACCTCTGATTCCCCATATCTGATTCCCCGCCTCTGTTTTCCCGCCTCTGATTCCCTGCCTCTGATTCCCCATATCTGATTCCCCGCCCCTGATTCCCCAACTCTGATTCCCCGCCTCTGATTCCCCAGCTCTAAATCCCCGCCTCTGATTCCCCACGTCTGATTCCCTGCCTCTGATTCCCCGCCTCTGATTCCCCATCTGTGATTCACAACCTCTGATGCCCCACCTCTGATTCCCCATATCTGATTCCCCGCCTCTGTTTCCCCGCCTCTGATTCCCCGCCTCTGATTCCCCATATCTGATTCCCCGCCTCTGATTGCCCACCTCTGATTCCTCGCATCTGATTCCCTGCCTCTGATTCACCGCCTCTGATTCCCCATCTCTGATTCACCAGCTCTGATTCCCGGCCTCTGATTCCCCATCTCTGATTCCGCACATCCGATTCCCTGCCTATGATTCCCCACCTCTGATTCCCCGCCTCTGATTCCCCATATCTGATTCCCTGCCTCTGTTTCCCCGCCTCTGATTCCCCATATGTGATTCCCCACCTCTGTTTCCACGCCTCTGATTCCCCGCCTCTGTTTCTCCATCTCTGATTCACCGCCTTTGATTCACCACCTCTGATTCCCCATATCTGATTCCCCATATCTGATTCCCCACCTCTGTTTCCCCGCCTCTGATTCCCCGCCTCTGATTCTCCATATCTCATTCCCCGCCTCTGAATCCCCATCTCTGATTCCCGGACTCTGATTCCCCACCTCTGATTCCCGGCCTCTTATTCCCAGCATCTGATTCCCGGCCTCTGATTCCCGGCCTCTGATTCCCCGCTTCTGATTCTGATTCCCTGCCTCTGATTCCCCATCTCTGATTCAGCACATCTGAATCCCTGCCTCTGATTCCCCACCTCTGATTCCTCATATCTGATTCCCCGCCTCTGTTTCCCCGCCTCTGATTCCCCGCCTCTGTTTCCCTATATCTAATTCCCACCTCTGATGCCCCAACTCTGATTCCCCGCCTCTGATTCCCCAGCTCTGATTCCCCGCCTCTGATTCCCCGCATCCGATTCCCCATATCTGATTCCCCGCCTCTGTTTCCCCGCCTCTGATTCCCCGCCTCTGTTTCCCCATATCTGATTCCCCGCCTCTGATTCCCAACTATGATTCCCCGCCTCTGATTCCCCAGCTCTTATTCCCTGCGTCTGATTCCATGCGTTCTATTCCCTGCCTCTGATTCCCCACCTGTGATTCCCCATCACTGATTCACCACCTCTGATTCCCCACCTCTGATTCCCCATATCTAATTCCCCGCCTCTGTTTGCCCGCCTCTGATTCCCCGCCTCTGTTTCCCCATATCTGATTCCCCGTCTCTGAATCCCCAACTCTGATTCCCTGCCTCTGATTCCCCAGCTCTGTTTCCCCGCCTTTGATTCCCCCCGTCTGATTCCCAGCCTCTGAATCCCCGTGTCTGATTTCCTGCCTCTGATTCCCCGCCTCTGATTCCCCATCTCTGATTCCTCTGATTCCCCACATCTGATTCCCCATCTCTGATTCCGCACATCCGATTCCCTGCCTCTGATTCCCCAACTCTGATTCCCCACCTCTGATTCCCCAGCTCTGATTCCCCGCCTCAGATTCCCCGCGTCTGATTCCCTGCCTCTGATTCCCCGCCTCTGATTCCCCATCTCTGATTCCCCACCTCTGATTCCCTGCGTCTGATTCCCTGCCTCTGATTCCCCGCCTCTGAATCCCAGCCTCTGATTCCCCATATCTGATTCCCCGCCTCTGATTCCCTGCCTCTGATTCCCCAGCTCTGATTCCCCGCCTTTGATTCCCCCCGTCTGATTCCCAGCCTCTGAATCCCCGTGTCTGATTTCCTGCCTCTGATTCCCCGCCTCTGATTCCCCATCTCTGATTCCCCACCTCTGATTCCCCGTGTCTGATTCCCTGCCTCTGATTCCCCGCCTCTGAATCCCAGCCTCTGATTCCCCATATCTGATTCCCCGCCTCTGATTCCCTGCCTCTGATTCCCCAGCTCTGATTCCCCGCCTTTGATTCCCCCCGTCTGATTCCCAGCCTCTGAATCCCCGTGTCTGATTTCCTGCCTCTGATTCCCCGCCTCTGATTCCCCATCTCTGATTCACCGCCTCTGATTCCCCTTCTCTGATTCCCCACCTCTGATTCCCCATATCTGATTCCCTGCCTCTGTTTCCCCGCCTCTGATTCCCCACCTCTGTTTCCCCATATCTGATTCCCCGCCTCTGATTCCCCAACTCTAATACCCCGCCTCTGATTCCCCTGCTCTGATTCCCCACATCTGATTCCCCGCATCTGATTCCCTGCCTCTGATTCCCCGCCTCTGATTCCAGGCCTCTGATTCCCAGCATCTGATTCCGGCCTCTGATTCCCGGCCTCTGATTCCCTGCTTCTGATTCTGATTCCCTGCCTCTGATTCCCCATCTCTGATTCCCTGCCACTGATTCCCCGCCCCTGATTCCCCACCTCTGATTCCCCATATCTGATTCCCCGCCTCTGTTTCCCTTAGCTCTGATTCCCTGCCTCTGATTCCCTGCCCTGATTCCCCATCTCTGTTTCACCGCCTTTGATTCGCCACCTCTGATTCCCCATATCTGATTCCCCGCCTCTGTTTCCCCGCCTCTGATTCCCTGCCTCTGATTCCCAACCTCTGATTCCACACCTCTGATGCCCCATATCTGATTCCCCGCCTCTATTTCCCCATATCTGATTCCCCGCCTCTGATTCCCCAACTCTGATTCCCCGCCTCTGATTCCCCAGCTCTGATACCCCGCCTCTGATTCCCGGCGTCCGATTCACTGCCTCTGATTCCCCGCCTCTGATTCCCCATCTCTGATTCCCCGCCTCTGATTCCCCGTGTCTGATTCCCTGCCTCTGATTCCCCGCCTGTGATTCCCCGCCTCTGATTCCCTGCCACTGATTCCCTGCCCCTGATTCCCCACCTCTGATTCCCCATATCTGATTCCCCGCCTCTGTTTCCCCGCCTCTGATTCCCCGCCTCTGATTCCCCATATCTGATTCCCTGCCTCTGATTCCCCAACTCTGATTCCCCGACTCTGATTCCCCAACTCTGAATCCCCGCCTCTGATTCCCCGCGTCTGATTCCCTGCCTCTGATTCCCCGCCTCTGATTCCCCATCTCTGATTCCCCGCCTCTGATTCCCCGTGTCTGATTCCCTGCCTCTGATTCCCCGCCTGTGATTCCCCGCCTCTGATTCCCTGCCACTGATTCCCAGCCCCTGATTCCCCACCTCTGATTCCCCATATCTGATTCCCCGCCTCTGTTTCCCCGCCTCTGATTCCCCGCCTCTGTTTCCCTTAGCTCTGATTCCCTGCCTCTGATTCCCTGCCCTGATTCCCCATCTCTGTTTCACCGCCTTTGATTCGCCACCTCTGATTCCCAATATCTGATTCCCCGCCTCTGTTTCCCCGCCTCTGATTCCCGTCCTCTGATTCCCAACCTCTGATTCCACACCTCTGATTCCCCATATCTGATTCCCCGCCTCTATTTCCCCATATCTGATTCCCCGCCTCTGATTCCCCAACTCTGATTCCCCGCCTCTGATTCCCCAGCTCTGATTCCCCGCCTCTGATTCCCCGCCTCTGATTCCCCACCTCTGATTCCCGGCCTCTTATTCCCAGCATCTGATTCCCGGCCTCTGATTTCCGGCCTCTAATTCCCCGCCTCTGTTTCCCCATATCTAATTCCCCACCTCTGATGCCCCAACTCTGATTCCCCGCCTCTGATACCCCAGCTCTGATTCCCCACCTCTGATTCTCCGCATCCGATTCCCCATGTCTGATTCCCCGCCTCTGATTCCCCGCGTCTGATTCCCCGCCTCTGATTCCCCGCCTCTGATTCCCTGCCACTGATTACCCGCCCCTGATTCCCCACCTCTGATTCCCCATATCTTATTCCCCGCCTCTGTTTCCCCCCCTCTGATTCCCAGCCTCTGATTCCCCAGCTCTGATTCCCCGCCTCTGATTCCCCGCCTCTGATTCCCCACCTCTGATTCCCGGCCTCTTATTCCCAGCATCTGATTCCCGGCCTCTGATTTCCGGCCTCTAATTCCCCGCCTCTGTTTCCCCATATCTAATTCCCCACCTCTGATGCCCCAACTCTGATTGCCCGCCTCTGATACCCCAGCTCTGATTCCCCACCTCTGATTCTCCGCATCCGATTCCCCATGTCTGATTCCCCGCCTCTGATTCCCCGCGTCTGATTCCCTGCCTCTGATTCCCCGCCTCTGATTCCCCATCTCTGATTCCCCACCTCTGATTCCCCGTGTCTGATTCCCTGCCTCTGAATCCCCGCCTCTGATTCCCCGCCTCTGATTCCCTGCCACTGATTACCCGCCCCTGATTCCCCACCTCTGATTCCCCATATCTTATTCCCCGCCTCTGTTTCCCCCCCTCTGATTCCCAGCCTCTGATTCCCTGCCTCTGATTCCCCGCCTCTGATTCCCCATCTGTGATTCACAACCTCTGATGCCCCACCTCTGATTCCCCATATCTGATTCCCCGCCTCTGTTTCCCCGCCTCTGATTCCCCGCCTCTGATTCCCCATATCTGATTCCCCGCCTCTGATTGCCCACCTCTGATTCCTCGCATCTGATTCCCTGCCTCTGATTCACCGCCTCTGATTCCCCATCTCTGATTCACCACCTCTGATTCCCGGCCTCTGATTCCCCATCTCTGATTCCGCACATCCGATTCCCTGCCTATGATTCCCCACCTCTGATTCCCCGCCTCTGATTCCCCATATCTGATTCCCTGCCTCTGTTTCCCCGCCTCTGATTCCCCATATGTGATTCCCCACCTCTGTTTCCACGCCTCTGATTCCCCGCCTCTGTTTCTCCATCTCTGATTCACCGCCTTTGATTCACCACCTCTGATTCCCCATATCTGATTCCCCATATCTGATTCCCCACCTCTGTTTCCCCGCCTCTGATTCCCCGCCTCTGATTCTCCATATCTCATTCCCCGCCTCTGAATCCCCATCTCTGATTCCCGGACTCTGATTCCCCACCTCTGATTCCCGGCCTCTTATTCCCAGCATCTGATTCCCGGCCTCTGATTCCCGGCCTCTGATTCCCCGCTTCTGATTCTGATTCCCTGCCTCTGATTGCCCATCTCTGATTCAGCACATCTGAATCCCTGCCTCTGATTCCCCACCTCTGATTCCTCATATCTGATTCCCCGCCTCAGTTTCCCCGCCTCTGATTCCCCGCCTCTGTTTCCCTATATCTAATTCCCCACCTCTGATGCCCCAACTCTGATTCCCCGCCTCTGATTCCCCAGCTCTGATTCCCCGCCTCTGATTCCCCGCATCCGATTCCCCATATCTGATTCCCCGCCTCTGTTTCCCCGCCTCTGATTCCCCGCCTCTGTTTCCCCATATCTGATTCCCCGCCTCTGATTCCCAACTATGATTCCCCGCCTCTGATTCCCCAGCTCTGATTCCCTGCGTCTGATTCCCTGCGTTCTATTCCCTGCCTCTGATTCCCCACCTGTGATTCCCCATCACTGATTCACCACCTCTGATTCCCCACCTCTGATTCCCCATATCTAATTCCCCGCCTATGTTTGCCCGCCTCTGATTCCCCGCCTCTGTTTCCCCATATCTGATTCCCCGTCTCTGTATCCCCACCTCTGATTCCCTGCCTCTGATTCCCCAGCTCTGATTCCCCGCCTTTGATTCCCCCCGTCTGATTCCCAGCCTCTGAATCCCCGTGTCTGATTTCCTGCCTCTGATTCCCCGCCTCTGATTCCCCATCTCTGATTCCTCTGATTCCCCACATCTGATTCCCCATCTCTGATTCCGCACATCCGATTCCCTGCCTCTGATTCCCCAACTCTGATTCCCCACCTCTGATTCCCCAGCTCTGATTCCCCGCCTCAGATTCCCCGCGTCTGATTCCCTGCCTCTGATTCCCCGCCTCTAATTCCCCATCTCTGATTCCCCACCTCTGATTCCCCGTGTCTGATTCCCTGCCTCTGATTCCCCGCCTCTGAATCCCAGCCTCTGATTCCCCATATCTGATTCCCCGCCTCTGATTCCCTGCCTCTGATTCCCCAGCTCTGATTCCCCGCCTTTGATTCCCCCCGTCTGATTCCCAGCCTCTGAATCCCCGTGTCTGATTTCCTGCCTCTGATTCCCCGCCTCTGATTCCCCATCTCTGATTCACCGCCTCTGATTCCCCATCTCTGATTCCCCACCTCTGATTCCCCGTGTCTGATTCCCTGCCTCTGATTCCCCGCCTCTGAATCCCAGACTCTGATTCCCCATATCTGATTCCCCGCCTCTGATTCCCTGCCTCTGATTCCCCAGCTCTGATTCCCCGCCTTTGATTCCCCCCGTCTGATTCCCAGCCTCTGAATCCCCGTGTCTGATTTCCTGCCTCTGATTCCCCGCCTCTGATTCCCCATCTCTGATTCACCGCCTCTGATTCCCCTTCTCTGATTCCCCACCTCTGATTCCCAATATCTGATTCCCTGCCTCTGTTTCCCCGCCTCTGATTCCCCACCTCTGTTTCCCCATATCTGATTCCCCGCCTCTGATTCCCCAACTCTAATACCCCGCCTCTGATTCCCCAGCTCTGATTCCCCGCCTCTGATTCCCCGCATCTGATTCCCTGCCTCTGATTCTCCGCCTCTGATTCCAGGCCTCTGATTCCCAGCATCTGATTCCGGCCTCTGATTCCCGGCCTCTGATTCCCTGCTTCTGATTCTGATTCCCTGCCTCTGATTCCCCATCTCTGATTCCGCACATCTGATTCCTTGCCTCTGATTCCCCACCTCTGATTCCCCATATCTGATTCCCCGACTGGGTTTCCCCTCCTCTGATTCCCCGCCTCTGTTTCCCAATATCTAAGTCCCCGCCTCTGATTCCCCAAATCTGATTCCCCACCTCCGATTCCCCAGCTCTGATTCCCCGCCTCTGATTCCCCGCATCTGATTCCCTGCATCTGATTCCAAGCCTCTGATTCCCTGCCTCTGATTCCCAACCTCTGATTCCCCACCTCTGATTCCCCATATCTGATTCCCCGCCTCTGTTTCCCCGCCTCGGATTCCCCGCCTCTGTTTCCCCATATCTGATTCCCGGCCTCTGATTCCCCATCTCTGATTCCCCACCTCTGATTCCCCGTGTCTGATTCCCTGCCTCTGATTCCCCGCCTCTGATTCCCCGCCTCTGATTCCCTGCCACTGATTCCCCGCCCCTGATTCCCCACCCCTGATTCCCCATATCTTATTCCCCGCCTCTGTTTCCCCCCCTCTGATTCCCAGCCTCTGATTCCCCATATCTGATTCCCTGCCTCTGATTCCCCATATCTGATTCCCCGCCTCTATTTCCCCATATCTGCTTCGCCGCCTCTGATTCCCCAACTCTGATTCCCCGCCTCTGATTCCCCAGCTCTGATTTCCCGCCTCTGATTCCCGGCATCCGATTCCCTGCCTCTGATTCCCCGCCTCTGATTCCCCATCTCTGATTCCCCGCCTCTGATTCCACGTGTCTGATTCCCTGCCTCTGATTCCCCACCTCTGATTCCCCGCGTCTGATTCCCTGCCACTGATTCCCTGCCCCTGATTCCCCACTTCTGATTCCCCATATCTGATTCCCCGCCTCTGTTTTCCCGCCTCTGATTCCCTGCCTCTGATTCCCCATATCTGATTCCCCGCCCCTGATTCCCCAACTCTGATTCCCCGCCTCTGATTCCCCAGCTCTAAATCCCCGCCTCTGATTCCCCACGTCTGATTCCCTGCCTCTGATTCCCCGCCTCTGATTCCCCATCTGTGATTCACAACCTCTGATGCCCCACCTCTGATTCCCCATATCTGATTCCCCGCCTCTGTTTCCCCGCCTCTGATTCCCCGCCTCTGATTCCCCATATCTGATTCCCCGCCTCTGATTGCCCACCTCTGATTCCTCGCATCTGATTCCCTGCCTCTGATTCACCGCCTCTGATTCCCCATCTCTGATTCACCACCTCTGATTCCCGGCCTCTGATTCCCCATCTCTGATTCCGCACATCCGATTCCCTGCCTATGATTCCCCACCTCTGATTCCCCGCCTCTGATTCCCCATATCTGATTCCCTGCCTCTGTTTCCCCGCCTCTGATTCCCCATATGTGATTCCCCACCTCTGTTTCCACGCCTCTGATTCCCCGCCTCTGTTTCTCCATCTCTGATTCACCGCCTTTGATTCACCACCTCTGATTCCCCATATCTGATTCCCCATATCTGATTCCCCACCTCTGTTTCCCCGCCTCTGATTCCCCGCCTCTGATTCTCCATATCTCATTCCCCGCCTCTGAATCCCCATCTCTGATTCCCGGACTCTGATTCCCCACCTCTGATTCCCGGCCTCTTATTCCCAGCATCTGATTCCCGGCCTCTGATTCCCGGCCTCTGATTCCCCGCTTCTGATTCTGATTCCCTGCCTCTGATTCCCCATCTCTGATTCAGCACATCTGAATCCCTGCCTCTGATTCCCCACCTCTGATTCCTCATATCTGATTCCCCGCCTCTGTTTCCCCGCCTCTGATTCCCCGCCTCTGTTTCCCTATATCTAATTCCCACCTCTGATGCCCCAACTCTGATTCCCCGCCTCTGATTCCCCAGCTCTGATTCCCCGCCTCTGATTCCCCGCATCCGATTCCCCATATCTGATTCCCCGCCTCTGTTTCCCCGCCTCTGATTCCCCGCCTCTGTTTCCCCATATCTGATTCCCCGCCTCTGATTCCCAACTATGATTCCCCGCCTCTGATTCCCCAGCTCTGATTCCCTGCGTCTGATTCCCTGCGTTCTATTCCCTGCCTCTGATTCCCCACCTGTGATTCCCCATCACTGATTCACCACCTCTGATTCCCCACCTCTGATTCCCCATATCTAATTCCCCGCCTCTGTTTGCCCGCCTCTGATTCCCCGCCTCTGTTTCCCCATATCTGATTCCCCGTCTCTGAATCCCCAACTCTGATTCCCTGCCTCTGATTCCCCAGCTCTGTTTCCCCGCCTTTGATTCCCCCCGTCTGATTCCCAGCCTCTGAATCCCCGTGTCTGATTTCCTGCCTCTGATTCCCCGCCTCTGATTCCCCATCTCTGATTCCTCTGATTCCCCACATCTGATTCCCCATCTCTGATTCCGCACATCCGATTCCCTGCCTCTGATTCCCCAACTCTGATTCCCCACCTCTGATTCCCCAGCTCTGATTCCCCGCCTCAGATTCCCCGCGTCTGATTCCCTGCCTCTGATTCCCCGCCTCTGATTCCCCATCTCTGATTCCCCACCTCTGATTCCCCGTGTCTGATTCCCTGCCTCTGATTCCCCGCCTCTGAATCCCAGCCTCTGATTCCCCATATCTGATTCCCCGCCTCTGATTCCCTGCCTCTGATTCCCCAGCTCTGATTCCCCGCCTTTGATTCCCCCCGTCTGATTCCCAGCCTCTGAATCCCCGTGTCTGATTTCCTGCCTCTGATTCCCCGCCTCTGATTCCCCATCTCTGATTCCCCACCTCTGATTCCCCGTGTCTGATTCCCTGCCTCTGATTCCCCGCCTCTGAATCCCAGCCTCTGATTCCCCATATCTGATTCCCCGCCTCTGATTCCCTGCCTCTGATTCCCCAGCTCTGATTCCCCGCCTTTGATTCCCCCCGTCTGATTCCCAGCCTCTGAATCCCCGTGTCTGATTTCCTGCCTCTGATTCCCCGCCTCTGATTCCCCATCTCTGATTAACCGCCTCTGATTCCCCTTCTCTGATTCCCCACCTCTGATTCCCCATATCTGATTCCCTGCCTCTGTTTCCCCGCCTCTGATTCCCCACCTCTGTTTCCCCATATCTGATTCCCCGCCTCTGATTCCCCAACTCTAATACCCCGCCTCTGATTCCCCTGCTCTGATTCCCCACATCTGATTCCCCGCATCTGATTCCCTGCCTCTGATTCCCCGCCTCTGATTCCAGGCCTCTGATTCCCAGCATCTGATTCCGGCCTCTGATTCCCGGCCTCTGATTCCCTGCTTCTGATTCTGATTCCCTGCCTCTGATTCCCCATCTCTGATTCCCTGCCACTGATTCCCCGCCCCTGATTCCCCACCTCTGATTCCCCATATCTGATTCCCCGCCTCTGTTTCCCTTAGCTCTGATTCCCTGCCTCTGATTCCCTGCCCTGATTCCCCATCTCTGTTTCACCGCCTTTGATTCGCCACCTCTGATTCCCCATATCTGATTCCCCGCCTCTGTTTCCCCGCCTCTGATTCCCTGCCTCTGATTCCCAACCTCTGATTCCACACCTCTGATGCCCCATATCTGATTCCCCGCCTCTATTTCCCCATATCTGATTCCCCGCCTCTGATTCCCCAACTCTGATTCCCCGCATCTGATTCCCCAGCTCTGATACCCCGCCTCTGATTCCCGGCGTCCGATTCACTGCCTCTGATTCCCCGCCACTGATTCCCCATCTCTGATTCCCCGCCTCTGATTCCCCGTGTCTGATTCCCTGCCTCTGATTCCCCGCCTGTGATTCCCCGCCTCTGATTCCCTGCCACTGATTCCCTGCCCCTGATTCCCCACCTCTGATTCCCCATATCTGATTCCCCGCCTCTGTTTCCCCGCCTCTGATTCCCCGCCTCTGATTCCCCATATCTGATTCCCTGCCTCTGATTCCCCAACTCTGATTCCCCGACTCTGATTCCCCAACTCTGAATCCCCGCCTCTGATTCCCCGCGTCTGATTCCCTGCCTCTGATTCCCCGCCTCTGATTCCCCATCTCTGATTCCCCGCCTCTGATTCCCCGTGTCTGATTCCCTGCCTCTGATTCCCCGCCTGTGATTCCCCGCCTCTGATTCCCTGCCACTGATTCCCAGCCCCTGATTCCCCACCTCTGATTCCCCATATCTGATTCCCCGCCTCTGTTTCCCCGCCTCTGATTCCCCGCCTCTGTTTCCCTTAGCTCTGATTCCCTGCCTCTGATTCCCTGCCCTGATTCCCCATCTCTGTTTCACCGCCTTTGATTCGCCACCTCTGATTCCCAATATCTGATTCCCCGCCTCTGTTTCCCCGCCTCTGATTCCCGTCCTCTGATTCCCAACCTCTGATTCCACACCTCTGATTCCCCATATCTGATTCCCCGCCTCTATTTCCCCATATCTGATTCCCCGCCTCTGATTCCCCAACTCTGATTCCCCGCCTCTGATTCCCCAGCTCTGATTCCCCGCCTCTGATTCCCCGCCTCTGATTCCCCACCTCTGATTCCCGGCCTCTTATTCCCAGCATCTGATTCCCGGTCTCTGATTTCCGGCCTCTAATTCCCCGCCTCTGTTTCCCCATATCTAATTCCCCACCTCTGATGCCCCAACTCTGATTCCCCGCCTCTGATACCCCAGCTCTGATTCACCACCTCTGATTCTCCGCATCCGATTCCCCATGTCTGATTCCCCGCCTCTGATTCCCCGCGTCTGATTCCCCGCCTCTGATTCCCCGCCTCTGATTCCCTGCCACTGATTACCCGCCCCTGATTCCCCACCTCTGATTCCCCATATCTTATTCCCCGCCTCTGTTTCCCCCCCTCTGATTCCCAGCCTCTGATTCCCCAGCTCTGATTCCCCGCCTCTGATTCCCCGCCTCTGATTCCCCACCTCTGATTCCCGGCCTCTTATTCCCAGCATCTGATTCCCGGCCTCTGATTTCCGGCCTCTAATTCCCCGCCTCTGTTTCCCCATATCTAATTCCCCACCTCTGATGCCCCAACTCTGATTGCCCGCCTCTGATACCCCAGCTCTGATTCCCTGCCTCTGATTCCCCGCCTCTGATTCCCCATCTCTGATTCCCCACCTCTGATTCCCCGTGTCTGATTCCCTGCCTCTGAATCCCCGCCTCTGATTCCCCGCCTCTGATTCCCTGCCACTGATTACCCGCCCCTGATTCCCCACCTCTGATTCCCCATATCTTATTCCCCGCCTCTGTTTCCCCCCCTCTGATTCCCAGCCTCTGATTCCCAAACTCTGATTCCCCGCCTCTGATTCCCCAGCTCTGATTTCCCGCCTCTGATTTCCGGCATCCGATTCCCTGCCTCTGATTCCCCGCCTCTGATTCCCCATCTCTGATTCCCCGCCTCTGATTCCCCGTGTCTGATTACCTGCCTCTGATTCCCCGCCTCTGATTCCCCACGTCTGATTCCCTGCCACTGATTCCCTGCCCCTGATTCCCCACCTCTGATTCCCCATATCTGATTCCCCGCCTCTGTTTCCCCGCCTCTGATTCCCCGCCTCTGTTTCCCCATATCTGATTCCCCGCCTCTGATTCCCCAACTCTGATTCCCCTCCTCTAATTCGCCAGCTATGATTCCCCGCCTCTGATTCCCTGCGTCTGATTCCCTGCCTCTGATTCCCAGCCTCTGATTCCCCTTCTCTGATTCACCACCTCTGAATCCCCACCTCTGATTACCCATCTCTGATTCCGCACATCCGATTCCCTGCCTCTGATTCCCCGCCTCTGATTCCCCGCCTCTGATTCGCAACCTCTAATTCCCCACCTCTGATTCCCCATATCTGATTCCCCGCCTCAGTTTCCCTGCATCTGATTCCCAGCCTCTGTTTCCCCATATCTGATTCCCCTCCTCTGATTCCCCAACTCTGATTCCCCGCCTCTGATTCCCCAGCTCTGATTCCCAGCCTTTTATTCCCGGCCTCTGATTCCCTGCCACTGATTCCCCGCCCCTGATTCCCCACCTCTGATTCCCCATATCTGATTCCCCGCCTCTGTTTCCCCAGCTCTGATTCCCCACCTCTGATTCCCCAGTTCTGATTCCCTGCCACTGATTCCCCGCCCCTGATTCCCCACCTCTGATTCCCCATATCTGATTCCCCGCCTCTGTTTCCCTTAGCTCTGATTCCCTGCCTCTGATTCCCTGCCCTGATTCCCCATCTCTGTTTCACCGCCTTTGATTCGCCACCTCTGATTCCCCATATCTGATTCCCCGCCTCTGTTTCCCCGCCTCTGATTCCCTGCCTCTGATTCCCAACCTCTGATTCCACACCTCTGATTCCCCATATCTGATTCCCCGCCTCTATTTCCCCATATCTGATTCCCCGCCTCTGATTCCCCAACTCTGATTCCCCGCCTCTGATTCCCGGCGTCCGATTCACTGCCTCTGATTCCCCGCCTCTGATTCCCCATCTCTGATTCCCCGCCTCTGATTCCCCGTGTCTGATTCCCTGCCTCTGATTCACCGCCTGTGATTCCCCGCCTCTGATTCCCTGCCACTGATTCCCTGCCCCTGATTCCCCACCTCTGATTCCCCATATCTGATTCCCCGCCTCTGTTTCCCCACCTCTGATTCCCCGCCTCTGATTCCCCATATCTGATTCCCTGCCTCTGATTCCCCAACTCTGATTGCCCGACTCTGATTCCCCAGCTCTGAATCCCCGCCTCTGATTCCTCGCGTCTGATTCCCTGCCTCTGATTCCCCGCCTCTGATTCCCCATCTCTGATTCCCCGCCTCTGATTCCCCGTGTCTGATTCCCTGCCTCTGATTCCCCGCCTGTGATTCCCCGCCTCTGATTCCCTGCCACTGATTCCCTGCCCCTGATTCCCCACCTCTGATTCCCCATATCTGATTCCCCGCCTCTGTTTCCCCACCTCTGATTCCCCGCCTCTGTTTCCCTTAGCTCTGATTCCCTGCCTCTGATTCCCTGCCCTGATTCCCCATCTCTGTTTCACCGCCTTTGATTCGCCACCTCTGATTCCCCATATCTGATTCCCCGCCTCTGTTTCCCCGCCTCTGATTCCCCATATATGATTCCCAACCTCTGATTCCACACCTCTGATTCCCCATATCTGATTCCGCGCCTCTATTTCCCCATATCTGATTCCCCGCCTCTGATACCCCAACTCTGATTCCCCGCCTCTGATTCCCCAGCTCTGATTCCCCGCCTCTGATTCCCGGCGTCCGATTCACTGCCTCTGATTCCCCGCCTCTGATTCCCCATCTCTGATTCCCCGCCTCTGATTCCCCGTGTCTGATTCCCTGCCTCTGATTCCCCGCCTGTGATTCCCCGCCTCTGATTCCCTGCCACTGATTCCCTGCCCCTGATTCCCCACCTCTGATTCCCCATATCTGATTCCCCGCCTCTGTTTCCCCGCCTCTGATTCCCCGCCTCTGATTCCCCATATCTGATTCCCTGCCTCTGATTCCCCAACTCTGATTCCCCGACTCTGATTCCCCAGCTCTGAATCCCCGCCTCTGATTCCCCGCGTCTGATTCCCTGCCTCTGATTCCCCGCCTTGATTCCCCATCTCTGATTCACAACCTCTTATTCCCCACCTCTGATTCCCCATATCTGATTCACCGCCTCTGTTTCCCCGCCTCTGATTCCCCGCCTCTGATTCCCCATATCTGATTCCCCAGCTCTGATTGCCCACCTCTGATTCCCCGCCTCTGATTCGCCAGCTCTGATTCCCCGCCTCTGAATCCCCGCATCTGATGCCCTGCCTCTGATTCCCCGCCTCTGATTCCGCACATCTGATTTTCTGCCTCTGATTCCCCACCTCTGATTCCCCATATCTGATTCCCCGCCTCTGTTTCCCCACCTCTGATTCCCCACCTCTGTTTCCCCATATCTAATTCCCCACCTCTGATGCCCCAACTCTGATTCCCCGCCTCTGATTCCCCAGCTCTGATTCCCCGCCTCTGATTCCCCGCATCCGATTCCCCATGTCTGATTCCCCACCTCTGTTTCCCCGCCTCTGATTCCCCGCCTCTGTTTCCCCATATCTGATTCCCCGCCTCTGATTCCCCAGCTCTGATTCCCTGCCTCTGATTCCCCGCGTTCTATTCCCTGCCTCTGATTCCCCGCCTGTGATTCCCAATCTCTGATTCACCACCTCTGATTCCCCACCTCTGACTCCCCATATTTAATTCCCCGCCTCTGTTTGCCCGCCTCTGATTCCCCGCCTCTGTTTCCCCATATCTGATTCCCCGCCTCTGAATCCCCAACTCTGATTCCCTGCCTCTGATTCACCAGCTCTGATTCCCCGCCTTTGATTCCCCCCGTCTGATTCCCAGCCTCTGAATCCCCGTGTCTGATTTCCTGCCTCAGATTCCCCGCCTCTGATTCCCCATCTCTGATTCACCGCCTCTGATTCCCCACCTCTGATTCCCCATTTCTGATTCCGCACATCCGATTCCCTGCCTCTGATTCCCCGACTCTGATTCCCCACCTCTGATTCCCCAGCTCTGATTCCCCGCCTCTGATTCCCCGCGTCTGATTCCCTGCCTCTGATTCCCCGCCTCTGATTCCCCATCTCTGATTCCCCACCTCTGATTCCCCGTGTCTGATTCCCTGCCTCTGATTCCCCGCCTCTGATTCCCCGCCTCTGATTCCCTGCCACTGATTCCCCGCCCCTGATTCCCCACCTCTGATTCCCCATATCTTATTCCCCGCCTCTGTTTCCCCCCCTCTGATTCCCAGCCTCTGATTCCCCATATCTGATTCCCTGCCTCTGATTCCCCATATCTGATTCCCCGCCTCTATTTCCCCATATCTGCTTCGCCGCCTCTGATTCCCCAACTCTGATTCCCCGCCTCTGATTCCCCAGCTCTGATTTCCCGCCTCTGATTCCCGGCATCCGATTCCCTGCCTCTGATTCCCCGCCTCTGATTCCCCATCTCTGATTCCCCGCCTCTGATTCCCCGTGTCTGATTCCCTGCCTCTGATTCCCCGCCTCTGATTCCCCGCGTCTGATTCCCTGCCACTGATTCCCTGCCCCTGATTCCCCACCTCTGATTCCCCATATCTGATTCACCACCTCTGTTTTCCCGCCTCTGATTCCCTGCCTCTGATTCCCCATATCTGATTCCCCGCCTCTAATTCCCCAACTCTGATTCCCCGCCTCTGATTCCCCAGCTCTGAATCCCCGCCTCTGATTCCCCACGTCTGATTCCCTGCCTCTGATTCCCCGCCTCTGATTCCCCATCTGTGATTCACAACCTCTGATGCCCCACCTCTGATTCCCCATATCTGATTCCCCGCCTCTGTTTCCCCGCCTCTGATTCCCCGCCTCTGATTCCCCATATCTGATTCCCCGCCTCTGATTGCCCACCTCTGATTCCTCGCATCTGATTCCCTGCCTCTGATTCACCGCCTCTGATTCCCCATCTCTGATTCACCACCTCTGATTCCCGGCCTCTGATTCCCCATCTCTGATTCCGCACATCCGATTCCCTGCCTATGATTCCCCACCTCTGATTCCCCGCCTCTGATTCCCCATATCTGATTCCCTGCCTCTGTTTCCCCGCCTCTGATTCCCCATATGTGATTCCCCACCTCTGTTTCCACGCCTCTGATTCCCCGCCTCTGTTTCTCCATCTCTGATTCACCGCCTTTGATTCACCACCTCTGATTCCCCATATCTGATTCCCCATATCTGATTCCCCACCTCTGTTTCCCCGCCTCTGATTCCCCGCCTCTGATTCTCCATATCTCATTCCCCGCCTCTGAATCCCCATCTCTGATTCCCGGACTCTGATTCCCCACCTCTGATTCCCGGCCTCTTATTCCCAGCATCTGATTCCCGGCCTCTGATTCCCGGCCTCTGATTCCCCGCTTCTGATTCTGATTCCCTGCCTCTGATTGCCCATCTCTGATTCAGCACATCTGAATCCCTGCCTCTGATTCCCCACCTCTGATTCCTCATATCTGATTCCCCGCCTCAGTTTCCCCGCCTCTGATTCCCCGCCTTTGTTTCCCTATATCTAATTCCCCACCTCTGATGCCCCAACTCTGATTCCCCGCCTCTGATTCCCCAGCTCTGATTCCCCGCCTCTGATTCCCCGCATCCGATTCCCCATATCTGATTCCCCGCCTCTGTTTCCCCGCCTCTGATTCCCCGCCTCTGTTTCCCCATATCTGATTCCCCGCCTCTGATTCCCAACTATGATTCCCCGCCTCTGATTCCCCAGCTCTGATTCCCTGCGTCTGATTCCCTGCGTTCTATTCCCTGCCTCTGATTCCCCACCTGTGATTCCCCATCACTGATTCACCACCTCTGATTCCCCACCTCTGATTCCCCATATCTAATTCCCCGCCTCTGTTTGCCCGCCTCTGATTCCCCGCCTCTGTTTCCCCATATCTGATTCCCCGTCTCTGTATCCCCAACTCTGATTCCCTGCCTCTGATTCCCCAGCTCTGATTCCCCGCCTTTGATTCCCCCCGTCTGATTCCCAGCCTCTGAATCCCCGTGTCTGATTTCCTGCCTCTGATTCCCCGCCTCTGATTCCCCATCTCTGATTCCTCTGATTCCCCACATCTGATTCCCCATCTCTGATTCCGCACATCCGATTCCCTGCCTCTGATTCCCCAACTCTGATTCCCCACCTCTGATTCCCCAGCTCTGATTCCCCGCCTCAGATTCCCCGCGTCTGATTCCCTGCCTCTGATTCCCCGCCTCTGATTCCCCGCCCCTGATTCCCCACCTCTGATTCCCCATATCTTATTCCCCGCCTCTGTTTCCCCCCCTCTGATTCCCAGCCTCTGATTCCCAAACTCTGATTCCCCGCCTCTGATTCCCCAGCTCTGATTTCCCGCCTCTGATTTCCGGCATCCGATTCCCTGCCTCTGATTCCCCGCCTCTGATTCCCCATCTCTGATTCCCCGCCTCTGATTCCCCGTGTCTGATTACCTGCCTCTGATTCCCCGCCTCTGATTCCCCACGTCTGATTCCCTGCCACTGATTCCCTGCCCCTGATTCCCCACCTCTGATTCCCCATATCTGATTCCCCGCCTCTGTTTCCCCGCCTCTGATTCCCCGCCTCTGTTTCCCCATATCTGATTCCCCGCCTCTGATTCCCCAACTCTAATTCCCCTCCTCTAATTCGCCAGCTATGATTCCCCGCCTCTGATTCCCTGCGTCTGATTCCCTGCCTCTGATTCCCAGCCTCTGATTCCCCTTCTCTGATTCACAACCTCTGAATCCCCACCTCTGATTACCCATCTCTGATTCCGCACATCCGATTCCCTGCCTCTGATTCCCCGCCTCTGATTCCCCGCCTCTGATTCGCCACCTCTAATTCCCCACCTCTGATTCCCCATATCTGATTCCCCGCCTCAGTTTCCCTGCATCTGATTCCCAGCCTCTGTTTCCCCATATCTGATTCCCCTCCTCTGATTCCCCAACTCTGATTCCCCGCCTCTGATTCCCCAGCTCTGATTCCCCGCCTTTTATTCCCGGCCTCTGATTCCCTGCCACTGATTCCCCGCCCCTGATTCCCCACCTCTGATTCCCCATATCTGATTCCCCGCCTCTGTTTCCCCAGCTCTGATTCCCCACCTCTGATTCCCCAGTTCTGATTCCCTGCCACTGATTCCCCGCCCCTGATTCCCCACCTCTGATTCCCCATATCTGATTCCCCGCCTCTGTTTCCCTTAGCTCTGATTCCCTGCCTCTGATTCCCTGCCCTGATTCCCCATCTCTGTTTCACCGCCTTTGATTCGCCACCTCTGATTCCCCATATCTGATTCCCCGCCTCTGTTTCCCCGCCTCTGATTCCCTGCCTCTGATTCCCAATCTCTGATTCCACACCTCTGATTCCCCATATCTGATTCCCCGCCTCTATTTCCCCATATCTGATTCCCCGCCTCTGATTCCCCAACTCTGATTCCCCGCCTCTGATTCCCCAGCTCTGATACCCCGCCTCTGATTCCCGGCGTCCGATTCACTGCCTCTGATTCCCCGCCTCTGATTCCCCATCTCTGATTCCCCGCCTCTGATTCCCCGTGTCTGATTCCCTGCCTCTGATTCCCCGCCTGTGATTCCCCGCCTCTGATTCCCTGCCACTGATTCCCTGCCCCTGATTCCCCACCTCTGATTCCCCATATCTGATTCCCCGCCTCTGTTTCCCCACCTCTGATTCCCCGACTCTGATTCCCCATATCTGATTCCCTGCCTCTGATTCCCCGCCTCTGATTCCCCGTGTCTGATTCCCTGCCTCTGATTCCCCGCCTGTGATTCCCCGCCTCTGATTCCCTGCCACTGATTCCCTGCCCCTGATTCCCCACCTCTGATTCCCCATATCTGATTCCCCGCCTCTGTTTCCCCGCCTCTGATTCCCCGCCTCTGTTTCCCTTAGCTCTGATTCCCTGCCTCTGATTCCCTGCCCTGATTCCCCATCTCTGTTTCACCGCCTTTGATTCGCCACCTCTGATTCCCCATATCTGATTCCCCGCCTCTGTTTCCCCGCCTCTGATTCCCCATATCTGATTCCCAACCTCTGATTCCACACCTCTGATTCCCCATATCTGATTCCGCGCATCTATTTCCCCATATCTGATTCCCCGCCTCTGATTCCCCAACTCTGATTCCCCGCCTCTGATTCCCCAGCTCTGATTCCCCGCCTCTGATTCCCGGCGTCCGATTCACTGCCTCTGATTCCCCGCCTCTGATTCCCCATCTCTGATTCCCCGCCTCTGATTCCCCGTGTCTGATTCCCTGCCTCTGATTCCCCGCCTGTGATTCCCCGCCTCTGATTCCCTGCCACTGATTCCCTGCCCCTGATTCCCCACCTCTGATTCCCCATATCTGATTCCCCGCCTCTGTTTCCCCGCCTCTGATTCCCCGCCTCTGATTCCCCATATCTGATTCCCTGCCTCTGATTCCCCAACTCTGATTCCCCAACTCTGATTCCCCAGCTCTGAATCCCCGCCTCTGATTCCCCGCGTCTGATTCCCTGCCTCTGATTCCCCGCCTTGATTCCCCATCTCTGATTCACAACCTCTGATTCCCCACCTCTGATTCCCCATATCTGATTCACCGCCTCTGTTTCCCCGCCTCTGATTCCCCGCCTCTGATTCCCCATATCTGATTCCCCAGCTCTGATTGCCCACCTCTGATTCCCCGCCTCTGATTCGCCAGCTCTGATTCCCCGCCTCTGAATCCCCGCATCTGATTCCCTGCCTCTGATTCCCCGCCTCTGATTCCCCATCTCTGATTCACCGCCTTTGATTCGCCACCTCTGATTCCCCATATCTGATTCCCCACCTCTGTTTCCCCGCCTCTGATTCCCCGCCTCTTATTCTCCATATCTCATTCCCCGCCTCTGAATCCCCATCTCTGATTCCCGGACTCTGATTCCCCACCTCTGATTCCCGGCCTCTTATTCCCAGCATCTGATTCCCGGCCTCTGATTCCCGGCCTCTGATTCCCCGCTTCTGATTCTGATACCCTGCCTCTGATTCCCCATCTCTGATTCCGCACATCTGATTTTCTGCCTCTGATTCCCCACCTCTGATTCCCCATATCTGATTCCCCGCCTCTGTTTCCCCACCTCTGATTCCCCACCTCTGTTTCCCCATATCTAATTCCCCACCTCTGATGCCCCAACTCTGATTCCCCGCCTCTGATTCCCCAGCTCTGATTCCCCGCCTCTGATTCCCCGCATCCGATTCCCCATGTCTGATTCCCCACCTCTGTTTCCCCGCCTCTGATTCCCCGCCTCTGTTTCCCCATATCTGATTCCCCGCCTCTGATTCCCCAGCTCTGATTCCCTGCCTCTGATTCCCCGCGTTCTATTCCCTGCCTCTGATTCCCCGCCTGTGATTCCCAATCTCTGATTCACCACCTCTGATTCCCCACCTCTGATTCCCCATATTTAATTCCCCGCCTCTGTTTGCCCGCCTCTGATTCCCCGCCTCTGTTTCCCCATATCTGATTCCCCGCCTCTGAATCCCCAACTCTGATTCCCTGCCTCTGATTCACCAGCTCTGATTCCCCGCCTTTGATTCCCCCCGTCTGATTCCCAGCCTCTGAATCCCCGTGTCTGATTTCCTGCCTCAGATTCCCCGCCTCTGATTCCCCATCTCTGATTCACCGCCTCTGATTCCCCACCTCTGATTCCCCATTTCTGATTCCGCACATCCGATTCCCTGCCTCTGATTCCCCGACTCTGATTCCCCACCTCTGATTCCCCAGCTCTGATTCCCCGCCTCTGATTCCCCGCGTCTGATTCCCTGCCTCTGATTCCCCGCCTCTGATTCCCCATCTCTGATTCCCCACCTCTGATTCCCCGTGTCTGATTCCCTGCCTCTGATTCCCCGCCTCTGATTCCCCGCCTCTGATTCCCTGCCACTGATTCCCCGCCCCTGATTCCCCACCTCTGATTCCCCATATCTTATTCCCCGCCTCTGTTTCCCCCCCTCTGATTCCCAGCCTCTGATTCCCCATATCTGATTCCCTGCCTCTGATTCCCCATATCTGATTCCCCGCCTCTATTTACCCATATCTGCTTCGCCGCCTCTGATTCCCCAACTCTGATTCCCCGCCTCTGATTCCCCAGCTCTGATTTCCCGCCTCTGATTCCCGGCATCCGATTCCCTGCCTCTGATTCCCCGCCTCTGATTCCCCATCTCTGATTCCCCGCCTCTGATTCCCCGTGTCTGATTCCCTGCCTCTGATTCCCCGCCTCTGATTCCCCGCGTCTGATTCCCTGCCACTGATTCCCTGCCCCTGATTCCCCACCTCTGATTCCCCATAACTGATTCCCCGCCTCTGTTTTCCCGCCTCTGATTCCCTGCCTCTGATTCCCCATATCTGATTCCCCGCCTCTGATTACCCAACTCTGATTCCCCGCCTCTGATTCCCCAGCTCTGAATCCCCGCCTCTGATTCCCCACGTCTGATTCCCTGCCTCTGATTCCCCGCCTCTGATTCCCCATCTGTGATTCACAACCTCTGATGCCCCACCTCTGATTCCCCATATCTGATTCCCCGCCTCTGTTTCCCCGCCTCTGATTCCCCGCCTCTGATTCCCCATATCTGATTCCCCGCCTCTGATTGCCCACCTCTGATTCCTCGCATCTGATTCCCTGCCTCTGATTCACCGCCTCTGATTCCCCATCTCTGATTCACCACCTCTGATTCCCGGCCTCTGATTCCCCATCTCTGATTCCGCACATCCGATTCCCTGCCTATGATTCCCCACCTCTGATTCCCCGCCTCTGATTCCCCATATCTGATTCCCTGCCTCTGTTTCCCCGCCTCTGATTCCCCATATGTGATTCCCCACCTCTGTTTCCACGCCTCTGATTCCCCGCCTCTGTTTCTCCATCTCTGATTCACCGCCTTTGATTCACCACCTCTGATTCCCCATATCTGATTCCCCATATCTGATTCCCCACCTCTGTTTCCCCGCCTCTGATTCCCCGCCTCTGATTCTCCATATCTCATTCCCCGCCTCTTAATCCCCATCTCTGATTCCCGGACTCTGATTCCCCACCTCTGATTCCCGGCCTCTTATTCCCAGCATCTGATTCCCGGCCTCTGATTCCCGGCCTCTGATTCCCCGCTTCTGAT
The DNA here is from genome assembly GCF_036971445.1 of Narcine bancroftii. Classification (NCBI taxonomy): domain Eukaryota; kingdom Metazoa; phylum Chordata; class Chondrichthyes; order Torpediniformes; family Narcinidae; genus Narcine; species Narcine bancroftii. The sequence continues at coordinate 852,177 of NW_027211798.1, read as the reverse complement.
TCTGATTCCCTGCCTCTGATTGCCCATCTCTGATTCAGCACATCTGAATCCCTGCCTCTGATTCCCCACCTCTGATTCCTCATATCTGATTCCCCGCCTCAGTTTCCCCGCCTCTGATTCCCCGCCTCTGTTTCCCTATATCTAATTCCCCACCTCTGATGCCCCAACTCTGATTCCCCGCCTCTGATTCCCCAGCTCTGATTCCCCGCCTCTGATTCCCCGCATCCGATTCCCCATATCTGATTCCCCGCCTCTGTTTCCCCGCCTCTGATTCCCCGCCTCTGTTTCCCCATATCTGATTCCCCGCCTCTGATTCCCAACTATGATTCCCCGCCTCTGATTCCCCAGCTCTGATTCCCTGCGTCTGATTCCCTGCGTTCTATTCCCTGCCTCTGATTCCCCACCTGTGATTCCCCATCACTGATTCACCACCTCTGATTCCCCACCTCTGATTCCCCATATCTAATTCCCCGCCTCTGTTTGCCCGCCTCTGATTCCCCGCCTCTGTTTCCCCATATCTGATTCCCCGTCTCTGTATCCCCAACTCTGATTCCCTGCCTCTGATTCCCCAGCTCTGATTCCCCGCCTTTGATTCCCCCCGTCTGATTCCCAGCCTCTGAATCCCCGTGTCTGATTTCCTGCCTCTGATTCCCCGACTCTGATTCCCCACCTCTGATTCCCCAGCTCTGATTCCCCGCCTCTGATTCCCCGCGTCTGATTCCCTGCCTCTGATTCCCCGCCTCTGATTCCCCATCTCTGATTCCCCACCTCTGATTCCCCGTGTCTGATTCCCTGCCTCTGATTCCCCGCCTCTGATTCCCCGCCTCTGATTCCCTGCCACTGATTCCCCGCCCCTGATTCCCCACCTCTGATTCCCCATATCTTATTCCCCGCCTCTGTTTCCCCCCCTCTGATTCCCAGCCTCTGATTCCCCATATCTGATTCCCTGCCTCTGATTCCCCATATCTGATTCCCCGCCTCTATTTACCCATATCTGCTTCGCCGCCTCTGATTCCCCAACTCTGATTCCCCGCCTCTGATTCCCCAGCTCTGATTTCCCGCCTCTGATTACCGGCATCCGATTCCCTGCCTCTGATTCCCCGCCTCTGATTCCCCATCTCTGATTCCCCGCCTCTGATTCCCCGTGTCTGATTCCCTGCCTCTGATTCCCCGCCTCTGATTCCCCGCGTCTGATTCCCTGCCACTGATTCCCTGCCCCTGATTCCCCACCTCTGATTCCCCATATCTGATTCCCCGCCTCTGTTTTCCCGCCTCTGATTCCCTGCCTCTGATTCCCCATATCTGATTCCCCGCCTCTGATTACCCAACTCTGATTCCCCGCCTCTGATTCCCCAGCTCTGAATCCCCGCCTCTGATTCCCCACGTCTGATTCCCTGCCTCTGATTCCCCGCCTCTGATTCCCCATCTGTGATTCACAACCTCTGATGCCCCACCTCTGATTCCCCATATCTGATTCCCCGCCTCTGTTTCCCCGCCTCTGATTCCCCGCCTCTGATTCCCCATATCTGATTCCCCGCCTCTGATTGCCCACCTCTGATTCCTCGCATCTGATTCCCTGCCTCTGATTCACCGCCTCTGATTCCCCATCTCTGATTCACCACCTCTGATTCCCGGCCTCTGATTCCCCATCTCTGATTCCGCACATCCGATTCCCTGCCTATGATTCCCCACCTCTGATTCCCCGCCTCTGATTCCCCATATCTGATTCCCTGCCTCTGTTTCCCCGCCTCTGATTCCCCATATGTGATTCCCCACCTCTGTTTCCACGCCTCTGATTCCCCGCCTCTGTTTCTCCATCTCTGATTCACCGCCTTTGATTCACCACCTCTGATTCCCCATATCTGATTCCCCATATCTGATTCCCCACCTCTGTTTCCCCGCCTCTGATTCCCCGCCTCTGATTCTCCATATCTCATTCCCCGCCTCTGAATCCCCATCTCTGATTCCCGGACTCTGATTCCCCACCTCTGATTCCCGGCCTCTTATTCCCAGCATCTGATTCCCGGCCTCTGATTCCCGGCCTCTGATTCCCCGCTTCTGATTCTGATTCCCTGCCTCTGATTGCCCATCTCTGATTCAGCACATCTGAATCCCTGCCTCTGATTCCCCACCTCTGATTCCTCATATCTGATTCCCCGCCTCAGTTTCCCCGCCTCTGATTCCCCGCCTCTGTTTCCCTATATCTAATTCCCCACCTCTGATGCCCCAACTCTGATTCCCCGCCTCTGATTCCCCAGCTCTGATTCCCCGCCTCTGATTCCCCGCATCCGATTCCCCATATCTGATTCCCCGCCTCTGTTTCCCCGCCTCTGATTCCCCGCCTCTGTTTCCCCATATCTGATTCCCCGCCTCTGATTCCCAACTATGATTCCCCGCCTCTGATTCCCCAGCTCTGATTCCCTGCGTCTGATTCCCTGCGTTCTATTCCCTGCCTCTGATTCCCCACCTGTGATTCCCCATCACTGATTCACCACCTCTGATTCCCCACCTCTGATTCCCCATATCTAATTCCCCGCCTCTGTTTGCCCGCCTCTGATTCCCCGCCTCTGTTTCCCCATATCTGATTCCCCGTCTCTGTATCCCCAACTCTGATTCCCTGCCTCTGATTCCCCAGCTCTGATTCCCCGCCTTTGATTCCCCCCGTCTGATTCCCAGCCTCTGAATCCCAGTGTCTGATTTCCTGCCTCTGATTCCCCGCCTCTGATTCCCCATCTCTGATTCCTCTGATTCCCCACATCTGATTCCCCATCTCTGATTCCGCACATCCGATTCCCTGCCTCTGATTCCCCAACTCTGATTCCCCACCTCTGATTCCCCAGCTCTGATTCCCCGCCTCAGATTCCCCGCGTCTGATTCCCTGCCTCTGATTCCCCGCCTCTAATTCCCCATCTCTGATTCCCCACCTCTGATTCCCCGTGTCTGATTCCCTGCCTCTGATTCCCCGCCTCTGAATCCCAGCCTCTGATTCCCCATATCTGATTCCCCGCCTCTGATTCCCTGCCTCTGATTCCCCAGCTCTGATTCCCCGCCTTTGATTCCCCCCGTCTGATTCCCAGCCTCTGAATCCCCGTGTCTGATTTCCTGCCTCTGATTCCCCGCCTCTGATTCCCCATCTCTGATTCACCGCCTCTGATTCCCCATCTCTGATTCCCCACCTCTGATTCCCCGTGTCTGATTCCCTGCCTCTGATTCCCCGCCTCTGAATCCCAGACTCTGATTCCCCATATCTGATTCCCCGCCTCTGATTCCCTGCCTCTGATTCCCCAGCTCTGATTCCCCGCCTTTGATTCCCCCCGTCTGATTCCCAGCCTCTGAATCCCCGTGTCTGATTTCCTGCCTCTGATTCCCCGCCTCTGATTCCCCATCTCTGATTCACCGCCTCTGATTCCCCTTCTCTGATTCCCCACCTCTGATTCCCAATATCTGATTCCCTGCCTCTGTTTCCCCGCCTCTGATTCCCCACCTCTGTTTCCCCATATCTGATTCCCCGCCTCTGATTCCCCAACTCTAATACCCCGCCTCTGATTCCCCAGCTCTGATTCCCCGCCTCTGATTCCCCGCATCTGATTCCCTGCCTCTGATTCTCCGCCTCTGATTCCAGGCCTCTGATTCCCAGCATCTGATTCCGGCCTCTGATTCCCGGCCTCTGATTCCCTGCTTCTGATTCTGATTCCCTGCCTCTGATTCCCCACCTCTGATTCCCCATATCTGATTCCCCGACTGGGTTTCCCCTCCTCTGATTCCCCGCCTCTGTTTCCCAATATCTAAGTCCCCGCCTCTGATTCCCCAAATCTGATTCCCCACCTCCGATTCCCCAGCTCTGATTCCCCGCCTCTGATTCCCCGCATCTGATTCCCTGCATCTGATTCCAAGCCTCTGATTCCCTGCCTCTGATTCCCAACCTCTGATTCCCCACCTCTGATTCCCCATATCTGATTCCCCGCCTCTGTTTCCCCGCCTCGGATTCCCCGCCTCTGTTTCCCCATATCTGATTCCCGGCCTCTGATTCCCCATCTCTGATTCCCCACCTCTGATTCCCCGTGTCTGATTCCCTGCCTCTGATTCCCCGCCTCTGATTCCCCGCCTCTGATTCCCTGCCACTGATTCCCCGCCCCTGATTCCCCACCCCTGATTCCCCATATCTTATTCCCCGCCTCTGTTTCCCCCCCTCTGATTCCCAGCCTCTGATTCCCCATATCTGATTCCCTGCCTCTGATTCCCCATATCTGATTCCCCGCCTCTATTTCCCCATATCTGCTTCGCCGCCTCTGATTCCCCAACTCTGATTCCCCGCCTCTGATTCCCCAGCTCTGATTTCCCGCCTCTGATTCCCGGCATCCGATTCCCTGCCTCTGATTCCCCGCCTCTGATTCCCCATCTCTGATTCCCCGCCTCTGATTCCACGTGTCTGATTCCCTGCCTCTGATTCCCCACCTCTGATTCCCCGCGTCTGATTCCCTGCCACTGATTCCCTGCCCCTGATTCCCCACCTCTGATTCCCCATATCTGATTCCCCGCCTCTGTTTTCCCGCCTCTGATTCCCTGCCTCTGATTCCCCATATCTGATTCCCCGCCCCTGATTCCCCAACTCTGATTCCCCGCCTCTGATTCCCCAGCTCTAAATCCCCGCCTCTGATTCCCCACGTCTGATTCCCTGCCTCTGATTCCCCGCCTCTGATTCCCCATCTGTGATTCACAACCTCTGATGCCCCACCTCTGATTCCCCATATCTGATTCCCCGCCTCTGTTTCCCCGCCTCTGATTCCCCGCCTCTGATTCCCCATATCTGATTCCCCGCCTCTGATTGCCCACCTCTGATTCCTCGCATCTGATTCCCTGCCTCTGATTCACCGCCTCTGATTCCCCATCTCTGATTCACCACCTCTGATTCCCGGCCTCTGATTCCCCATCTCTGATTCCGCACATCCGATTCCCTGCCTATGATTCCCCACCTCTGATTCCCCGCCTCTGATTCCCCATATCTGATTCCCTGCCTCTGTTTCCCCGCCTCTGATTCCCCATATGTGATTCCCCACCTCTGTTTCCACGCCTCTGATTCCCCGCCTCTGTTTCTCCATCTCTGATTCACCGCCTTTGATTCACCACCTCTGATTCCCCATATCTGATTCCCCATATCTGATTCCCCACCTCTGTTTCCCCGCCTCTGATTCCCCGCCTCTGATTCTCCATATCTCATTCCCCGCCTCTGAATCCCCATCTCTGATTCCCGGACTCTGATTCCCCACCTCTGATTCCCGGCCTCTTATTCCCAGCATCTGATTCCCGGCCTCTGATTCCCGGCCTCTGATTCCCCGCTTCTGATTCTGATTCCCTGCCTCTGATTCCCCATCTCTGATTCAGCACATCTGAATCCCTGCCTCTGATTCCCCACCTCTGATTCCTCATATCTGATTCCCCGCCTCTGTTTCCCCGCCTCTGATTCCCCGCCTCTGTTTCCCTATATCTAATTCCCACCTCTGATGCCCCAACTCTGATTCCCCGCCTCTGATTCCCCAGCTCTGATTCCCCGCCTCTGATTCCCCGCATCCGATTCCCCATATCTGATTCCCCGCCTCTGTTTCCCCGCCTCTGATTCCCCGCCTCTGTTTCCCCATATCTGATTCCCCGCCTCTGATTCCCAACTATGATTCCCCGCCTCTGATTCCCCAGCTCTGATTCCTTGCGTCTGATTCCCTGCGTTCTATTCCCTGCCTCTGATTCCCCACCTGTGATTCCCCATCACTGATTCACCACCTCTGATTCCCCACCTCTGATTCCCCATATCTAATTCCCCGCCTCTGTTTGCCCGCCTCTGATTCCCCGCCTCTGTTTCCCCATATCTGATTCCCCGTCTCTGAATCCCCAACTCTGATTCCCTGCCTCTGATTCCCCAGCTCTGTTTCCCCGCCTTTGATTCCCCCCGTCTGATTCCCAGCCTCTGAATCCCCGTGTCTGATTTCCTGCCTCTGATTCCCCGCCTCTGATTCCCCATCTCTGATTCCTCTGATTCCCCACATCTGATTCCCCATCTCTGATTCCGCACATCCGATTCCCTGCCTCTGATTCCCCAACTCTGATTCCCCACCTCTGATTCCCCAGCTCTGATTCCCCGCCTCAGATTCCCCGCGTCTGATTCCCTGCCTCTGATTCCCCGCCTCTGATTCCCCATCTCTGATTCCCCACCTCTGATTCCCCGTGTCTGATTCCCTGCCTCTGATTCCCCGCCTCTGAATCCCAGCCTCTGATTCCCCATATCTGATTCCCCGCCTCTGATTCCCTGCCTCTGATTCCCCAGCTCTGATTCCCCGCCTTTGATTCCCCCCGTCTGATTCCCAGCCTCTGAATCCCCGTGTCTGATTTCCTGCCTCTGATTCCCCGCCTCTGATTCCCCATCTCTGATTCCCCACCTCTGATTCCCCGTGTCTGATTCCCTGCCTCTGATTCCCCGCCTCTGAATCCCAGCCTCTGATTCCCCATATCTGATTCCCTGCCTCTGATTCCCTGCCTCTGATTCCCCAGCTCTGATTCCCCGCCTTTGATTCCCCCCGTCTGATTCCCAGCCTCTGAATCCCCGTGTCTGATTTCCTGCCTCTGATTCCCCGCCTCTGATTCCCCATCTCTGATTCACCGCCTCTGATTCCCCTTCTCTGATTCCCCACCTCTGATTCCCCATATCTGATTCCCTGCCTCTGTTTCCCCGCCTCTGATTCCCCACCTCTGTTTCCCCATATCTGATTCCCCGCCTCTGATTCCCCAACTCTAATACCCCGCCTCTGATTCCCCTGCTCTGATTCCCCACATCTGATTCCCCGCATCTGATTCCCTGCCTCTGATTCCCCGCCTCTGATTCCAGGCCTCTGATTCCCAGCATCTGATTCCGGCCTCTGATTCCCGGCCTCTGATTCCCTGCTTCTGATTCTGATTCCCTGCCTCTGATTCCCCATCTCTGATTCCCTGCCACTGATTCCCCGCCCCTGATTCCCCACCTCTGATTCCCCATATCTGATTCCCCGCCTCTGTTTCCCTTAGCTCTGATTCCCTGCCTCTGATTCCCTGCCCTGATTCCCCATCTCTGTTTCACCGCCTTTGATTCGCCACCTCTGATTCCCCATATCTGATTCCCCGCCTCTGTTTCCCCGCCTCTGATTCCCTGCCTCTGATTCCCAACCTCTGATTCCACACCTCTGATGCCCCATATCTGATTCCCCGCCTCTATTTCCCCATATCTGATTCCCCGCCTCTGATTCCCCAACTCTGATTCCCCGCCTCTGATTCCCCAGCTCTGATACCCCGCCTCTGATTCCCGGCGTCCGATTCACTGCCTCTGATTCCCCGCCTCTGATTCCCCATCTCTGATTCCCCGCCTCTGATTCCCCGTGTCTGATTCCCTGCCTCTGATTCCCCGCCTGTGATTCCCCGCCTCTGATTCCCTGCCACTGATTCCCTGCCCCTGATTCCCCACCTCTGATTCCCCATATCTGATTCCCCGCCTCTGTTTCCCCGCCTCTGATTCCCCGCCTCTGATTCCCCATATCTGATTCCCTGCCTCTGATTCCCCAACTCTGATTCCCCGACTCTGATTCCCCAACTCTGAATCCCCGCCTCTGATTCCCCGCGTCTGATTCCCTGCCTCTGATTCCCCGCCTCTGATTCCCCATCTCTGATTCCCCGCCTCTGATTCCCCGTGTCTGATTCCCTGCCTCTGATTCCCCGCCTGTGATTCCCCGCCTCTGATTCCCTGCCACTGATTCCCAGCCCCTGATTCCCCACCTCTGATTCCCCATATCTGATTCCCCGCCTCTGTTTCCCCGCCTCTGATTCCCCGCCTCTGTTTCCCTTAGCTCTGATTCCCTGCCTCTGATTCCCTGCCCTGATTCCCCATCTCTGTTTCACCGCCTTTGATTCGCCACCTCTGATTCCCAATATCTGATTCCCCGCCTCTGTTTCCCCGCCTCTGATTCCCGTCCTCTGATTCCCAACCTCTGATTCCACACCTCTGATTCCCCATATCTGATTCCCCGCCTCTATTTCCCCATATCTGATTCCCCGCCTCTGATTCCCCAACTCTGATTCCCCGCCTCTGATTCCCCAGCTCTGATTCCCCGCCTCTGATTCCCCGCCTCTGATTCCCCACCTCTGATTCCCGGCCTCTTATTCCCAGCATCTGATTCCCGGCCTCTGATTTCCGGCCTCTAATTCCCCGCCTCTGTTTCCCCATATCTAATTCCCCACCTCTGATACCCCAGCTCTGATTCCCCGCCTCTGATTCCCCGCGTCTGATTCCCCGCCTCTGATTCCCCGCCTCTGATTCCCTGCCACTGATTACCCGCCCCTGATTCCCCACCTCTGATTCCCCATATCTTATTCCCCGCCTCTGTTTCCCCCCCTCTGATTCCCAGCCTCTGATTCCCCAGCTCTGATTCCCCGCCTCTGATTCCCCGCCTCTGATTCCCCACCTCTGATTCCCGGCCTCTTATTCCCAGCATCTGATTCCCGGCCTCTGATTTCCGGCCTCTAATTCCCCGCCTCTGTTTCCCCATATCTAATTCCCCACCTCTGATGCCCCAACTCTGATTGCCCGCCTCTGATACCCCAGCTCTGATTCCTCACCTCTGATTCTCCGCATCCGATTCCCCATGTCTGATTCCCCGCCTCTGATTCCCCGCGTCTGATTCCCTGCCTCTGATTCCCCGCCTCTGATTCCCCATCTCTGATTCCCCACCTCTGATTCCCCGTGTCTGATTCCCTGCCTCTGAATCCCCGCCTCTGATTCCCCGCCTCTGATTCCCTGCCACTGATTACCCGCTCCTGATTCCCCACCTCTGATTCCCCATATCTTATTCCCCGCCTCTGTTTCCCTCCCTCTGATTCCCAGCCTCTGATTCCCAAACTCTGATTCCCCGCCTCTGATTCCCCAGATCTGATTTCCCGCCTCTGATTTCCGGCATCCGATTCCCTGCCTCTGATTCCCCGCCTCTGATTCCCCATCTCTGATTCCCCGCCTCTGATTCCCCGTGTCTGATTACCTGCCTCTGATTCCCCGCCTCTGATTCCCCACGTCTGATTCCCTGCCACTGATTCCCTGCCCCTGATTCCCCACCTCTGATTCCCCATATCTGATTCCCCGCCTCTGTTTCCCCGCCTCTGATTCCCCGCCTCTGTTTCCCCATATCTGATTCCCCGCCTCTGATTCCCCAACTCTGATTCCCCTCCTCTAATTCGCCAGCTATGATTCCCCGCCTCTGATTCCCTGCGTCTGATTCCCTGCCTCTGATTCCCAGCCTCTGATTCCCCTTCTCTGATTCACCACCTCTGAATCCCCACCTCTGATTACCCATCTCTGATTCCGCACATCCGATTCCCTGCCTCTGATACCACGCCTCTGATTCCCCGCCTCTGATTCGCAACCTCTAATTCCCCACCTCTGATTCCCCATATCTGATTCCCCGCCTCAGTTTCCCTGCATCTGATTCCCAGCCTCTGTTTCCCCATATCTGATTCCCCTCCTCTGATTCCCCAACTCTGATTCCCCGCCTCTGATTCCCCAGCTCTGATTCCCCGCCTTTTATTCCCGGCCTCTGATTCCCTGCCACTGATTCCCCGCCCCTGATTCCCCACCTCTGATTCCCCATATCTGATTCCCCGCCTCTGTTTCCCCAGCTCTGATTCCCCACCTCTGATTCCCCAGTTCTGATTCCCTGCCACTGATTCCCCGCCCCTGATTCCCCACCTCTGATTCCCCATATCTGATTCCCCGCCTCTGTTTCCCTTAGCTCTGATTCCCTGCCTCTGATTCCCTGCCCTGATTCCCCATCTCTGTTTCACCGCCTTTGATTCGCCACCTCTGATTCCCCATATCTGATTCCCCGCCTCTGTTTCCCCGCCTCTGATTCCCTGCCTCTGATTCCCAACCTCTGATTCCACACCTCTGATTCCCCATATCTGATTCCCCGCCTCTATTTCCCCATATCTGATTCCCCGCCTCTGATTCCCCAACTCTGATTCCCCGCCTCTGATTCCCCAGCTCTGATACCCCGCCTCTGATTCCCGGCGTACGATTCACTGCCTCTGATTCCCCGCCTCTGATTCCCCATCTCTGATTCCCCGCCTCTGATTCCCCGTGTCTGATTCCCTGCCTCTGATTCACCGCCTGTGATTCCCCGCCTCTGATTCCCTGCCACTGATTCCCTGCCCCTGATTCCCCACCTCTGATTCCCCATATCTGATTCCACGCCTCTGTTTCCCCACCTCTGATTCCCCGCCTCTGATTCCCCATATCTGATTCCCTGCCTCTGATTCCCCAACTCTGATTGCCCGACTCTGATTCCCCAGCTCTGAATCCCCGCCTCTGATTCCTCGCGTCTGATTCCCTGCCTCTGATTCCCCGCCTCTGATTCCCCATCTCTGATTCCCCGCCTCTGATTCCCCGTGTCTGATTCCCTGCCTCTGATTCCCCGCCTGTGATTCCCCGCCTCTGATTCCCTGCCACTGATTCCCTGCCCCTGATTCCCCACCTCTGATTCCCCATATCTGATTCCCCGCCTCTGTTTCCCCACCTCTGATTCCCCGCCTCTGTTTCCCTTAGCTCTGATTCCCTGCCTCTGATTCCCTGCCCTGATTCCCCATCTCTGTTTCACCGCCTTTGATTCGCCACCTCTGATTCCCCATATCTGATTCCCCGCCTCTGTTTCCCCGCCTCTGATTCCCCATATATGATTCCCAACCTCTGATTCCACACCTCTGATTCCCCATATCTGATTCCGCGCCTCTATTTCCCCATATCTGATTCCCCGCCTCTGATTCCCCAACTCTGATTCCCCGCCTCTGATTCCCCAGCTCTGATTCCCCGCCTCTGATTCCCGGCGTCCGATTCACTGCCTCTGATTCCCCGCCTCTGATTCCCCATCTCTGATTCCCCGCCTCTGATTCCCCGTGTCTGATTCCCTGCCTCTGATTCCCCGCCTGTGATTCCCCGCCTCTGATTCCCTGCCACTGATTCCCTGCCCCTGATTCCCCACCTCTGATTCCCCATATCTGATTCCCCGCCTCTGTTTCCCCGCCTCTGATTCCCCGCCTCTGATTCCCCATATCTGATTCCCTGCCTCTGATTCCCCAACTCTGATTCCCCGACTCTGATTCCCCAGCTCTGAATCCCCGCCTCTGATTCCCCGCGTCTGATTCCCTGCCTCTGATTCCCCGCCTTGATTCCCCATCTCTGATTCACAACCTCTGATTCCCCACCTCTGATTCCCCATATCTGATTCACCGCCTCTGTTTCCCCGCCTCTGATTCCCCGCCTCTGATTCCCCATATCTGATTCCCCAGCTCTGATTGCCCACCTCTGATTCCCCGCCTCTGATTCGCCAGCTCTGATTCCCCGCCTCTGAATCCCCGCATCTGATGCCCTGCCTCTGATTCCCCGCCTCTGATTCCGCACATCTGATTTTCTGCCTCTGATTCCCCACCTCTGATTCCCCATATCTGATTCCCCGCCTCTGTTTCCCCACCTCTGATTCCCCACCTCTGTTTCCCCATATCTAATTCCCCACCTCTGATGCCCCAACTCTGATTCCCCGCCTCTGATTCCCCAGCTCTGATTCCCCGCCTCTGATTCCCCGCATCCGATTCCCCATGTCTGATTCCCCACCTCTGTTTCCCCGCCTCTGATTCCCCGCCTCTGTTTCCCCATATCTGATTCCCCGCCTCTGATTCCCCAGCTCTGATTCCCTGCCTCTGATTCCCCGCGTTCTATTCCCTGCCTCTGATTCCCCGCCTGTGATTCCCAATCTCTGATTCACCACCTCTGATTCCCCACCTCTGACTCCCCATATTTAATTCCCCGCCTCTGTTTGCCCGCCTCTGATTCCCCGCCTCTGTTTCCCCATATCTGATTCCCCGCCTCTGAATCCCCAACTCTGATTCCCTGCCTCTGATTCACCAGCTCTGATTCCCCGCCTTTGATTCCCCCCGTCTGATTCCCAGCCTCTGAATCCCCGTGTCTGATTTCCTGCCTCAGATTCCCCGCCTCTGATTCCCCATCTCTGATTCACCGCCTCTGATTCCCCACCTCTGATTCCCCATTTCTGATTCCGCACATCCGATTCCCTGCCTCTGATTCCCCGACTCTGATTCCCCACCTCTGATTCCCCAGCTCTGATTCCCCGCCTCTGATTCCCCGCGTCTGATTCCCTGCCTCTGATTCCCCGCCTCTGATTCCCCATCTCTGATTCCCCACCTCTGATTCCCCGTGTCTGATTCCCTGCCTCTGATTCCCCGCCTCTGATTCCCCGCCTCTGATTCCCTGCCACTGATTCCCCGCCCCTGATTCCCCACCTCTGATTCCCCATATCTTATTCCCCGCCTCTGTTTCCCCCCCTCTGATTCCCAGCCTCTGATTCCCCATATCTGATTCCCTGCCTCTGATTCCCCATATCTGATTCCCCGCCTCTATTTCCCCATATCTGCTTCGCCGCCTCTGATTCCCCAACTCTGATTCCCCGCCTCTGATTCCCCAGCTCTGATTTCCCGCCTCTGATTCCCGGCATCCGATTCCCTGCCTCTGATTCCCCGCCTCTGATTCCCCATCTCTGATTCCCCGCCTCTGATTCCCCGTGTCTGATTCCCTGCCTCTGATTCCCCGCCTCTGATTCCCCGCATCTGATTCCCTGCCACTGATTCCCTGCCCCTGATTCCCCACCTCTGATTCCCCATATCTGATTCCCCGCCTCTGTTTTCCCGCCTCTGATTCCCTGCCTCTGATTCCCCATATCTGATTCCCCGCCTCTAATTCCCCAACTCTGATTCCCCGCCTCTGATTCCCCAGCTCTGAATCCCCGCCTCTGATTCCCCACGTCTGATTCCCTGCCTCTGATTCCCCGCCTCTGATTCCCCATCTGTGATTCACAACCTCTGATGCCCCACCTCTGATTCCCCATATCTGATTCCCCGCCTCTGTTTCCCCGCCTCTGATTCCCCGCCTCTGATTCCCCATATCTGATTCCCCGCCTCTGATTGCCCACCTCTGATTCCTCGCATCTGATTCCCTGCCTCTGATTCACCGCCTCTGATTCCCCATCTCTGATTCACCACCTCTGATTCCCGGCCTCTGATTCCCCATCTCTGATTCCGCACATCCGATTCCCTGCCTATGATTCCCCACCTCTGATTCCCCGCCTCTGATTCCCCATATCTGATTCCCTGCCTCTGTTTCCCCGCCTCTGATTCCCCATATGTGATTCCCCACCTCTGTTTCCACGCCTCTGATTCCCCGCCTCTGTTTCTCCATCTCTGATTCACCGCCTTTGATTCACCACCTCTGATTCCCCATATCTGATTCCCCATATCTGATTCCCCACCTCTGTTTCCCCGCCTCTGATTCCCCGCCTCTGATTCTCCATATCTCATTCCCCACCTCTGAATCCCCATCTCTGATTCCCGGACTCTGATTCCCCACCTCTGATTCCCGGCCTCTTATTCCCAGCATCTGATTCCCGGCCTCTGATTCCCGGCCTCTGATTCCCCGCTTCTGATTCTGATTCCCTGCCTCTGATTCCCCATCTCTGATTCAGCACATCTGAATCCCTGCCTCTGATTCCCCACCTCTGATTCCTCATATCTGATTCCCCGCCTCAGTTTCCCCGCCTCTGATTCCCCGCCTCTGTTTCCCTATATCTAATTCCCCACCTCTGATGCCCCAACTCTGATTCCCCGCCTCTGATTCCCCAGCTCTGATTCCCCGCCTCTGATTCCCCGCATCCGATTCCCCATATCTGATTCCCCGCCTCTGTTTCCCCGCCTCTGATTCCCCGCCTCTGTTTCCCCATATCTGATTCCCCGCCTCTGATTCCCAACTATGATTCCCCGCCTCTGATTCCCCAGCTCTGATTCCCTGCGTCTGATTCCCTGCGTTCTATTCCCTGCCTCTGATTCCCCACCTGTGATTCCCCATCACTGATTCACCACCTCTGATTCCCCACCTCTGATTCCCCATATCTAATTCCCCGCCTCTGTTTGCCCGCCTCTGATTCCCCGCCTCTGTTTCCCCATATCTGATTCCCCGTCTCTGTATCCCCAACTCTGATTCCCTGCCTCTGATTCCCCAGCTCTGATTCCCCGCCTTTGATTCCCCCCGTCTGATTCCCAGCCTCTGAATCCCCGTGTCTGATTTCCTGCCTCTGATTCCCCGCCTCTGATTCCCCATCTCTGATTCCTCTGATTCCCCACATCTGATTCCCCATCTCTGATTCCGCACATCCGATTCCCTGCCTCTGATTCCCCAACTCTGATTCCCCACCTCTGATTCCCCAGCTCTGATTCCCCGCCTCAGATTCCCCGCGTCTGATTCCCTGCCTCTGATTCCCCGCCTCTAATTCCCCATCTCTGATTCCCCACCTCTGATTCCCCGTGTCTGATTCCCTGCCTCTGATTCCCCGCCTCTGAATCCCAGCCTCTGATTCCCCATATCTGATTCCCCGCCTCTGATTCCCTGCCTCTGATTCCCCAGCTCTGATTCCCCGCCTTTGATTCCCCCCGTCTGATTCCCAGCCTCTGAATCCCCGTGTCTGATTTCCTGCCTCTGATTCCCCGCCTCTGATTCCCCATCTCTGATTCACCGCCTCTGATTCCCCACCTCTGATTCCCCGTGTCTGATTCCCTGCCTCTGATTCCCCGCCTCTGAATCCCAGACTCTGATTCCCCATATCTGATTCCCCGCCTCTGATTCCCTGCCTCTGATTCCCCAGCTCTGATTCCCCGCCTTTGATTCCCCCCGTCTGATTCCCAGCCTCTGAATCCCCGTGTCTGATTTCCTGCCTCTGATTCCCCGCCTCTGATTCCCCATCTCTGATTCACCGCCTCTGATTCCCCTTCTCTGATTCCCCACCTCTGATTCCCAATATCTGATTCCCTGCCTCTGTTTCCCCGCCTCTGATTCCCCACCTCTGTTTCCCCATATCTGATTCCCCGCCTCTGATTCCCCAACTCTAATACCCCGCCTCTGATTCCCCAGCTCTGATTCCCCGCCTCTGATTCCCCGCATCTGATTCCCTGCCTCTGATTCTCCGCCTCTGATTCCAGGCCTCTGATTCCCAGCATCTGATTCCGGCCTCTGATTCCCGGCCTCTGATTCCCTGCTTCTGATTCTGATTCCCTGCCTCTGATTCCCCATCTCTGATTCCGCACATCTGATTCCTTGCCTCTGATTCCCCACCTCTGATTCCCCATATCTGATTCCCCGACTGGGTTTCCCCTCCTCTGATTCCCCGCCTCTGTTTCCCAATATCTAAGTCCCCGCCTCTGATTCCCCAAATCTGATTCCCCACCTCCGATTCCCCAGCTCTGATTCCCCGCCTCTGATTCCCCGCATCTGATTCCCTGCATCTGATTCCAAGCCTCTGATTCCCTGCCTCTGATTCCCAACCTCTGATTCCCCACCTCTGATTCCCCATATCTGATTCCCCGCCTCTGTTTCCCAGCCTCGGATTCCCCGCCTCTGTTTCCCCATATCTGATTCCCGGCCTCTGATTCCCCATCTCTGATTCCCCACCTCTGATTCCCCGTGTCTGATTCCCTGCCTCTGATTCCCCGCCTCTGATTCCCCGCCTCTGATTCCCTGCCACTGATTCCCCGCCCCTGATTCCCCACCCCTGATTCCCCATATCTTATTCCCCGCCTCTGTTTCCCCCCCTCTGATTCCCAGCCTCTGATTCCCCATATCTGATTCCCTGCCTCTGATTCCCCATATCTGATTCCCCGCCTCTATTTCCCAATATCTGCTTCGCCGCCTCTGATTCCCCAACTCTGATTCCCCGCCTCTGATTCCCCAGCTCTGATTTCCCGCCTCTGATTCCCGGCATCCGATTCCCTGCCTCTGATTCCCCGCCTCTGATTCCCCATCTCTGATTCCCCGCCTCTGATTCCACGTGTCTGATTCCCTGCATCTGATTCCAAGCCTCTGATTCCCTGCCTCTGATTCCCAACCTCTGATTCCCCGCCCCTGATTCCCCAACTCTGATTCCCCGCCTCTGATTCCCCAGCTCTAAATCCCCGCCTCTGATTCCCCACGTCTGTTTCCCTGCCTCTGATTCCCCGCCTCTGATTCCCCATCTGTGATTCACAACCTCTGATGCCCCACCTCTGATTCCCCATATCTGATTCCCCGCCTCTGTTTCCCCGCCTCTGATTCCCCGCCTCTGATTCCCCATATCTGATTCCCCGCCTCTGATTGCCCACCTCTGATTCCTCGCATCTGATTCCCTGCCTCTGATTCACCGCCTCTGATTCCCCATCTCTGATTCACCACCTCTGATTCCCGGCCTCTGATTCCCCATCTCTGATTCCGCACATCCGATTCCCTGCCTATGATTCCCCACCTCTGATTCCCCGCCTCTGATTCCCCATATCTGATTCCCTGCCTCTGTTTCCCCGCCTCTGATTCCCCATATGTGATTCCCCACCTCTGTTTCCACGCCTCTGATTCCCCGCCTCTGTTTCTCCATCTCTGATTCACCGCCTTTGATTCACCACCTCTGATTCCCCATATCTGATTCCCCATATCTGATTCCCCACCTCTGTTTCCCCGCCTCTGATTCCCCGCCTCTGATTCTCCATATCTCATTCCCCGCCTCTGAATCCCCATCTCTGATTCCCGGACTCTGATTCCCCACCTCTGATTCCCGGCCTCTTATTCCCAGCATCTGATTCCCGGCCTCTGATTCCCGGCCTCTGATTCCCCGCTTCTGATTCTGATTCCCTGCCTCTGATTCCCCATCTCTGATTCAGCACATCTGAATCCCTGCCTCTGATTCCCCACCTCTGATTCCTCATATCTGATTCCCCGCCTCTGTTTCCCCGCCTCTGATTCCCCGCCTCTGTTTCCCTATATCTAATTCCCACCTCTGATGCCCCAACTCTGATTCCCCGCCTCTGATTCCCCAGCTCTGATTCCCCGCCTCTGATTCCCCGCATCCGATTCCCCATATCTGATTCCCCGCCTCTGTTTCCCCGCCTCTGATTCCCCGCCTCTGTTTCCCCATATCTGATTCCCCGCCTCTGATTCCCAACTATGATTCCCCGCCTCTGATTCCCCAGCTCTGATTCCCTGCGTCTGATTCCCTGCGTTCTATTCCCTGCCTCTGATTCCCCACCTGTGATTCCCCATCACTGATTCACCACCTCTGATTCCTCACCTCTGATTCCCCATATCTAATTCCCCGCCTCTGTTTGCCCGCCTCTGATTCCCCGCCTCTGTTTCCCCATATCTGATTCCCCGTCTCTGAATCCCCAACTCTGATTCCCTGCCTCTGATTCCCCAGCTCTGATTCCCCGCCTTTGATTCCCCCCGTCTGATTCCCAGCCTCTGAATCCCCGTGTCTGATTTCCTGCCTCTGATTCCCCGCCTCTGATTCCCCATCTCTGATTCCTCTGATTCCCCACATCTGATTCCCCATCTCTGATTCCGCACATCCGATTCCCTGCCTCTGATTCCCCAACTCTGATTCCCCACCTCTGATTCCCCAGCTCTGATTCCCCGCCTCAGATTCCCCGCGTCTTATTCCCTGCCTCTGATTCCCCGCCTCTGATTCCCCATCTCTGATTCCCCACCTCTGATTCCCCGTGTCTGATTCCCTGCCTCTGATTCCCCGCCTCTGAATCCCAGCCTCTGATTCCCCATATCTGATTCCCCGCCTCTGATTCCCTGCCTCTGAATCCCCAGCTCTGATTCCCCGCCTTTGATTCCCCCCGTCTGATTCCCAGCCTCTGAATCCCCGTGTCTGATTTCCTGCCTCTGATTCCCCGCCTCTGATTCCCCATCTCTGATTCCCCACCTCTGATTCCCCGTGTCTGATTCCCTGCCTCTGATTCCCCGCCTCTGAATCCCAGCCTCTGATTCCCCATATCTGATTCCCCGCCTCTGATTCCCTGCCTCTGATTCCCCAGCTCTGATTCCCCACCTTTGATTCCCCCCGTCTGATTCCCAGCCTCTGAATCCCCGTGTCTGATTTCCTGCCTCTGATTCCCCGCCTCTGATTCCCCATCTCTGATTCACCGCCTCTGATTCCCCTTCTCTGATTCCCCACCTCTGATTCCCCATATCTGATTCCCTGCCTCTGTTTCCCCGCCTCCGATTCCCCACCTCTGTTTCCCCATATCTGATTCCCCGCCTCTGATTCCCCAACTCTAATACCCCGCCTCTGATTCCCCTGCTCTGATTCCCCGCATCTGATTCCCCGCATCTGATTCCCTGCCTCTGATTCCCCGCCTCTGATTCCAGGCCTCTGATTCCCTGCATCTGATTCCGGCCTCTGATTCCCGGCCTCTGATTCCCTGCTTCTGATTCTGATTCCCTGCCTCTGATTCCCCATCTCTGATTCCGCACATCTGATTCCTTGCCTGTGATTCCCCACCTCTGATTCCCCATATCTGATTCCCCGACTGGGTTTCCCCGCCTCTGATTCCCCGCCTCTGTTTCCCAATATCTAAGTCCCCGCCTCTGATTCCCCAAATCTGATTCCCCACCTCTGATTCCCCAGCTCTGATTCCCCGCCTCTGATTCCCCGCATCTGATTCCCTGCATCTGATTCCAAGCCTCTGATTCCCTGCCTCTGATTCCCAACCTCTGATTCCCCACCTCTGATTCCCCATATCTGATTCCCCGCCTCTGTTTCCCCACCTCGGATTCCCCGCCTCTGTTTCCCCATATCTGATTCCCGGCCTCTGATTCCCCGCCTCTGATTCCCCGCCTCTGATTCCCTGCCTCTGATTCCCCATCTCCGATTCCGCACATCTGATTCCCTTCCTCTGATTCCCCGCCTCTGATTCCCCGCCTCTGATTCCCTGCCTCTGATTCCCAACCTCGGATTCCCCACCTCTGATTCCCCATATCTGATTCCCCGCCTCTGTTTCCCTGCCTCTGATTCCCCGCCTCTGATTCCCAACTCTGATTCCCCGCCTCTGATTCCCCAGCTCTCATTCCCCGTGTTTGATTCCCTGCCTCTGATTCCCTGCCCTGATTCCCCATCTCTGTTTCACCGCCTTTGATTCGCCACCTCTGATTCCCCATATCTGATTCCCCGACTCTGATTCCCTGCCTCTGATTCCCAACCTCTGATTCCACACCTCTGATTCCCCATATCTGATTCCCCGCCTCTATTTCCCCATATCTGATTCCCCGCCTCTGATTCCCCAACTCTGATTCCCCACCTCTGATTCCCCAGCTCTGATTCCCCGACTCTGATTCCCGGAGTCCGATTCCCTGCCTCTGATTCCACGCCTCTGATTCCCCATCTCTGATTCCCCGCCTCCGATTCCCCGTGTCTGATTCCCTGCCTTTGATTCCCCGCCTCTGATTCCCCGCCTCTGATTCCCTGCCACTGATTCCCTGCCCCTGATTCCCCAATTCTGATTCCCCATATCTGATTCCCCGCCTCTGTTTCCCCGCCTCTGATTCCCCGCCTCTGATTCCCCATATCTGATTCCCTGCCTCTGTTTCCCCGCCTCTGATTCCCCATATGTGATTCCCCACCTCTGTTTCCACGCCTCTGATTCCCCGCCTCTGTTTCTCCATCTCTGATTCACCGCCTTTGATTCACCACCTCTGATTCCCCATATCTGATTCCCCATATCTGATTCCCCACCTCTGTTTCCCCGCCTCTGATTCCCCGCCTCTGATTCTCCATATCTCATTCCCCGCCTCTGAATCCCCATCTCTGATTCCCGGACTCTGATTCCCCACCTCTGATTCCCGGCCTCTTATTCCCAGCATCTTATTCCCGGCCTCTGATTCCCGGCCTCTGATTCCCCGCTTCTGATTCTGATTCCCTGCCTCTGATTCCCCATCTCTGATTCCGCACATCTGATTCCCTGCCTCTGATTCCCCACCTATGATTCCCCATATCTGATTCCCCGCCTCTGTTTCCCCGCCTCTGATTCCCCGCCTCTGTTTCCCCATATCTAATTCCCCACCTCTGATGCCCCAACTCTGATTCCCCGCCTCTGATTCCCCAGCTCTGATTCCCCACCTCTGATTCCCCGCATCCGATTCCCCATTTCTGATTCCCCGCCTCTGTTTCTCCGCCTCTGATTCCCCGCCTCTGTTTCCCCATATCTGATTCCCCGCCTCTGATTCCCCAGCTCTGATTCACTGCCTCTGATTCCCCGCGTTCTATTCCCTGCCTCTGATTCCCCGCCTGTGATTCCCCATCTCTGATTCACCACCTCTGATTCCCCACCTCTGATTCCCCATATCTAATTCCCCGCCTCTGTTTGCCCGCCTCTGATTCCCCGCCTCGGTTTCCCCATATCTGATTCCCCGCCTCTGAATCCCCAACTCTGATTCCCTGCCACTGATTCCCTGCCCCTGATTCCCCACCTCTGATTCCCCATATCTGATTCCCCGCCTCTGTTTCCCCGCCTCTGATTCCCCGCCTCTGTTTCCCCATATCTGATTCCCCGCCTCTGATTCCCCAACTCTGATTCCCCTCCTCTAATTCGCCAGCTATGATTCCCCGCCTCTGATTCCCTGCGTCTGATTCCCTGCCTCTGATTCCCAGCCTCTGATTCCCCTTCTCTGATTCACCACCTCTGAATCCCCACCTCTGATTACCCATCTCTGATTCCGCACATCCGATTCCCTGCCTCTGATTCCCCGCCTCTGATTCCCCGCCTCTGATTCGCAACCTCTAATTCCCCACCTCTGATTCCCCATATCTGATTCCCCGCCTCAGTTTCCCTGCATCTGATTCCCGGCCTCTGTTTCCCCATATCTGATTCCCCTCCTCTGATTCCCCAACTCTGATTCCCCGCCTCTGATTCCCCAGCTCTGATTCCCTGCGTCTGATTCCCTGCGTTCTATTCCCTGCCTCTGATTCCCCACCTGTGATTCCCCATCACTGATTCACCACCTCTGATTCCCCACCTCTGATTCCCCATATCTAATTCCCCGCCTCTGTTTGCCCGCCTCTGATTCCCCGCCTCTGTTTCCCCATATCTGATTCCCCGTCTCTGTATCCCCAACTCTGATTCCCTGCCTCTGATTCCCCAGCTCTGATTCCCCGCCTTTGATTCCCCCCGTCTGATTCCCAGCCTCTGAATCCCCGTGTCTGATTTCCTGCCTCTGATTCCCCGCCTCTGATTCCCCATCTCTGATTCATCTGATTCCCCACATCTGATTCCCCATCTCTGATTCCGCACATCCGATTCCCTGCCTCTGATTCCCCAACTCTGATTCCCCACCTCTGATTCCCCAGCTCTGATTCCCCGCCTCAGATTCCCCGCGTCTGATTCCCTGCCTCTGATTCCCCGCCTCTAATTCCCCATCTCTGATTCCCCACCTCTGATTCCCCGTGTCTGATTCCCTGCCTCTGATTCCCCGCCTCTGAATCCCAGCCTCTGATTCCCCATATCTGATTCCCCGCCTCTGATTCCCTGCCTCTGATTCCCCAGCTCTGATTCCCCGCCTTTGATTCCCCCCGTCTGATTCCCAGCCTCTGAATCCCCGTGTCTGATTTCCTGCCTCTGATTCCCCGCCTCTGATTCCCCATCTCTGATTCACCGCCTCTGATTCCCCACCTCTGATTCCCCGTGTCTGATTCCCTGCCTCTGATTCCCCGCCTCTGAATCCCAGACTCTGATTCCCCATATCTGATTCCCCGCCTCTGATTCCCTGCCTCTGATTCCCCAGCTCTGATTCCCCGCCTTTGATTCCCCCCGTCTGATTCCCAGCCTCTGAATCCCCGTGTCTGATTTCCTGCCTCTGATTCCCCGCCTCTGATTCCCCATCTCTGATTCACCGCCTCTGATTCCCCTTCTCTGATTCCCCACCTCTGATTCCCAATATCTGATTCCCTGCCTCTGTTTCCCCGCCTCTGATTCCCCACCTCTGTTTCCCCATATCTGATTCCCCGCCTCTGATTCCCCAACTCTAATACCCCGCCTCTGATTCCCCAGCTCTGATTCCCCGCCTCTGATTCCCCGCATCTGATTCCCTGCCTCTGATTCTCCGCCTCTGATTCCAGGCCTCTGATTCCCAGCATCTGATTCCGGCCTCTGATTCCCGGCCTCTGATTCCCTGCTTCTGATTCTGATTCCCTGCCTCTGATTCCCCATCTCTGATTCCGCACATCTGATTCCTTGCCTCTGATTCCCCACCTCTGATTCCCCATATCTGATTCCCCGACTGGGTTTCCCCTCCTCTGATTCCCCGCCTCTGTTTCCCAATATCTAAGTCCCCGCCTCTGATTCCCCAAATCTGATTCCCCACCTCCGATTCCCCAGCTCTGATTCCCCGCCTCTGATTCCCCGCATCTGATTCCCTGCATCTGATTCCAAGCCTCTGATTCCCTGCCTCTGATTCCCAACCTCTGATTCCCCACCTCTGATTCCCCATATCTGATTCCCCGCCTCTGTTTCCCAGCCTCGGATTCCCCGCCTCTGTTTCCCCATATCTGATTCCCGGCCTCTGATTCCCCATCTCTGATTCCCCACCTCTGATTCCCCGTGTCTGATTCCCTGCCTCTGATTCCCCGCCTCTGATTCCCCGCCTCTGATTCCCTGCCACTGATTCCCCGCCCCTGATTCCCCACCCCTGATTCCCCATATCTTATTCCCCGCCTCTGTTTCCCCCCCTCTGATTCCCAGCCTCTGATTCCCCATATCTGATTCCCTGCCTCTGATTCCCCATATCTGATTCCCCGCCTCTATTTCCCAATATCTGCTTCGCCGCCTCTGATTCCCCAACTCTGATTCCCCGCCTCTGATTCCCCAGCTCTGATTTCCCGCCTCTGATTCCCGGCATCCGATTCCCTGCCTCTGATTCCCCGCCTCTGATTCCCCATCTCTGATTCCCCGCCTCTGATTCCACGTGTCTGATTCCCTGCATCTGATTCCAAGCCTCTGATTCCCTGCCTCTGATTCCCAACCTCTGATTCCCCGCCCCTGATTCCCCAACTCTGATTCCCCGCCTCTGATTCCCCAGCTCTAAATCCCCGCCTCTGATTCC
This sequence comes from Narcine bancroftii, assembly GCF_036971445.1. NCBI lineage: Eukaryota > Metazoa > Chordata > Chondrichthyes > Torpediniformes > Narcinidae > Narcine > Narcine bancroftii. Next base: position 829,160 of record NW_027211798.1, on the reverse strand, counting down.
CCACGTCTGTTTCCCTGCCTCTGATTCCCCGCCTCTGATTCCCCATCTGTGATTCACAACCTCTGATGCCCCACCTCTGATTCCCCATATCTGATTCCCCGCCTCTGTTTCCCCGCCTCTGATTCCCCGCCTCTGATTCCCCATATCTGATTCCCCGCCTCTGATTGCCCACCTCTGATTCCTCGCATCTGATTCCCTGCCTCTGATTCACCGCCTCTGATTCCCCATCTCTGATTCACCACCTCTGATTCCCGGCCTCTGATTCCCCATCTCTGATTCCGCACATCCGATTCCCTGCCTATGATTCCCCACCTCTGATTCCCCGCCTCTGATTCCCCATATCTGATTCCCTGCCTCTGTTTCCCCGCCTCTGATTCCCCATATGTGATTCCCCACCTCTGTTTCCACGCCTCTGATTCCCCGCCTCTGTTTCTCCATCTCTGATTCACCGCCTTTGATTCACCACCTCTGATTCCCCATATCTGATTCCCCATATCTGATTCCCCACCTCTGTTTCCCCGCCTCTGATTCCCCGCCTCTGATTCTCCATATCTCATTCCCCGCCTCTGAATCCCCATCTCTGATTCCCGGACTCTGATTCCCCACCTCTGATTCCCGGCCTCTTATTCCCAGCATCTGATTCCCGGCCTCTGATTCCCGGCCTCTGATTCCCCGCTTCTGATTCTGATTCCCTGCCTCTGATTCCCCATCTCTGATTCAGCACATCTGAATCCCTGCCTCTGATTCCCCACCTCTGATTCCTCATATCTGATTCCCCGCCTCTGTTTCCCCGCCTCTGATTCCCCGCCTCTGTTTCCCTATATCTAATTCCCACCTCTGATGCCCCAACTCTGATTCCCCGCCTCTGATTCCCCAGCTCTGATTCCCCGCCTCTGATTCCCCGCATCCGATTCCCCATATCTGATTCCCCGCCTCTGTTTCCCCGCCTCTGATTCCCCGCCTCTGTTTCCCCATATCTGATTCCCCGCCTCTGATTCCCAACTATGATTCCCCGCCTCTGATTCCCCAGCTCTGATTCCCTGCGTCTGATTCCCTGCGTTCTATTCCCTGCCTCTGATTCCCCACCTGTGATTCCCCATCACTGATTCACCACCTCTGATTCCTCACCTCTGATTCCCCATATCTAATTCCCCGCCTCTGTTTGCCCGCCTCTGATTCCCCGCCTCTGTTTCCCCATATCTGATTCCCCGTCTCTGAATCCCCAACTCTGATTCCCTGCCTCTGATTCCCCAGCTCTGATTCCCCGCCTTTGATTCCCCCCGTCTGATTCCCAGCCTCTGAATCCCCGTGTCTGATTTCCTGCCTCTGATTCCCCGCCTCTGATTCCCCATCTCTGATTCCTCTGATTCCCCACATCTGATTCCCCATCTCTGATTCCGCACATCCGATTCCCTGCCTCTGATTCCCCAACTCTGATTCCCCACCTCTGATTCCCCAGCTCTGATTCCCCGCCTCAGATTCCCCGCGTCTTATTCCCTGCCTCTGATTCCCCGCCTCTGATTCCCCATCTCTGATTCCCCACCTCTGATTCCCCGTGTCTGATTCCCTGCCTCTGATTCCCCGCCTCTGAATCCCAGCCTCTGATTCCCCATATCTGATTCCCCGCCTCTGATTCCCTGCCTCTGAATCCCCAGCTCTGATTCCCCGCCTTTGATTCCCCCCGTCTGATTCCCAGCCTCTGAATCCCCGTGTCTGATTTCCTGCCTCTGATTCCCCGCCTCTGATTCCCCATCTCTGATTCCCCACCTCTGATTCCCCGTGTCTGATTCCCTGCCTCTGATTCCCCGCCTCTGAATCCCAGCCTCTGATTCCCCATATCTGATTCCCCGCCTCTGATTCCCTGCCTCTGATTCCCCAGCTCTGATTCCCCACCTTTGATTCCCCCCGTCTGATTCCCAGCCTCTGAATCCCCGTGTCTGATTTCCTGCCTCTGATTCCCCGCCTCTGATTCCCCATCTCTGATTCACCGCCTCTGATTCCCCTTCTCTGATTCCCCACCTCTGATTCCCCATATCTGATTCCCTGCCTCTGTTTCCCCGCCTCTGATTCCCCACCTCTGTTTCCCCATATCTGATTCCCCGCCTCTGATTCCCCAACTCTAATACCCCGCCTCTGATTCCCCTGCTCTGATTCCCCGCATCTGATTCCCCGCATCTGATTCCCTGCCTCTGATTCCCCGCCTCTGATTCCAGGCCTCTGATTCCCTGCATCTGATTCCGGCCTCTGATTCCCGGCCTCTGATTCCCTGCTTCTGATTCTGATTCCCTGCCTCTGATTCCCCATCTCTGATTCCGCACATCTGATTCCTTGCCTGTGATTCCCCACCTCTGATTCCCCATATCTGATTCCCCGACTGGGTTTCCCCGCCTCTGATTCCCCGCCTCTGTTTCCCAATATCTAAGTCCCCGCCTCTGATTCCCCAAATCTGATTCCCCACCTCTGATTCCCCAGCTCTGATTCCCCGCCTCTGATTCCCCGCATCTGATTCCCTGCATCTGATTCCAAGCCTCTGATTCCCTGCCTCTGATTCCCAACCTCTGATTCCCCACCTCTGATTCCCCATATCTGATTCCCCGCCTCTGTTTCCCCACCTCGGATTCCCCGCCTCTGTTTCCCCATATCTGATTCCCGGCCTCTGATTCCCCGCCTCTGATTCCCCGCCTCTGATTCCCTGCCTCTGATTCCCCATCTCCGATTCCGCACATCTGATTCCCTTCCTCTGATTCCCCGCCTCTGATTCCCCGCCTCTGATTCCCTGCCTCTGATTCCCAACCTCGGATTCCCCACCTCTGATTCCCCATATCTGATTCCCCGCCTCTGTTTCCCTGCCTCTGATTCCCCGCCTCTGATTCCCAACTCTGATTCCCCGCCTCTGATTCCCCAGCTCTCATTCCCCGTGTTTGATTCCCTGCCTCTGATTCCCTGCCCTGATTCCCCATCTCTGTTTCACCGCCTTTGATTCGCCACCTCTGATTCCCCATATCTGATTCCCCGACTCTGATTCCCTGCCTCTGATTCCCAACCTCTGATTCCACACCTCTGATTCCCCATATCTGATTCCCCGCCTCTATTTCCCCATATCTGATTCCCCGCCTCTGATTCCCCAACTCTGATTCCCCGCCTCTGATTCCCCAGCTCTGATTCCCCGACTCTGATTCCCGGAGTCCGATTCCCTGCCTCTGATTCCACGCCTCTGATTCCCCATCTCTGATTCCCCGCCTCCGATTCCCCGTGTCTGATTCCCTGCCTTTGATTCCCCGCCTCTGATTCCCCGCCTCTGATTCCCTGCCACTGATTCCCTGCCCCTGATTCCCCAATTCTGATTCCCCATATCTGATTCCCCGCCTCTGTTTCCCCGCCTCTGATTCCCCGCCTCTGATTCCCCATATCTGATTCCCTGCCTCTGTTTCCCCGCCTCTGATTCCCCATATGTGATTCCCCACCTCTGTTTCCACGCCTCTGATTCCCCGCCTCTGTTTCTCCATCTCTGATTCACCGCCTTTGATTCACCACCTCTGATTCCCCATATCTGATTCCCCATATCTGATTCCCCACCTCTGTTTCCCCGCCTCTGATTCCCCGCCTCTGATTCTCCATATCTCATTCCCCGCCTCTGAATCCCCATCTCTGATTCCCGGACTCTGATTCCCCACCTCTGATTCCCGGCCTCTTATTCCCAGCATCTTATTCCCGGCCTCTGATTCCCGGCCTCTGATTCCCCGCTTCTGATTCTGATTCCCTGCCTCTGATTCCCCATCTCTGATTCCGCACATCTGATTCCCTGCCTCTGATTCCCCACCTATGATTCCCCATATCTGATTCCCCGCCTCTGTTTCCCCGCCTCTGATTCCCCGCCTCTGTTTCCCCATATCTAATTCCCCACCTCTGATGCCCCAACTCTGATTCCCCGCCTCTGATTCCCCAGCTCTGATTCCCCACCTCTGATTCCCCGCATCCGATTCCCCATTTCTGATTCCCCGCCTCTGTTTCTCCGCCTCTGATTCCCCGCCTCTGTTTCCCCATATCTGATTCCCCGCCTCTGATTCCCCAGCTCTGATTCACTGCCTCTGATTCCCCGCGTTCTATTCCCTGCCTCTGATTCCCCGCCTGTGATTCCCCATCTCTGATTCACCACCTCTGATTCCCCACCTCTGATTCCCCATATCTAATTCCCCGCCTCTGTTTGCCCGCCTCTGATTCCCCGCCTCGGTTTCCCCATATCTGATTCCCCGCCTTTGAATCCCCAACTCTGATTCCCTGCCACTGATTCCCTGCCCCTGATTCCCCACCTCTGATTCCCCAAATCTGATTCCCCGCCTCTGTTTCCCCGCCTCTGATTCCCCGCCTCTGTTTCCCCATATCTGATTCCCCGCCTCTGATTCCCCAACTCTGATTCCCCTCCTCTAATTCGCCAGCTATGATTCCCCGCCTCTGATTCCCTGCGTCTGATTCCCTGCCTCTGATTCCCAGCCTCTGATTCCCCTTCTCTGATTCACCACCTCTGAATCCCCACCTCTGATTACCCATCTCTGATTCCGCACATCCGATTCCCTGCCTCTGATTCCCCGCCTCTGATTCCCCGCCTCTGATTCGCAACCTCTAATTCCCCACCTCTGATTCCCCATATCTGATTCCCCGCCTCAGTTTCCCTGCATCTGATTCCCGGCCTCTGTTTCCCCATATCTGATTCCCCTCCTCTGATTCCCCAACTCTGATTCCCCGCCTCTGATTCCCCAGCTCTGATTCCCCGCCTTTTATTCCCGGCCTCTGATTCCCTGCCACTGATTCCCCGCCCCTGATTCCGCACCTCTGATTCCCCATATCTGATTCCCCGCCTCTGTTTCCCCAGCTCTGATTCCCCACCTCTGATTCCCCAACTCTGATTCCCTGCCACTGATTCCCCGCCCCTGATTCCCCACCTCTGATTCCCCATATCTGATTCCCCGCCTCTGTTTCCCTTAGCTCTGATTCCCTGCCTCTGATTCCCTGCCCTGATTCCCCATCTCTGTTTCACCGCCTTTGATTCGTCACCTCTGATTCCCCATATCTGATTCCCCGCCTCTGTTTCCCCGCCTCTGATTCCCTGCCTCTGATTCCCAACCTCTGATTCCACACCTCTGATGCCCCATATCTGATTCCCCGCCTCTATTTCCCCATATCTGATTCCCCGCCTCTGATTCCCCAACTCTGATTCCCCAGCTCTGATACCCCGCCTCTGATTCCCGGCGTCCGATTCACTGCCTCTGATTCCCCGCCTCTGATTCCCCATCTCTGATTCCCCGCCTCTGATTCCCCGTGTCTGATTCCCTGCCTCTGATTCCCCGCCTGTGATTCCCCGCCTCTGATTCCCTGCCACTGATTCCCTGCCCCTGATTCCCCACCTCTGATTCCCCATATCTGATTCCCCGCCTCTGTTTCCCCGCCTCTGATTCCCCGCCTCTGATTCCCCATATCTGATTCCCTGCCTCTGATTCCCCAACTCTGATTCCCCGACTCTGATTCCCCAACTCTGAATCCCCGCCTCTGATTCCCCATATCTGATTCCCTGCCTCTGATTCCCCGCCTCTGATTCCCCATCTCTGATTCCCCGCCTCTGATTCCCCGTGTCTGATTCCCTGCCTCTGATTCCCCGCCTGTGATTCCCCGCCTCTGATTCCCTGCCACTGATTCCCTGCCCCTGATTCCCCACCTCTGATTCCCCATATCTGATTCCCCGCCTCTGTTTCCCCGCCTCTGATTCCCCGCCTCTGTTTCCCTTAGCTCTGATTCCCTGCCTCTGATTCCCTGCCCTGATTCCCCATCTCTGTTTCACCGCCTTTGATTCGCCACCTCTGATTCCCCATATCTGATTCCCCGCCTCTGTTTCCCCGCCTCTGATTCCCGTCCTCTGATTCCCAACCTCTGATTCCACACCTCTGATTCCCCATATCTGATTCCCCGCCTCTATTTCCCCATATCTGATTCCCCGCCTCTGATTCCCCAACTCTGATTCCCCGCCTCTGATTCCCCAGCTCTGATTCCCCGCCTCTGATTCCCTGCGTCCGATTCACTGCCACTGATTCCCCGCCTCTGATTCCCCATCTCTGATTCCCAGCCTCTGATTCCCCGTGTCTGATTGCCTGCCTCTGATTCCCCGCCTGTGATTCCCCGCCTCTGATTCCCTGCCACTGATTCCCTGCCCCTGATTCCCCACCTCTGATTCCCCATATCTGATTCCCCGCCTCTGTTTCCCCGCCTCTGATGCCCCGCCTCTGATTCCCCATATCTGATTCCCTGCCTCTGATTCCCCAACTCTGATTCCCCGACTCTGATTCCCCAGCTCTGAATCCCCGCCTCTGATTCCCCGCGTCTGATTCCCTGCCTCTGATTCACAGCCTTGATTCCCCATCTCTGATTCACAACCTCTGATTCCCCACCTCTGATTCCCCATATCTGATTCACCGCCTCTGTTTCCCCGCCTCTGATTCCCCGCCTCTGATTCCCCATATCTGATTCACCAGCTCTGATTGCCCACCTCTGATTCCCCGCCTCTGATTCGCCAGCTCTGATTCCCCGCCTCTGAATCCCCGCATCTGATTCCCTGCCTCTGATTCCCCGCCTCTGATTCCCCATCTCTGATTCACCGCCTTTGATTCGCCACCTCTGATTCCCCATATCTGATTCCCCACCTCTGTTTCCCCGCCTCTGATTCCCCGCCTCTGATTCTCCATATCTCATTCCCCGCCTCTGAATCCCCATCTCTGATTCCCGGACTCTGATTCCCCACCTCTGATACCCGGCCTCTTATTCCCAGCATCTGATTCCCGGCCTCTGATTCCCGGCCTCTGATTCCCCGCTTCTGATTCTGATACCCTGCCTCTGATTCCCCATCTCTGATTCCGCACATCTGATTCCCTGCCTCTGATTCCCCACCTCTGATTCCCCATATCTGATTCCCCGCCTCTGTTTCCCCACCTCTGATTCCCCGCCTCTGTTTCCCCATATCTAATTCCCCACCTCTGATGCCCCAACTCTGATTCCCCGCCTCTGATTCCCCAGCTCTGATTCCCCGCCTGTTTCCCCGCCTCTGATTCCACGCCTCTGTTTCCCCATATCTGATTCCCCGCCTCTGATTCCCCAGCTCTGATTCCCTGCCTCTGATTCCCCGCGTTCTATTCCCTGCCTCTGATTCCCCGCCTGTGATTCCCAATCTCTGATTCACCACCTCTGATTCCCCACCTCTGATTCCCCATATTTAATTCCCCGCCTCTGTTTGCCCGCCTCTGATTCCCCGCCTCTGTTTCCCCATATCTGATTCCCCGCCTCTGAATCCCCAACTCTGATTCCCTGCCTCTGATTCACCAGCTCTGATTCCCCGCCTTTGATTCCCCCCGTCTGATTCCCAGCCTCTGAATCCCCGTGTCTGATTTCCTGCCTCAGATTCCCCGCCTCTGATTACCCATCTCTGATTCACCGCCTCTGATTCCCCACCTCTGATTCCCCATTTCTGATTCCGCAAATCCGATTCCCTGCCTCTGATTCCCCGACTCTGATTCCCCACCTCTGATTCCCCAGCTCTGATTCCCCGCCTCTGATTCCCCGCGTCTGATTCCCTGCCTCTGATTCCCCGCCTCTGATTCCCCATCTCTGATTCCCCACCTCTGATTCCCCGTGTCTGATTCCCTGCCTCTGATTCCCCGCCTCTGATTCCCCGCCTCTGATTCCCTGCCACTGATTCCCCGCCCCTGATTCCCCACCTCTGATTCCCCATATCTTATTCCCCGCCTCTGTTTCCCCCCCTCTGATTCCCAGCCTCTGATTCCCCATATCTGATTCCCTGCCTCTGATTCCCCATATCTGATTCCCCGCCTCTATTTCCCCATATCTGCTTCGCCGCCTCTGATTCCCCAACTCTGATTCCCCGCCTCTGATTCCCCAGCTCTGATTTCCCGCCTCTGATTCCCGGCATCCGATTCCCTGCCTCTGATTCCCCGCCTCTGATTCCCCATCTCTGATTCCCCGCCTCTGATTCCCCGTGTCTGATTCCCTGCCTCTGATTCCCCACCTCTGATTCCCCGCGTCTGATTCCCTGCCACTGATTCCCTGCCCCTGATTCCCCACCTCTGATTCCCCATATCTGATTCCCCGCCTCTGTTTTCCCGCCTCTGATTCCCTGCCTCTGATTCCCCATATCTGATTCCCCGCCTCTGATTCCCCAACTCTGATTCCCCGCCTCTGATTCCCCAGCTCTGAATCCCCGCCTCTGATTCCCCACGTCTGATTCCCTGCCTCTGATTCCCCGCCTCTGATTCCCCATCTGTGATTCACTACCTCTGATGCCCCACCTCTGATTCCCCATATCTGATTCCCCGCCTCTGTTTCCCCGCCTCTGATTCCCCGCCTCTGATTCCCCATATCTGATTCCCCGCCTCTGATTGCCCACCTCTGATTCCTCGCATCTGATTCCCTGCCTCTGATTCACCGCCTCTGATTCCCCATCTATGATTCACCACCTCTGATTCCCGGCCTCTGATTCCCCATCTCTGATTCCGCACATCCGATTCCCTGCCTATGATTCCCCACCTCTGATTCCCCGCCTCTGATTCCCCATATCTGATTCCCTGCCTCTGTTTCCCCGCCTCTGATTCCCCATATGTGATTCCCCACCTCTGTTTCCACGCCTCTGATTCCCCGCCTCTGTTTCTCCATCTCTGATTCGCCGCCTTTGATTCACCACCTCTGATTCCCCATATCTGATTCCCCATATCTGATTCCCCACCTCTGTTTCCCCGCCTCTGATTCCCCGCCTCTGATTCTCCATATCTCATTCCCCGCCTCTGAATCCCCATCTCTGATTCCCAGACTCTGATTCCCCACCTCTGATTCCCGGCCTCTTATTCCCAGCATCTGATTCCCGGCCTCTGATTCCCGGCCTCTAATTCCCCGCTTCTGATTCTGATTCCCTGCCTCTGATTCCCCATCTCTGATTCCGCACATCTGATTCCCTGCCTCTGATTCCCCACCTATGATTCCCCATATCTGATTCCCCGCCTCTGTTTCCCCGCCTCTGATTCCCCGCCTCTGTTTCCCCATATCTAATTCCCCACCTCTGATGCCCCAACTCTGATTCCCCGCCTCTGATTCCCCAGCTCTGATTCCCCACCTCTGATTCCCCGCATCCGATTCCCCATGTCTGATTCCCCGCCTCTGTTTCCCCACCTCTGATTCCCCGCCTCTGTTTCCCCATTTCTGATTCCCCGCCTCTGATTCCCCAGCTCTGATTCACTGCCTCTGATTCCCCGCGTTCTATTCCCTGCCTCTGATTCCCCGCCTGTGATTCCCCATCTCTGATTCACCACCTCTGATTCCCCACCTCTGATTCCCCATATCTAATTCCCCGCCTCTGTTTGCCTGCCTCTGATTCCCCGCCTCTGTTTCCCCATATCTGATTCCCCGCCTCTGAATCCCCAACTCTGATTTCCTGCCTCTGATTCACCAGCTCTGATTCCCCGCTTTTGATTCCCCCCGTCTGATTCCCAGCCTCTGAATCCCCGTGTCTGATTTCCTGCCTCTGATTCCCCGCCTCTGATTCCCCATCTCTGATTCACCGCCTCTGTTTCCCCACCTCTGATTCCCCATCTCTGATTCCGCACATCCGATTCCCTGCCTCTGATTCCCCGACTCTGATTCCCCACCTCTGATTCCCCAGCTCTGATTCCCCGCCTCTGATTCCCCGCGTCTGATTCCCTGCCTCTGATTCCCCGCCTCTGATTCCCCATCTCTGATTCCCCACCTCTGATTCCCCGTGTCTGATTCCCTGCCTCTGAATCCCCGCCTCTGATTCCCCGCCTCTGATTCCCTGCCACTGATTACCCGCCACTGATTCCCCACCTCTGATTCCCCATATCTTATTCCCCGCCTCTGTTTCCCCCCCTCTGATTCCCAGCCTCTGATTCCCCATATCTGATTCCCCGCCCCTGATTCCCCATATCTGATTCCCCGCCTCTATTTCCCCATATCTGCTTCGCCGCCTCTGATTCCCCAACTCTGATTCCCCGCCTCTGATTCCCCAGTTCTGATTTCCCGCCTCTCATTTCCGGCATCCGATTCCCTGCCTCTGATTCCCCGCCTCTGATTCCCCATCTCTGATTCCCCGCCTCTGATTCCCCGTGTCTGATTCCCTGCCTCTGATTCCCCGCATCTGATTCCCCGCGTCTGATTCCCTGCCACTGATTCCCTGCCCCTGATTCCCCACCTCTGATTCCCCATATCTGATTCCTCGCCTCTGTTTCCCCAACTCTGATTCCCCTCCTCTAATTCGCCAGCTATGATTCCCCGCCTCTGAATCCCCACCTCTGATTCCCCATATCTGATTCCTCGCCTCTGTTTTCCCGCCTCTGATTCCCTGCCTCTGATTCCCCATATCTGATTCCCCGCCTCTGATTCCCCAACTCTGATTCCCCGCCTCTGATTCCCCAGCTCTGAATCCCCGCCTCTGATTCCCCACGTCTGATTCCCTGCCTCTGATTCCCCGCCTCTGATTCCCCATCTGTGATTCACTACCTCTGATGCCCCACCTCTGATTCCCCATATCTGATTCCCCGCCTCTGTTTCCCCGCCTCTGATTCCCCGCCTCTGATTCCCCATATCTGATTCCCCGCCTCTGATTGCCCACCTCTGATTCCTCGCATCTGATTCCCTGCCTCTGATTCACCGCCTCTGATTCCCCATCTATGATTCACCACCTCTGATTCCCGGCCTCTGATTCCCCATCTCTGATTCCGCACATCCGATTCCCTGCCTATGATTCCCCACCTCTGATTCCCCGCCTCTGATTCCCCATATCTGATTCCCTGCCTCTGTTTCCCCGCCTCTGATTCCCCATATGTGATTCCCCACCTCTGTTTCCACGCCTCTGATTCCCCGCCTCTGTTTCTCCATCTCTGATTCGCCGCCTTTGATTCACCACCTCTGATTCCCCATATCTGATTCCCCATATCTGATTCCCCACCTCTGTTTCCCCGCCTCTGATTCCCCGCCTCTGATTCTCCATATCTCATTCCCCGCCTCTGAATCCCCATCTCTGATTCCCAGACTCTGATTCCCCACCTCTGATTCCCGGCCTCTTATTCCCAGCATCTGATTCCCGGCCTCTGATTCCCGGCCTCTAATTCCCCGCTTCTGATTCTGATTCCCTGCCTCTGATTCCCCATCTCTGATTCCGCACATCTGATTCCCTGCCTCTGATTCCCCACCTATGATTCCCCATATCTGATTCCCCGCCTCTGTTTCCCCGCCTCTGATTCCCCGCCTCTGTTTCCCCATATCTAATTCCCCACCTCTGATGCCCCAACTCTGATTCCCCGCCTCTGATTCCCCAGCTCTGATTCCCCACCTCTGATTCCCCGCATCCGATTCCCCATGTCTGATTCCCCGCCTCTGTTTCCCCACCTCTGATTCCCCGCCTCTGTTTCCCCATTTCTGATTCCCCGCCTCTGATTCCCCAGCTCTGATTCACTGCCTCTGATTCCCCGCGTTCTATTCCCTGCCTCTGATTCCCCGCCTGTGATTCCCCATCTCTGATTCACCACCTCTGATTCCCCACCTCTGATTCCCCATATCTAATTCCCCGCCTCTGTTTGCCTGCCTCTGATTCCCCGCCTCTGTTTCCCCATATCTGATTCCCCGCCTCTGAATCCCCAACTCTGATTTCCTGCCTCTGATTCACCAGCTCTGATTCCCCGCTTTTGATTCCCCCCGTCTGATTCCCAGCCTCTGAATCCCCGTGTCTGATTTCCTGCCTCTGATTCCCCGCCTCTGATTCCCCATCTCTGATTCACCGCCTCTGTTTCCCCACCTCTGATTCCCCATCTCTGATTCCGCACATCCGATTCCCTGCCTCTGATTCCCCGACTCTGATTCCCCACCTCTGATTCCCCAGCTCTGATTCCCCGCCTCTGATTCCCCGCGTCTGATTCCCTGCCTCTGATTCCCCGCCTCTGATTCCCCATCTCTGATTCCCCACCTCTGATTCCCCGTGTCTGATTCCCTGCCTCTGAATCCCCGCCTCTGATTCCCCGCCTCTGATTCCCTGCCACTGATTACCCGCCACTGATTCCCCACCTCTGATTCCCCATATCTTATTCCCCGCCTCTGTTTCCCCCCCTCTGATTCCCAGCCTCTGATTCCCCATATCTGATTCCCCGCCCCTGATTCCCCATATCTGATTCCCCGCCTCTATTTCCCCATATCTGCTTCGCCGCCTCTGATTCCCCAACTCTGATTCCCCGCCTCTGATTCCCCAGTTCTGATTTCCCGCCTCTCATTTCCGGCATCCGATTCCCTGCCTCTGATTCCCCGCCTCTGATTCCCCATCTCTGATTCCCCGCCTCTGATTCCCCGTGTCTGATTCCCTGCCTCTGATTCCCCGCATCTGATTCCCCGCGTCTGATTCCCTGCCACTGATTCCCTGCCCCTGATTCCCCACCTCTGATTCCCCATATCTGATTCCTCGCCTCTGTTTCCCCAACTCTGATTCCCCTCCTCTAATTCGCCAGCTATGATTCCCCGCCTCTGAATCCCTGCCACTGATTCCCTGCCCCTGATTCCCCACCTCTGAAGCCCCACCTCTTATTCCCCATCTCTGATTCCGCACATCCGATTCCCTGCCTCTGATTCCCCGCCTCTGATTCCCCGCCTCTGATTCCCCGCCTCTGATTCCCCGCGTCTGATTCCCTGCCACTGATTCCCTGCCCCTGATTCCCCACCTCTGATTCCCCATATCTGATTCCCCGCCTCTGTTTCAACACCTCTGATTCCCCGCCTCTGTTTCCCCATATCTGATTCCCCGCCTCTGATTCCCCAACTCTGATTCCTCTCCTCTAATTCGCCAGCTATGATTCCCCGCCTCTGATTCCCCTTCTCTGATTCCCTGCCTCTGATTCCCAGCCTCTGATTCCCCTTCTCTGATTCACCACCTCTGAATCCCCACCTCTGATTCCCCATCTCTGATTCCGCACATCCGATTCCCTGCCTCTGATTCCCCGCCTCTGATTCCCCGCCTCTGATTCGCAACCTCTAATTCCCCACCTCTGATTCCCCATATCTGATTCCCCGCCTCTGTTTCCCTGCCTCTGATTCCCGGTCTCTGTTTCCCCATATCTGATTCCCCTCCTCTGATTCCCCAACTCTGATTCCCCGCCTCTGATTCCCCAGCTCTGATTCCCCGCCTTTTATTCCCGGCCTCTGATTCCCTGCCACTGATTCCCCGCCCCTGATTCCCCACCTCTGATTCCCCATATCTGATTCCCCGCCTCTGTTTCCCCAGCTCTGATTCCCCACCTCTGATTCCCCAGCTCTGATTCCCTGCCACTGATTCCCCGCCCCTGATTCCCCACCTCTGATTCCCCATATCTGATTCCCCGCCTCTGTTTCCCCAGCTGTGATTCCCTGCCTCTGATTCCCTGCCCTGATTCCCCATCTCTGTTTCACCGCCTTTGATTCGCCACCTCTGATTCCCCATATCTGATTCCCCGCCTCTGTTTCCCCGCCTCTGATTCCCTGCCTCTGATTCCCAACCTCTGATTCCACACCTCTGATTCCCCATATCTGATTCCCCGCCTCTATTACCCCATATCTGATTCCCCGCCTCTGATTCCCCAACTCTGATTCCCCGCCTCTGATTCCCCAGCTCTGATTCCCCGCCTCTGATTCCCGGCGTCTGATTCCCTGCCTCTGATTCCCCGCCTCTGATTCCCCATCTCTGATTCCCCGCCTCTGATTCCCCGTGTCTGATTCCCTGCCTCTGATTCCCCGCCTCTGATTCCCCGCCTCTGATTCCCTGCCACTGATTCCCTGCCCCTGATTCCCCACCTCTGATTCCCCATATCTGATTCCCCGCCTGTTTCCCCGCCTCTGATTCCCCGCCTCTGATTCCCCATATCTGATTCCCTGCCTCTGATTCCCCAACTCTGATTCCCCGCCTCTGATTCCCCAACTCTGATTCCCCTCCTCTAATTCGCCAGCTATGATTCCCCGCCTCTGATTCCCTGCATCTGATTCCCTGCCTCTGATTCCCAGCCTCTGATTCCCCTTCTCTGATTCACCACCTCTGAATCCCCACCTCTGATTCCCCATCTCTGATTCCGCACATCCGATTCCCTGCCTCTGATTCCCCGCCTCTGATTCCCCGCCTCTGATTCGCAACCTCTAATTCCCCACCTCTGATTCCCCATATCTGATTCCCCGCCTCTGTTTCCCTGCCTCTGATTCCCGGTCTCTGTTTTCCCATATCTGATTCCCCTCCTCTGATTCCCCAACTCTGATTCCCCGCCTCTGATTCCCCAGCTCTGATTCCCCGCCTTTTATTCCCGGCCTCTGATTCCCTGCCACTGATTCCCCGCCCCTGATTCCCCACCTCTGATTCCCCATATCTGATTCCCCGCCTCTGTTTCCCCAGCTCTGATTCCCCACCTCTGATTCCCCAGCTCTGATTCCCTGCCACTGATTCCCCGCCCCTGATTCCCCACCTCTGATTCCCCATATCTGATTCCCCGCCTCTGTTTCCCCAGCTGTGATTCCCTGCCTCTGATTCCCTGCCCTGATTCCCCATCTCTGTTTCACCGCCTTTGATTCGCCACCTCTGATTCCCCATATCTGATTCCCCGCCTCTGTTTCCCCGCCTCTGATTCCCTGCCTCTGATTCCCAACCTCTGATTCCACACCTCTGATTCCCCATATCTGATTCCCCGCCTCTATTACCCCATATCTGATTCCCCGCCTCTGATTCCCCAACTCTGATTCCCCGCCTCTGATTCCCCAGCTCTGATTCCCCGCCTCTGATTCCCGGCGTCTGATTCCCTGCCTCTGATTCCCCGCCTCTGATTCCCCATCTCTGATTCCCCGCGTCTGATTCCCCGTGTCTGATTCCCTGCCTCTGATTCCCCGCCTCTGATTCCCCGCCTCTGATTCCCTGCCACTGATTCCCTGCCCCTGATTCCCCACCTCTGATTCCCCATATCTGATTCCCCGCCTCTGTTTCCCCGCCTCTGATTCCCCGCCTCTGATTCCCCATATCTGATTCCCTGCCTCTGATTCCCCAACTCTGATTCCCCGACTCTGATTCCCCAACTCTGAATCCCCGCCTCTGATTCCCCGCGTCTGATTCCCTGCCTCTGATTCCCCGCCTCTGATTCCCCATCTCTGATTCCCCACCTCTGATTCCCCGTGTCTGATTCCCTGCCTCTGATTCCCCGCCTGTGATTCCCCGCCTCTGATTCCCTGCCACTGATTCCCTGCCCCTGATTCCCCACCTCTGATTCCCCATATCTGATTCCCCGCCTCTGTTTCCCCGCCTCTGATTCCCCGCCTCTGTTTCCCTTAGCTCTGATTCCCTGCCTCTGATTCCCTGCCCTGATTCCCCATCTCTGTTTCACCGCCTTTGATTCGCCACCTCTGATTCCCAATATCTGATTCCCCGCCTCTGTTTCCCCGCCTCTGATTCCCGTCCTCTGATTCCCAACCTCTGATTCCACACCTCTGATTCCCCATATCTGATTCCCCGCCTCTATTTCCCCATATCTGATTCCCCGCCTCTGATTCCCCAACTCTGATTCCCCGCCTCTGATTCCCCAGCTCTGATTCCCCGCCTCTGATTCCCCGCCTCTGATTCCCCACCTCTGATTCCCGGCCTCTTATTCCCAGCATCTGATTCCCGGCCTCTGATTTCCGGCATCTAATTCCCCGCCTCTGTTTCCCCATATCTAATTCCCCACCTCTGATGCCCCAACTCTGATTCCCCGCCTCTGATACCCCAGCTCTGATTCCCCACCTCTGATTCTCCGCATCCGATTCCCCATGTCTGATTCCCCGCCTCTGATTCCCCGCGTCTGATTCCCTGCCTCTGATTCCCCGCCTCTGATTCACCATCTCTGATTCCCCACCTCTGATTCCCCGTGTCTGATTCCCTGCCTCTGAATCCCCGCCTCTGATTCCCCGCCTCTGATTCCCTGCCACTGATTACCCGCCCCTGATTCCCCACCTCTGATTCCCCATATCTTATTCCCCGCCTCTGTTTCCCCCCTCTGATTCCCAGCCTCTGATTCCCCATATCTGATTCCCCGCCTCTGATTCCCCATATCTGATTCCCCGCCTCTATTTCCCCATATCTTATTCGCCGCCTCTGATTCCCAAACTCTGATTCCCCGCCTCTGATTCCCCAGCTCTGATTTCCCGCCTCTGATTTCCGGCATCCGATTCCCTGCCTCTGATTCCCCGCCTCTGATTCCCCATCTCTGATTCCCCGCCTCTGATTCCCCGTGTCTGATTACCTGCCTCTGATTCCCCGCCTCTGATTCCCCGCGTCTGATTCCCTGCCACTGATTCCCTGCCCCTGATTCCCCACCTCTGATTCCCCATATCTGAATCCCCGCCTCTGTTTCCCCGCCTCTGATTCCCCGCCTCTGTTTCCCCATATCTGATTCCCCGCCTCTGATTCCCCAACTCTGATTCCCCTCCTCTAATTCGCCAGCTATGATTCCCCGCCTCTGATTCCCTGCGTCTGATTCCCTGCCTCTGATTCCCAGCCTCTGATTCCCCTTCTCTGATTCACCACCTCTGAATCCCCACCTCTGATTACCCATCTCTGATTTCGCACATCCGATTCCCTGCCTCTGATTCCCCGCCTCTGATTCCCCGCCTCTGATTCGCAACCTCTAATTCCCCACCTCTGATTCCCCATATCTGATTCCCCGCCTCAGTTTCCCTGCATCTGATTCCCGGCCTCTGTTTCCCCATATCTGATTCCCCTCCTCTGATTCCCCAACTCTGATTCCCCGCCTTTTATTCCCGGCCTCTGATTCCCTGCCACTGATTCCCCGCCCCTGATTCCCCACCTCTGATTCCCCATATCTGATTCCCTGCCTCTGTTTCCCCAGCTCTGATTCCCCACCTCTGATTCCCCAGCTCTGATTCCCTGCCACTGATTCCCCGCCCCTGATTCCCCACCTCTGATTCCCCATATCTTATTCCCCGCCTCTGTTTCCCTTAGCTCTGATTCCCTGCCTCTGATTCCCTGCCCTGATTCCCCATCTCTGTTTCACCGCCTTTGATTCGCCACCTCTGATTCCCCATATCTGATTCCCCGCCTCTGTTTCCCCGCCTCTGATTCCCTGCCTCTGATTCCCAACCTCTGATTCCACACCTCTGATTCCCCATATCTGATTCCCCGCCTCTATTTCCCCATATCTGATTCCCCGCCTCTGATTCCCCAACTCTGATTCCCCGCCTCTGATTCCCCAGCTCTGATACCCCGCCTCTGATTCCCGGCGTCCGATTCACTGCCTCTGATTCCCCGCCTCTGATTCCCCATCTCTGATTCCCCGCCTCTGATTCCCCGTGTCTGATTCCCTGCCTCTGATTCCCCGCCTGAGATTCCCCGCCTCTGATTCCCTGCCACTGATTCCCTGCCCCTGATTCCCCACCTCTGATTCCCCATATCTGATTCCCCGCCTCTGTTTCCCCACCTCTGATTCCCCGCCTCTGATTCCCCATATCTGATTCCCTGCCTCTGATTCCCCAACTCTGATTGCCCGACTCTGATTCCCCAGCTCTGAATCCCCGCCTCTGATTCCCCGCGTCTGATTCCCTGCCTCTGATTCCCCGCCTCTGATTCCCCATCTCTGATTCCCCGCCTCTGATTCCCCGTGTCTGATTCCCTGCCTCTGATTCCCCGCCTGTGATTCCCCGCCTCTGATTCCCTGCCACTGATTCCCTGCCCCTGATTCCCCACCTCTGATTTCCCATATCTGATTCCCCGCCTCTGTTTCCCCGCCTCTGATTCCCCGCCTCTGTTTCCCTTAGCTCTGATTCCCTGCCTCTGATTCCCTGCCCTGATTCCCCATCTCTGTTTCACCACCTTTGATTCGCCACCTCTGATTCCCCATATCTGATTCCCCGCCTCTGTTTCCCCGCCTCTGATTCCCTGCCTCTGATTCCCAACCTCTGATTCCACACCTCTGATTCCCCATATCTGATTCCGCGCCTCTATTTCCCCATATCTGATTCCCCGCCTCTGATTCCCCAACTCTGATTCCCCGCCTCTGATTCCCCAGCTCTGATTCCCCGCCTCTGATTCCCGGCGTCCGATTCACTGCCTCTGATTCCCCGCCTCTGATTCCCCATCTCTGATTCCCCGCCTCTGATTCCCCGTGTCTGATTCCCTGCCTCTGATTCCCCGCCTGTGATTCCCCGCCTCTGATTCCCTGCCACTGATTCCCTGCCCCTGATTCCCCACCTCTGATTCCCCATATCTGATTCCCCGCCTCTGTTTCCCCGCCTCTGATTCCCCGCCTCTGATTCCCCATATCTGATTCCCTGCCTCTGATTCCCCAACTCTGATTCACAACCTCTGATTCCCCACCTCTGATTCCCCATATCTGATTCACCGCCTCTGTTTCCCCGCCTCTGATTCCCCGCCTCTGATTCCCCATATCTGATTCCCCAGCTCTGATTGCCCACCTCTGATTCCCCGCCTCTGATTCGCCAGCTCTGATTCCCCGCCTCTGAATCCCCGCATCTGATTCCCTGCCTCTGATTCCCCGCCTCTGATTCCCCATCTCTGATTCACCGCCTTTGATTCGCCACCTCTGATTCCCCATATCTGATTCCCCACCTCTGTTTCCCCGCCTCTGATTCCCCGCCTCTGATTCTCCATATCTCATTCCCGACCTCTGAATCCCCATCTCTGATTCCCGGACTCTGATTCCCCACCTCTGATTCCCGGCCTCTTATTCCCAGCATCTGATTCCCGGCCTCTGATTCCCGGCCTCTGATTCCCGGCTTCTGATTCTGATACCCTGCCTCTGATTCCCCATCTCTGATTCCGCACATCTGATTTTCTGCCTCTGATTCCCCACCTCTGATTCCCCATATCTGATTCCCCTCCTCTGTTTCCCCACCTCTGATTCCCCACCTCTGTTTCCCCATATCTAATTCCCCACCTCTGATGCCCCAACTCTGATTCCCCGCCTCTGATTCCCCAGCTCCGAATCCCCGCCTCTGATTCCCCGCATCCGATTCCCCATGTCTGATTCCCCGCCTCTGTTTCCCCGCCTCTGATTCCCCGCCTCTGTTTCCCCATATCTGATTCCCCGCCTCTGATTCCCCAGCTCTGATTCCCTGCCTCTGATTCCCCGCGTTCTATTCCCTGCCTCTGATTCCCCGCCTGTGATTCCCAATCTCTGATTCACCACCTCTGATTCCCCACCTCTGATTCCCCATATTTAATTCCCCGCCTCTGTTTGCCCGCCTCTGATTCCCCGCCTCTGTTTCCCCATATCTGATTCCCCGCCTCTGAATCCCCAACTCTGATTCCCTGCCTCTGATTCACCAGCTCTGATTCCCCGCCTTTGATTCCCCCCGTCTGTTTCCCAGCCTCTGAATCCCCGTGTCTGATTTCCTGCCTCAGATTCCCCGCCTCTGATTCCCCATCTCTGATTCACCGCCTCTGATTCCCCACCTCTGATTCCCCATTTCTGATTCCGCACATCCGATTCCCTGCCTCTGATTCCCCGACTCTGATTCCCCACCTCTGATTCCCCAGCTCTGATTCCCCGCCTCTGATTCCCCGCGTCTGATTCCCTGCCTCTGATTCCCCGCCTCTGATTCCCCATCTCTGATTCCCCACCTCTGATTCCCCGTGTCTGATTCCCTGCCTCTGATTCCCCGCCTCTGATTCCCCGCCTCTGATTCCCTGCCACTGATTCCCCGCCCCTGATTCCCCACCTCTGATTCCCCATATCTTATTCCCCGCCTCTGTTTCCCCCCCTCTGATTCCCAGCCTCTGATTCCCCATATCTGATTCCCTGCCTCTGATTCCCCATATCTGATTCCCCGCCTCTATTTCCCCATATCTGCTTCGCCGCCTCTGATTCCCCAACTCTGATTCCCCGCCTCTGATTCCCCAGCTCTGATTTCCCGCCTCTGATTCCCGGCATCCGATTCCCTGCCTCTGATTCCCCGCCTCTGATTCCCCATCTCTGATTCCCCGCCTCTGATTCCCCGTGTCTGATTCCCTGCCTCTGATTCCCCGCCTCTGATTCCCCGCGTCTGATTCCCTGCCACAGATTCCCTGCCCCTGATTCCCCACCTCTGATTCCCCATATCTGATTCCCCGCCTCTGTTTTCCCGCCTCTGATTCCCTGCCTCTGATTCCCCATATCTGATTCCCCGCCTCTGATTCCCCAACCCTGATTCCCCGCCTCTGATTCCCCAGCTCTGAATCCCCGCCTCTGATTCCCCACGTCTGATTCCCTGCCTCTGATTCCCCGCCTCTGATTCCCCATCTGTGATTCACAACCTCTGATGCCCCACCTCTGATTCCCCATATCTGATTCCCCGCCTCTGTTTCCCCGCCTCTGATTCCCCGCCTCTGATTCCCCATATCTGATTCCCCGCCTCTGATTGCCCACCTCTGATTCCTCGCATCTGATTCCCTGCCTCTGATTCACCGCCTCTGATTCCCCATCTCTGATTCACCACCTCTGATTCCCGGCCTCTGATTCCCCATCTCTGATTCCGCACATCCGATTCCCTGCCTATGATTCCCCACCTCTGATTCCCCGCCTCTGATTCCCCATATCTGATTCCCTGCCTCTGTTTCCCCGCCTCTGATTCCCCATATGTGATTCCCCACCTCTGTTTCCACGCCTCTGATTCCCCGCCTCTGTTTCTCCATCTCTGATTCACCGCCTTTGATTCACCACCTCTGATTCCCCATATCTGATTCCCCATATCTGATTCCCCACCTCTGTTTCCCCGCTTCTGATTCCCCGCCTCTGATTCTCCATATCTCATTCCCCGCCTCTGAATCCCCATCTCTGATTCCCGGAACCTGATTCCCCACCTCTGATTCCCGGCCTCTTATTCCCAGCATCTGATTCCCGGCCTCTGATTCCCGGCCTCTGATTCCCCGCTTCTGATTCTGATTCCCTGCCTCTGATTCCCCATCTCTGATTCAGCACATCTGAATCCCTGCCTCTGATTCCCCACCTCTGATTCCTCATATCTGATTCCCCGCCTCAGTTTCCCCGCCTCTGATTCCCCGCCTCTGTTTCCCTATATCTAATTCCCCACCTCTGATGCCCCAACTCTGATTCCCCGCCTCTGATTCCCCAGCTCTGATTCCCCGCCTCTGATTCCCCGCATCCGATTCCCCATATCTGATTCCCCGCCTCTGTTTCCCCGCCTCTGATTCCCCGCCTCTGTTTCCCCATATCTGATTCCCCGCCTCTGATTCCCAACTATGATTCCCCGCCTCTGATTCCCCAGCTCTTATTCCCTGCCTCTGATTCCCTGCGTTCTATTCCCTGCCTCTGATTCCCCACCTGTGATTCCCCATCACTGATTCACCACCTCTGATTCCCCACCTCTGATTCCCCATATCTAATTCCCCGCCTCTGTTTGCCCGCCTCTGATTCCCCGCCTCTGTTTCCCCATATCTGATTCCCCGTCTCTGAATCCCCAACTCTGATTCCCTGCCTCTGATTCCCCAGCTCTGATTCCCCGCCTTTGATTCCCCCCGTCTGATTCCCAGCCTCTGAATCCCCGTGTCTGATTTCCTGCCTCTGATTCCCCGCCTCTGATTCCCCATCTCTGATTCCTCTGATTCCCCACATCTGATTCCCCATCTCTGATTCCGCACATCCGATTCCCTGCCTCTGATTCCCCAACTCTGATTCCCCACCTCTGATTCCCCAGCTCTGATTCCCCGCCTCAGATTCCCCGCGTCTGATTCCCTGCCTCTGATTCCCCGCCTCTGATTCCCCATCTCTGATTCCCCACCTCTGATTCCCCGTGTCTGATTCCCTGCCTCTGATTCCCCGCCTCTGAATCCTAGCCTCTGATTCCCCATATCTGATTCCCCGCCTCTGATTCCCTGCCTCTGATTCCCCAGCTCTGATTCCCCGCCTTTGATTCCCCCCGTCTGATTCCCAGCCTCTGAATCCCCGTGTCTGATTTCCTGCCTCTGATTCCCCGCCTCTGATTCCCCATCTCTGATTCACCGCCTCTGATTCCCCATCTCTGATTCCCCACCTCTGATTCCCCGTGTCTGATTCCCTGCCTCTGATTCCCCGCCTCTGAATCCCAGCCTCTGATTCCCCATATCTGATTCCCCGCCTCTGATTCCCTGCCTCTGATTCCCCAGCTCTGATTCCCCGCCTTTGATTCCCCCCGTCTGATTCCCAGCCTCTGAATCCCCGTGTCTGATTTCCTGCCTCTGATTCCCCGCCTCTGATTCCCCATCTCTGATTCACCGCCTCTGATTCCCCTTCTCTGATTCCCCACCTCTGATTCCCCATATCTGATTCCCTGCCTCTGTTTCCCCGCCTCTGATTCCCCACCTCTGTTTCCCCATATCTGATTCCCCGCCTCTGATTCCCCAACTCTAATACCCCGCCTCTGATTCCCCAGCTCTGAATCCCCGCCTCTGATTCCCCGCATCTGATTCCCTGCCTCTGATTCCCCGCCTCTGATTCCAGGCCTCTGATTCCCAGCATCTGATTCCGGCCTCTGATTCCCGGCCTCTGATTCCCTGCTTCTGATTCTGATTCCCTGCCTCTGATTCCCCATCTCTGATTCCGCACATCTGATTCCTTGCCTCTGATTCCCCACCTCTGATTCCCCATATCTGATTGCCCGACTGGGTTTCCCCGCCTCTGATTCCCCGCCTCTGTTTCCCAATATCTAAGTCCCCGCCTCTGATTCCCCAAATCTGATTCCCCACCTCCGATTCCCCAGCTCTGATTCCCCGCCTCGGATTCCCCGCATCTGATTCCCTGCATCTGATTCCAAGCCTCTGATTCCCTGCCTCTGATTCCCAACCTCTGATTCCCCGCCTCTGTTTCCCCGCCTCGGATTCCCCGCCTCTGTTCCCCATATCTGATTCCCGGCCTCTGATTCCCCATCTCTGATTCCCCACCTCTGAATCCCCGTGTCTGATTCCCTGCCTCTGATTCCCCGCCTCTGATTCCCCGCCTCTGATTCCCTGCCACTGATTCCCCGCCCCTGATTCCCCACCACTGATTCCCCATATCTTATTCCCCGCCTCTGTTTCCCCCCCTCTGATTCCCAGCCTCTGATTCCCCATATCTGATTCCCTGCCTCTGATTCCCCATATCTGATTCCCCGCCTCTATTTCCCCATATCTGCTTCGCCGCCTCTGATTCCCCAACTCTGATTCCCCGCCTCTGATTCCCCAGCTCTGATTTCCCGCCTCTGATTCCCGGCATCCGATTCCCTGCCTCTGATTCCCCGCCTCTGATTCCCCATCTCTGATTCCCCGCCTCTGATTCCACGTGTCTGATTCCCTGCCTCTGATTCCCCGCCTCTGATTCCCCGCGTCTGATTCCCTGCCACTGATTCCCTGCCCCTGATTCCCCACCTCTGATTCCCTGCCCCTGATTCCCCGCCTCTGTTTCCCCCCCTCTGATTCCCAGCCTCTGATTCGCCATATCTGATTCCCTGCCTCTGATTCCCCATATCTGATTCTCCGCCTCTATTTCCCCATATCTGCTTCGCCGCCTCTGATTCCCCAACTCTGATTCCCCGCCTCTGATTCCCCAGCTCTGATTTCCCGCCTCTGATTCCCGGCATCCGATTCCCTGCCTCTGATTCCCCGCCTCTGATTCCCCATCTCTGATTCCCCGCCTCTGATTCCCCGTGTCTGATTCCCTGCCTCTGATTCCCCGCCTCTGATTCCCCGCGTCTGATTCCCTGCCACAGATTCCCTGCCCCTGATTCCCCACCTCTGATTCCCCATATCTGATTCCCCGCCTCTGTTTTCCCGCCTCTGATTCCCTGCCTCTGATTCCCCATATCTGATTCCCCGCCTCTGATTCCCCAACCCTGATTCCCCGCCTCTGATTCCCCAGCTCTGAATCCCCGCCTCTGATTCCCCACGTCTGATTCCCTGCCTCTGATTCCCCACCTCTGATTCCCCATCTGTGATTCACAACCTCTGATGCCCCACCTCTGATTCCCCATATCTGATTCCCCGCCTCTGTTTCCCCGCCTCTGATTCCCCGCCTCTGATTCCCCATATCTGATTCCCCGCCTCTGATTGCCCACCTCTGATTCCTCGCATCTGATTCCCTGCCTCTGATTCACCGCCTCTGATTCCCCATCTCTGATTCACCACCTCTGATTCCCGGCCTCTGATTCCCCATCTCTGATTCCGCACATCCGATTCCCTGCCTATGATTCCCCACCTCTGATTCCCCGCCTCTGATTCCCCATATCTGATTCCCTGCCTCTGTTTCCCCGCCTCTGATTCCCCATATGTGATTCCCCACCTCTGTTTCCACGCCTCTGATTCCCCGCCTCTGTTTCTCCATCTCTGATTCACCGCCTTTGATTCACCACCTCTGATTCCCCATATCTGATTCCCCATATCTGATTCCCCACCTCTGTTTCCCCGCCTCTGATTCCCCGCCTCTGATTCTCCATATCTCATTCCCCGCCTCTGAATCCCCATCTCTGATTCCCGGACTCTGATTCCCCACCTCTGATTCCCGGCCTCTTATTCCCAGCATCTGATTCCCGGCCTCTGATTCCCGGCCTCTGATTCCCCGCTTCTGATTCTGATTCCCTGCCTCTGATTCCCCATCTCTGATTCAGCACATCTGAATCCCTGCCTCTGATTCCCCACCTCTGATTCCTCATATCTGATTCCCCGCCTCAGTTTCCCCGCCTCTGATTCCCCGCCTCTGTTTCCCTATATCTAATTCCCCACCTCTGATGCCCCAACTCTGATTCCCCGCCTCTGATTCCCCAGCTCTGATTCCCCGCCTCTGATTCCCCGCATCCGATTCCCCATATCTGATTCCCCGCCTCTGTTTCCCCGCCTCTGATTCCCCGCCTCTGTTTCCCCATATCTGATTCCCCGCCTCTGATTCCCAACTATGATTCCCCGCCTCTGATTCCCCAGCTCTGATTCCCTGCCTCTGATTCCCTGCGTTCTATTCCCTGCCTCTGATTCCCCACCTGTGATTCCCCATCACTGATTCACCACCTCTGATTCCCCACCTCTGATTCCCCATATCTAATTCCCCGCCTCTGTTTGCCCGCCTCTGATTCCCCGCCTCTGTTTCCCCATATCTGATATCCCGTCTCTGAATCCCCAACTCTGATTCCCTGCCTCTGATTCCCCAGCTCTGATTCCCCGCCTTTGATTCCCCCCGTCTGATTCCCAGCCTCTGAATCCCCGTGTCTGATTTCCTGCCTCTGATTCCCCGCCTCTGATTCCCCATCTCTGATTCCTCTGATTCCCCACATCTGATTCCCCATCTCTGATTCCGCACATCCGATTCCCTGCCTCTGATTCCCCAACTCTGATTCCCCACCTCTGATTCCCCAGCTCTGATTCCCCGCCTCAGATTCCCCGCGTCTGATTCCCTGCCTCTGATTCCCCGCCTCTGATTCCCCATCTCTGATTCCCCACCTCTGATTCCCCGTGTCTGATTCCCTGCCTCTGATTCCCCGCCTCTGAATCCTAGCCTCTGATTCCCCATATCTGATTCCCCGCCTCTGATTCCCTGCCTCTGATTCCCCAGCTCTGATTCCCCGCCTTTGATTCCCCCCGTCTGATTCCCAGCCTCTGAATCCCCGTGTCTGATTTCCTGCCTCTGATTCCCCGCCTCTGATTCCCCATCTCTGATTCACCGCCTCTGATTCCCCATCTCTGATTCCCCACCTCTTATTCCCCGTGTCTGATTCCCTGCCTCTGATTCCCCGCCTCTGAATCCCAGCCTCTGATTCCCCATATCTGATTCCCCGCCTCTGATTCCCTGCCTCTGATTCCCCAGCTCTGATTCCCCGCCTTTGATTCCCCCCGTCTGATTCCCAGCCTCTGAATCCCCGTGTCTGATTTCCTGCCTCTGATTCCCCGCCTCTGATTCCCCATCTCTGATTCACCGCCTCTGATTCCCCTTCTCTGATTCCCCACCTCTGATTCCCCATATCTGATTCCCTGCCACTGTTTCCCCGCCTCTGATTCCCCACCTCTGTTTCCCCATATCTGATTCCCCGCCTCTGATTCCCCAACTCTAATACCCCGCCTCTGATTCCCCAGCTCTGAATCCCCGCCTCTGATTCCCCGCATCTGATTCCCTGCCTCTGATTCCCCGCCTCTGATTCCAGGCCTCTGATTCCCAGCATCTGATTCCGGCCTCTGATTCCCGGCCTCTGATTCCCTGCTTCTGATTCTGATTCCCTGCCTCTGATTCCCCATCTCTGATTCCGCACATCTGATTCCTTGCCTCTGATTCCCCACCTCTGATTCCCCATATCTGATTGCCCGACTGGGTTTCCCCGCCTCTGATTCCCCGCCTCTGTTTCCCAATATCTAAGTCCCCGCCTCTGATTCCCCAAATCTGATTCCCCACCTCCGATTCCCCAGCTCTGATTCCCCGCCTCGGATTCCCCGCATCTGATTCCCTGCATCTGATTCCAAGCCTCTGATTCCCTGCCTCTGATTCCCAACCTCTGATTCCCCGCCTCTGTTTCCCCGCCTCGGATTCCCCGCCTCTGTTCCCCATATCTGATTCCCGGCCTCTGATTCCCCATCTCTGATTCCCCACCTCTGATTCCCCGTGTCTGATTCCCTGCCTCTGATTCCCCGCCTCTGATTCCCCGCCTCTGATTCCCTGCCACTGATTCCCCGCCCCTGATTCCCCACCACTGATTCCCCATATCTTATTCCCCGCCTCTGTTTCCCCCCCTCTGATTCCCAGCCTCTGATTCCCCATATCTGATTCCCTGCCTCTGATTCCCCATATCTGATTCCCCGCCTCTATTTCCCCATATCTGCTTCGCCGCCTCTGATTCCCCAACTCTGATTCCCCGCCTCTGATTCCCCAGCTCTGATTTCCCGCCTCTGATTCCCGGCATCCGATTCCCTGCCTCTGATTCCCCGCCTCTGATTCCCCATCTCTGATTCCCCGCCTCTGATTCCACGTGTCTGATTCCCTGCCTCTGATTCCCCGCCTCTGATTCACCGCGTCTGATTCCCTGCCACTGATTCCCTGCCCCTGATTCCCCACCTCTGATTCCCCATATCTGATTCCCCGCCTTTGTTTTCCCGCCTCTGATTCCCTGCCTCTGATTCCCCATATCTGATTCCCCGCCCCTGATTCCCCGCCTCTGTTTCCCCACCTCTGATTCCCCGCCTCTGATTCCCCATATCTGATTCCCCGCCTCTGATTGCCCACCTCTGATTCCTCGCATCTGATTCCCTGCCTCTGATTCACCGCCTCTGATTCCCCATCTCTGATTCAGCACCTCTGATTCCCGGCCTCTGATTCCCCATCTCTGATTCCGCACATCCGATTCCCTGCCTATGATTCCCCACCTCTGATTCCCCGCCTCTGATTCCCCATATCTGATTCCCTGCCTCTGTTTCCCCGCCTCTGATTCCCCATATGTGATTCCCCACCTCTGTTTCCACGCCTCTGATTCCCCGCCTCTGTTTCTCCATCTCTGATTCACCGCCTTTGATTCACCACCTCTGATTCCCCATATCTGATTCCCCATCTCTGATTCCCCACCTCTGATTCCCCGTGTCTGATTCCCTGCCTCTGATTCCCCGCCTCTGATTCCCCGCCTCTGATTCCCTGCCACTGATTCCCGGACTCTGATTCCCCACCTCTGATTCCCAGCCTCTTATTCCCAGCATCTGATTCCCGGCCTCTGATTCCCGGCCTCTGATTCCCCGCTTCTGATTCTGATTCCCTGCCTCTGATTCCCCATCTCTGATTCAGCACATCTGAATCCCTGCCTCTGATTCCACACCTCTGATTCCTCATATCTGATTCCCCGCCTCAGTTTCCCCGCCTCTGATTCCCCGCCTCTGTTTCCCTATATCTAATTCCCCACCTCTGATGCCCCAACTCTGATTCCCCGCCTCTGATTCCCCAGCTCTGATTCCCCGCCTCTGATTCCCCGCATCCGATTCCCCATATCTGATTCCCCGCCTCTGTTTCCCCGCCTCTGATTCCCCGCCTCTGTTTCCCCATATCTGATTCCCCGCCTCTGATTCCCAACTATGATTCCCCGCCTCTGATTCCCCAGCTCTGATTCCCTGCCTCTGATTCCCTGCGTTCTATTCCCTGCCTCTGATTCCCCACCTGTGATTCCCCATCACTGATTCACCACCTCTGATTCCCCACCTCTGATTCCCCATATCTAATTCCCCGCCTCTGTTTGCCCGCCTCTGATTCCCCGCCTCTGTTTCCCCATATCTGATTCCCCGTCTCTGAATCCCCAACTCTGATTCCCTGCCTCTGATTCCCCAGCTCTGATTCCCCGCCTTTGATTCCCCCCGTCTGATTCCCAGCCTCTGAATCCCCGTGTCTGATTTCCTGCCTCTGATTCCCCGCCTCTGATTCCCCATCTCTGATTCCTCTGATTCCCCACATCTGATTCCCCATCTCTGATTCCGCACATCCGATTCCCTGCCTCTGATTCCCCAACTCTGATTCCCCACCTCTGATTCCCCAGCTCTGATTCCCCGCCTCAGATTCCCCGCGTCTGATTCCCTGCCTCTGATTCCCCGCCTCTGATTCCCCATCTCTGATTCCCCACCTCTGATTCCCCGTGTCTGATTCCCTGCCTCTGATTCCCCGCCTCTGAATCCTAGCCTCTGATTCCCCATATCTGATTCCCCGCCTCTGATTCCCTGCCTCTGATTCCCCAGCTCTGATTCCCCGCCTTTGATTCCCCCCGTCTGATTCCCAGCCTCTGAATCCCCGTGTCTGATTTCCTGCCTCTGATTCCCCGCCTCTGATTCCCCATCTCTGATTCACCGCCTCTGATTCCCCATCTCTGATTCCCCACCTCTTATTCCCCGTGTCTGATTCCCTGCCTCTGATTCCCCGCCTCTGAATCCCAGCCTCTGATTCCCCATATCTGATTCCCCGCCTCTGATTCCCTGCCTCTGATTCCCCAGCTCTGATTCCCCGCCTTTGATTCCCCCCGTCTGATTCCCAGCCTCTGAATCCCCG
This sequence comes from Narcine bancroftii, assembly GCF_036971445.1. NCBI lineage: Eukaryota > Metazoa > Chordata > Chondrichthyes > Torpediniformes > Narcinidae > Narcine > Narcine bancroftii. The sequence continues at coordinate 800,103 of NW_027211798.1, read as the reverse complement.
TGTCTGATTTCCTGCCTCTGATTCCCCGCCTCTGATTCCCCATCTCTGATTCACCGCCTCTGATTCCCCTTCTCTGATTCCCCACCTCTGATTCCCCATATCTGATTCCCTGCCTCTGTTTCCCCGCCTCTGATTCCCCACCTCTGTTTCCCCATATCTGATTCCCCGCCTCTGATTCCCCAACTCTAATACCCCGCCTCTGATTCCCCAGCTCTGAATCCCCGCCTCTGATTCCCCGCATCTGATTCCCTGCCTCTGATTCCCCGCCTCTGATTCCAGGCCTCTGATTCCCAGCATCTGATTCCGGCCTCTGATTCCCGGCCTCTGATTCCCTGCTTCTGATTCTGATTCCCTGCCTCTGATTCCCCATCTCTGATTCCGCACATCTGATTCCTTGCCTCTGATTCCCCACCTCTGATTCCCCATATCTGATTGCCCGACTGGGTTTCCCCGCCTCTGATTCCCCGCCTCTGTTTCCCAATATCTAAGTCCCCGCCTCTGATTCCCCAAATCTGATTCCCCACCTCCGATTCCCCAGCTCTGATTCCCCGCCTCGGATTCCCCGCATCTGATTCCCTGCATCTGATTCCAAGCCTCTGATTCCCTGCCTCTGATTCCCAACCTCTGATTCCCCGCCTCTGTTTCCCCGCCTCGGATTCCCCGCCTCTGTTCCCCATATCTGATTCCCGGCCTCTGATTCCCCATCTCTGATTCCCCACCTCTGATTCCCCGTGTCTGATTCCCTGCCTCTGATTCCCCGCCTCTGATTCCCCGCCTCTGATTCCCTGCCACTGATTCCCCGCCCCTGATTCCCCACCACTGATTCCCCATATCTTATTCCCCGCCTCTGTTTCCCCCCCTCTGATTCCCAGCCTCTGATTCCCCATATCTGATTCCCTGCCTCTGATTCCCCATATCTGATTCCCCGCCTCTATTTCCCCATATCTGCTTCGCCGCCTCTGATTCCCCAACTCTGAATCCCCGCCTCTGATTCCCCAGCTCTGATTTCCCGCCTCTGATTCCCGGCATCCGATTCCCTGCCTCTGATTCCCCGCCTCTGATTCCCCATCTCTGATTCCCCGCCTCTGATTCCACGTGTCTGATTCCCTGCCTCTGATTCCCCGCCTCTGATTCCCCGCGTCTGATTCCCTGCCACTGATTCCCTGCCCCTGATTCCCCACCTCTGATTCCCCATATCTGATTCCCCGCCTTTGTTTTCCCGCCTCTGATTCCCTGCCTCTGATTCCCCATATCTGATTCCCCGCCCCTGATTCCCCAACTCTGATTCCCCGCCTCTGATTCCCCAGCTCTAAATCCCCGCCTCTGATTCCCCACGTCTGATTCCCTGCCTCTGATTCCCCGCCTCTGATTCCCCATCTGTGATTCACAACTTCTGATGCCCCACCTCTGATTCCCCATATCTGATTCCCCGCCTCTGTTTCCCCGCCTCTGATTCCCCGCCTCTGATTCCCCATATCTGATTCCCCGCCTCTGATTGCCCACCTCTGATTCCTCGCATCTGATTCCCTGCCTCTGATTCACCGCCTCTGATTCCCCATCTCTGATTCACCACCTCTGATTCCCGGCCTCTGATTCCCCATCTCTGATTCCGCACATCCGATTCCCTGCCTATGATTCCCCACCTCTGATTCCCCGCCTCTGATTCCCCATATCTGATTCCCTGCCTCTGTTTCCCCGCCTCTGATTCCCCATATGTGATTCCCCACCTCTGTTTCCACGCCTCTGATTCCCCGCCTCTGTTTCTCCATCTCTGATTCACCGCCTTTGATTCACCACCTCTGATTCCCCATATCTGATTCCCCATATCTGATTCCCCACCTCTGTTTCCCCGCCTCTGATTCCCCGCCTCTGATTCTCCATATCTCATTCCCCGCCTCTGAATCCCCATCTCTGATTCCCGGACTCTGATTCCCCACCTCTGATTCCCGGCCTCTTATTCCCAGAATCTGATTCCCGGCCTCTGATTCCCGGCCTCTGATTCCCCGCTTCTGATTCTGATTCCCTGCCTCTGATTCCCCATCTCTGATTCAGCACATCTGAATCCCTGCCTCTGATTCCCCACCTCTGATTCCTCATATCTGATTCCCCGCCTCAGTTTCCCCGCCTCTGATTCCCCGCCTCTGTTTCCCTATATCTAATTCCCCACGTCTGATGCCCCAACTCTGATTCCCCGCCTCTGATTCCCCAGCTCTGATTCCCCGCCTCTGATTCCCCGCATCCGATTCCCCATATCTGATTCCCCGCCTCTGTTTCCCTGCCTCTGATTCCCCACCTCTGATTCCCCGTGTCTGATTCCCTGCCTCTGATTCCCCGCCTCTGATTCCCCGCCTCTGAATCCCTGCCACTGATTCCCCGCCCCTGATTCCCCACCACTGATTCCCCATATCTTATTCCCCGCCTCTGTTTCCCCCCCTCTGATTCCCAGCCTCTGATTCCCCATATCTGATTCCCTGCCTCTGATTCCCCATATCTGATTCCCCGCCTCTATTTCCCCATATCTGCTTCGCCGCCTCTGATTCCCCAACTCTGAGTCCCCGCCTCTGATTCCCCAGCTCTGATTTCCCGCCTCTGATTCCCGGCATCCGATTCCCTGCCTCTGATTCGCCGCCTCTGATTCCCCATCTCTGATTCCCCGCCTCTGATTCCACGTGTCTGATTCCCTGCCTCTGATTCCCCGCCTCTGATTCCCCGCGTCTGATTCCCTGCCACTGATTCCCTGCCCCTGATTCCCCACCTCTGATTCCCCATATCTGATTCCCCGCCTTTGTTTTCCCGCCTCTGATTCCCTGCCTCTGATTCCCCATATCTGATTCCCCGCCCCTGATTCCCCGCCTCTGTTTCCCCGCCTCTGATTCCCCGCCTCTGATTCCCCATATCTGATTCCCCGCCTCTGATTGCCCACCTCTGATTCCTCGCATCTGATTCCCTGCCTCTGATTCACCGCCTCTGATTCCCCATCTCTGATTCACCACCTCTGATTCCCGGCCTCTGATTCCCCATCTCTGATTCCGCACATCCGATTCCCTGCCTATGATTCCCCACCTCTGATTCCCCGCCTCTGATTCCCCATATCTGATTCCCTGCCTCTGTTTCCCCGCCTCTGATTCCCCATATGTGATTCCCCACCTCTGTTTCCACGCCTCTGATTCCCCGCCTCTGTTTCTCCATCTCTGATTCACCGCCTTTGATTCACCACCTCTGATTCCCCATATCTGATTCCCCATATCTGATTCCCCACCTCTGTTTCCCCGCCTCTGATTCCCCGCCTCTGATTCTCCATATCTCATTCCCCGCCTCTGAATCCCCATCTCTGATTCCCGGACTCTGATTCCCCACCTCTGATTCCCGGCCTCTTATTCCCAGCATCTGATTCCCGGCCTCTGATTCCCGGCCTCTGATTCCCCGCTTCTGATTCTGATTCCCTGCATCTGATTCCCCATCTCTGATTCAGCACATCTGAATCCCTGCCTCTGATTCCCCACCTCTGATTCCTCATATCTGATTCCCCGCCTCAGTTTCCCCGCCTCTGATTCCCCGCCTCTGTTTCCCTATATCTAATTCCCCACCTCTGATGCCCCAACTCTGATTCCCCGCCTCTGATTCCCCAGCTCTGATTCCCCGCCTCTGATTCCCCGCATCCGATTCCCCATATCTGATTCCCCGCCTCTGTTTCCCCGCCTCTGATTCCCCGCCTCTGTTTCCCCATATCTGATTCCCCGCCTCTGATTCCCAACTATGATTCCCCGCCTCTGATTCCCCAGCTCTGATTCCCTGCCTCTGATTCCCTGCGTTCTATTCCCTGCCTCTGATTCCCCACCTGTGATTCCCCATCACTGATTCACCACCTCTGATTCCCCACCTCTGATTCCCCATATCTAATTCCCCGCCTCTGTTTGCCCGCCTCTGATTCCCCGCCTCTGTTTCCCCATATCTGATTCCCCGTCTCTGAATCCCCAACTCTGATTCCCTGCCTCTGATTCCCCAGCTCTGATTCCCCGCCTTTGATTCCCCCCGTCTGATTCCCAGCCTCTGAATCCCCGTGTCTGATTTCCTGCCTCTGATTCCCCGCCTCTGATTCCCCATCTCTGATTCCTCTGATTCCCCACATCTGATTCCCCATCTCTGATTCCGCACATCCGATTCCCTGCCTCTGATTCCCCAACTCTGATTCCCCACCTCTGATTCCCCAGCTCTGATTCCCCGCCTCAGATTCCCCGCGTCTGATTCCCTGCCTCTGATTCCCCGCCTCTGATTCCCCATCTCTGATTCCCCACCTCTGATTCCCCGTGTCTGATTCCCTGCCTCTGATTCCCCGCCTCTGAATCCTAGCCTCTGATTCCCCATATCTGATTCCCCGCCTCTGATTCCCTGCCTCTGATTCCCCAGCTCTGATTCCCCGCCTTTGATTCCCCCCGTCTGATTCCCAGCCTCTGAATCCCCGTGTCTGATTTCCTGCCTCTGATTCCCCGCCTCTGATTCCCCATCTCTGATTCACCGCCTCTGATTCCCCATCTCTGATTCCCCACCTCTGATTCCCCGTGTCTGATTCCCTGCCTCTGATTCCCCGCCTCTGAATCCCAGCCTCTGATTCCCCATATCTGATTCCCCGCCTCTGATTCCCTGCCTCTGATTCCCCAGCTCTGATTCCCCGCCTTTGATTCCCCCCGTCTGATTCCCAGCCTCTGAATCCCCGTGTCTGATTTCCTGCCTCTGATTCCCCGCCTCTGATTCCCCATCTCTGATTCACCGCCTCTGATTCCCCTTCTCTGATTCCCCACCTCTGATTCCCCATATCTGATTCCCTGCCTCTGTTTCCCCGCCTCTGATTCCCCACCTCTGTTTCCCCATATCTGATTCCCCGCCTCTGATTCCCCAACTCTAATACCCCGCCTCTGATTCCCCAGCTCTGAATCCCCGCCTCTGATTCCCCGCATCTGATTCCCTGCCTCTGATTCCCCGCCTCTGATTCCAGGCCTCTTATTCCCAGCATCTGATTCCGGCCTCTGATTCCCGGCCTCTGATTCCCTGCTTCTGATTCTGATTCCCTGCCTCTGATTCCCCATCTCTGATTCCGCACATCTGATTCCTTGCCTCTGATTCCCCACCTCTGATTCCCCATATCTGATTGCCCGACTGGGTTTCCCCGCCTCTGATTCCCCGCCTCTGTTTCCCAATATCTAAGTCCCCGCCTCTGATTCCCCAAATCTGATTCCCCACCTCCGATTCCCCAGCTCTGATTCCCCGCCTCGGATTCCCCGCATCTGATTCCCTGCATCTGATTCCAAGCCTCTGATTCCCTGCCTCTGATTCCCAACCTCTGATTCCCCGCCTCTGTATCCCCGCCTCGGATTCCCCGCCTCTGTTCCCCATATCTGATTCCCGGCCTCTGATTCCCCATCTCTGATTCCCCACCTCTGATTCCCCGTGTCTGATTCCCTGCCTCTGATTCCCCGCCTCTGATTCCCCGCCTCTGATTCCCTGCCACTGATTCCCCGCCCCTGATTCCCCACCACTGATTCCCCATATCTTATTCCCCGCCTCTGTTTCCCCCCCTCTGATTCCCAGCCTCTGATTCCCCATATCTGATTCCCTGCCTCTGATTCCCCATATCTGATTCCCCGCCTCTATTTCCCCATATCTGCTTCGCCGCCTCTGATTCCCCAACTCTGATTCCCCGCCTCTGATTCCCCAGCTCTGATTTCCCGCCTCTGATTCCCGGCATCCGATTCCCTGCCTCTGATTCCCCGCCTCTGATTCCCCATCTCTGATTCCCCGCCTCTGATTCCACGTGTCTGATTCCCTGCCTCTGATTCCCCGCCTCTGATTCCCCGCGTCTGATTCCCTGCCACTGATTCCCTGCCCCTGATTCCCCACCTCTGATTCCCCATATCTGATTCCCCGCCTTTGTTTTCCCGCCTCTGATTCCCTGCCTCTGATTCCCCATATCTAATTCCCCGCCCCTGATTCCCCAACTCTGATTCCCCGCCTCTGATTCCCCAGCTCTAAATCCCCGCCTCTGATTCCCCACGTCTGATTCCCTGCCTCTGATTCCCCGCCTCTGATTCCCCATCTGTGATTCACAACTTCTGATGCCCCACCTCTGATTCCCCATATCTGATTCCCCGCCTCTGTTTCCCCGCCTCTGATTCCCCGCCTCTGATTCCCCATATCTGATTCCCCGCCTCTGATTGCCCACCTCTGATTCCTCGCATCTGATTCCCTGCCTCTGATTCACCGCCTCTGATTCCCCATCTCTGATTCACCACCTCTGATTCCCGGCCTCTGATTCCCCATCTCTGATTCCGCACATCCGATTCCCTGCCTATGATTCCCCACCTCTGATTCCCCGCCTCTGATTCCCCATATCTGATTCCCTGCCTCTGTTTCCCCGCCTCTGATTCCCCATATGTGATTCCCCACCTCTGTTTCCACGCCTCTGATTCCCCGCCTCTGTTTCTCCATCTCTGATTCACCGCCTTTGATTCACCACCTCTGATTCCCCATATCTGATTCCCCATATCTGATTCCCCACCTCTGTTTCCCCGCCTCTGATTCCCCGCCTCTGATTCTCCATATCTCATTCCCCGCCTCTGAAACCCCATCTCTGATTCCCGGACTCTGATTCCCCACCTCTGATTCCCGGCCTCTTATTCCCAGAATCTGATTCCCGGCCTCTGATTCCCGGCCTCTGATTCCCCGCTTCTGATTCTGATTCCCTGCCTCTGATTCCCCATCTCTGATTCAGCACATCTGAATCCCTGCCTCTGATTCCCCACCTCTGATTCCTCATATCTGATTCCCCGCCTCAGTTTCCCCGCCTCTGATTCCCCGCCTCTGTTTCCCTATATCTAATTCCCCACCTCTGATGCCCCAACTCTGATTCCCCGCCTCTGATTCCCCAGCTCTGATTCCCCGCCTCTGATTCCCCGCATCCGATTCCCCATATCTGATTCCCCGCCTCTGTTTCCCCGCCTCTGATTCCCCGCCTCTGTTTCCCCATATCTGATTCCCTGCCTCTGATTCCCCGCCTCTGATTCCCCATCTCTGATTCCCCACCTCTGATTCCCTGCCCTGATTCCCCATCTCTGTTTCACCGCCTTTGATTCGCCACCTCTGATTCCCAATATCTGATTCCCCGCCTCTGTTTCCCCGCCTCTGATTCCCGTCCTCTGATTCCCCGCCTCTGAATCCCAGCCTCTGATTCCCCATATCTGATTCCCCGCCTCTGATTCCCTGCCTCTGATTCCCCAGCTCTGATTCCCCGCCTTTGATTCCCTTCGTCTGATTCCCAGCCTCTGAATCCCCGTGTCTGAATTCCTGCCTCTGATTCCCCGCCTCTGATTCCCCATCTCTGATTCACCGCCTCTGATTCCCCATCTCTGATTCCCCACCTCTGATTCCCCGTGTCTGATTCCCTGCCTCTGATTCCCCGCCTCTGAATCCCAGCCTCTGATTCCCCATATCTGATTCCCCGCCTCTGATTCCCTGCCTCTGATTCCCCAGCTCTGATTCCCCGCCTTTGATTCCCCCCGTCTGATTCCCAGCCTCTGAATCCCCGTGTCTGATTTCCTGCCTCTGATTCCCCGCCTCTGATTCCCCATCTCTGATTCACCGCCTCTGATTCCCCTTCTCTGATTCCCCTCCTCTGATTCCCCATATCTGATTCCCTGCCTCTGTTTCCCCGCCTCTGATTCCCCACCTCTGTTTCCCCATATCTGATTCCCCGCCTCTGATTCCCCAACTCTAATACCCCGCCTCTGATTCCCCAGCTCTGAATCCCCGCCTCTGATTCCCCGCATCTGATTCCCTGCCTCTGATTCCCCGCCTCTGATTCCAGGCCTCTGATTCCCAGCATCTGATTCCGGCCTCTGATTCCCGGCCTCTGATTCCCTGCTTCTGATTCTGATTCCCTGCCTCTGATTCCCCATCTCTGATTCCGCACATCTGATTCCTTGCCTCTGATTCCCCACCTCTGATTCCCCATATCTGATTCCCCGACTGGGTTTCCCCGCCTCTGATTCCCCGCCTCTGTTTCCCAATATCTAAGTCCCCGCCTCTGATTCCCCAAATCTGATTCCCCACCTCCGATTCCCCAGCTCTGATTCCCCGCCTCGGATTCCCCGCATCTGATTCCCTGCATCTGATTCCAAGCCTCTGATTCCCTGCCTCTGATTCCCAACCTCTGATTCCCCGCCTCTGTTTCCCCGCCTCGGATTCCCCGCCTCTGTTCCCCATATCTGATTCCCGGCCTCTGATTCCCCATCTCTGATTCCCCACCTCTGATTCCCCGTGTCTGATTCCCTGCCTCTGATTCCCCGCCTCTGATTCCCCGCCTCTGATTCCCTGCCACTGATTCCCCGCCCCTGATTCCCCACCTCTGATTCCCCATATCTTATTCCCCGCCTCTGTTTCCCCCCCTCTGATTCCCAGCCTCTGATTCCCCATATCTGATTCCCTGCCTCTGATTCCCCATATCTGATTCCCCGCCTCTATTTCCCCATATCTGCTTCGCCGCCTCTGATTCCCCAACTCTGATTCCCCGCCTCTGATTCCCCAGCTCTGATTTCCCGCCTCTGATTCCCGGCATCCGATTCCCTGCCTCTGATTCCCCGCCTCTGATTCCCCATCTCTGATTCCCCGCCTCTGATTCCACGTGTCTGATTCCCTGCCTCTGATTCCCCGCCTCTGATTCCCCGCGTCTGATTCCCTGCCACTGATTCCCTGCCCCTGATTCCCCACCTCTGATTCCCCATATCTGATTCCCCGCCTTTGTTTTCCCGCCTCTGATTCCCTGCCTCTGATTCCCCATATCTGATTCCCCGCCCCTGATTCCCCAACTCTGATTCCCCGCCTCTGATTCCCCAGCTCTAAATCCTTGCCTCTGATTCCCCACGTCTGATTCCCTGCCTCTGATTCCCCGCCTCTGATTCCCCATCTGTGATTCACAACCTCTGATGCCCCACCTCTGATTCCACATATCTGATTCCCCGCCTCTGTTTCCCCGCCTCTGATTCCCCGCCTCTGATTCCCCATATCTGATTCCCCGCCTCTGATTGCCCACCTCTGATTCCTCGCATCTGATTCCCTGCCTCTGATTCACCGCCTCTGATTCCCCATCTCTGATTCACCACCTCTGATTCCCGGCCTCTGATTCCCCATCTCTGATTCCGCACATCCGATTCCCTGCCTATGATTCCCCACCTCTGATTCCCCGCCTCTGATTCCCCATATCTGATTCCCTGCCTCTGTTTCCCCGCCTCTGATTCCCCATATGTGATTCCCCACCTCTGTTTCCACGCCTCTGATTCCCCGCCTCTGTTTCTCCATCTCTGATTCACCGCCTTTGATTCACCACCTCTGATTCCCCATATCTGATTCCCCATATCTGATTCCCCACCTCTGTTTCCCCGCCTCTGATTCCCCGCCTCTGATTCTCCATATCTCATTCCCCGCCTCTGAATCCCCATCTCTGATTCCCGGACTCTGATTCCCCACCTCTGATTCCCGGCCTCTTATTCCCAGCATCTGATTCCCGGCCTCTGATTCCCGGCCTCTGATTCCCCGCTTCTGATTCTGATTCCCTGCCTCTGATTCCCCATCTCTGATTCAGCACATCTGAATCCCTGCCTCTGATTCCCCACCTCTGATTCCTCATATCTGATTCCCCGCCTCAGTTTCCCCGCCTCTGATTCCCCGCCTCTGTTTCCCTATATCTAATTCCCCACCTCTGATGCCCCAACTCTGATTCCCCGCCTCTGATTCCCCAGCTCTGATTCCCCGCCTCTGATTCCCCGCATCCGATTCCCCATATCTGATTCCCCGCCTCTGTTTCCCCGCCTCTGATTCCCCGCCTCTGTTTCCCCATATCTGATTCCCTGCCTCTGATTCCCCGCCTCTGATTCCCCATCTCTGATTCCCCACCTCTGATTCCCTGCCCTGATTCCCCATCTCTGTTTCACCGCCTTTGATTCGCCACCTCTGATTCCCAATATCTGATTCCCCGCCTCTGTTTCCCCGCCTCTGATTCCCGTCCTCTGATTCCCAACCTCTGATTCCACACCTCTGATTCCCCATATCTGATTCCCCGCCTCTATTTCCCCATATCTGATTCCCCGCCTCTGATTCCCCATCTCTGATTCCCCGCCTCTGATTCCCCAGCTCTGATTCCCCGCCTCTGATTCCCCGCCTCTGATTCCCCACCTCTGATTCCCGGCCTCTTATTCCCAGCATCTGATTCCCGGCCTCTGATTTCCGGCCTCTAATTCCCCGCCTCTGTTTCCCCATATCTAATTCCCCACCTCTGATGCCCCAACTCTGATTCCCCGCCTCTGATACCCCAGCTCTGATTCCCCACCTCTGATTCTCCGCATCCGATTCCCCATGTCTGATTCCCCGCCTCTGATTCCCCGCGTGTGATTCCCTGCCTCTGATTCCCCGCCTCTGATTCACCATCTCTGATTCCCCACCTCTGATTCCCCGTGTCTGATTCCCTGCCTCTGAATCCCCGCCTCTGATTCCCCGCCTCTGATTCCCTGCCACTGATTACCCGCCCCTGATTCCCCACCTCTGATTCCCCATATCTTATTCCCCGCCTCTGTTTCCCCCCCTCTGATTCCCAGCCTCTGATTCCCCATATCTGATTCCCCGCCTCTGATTCCCCATATCTGATTCCCCGCCTCTATTTCCCCATATCTTATTCGCCGCCTCTGATTCCCAAACTCTGATTCCCCGCCTCTGATTCCCCAGCTCTGATTTCCCGCCTCTGATTTCCGGCATCCGATTCCCTGCCTCTGATTCCCCGCCTCTGATTCCCCATCTCTGATTCCCCGCCTCTGATTCCCCGTGTCTGATTACCTGCCTCTGATTCCCCGCCTCTGATTCCCCGCGTCTGATTCCCTGCCACTGATTCCCTGCCCCTGATTCCCCACCTCTGATTCCCCATATCTGATTCCCCGCCTCTGTTTCCCCGCCTCTGATTCCCCGCCTCTGTTTCCCCATATCTGATTCCCCGCCTCTGATTCCCCAACTCTGATTCCCCTCCTCTAATTCGCCAGCTATGATTCCCCGCCTCTGATTCCCTGCGTCTGATTCCCTGCCTCTGATTCCCAGCCTCTGATTCCCTTTCTCTGATTCACCACCTCTGAATCCCCACCTCTGATTACCCATCTCTGATTCCGCACATCCGATTCCCTGCCTCTGATTCCCCGCCTCTGATTCCCCGCCTCTGATTCGCAACCTCTAATTCCCCACCTCTGATTCCCCATATCTGATTCCCCGCCTCAGTTTCCCTGCATCTGATTCCCGGCCTCTGTTTCCCCATATCTGATTCCCCTCCTCTGATTCCCCAACTCTGATTCCCCGCCTTTTATTCCCGGCCTCTGATTCCCTGCCACTGATTCCCCGCCCCTGATTCCCCACATCTGATTCCCCATATCTGATTCCCCGCCTCTGTTTCCCCAGCTCTGATTCCCCACCTCTGATTCCCCAGCTCTGATTCCCTGCCACTGATTCCCCGCCCCTGATTCCCCACCTCTGATTCCCCATATCTGATTCCCCGCCTCTGTTTCCCTTAGCTCTGATTCCCTGCCTCTGATTCCCTGCCCTGATTCCCCATCTCTGTTTCACCGCCTTTGATTCGCCACCTCTGATTCCCCATATCTGATTCCCCGCCTCTGTTTCCCCGCCTCTGATTCCCTGCCTCTGATTCCCAACCTCTGATTCCACACCTCTGATTCCCCATATCTGATTCCCCGCCTCTATTTCCCCATATCTGATTCCCCGCCTCTGATTCCCCAACTCTGATTCCCCGCCTCTGATTCCCCAGCTCTGATACCCCGCCTCTGATTCCCGGCGTCCGATTCACTGCCTCTGATTCCCCGCCTCTGATTCCCCATCTCTGATTCCCCGCCTCTGATTCCCCGTGTCTGATTCCCTGCCTCTGATTCCCCGCCTGTGATTCCCCGCCTCTGATTCCCTGCCACTGATTCCCTGCCCCTGATTCCCCACCTCTGATTCCCCATATCTGATTCCCCGCCTCTGTTTCCCCACCTCTGATTTCCCGCCTCTGATTCCCCATATCTGATTCCCTGCCTCTGATTCCCCAACTCTGATTGCCCGGCTCTGATTCCCCAGCTCTGAATCCCCGCCTCTGATTCCCCGCGTCTGATTCCCTGCCTCTGATTCCCCGCCTCTGATTCCCCATCTCTGATTCCCCGCCTGTGATTCCCCGTGTCTGATTCCCTGCCTCTGATTCCCCGCCTGTGATTCCCCGCCTCTGATTCCCTGCCACTGATTCCCTGCCCCTGATTCCCCACCTCTGATTTCCCATATCTGATTCCCCGCCTCTGTTTCCCCGCCTCTGATTCCCCGCCTCTGTTTCCCTTAGCTCTGATTCCCTGCCTCTGATTCCCTGCCCTGATTCCCAATCTCTGTTTCACCGCCTTTGATTCGCCACCTCTGATTCCCCATATCTGATTCCCCGCCTCTGTTTCCCCGCCTCTGATTCCCTGCCTCTGATTCCCAACCTCTGATTCCACACCTCTGATTCCCCATATCTGATTCCGCGCCTCTATTTCCCCATATCTGATTCCCCGCCTCTGATTCCCCAACTCTGATTCCCCGCCTCTGATTCCCCAGCTCTGATTCCCCGCCTCTGATTCCCGGCGTCCGATTCACTGCCTCTGATTCCCCGCCTCTGATTCCCCATCTCTGATTCCCCGCCTCTGATTCCCCGTGTCTGATTCCCTGCCTCTGATTCCCCGCCTGTGATTCCCCGCCTCTGATTCCCTGCCACTGATTCCCTGCCCCTGATTCCCCACCTCTGATTCCCCATATCTGATTCCCCGCCTCTGTTTCCCCGCCTCTGATTCCCCGCCTCTGATTCCCCATATCTGATTCCCTGCCTCTGATTCCCCAACTCTGATTCACAACCTCTGATTCCCCACCTCTGATTCCCCATATCTGATTCACCGCCTCTGTTTCCCCGCCTCTGATTCCCCGCCTCTGATTCCCCATATCTGATTCCCCATATCTGATTCCCCACCTCTGTTTCCCCGCCTCTGATTCCCCGCCTCTGATTCTCCATACCTCATTCCCGACCTCTGAATCCCCATCTCTGATTCCCGGACTCTGATTCCCCACCTCTGATTCCCGGCCTCTTATTCCCAGCATCTGATTCCCGGCCTCTGATTCCCGGCCTCTGATTCCCCGCTTCTGATTCTGATACCCTGCCTCTGATTCCCCATCTCTGATTCCGCACATCTGATTTTCTGCCTCTGATTCCCCACCTCTGATTCCCCATATCTGATTCCCTGCCTCTGTTTCCCCACCTCTGATTCCCCACATCTGTTTCCCCATATTTAATTCCCCGCCTCTGTTTGCCCACCTCTGATTCCCCGCCTCTGTTTCCCCATATCTGATTCCCCGCCTCTGAATCCCCAACTCTGATTCCCTGCCTCTGATTCACCAGCTCTGATTCCCCGCCTTTGATTCCCCCCGTCTGATTCCCAGCCTCTGAATCCCCGTGTCTGAATTCCTGCCTCTGATTCCCCGCCTCTGATTCCCCATCTCTGATTCACCGCCTCTGATTCCCCATCTCTGATTCCCCACCTCTGATTCCCCGTGTCTGATTCCCTGCCTCTGATTCCCCGCCTCTGAATCCCAGCCTCTGATTCCCCATATCTGATTCCCCGCCTCTGATTCCCTGCCTCTGATTCCCCAGCTCTGATTCCCCGCCTTTGATTCCCCCCGTCTGATTCACAGCCTCTGAATCCCCGTGTCTGATTTCCTGCCTCTGATTCCCCGCCTCTGATTCCCCATCTCTGATTCACCGCCTCTGATTCCCCTTCTCTGATTCCCCACCTCTGATTCCCCATATCTGATTCCCTGCCTCTGTTTCCCCGCCTCTGATTCCCCACCTCTGTTTCCCCATATCTGATTCCCCGCCTCTGATTCCCCAACTCTAATACCCCGCCTCTGATTCCCCAGCTCTGAATCCCCGCCTCTGATTCCCCGCATCTGATTCCCTGCCTCTGATTCCCCGCCTCTGATTCCAGGCCTCTGATTCCCAGCATCTGATTCCGGCCTCTGATTCCCGGCCTCTGATTCCCTGCTTCTGATTCTGATTCCCTGCCTCTGATTCCCCATCTCTGATTCCGCACATCTGATTCCTTGCCTCTGATTCCCCACCTCTGATTCCCCATATCTGATTCCCCGACTGGGTTTCCCCGCCTCTGATTCCCCGCCTCTGTTTCCCAATATCTAAGTCCCCGCCTCTGATTCCCCAAATCTGATTCCCCACCTCCGATTCCCCAGCTCTGATTCCCCGCCTCGGATTCCCCGCATCTGATTCCCTGCATCTGATTCCAAGCCTCTGATTCCCTGCCTCTGATTCCCAACCTCTGATTCCCCGCCTCTGTTTCCCCGCCTCGGATTCCCCGCCTCTGTTCCCCATATCTGATTCCCGGCCTCTGATTCCCCATCTCTGATTCCCCACCTCTGATTCCCCGTGTCTGATTCCCTGCCTCTGATTCCCCGCCTCTGATTCCCCGCCTCTGATTCCCTGCCACTGATTCCCCGCCCCTGATTCCCCACCTCTGATTCCCCATATCTTATTCCCCGCCTCTGTTTCCCCCCCTCTGATTCCCAGCCTCTGATTCCCCATATCTGATTCCCTGCCTCTGATTCCCCATATCTGATTCCCCGCCTCTATTTCCCCATATCTGCTTCGCCGCCTCTGATTCCCCAACTCTGATTCCCCGCCTCTGATTCCCCAGCTCTGATTTCCCGCCTCTGATTCCCGGCATCCGATTCCCTGCCTCTGATTCCCCGCCTCTGATTCCCCATCTCTGATTCCCCGCCTCTGATTCCACGTGTCTGATTCCCTGCCTCTGATTCCCCGCCTCTGATTCCCCGCGTCTGATTCCCTGCCACTGATTCCCTGCCCCTGATTCCCCACCTCTGATTCCCCATATCTGATTCCCCGCCTTTGTTTTCCCGCCTCTGATTCCCTGCCTCTGATTCCCCATATCTGATTCCCCGCCCCTGATTCCCCAACTCTGATTCCCCGCCTCTGATTCCCCAGCTCTAAATCCCCGCCTCTGATTCCCCACGTCTGATTCCCTGCCTCTGATTCCCCGCCTCTGATTCCCCATCTGTGATTCACAACCTCTGATGCCCCACCTCTGATTCCACATATCTGATTCCCCGCCTCTGTTTCCCCGCCTCTGATTCCCCGCCTCTGATTCCCCATATCTGATTCCCCGCCTCTGATTGCCCACCTCTGATTCCTCGCATCTGATTCCCTGCCTCTGATTCACCGCCTCTGATTCCCCATCTCTGATTCACCACCTCTGATTCCCGGCCTCTGATTCCCCATCTCTGATTCCGCACATCCGATTCCCTGCCTATGATTCCCCACCTCTGATTCCCCGCCTCTGATTCCCCATATCTGATTCCCTGCCTCTGTTTCCCCGCCTCTGATTCCCCATATGTGATTCCCCACCTCTGTTTCCACGCCTCTGATTCCCCGCCTCTGTTTCTCCATCTCTGATTCACCGCCTTTGATTCACCACCTCTGATTCCCCATATCTGATTCCCCATATCTGATTCCCCACCTCTGTTTCCCCGCCTCTGATTCCCCGCCTCTGATTCTCCATATCTCATTCCCCGCCTCTGAATCCCCATCTCTGATTCCCGGACTCTGATTCCCCACCTCTGATTCCCGGCCTCTTATTCCCAGCATCTGATTCCCGGCCTCTGATTCCCGGCCTCTGATTCCCCGCTTCTGATTCTGATTCCCTGCCTCTGATTCCCCATCTCTGATTCAGCACATCTGAATCCCTGCCTCTGATTCCCCACCTCTGATTCCTCATATCTGATTCCCCGCCTCAGTTTCCCCGCCTCTGATTCCCCGCCTCTGTTTCCCTATATCTAATTCCCCACCTCTGATGCCCCAACTCTGATTCCCCGCCTCTGATTCCCCAGCTCTGATTCCCCGCCTCTGATTCCCCGCATCCGATTCCCCATATCTGATTCCCCGCCTCTGTTTCCCCGCCTCTGATTCCCCGCCTCTGTTTCCCCATATCTGATTCCCTGCCTCTGATTCCCCGCCTCTGATTCCCCATCTCTGATTCCCCACCTCTGATTCCCTGCCCTGATTCCCCATCTCTGTTTCACCGCCTTTGATTCGCCACCTCTGATTCCCAATATCTGATTCCCCGCCTCTGTTTCCCCGCCTCTGATTCCCGTCCTCTGATTCCCAACCTCTGATTCCACACCTCTGATTCCCCATATCTGATTCCCCGCCTCTATTTCCCCATATCTGATTCCCCGCCTCTGATTCCCCAACTCTGATTCCCCGCCTCTGATTCCCCAGCTCTGATTCCCCGCCTCTGATTCCCCGCCTCTGATTCCCCACCTCTGATTCCCGGCCTCTTATTCCCAGCATCTGATCCCCGGCCTCTGATTTCCGGCCTCTAATTCCCCGCCTCTGTTTCCCCATATCTAATTCCCCACCTCTGATGCCCCAACTCTGATTCCCCGCCTCTGATACCCCAGCTCTGATTCCCCACCTCTGATTCTCCGCATCCGATTCCCCATGTCTGATTCCCCGCCTCTGATTCCCCGCGTGTGATTCCCTGCCTCTGATTCCCCGCCTCTGATTCACCATCTCTGATTCCCCACCTCTGATTCCCCGTGTCTGATTCCCTGCCTCTGAATCCCCGCCTCTGATTCCCCGCCTCTGATTCCCTGCCACTGATTACCCGCCCCTGATTCCCCACCTCTGATTCCCCATATCTTATTCCCCGCCTCTGTTTCCCCCCCTCTGATTCCCAGCCTCTGATTCCCCATATCTGATTCCCCGCCTCTGATTCCCCATATCTGATTCCCCGCCTCTATTTCCCCATATCTTATTCGCCGCCTCTGATTCCCAAACTCTGATTCCCCGCCTCTGATTCCCCAGCTCTGATTTCCCGCCTCTGATTTCCGGCATCCGATTCCCTGCCTCTGATTCCCCGCCTCTGATTCCCCATCTCTGATTCCCCGCCTCTGATTCCCCGTGTCTGATTACCTGCCTCTGATTCCCCGCCTCTGATTCCCCGCGTCTGATTCCCTGCCACTGATTCCCTGCCCCTGATTCCCCACCTCTGATTCCCCATATCTGATTCCCCGCCTCTGTTTCCCCGCCTCTGATTCCCCGCCTCTGTTTCCCCATATCTGATTCCCCGCCTCTGATTCCCCAACTCTGATTCCCCTCCTCTAATTCGCCAGCTATGATTCCCCGCCTCTGATTCCCTGCGTCTGATTCCCTGCCTCTGATTCCCAGCCTCTGATTCCCCTTCTCTGATTCACCACCTCTGAATCCCCACCTCTGATTACCCATCTCTGATTCCGCACATCCGATTCCCTGCCTCTGATTCCCCGCCTCTGATTCCCCGCCTCTGATTCGCAACCTCTAATTCCCCACCTCTGATTCCCCATATCTGATTCCCCGCCTCAGTTTCCCTGCATCTGATTCCCGGACTCTGTTTCCCCATATCTGATTCCCCTCCTCTGATTCCCCAACTCTGATTCCCCGCCTTTTATTCCCGGCCTCTGATTCCCTGCCACTGATTCCCCGCCCCTGATTCCCCACATCTGATTCCCCATATCTGATTCCCCGCCTCTGTTTCCCCAGCTCTGATTCCCCACCTCTGATTCCCCAGCTCTGATTCCCTGCCACTGATTCCCCGCCCCTGATTCCCCACCTCTGATTCCCCATATCTGATTCCCCGCCTCTGTTTCCCTTAGCTCTGATTCCCTGCCTCTGATTCCCTGCCCTGATTCCCCATCTCTGTTTCACCGCCTTTGATTCGCCACCTCTGATTCCCCATATCTGATTCCCCGCCTCTGTTTCCCCGCCTCTGATTCCCTGCCTCTGATTCCCAACCTCTGATTCCACACCTCTGATTCCCCATATCTGATTCCCCGCCTCTATTTCCCCATATCTGATTCCCCGCCTCTGATTCCCCAACTCTGATTCCCCGCCTCTGATTCCCCAGCTCTGATACCCCGCCTCTGATTCCCGGCGTCCGATTCACTGCCTCTGATTCCCCGCCTCTGATTCCCCATCTCTGATTCCCCGCCTCTGATTCCCCGTGTCTGATTCCCTGCCTCTGATTCCCCGCCTGTGATTCCCCGCCTCTGATTCCCTGCCACTGATTCCCTGCCCCTGATTCCCCACCTCTGATTCCCCATATCTGATTCCCCGCCTCTGTTTCCCCACCTCTGATTTCCCGCCTCTGATTCCCCATATCTGATTCCCTGCCTCTGATTCCCCAACTCTGATTGCCCGACTCTGATTCCCCAGCTCTGAATCCCCGCCTCTGATTCCCCGCGTCTGATTCCCTGCCTCTGATTCCCCGCCTCTGATTCCCCATCTCTGATTCCCCGCCTGTGATTCCCCGTGTCTGATTCCCTGCCTCTGATTCCCCGCCTGTGATTCCCCGCCTCTGATTCCCTGCCACTGATTCCCTGCCCCTGATTCCCCACCTCTGATTTCCCATATCTGATTCCCCGCCTCTGTTTCCCCGCCTCTGATTCCCCGCCTCTGTTTCCCTTAGCTCTGATTCCCTGCCTCTGATTCCCTGCCCTGATTCCCAATCTCTGTTTCACCGCCTTTGATTCGCCACCTCTGATTCCCCATATCTGATTCCCCGCCTCTGTTTCCCCGCCTCTGATTCCCTGCCTCTGATTCCCAACCTCTGATTCCACACCTCTGATTCCCCATATCTGATTCCGCGCCTCTATTTCCCCATATCTGATTCCCCGCCTCTGATTCCCCAACTCTGATTCCCCGCCTCTGATTCCCCAGCTCTGATTCCCCGCCTCTGATTCCCGGCGTCCGATTCACTGCCTCTGATTCCCCGCCTCTGATTCCCCATCTCTGATTCCCCGCCTCTGATTCCCCGTGTCTGATTCCCTGCCTCTGATTCCCCGCCTGTGATTCCCCGCCTCTGATTCCCTGCCACTGATTCCCTGCCCCTGATTCCCCACCTCTGATTCCCCATATCTGATTCCCCGCCTCTGTTTCCCCGCCTCTGATTCCCCGCCTCTGATTCCCCATATCTGATTCCCTGCCTCTGATTCCCCAACTCTGATTCACAACCTCTGATTCCCCACCTCTGATTCCCCATATCTGATTCACCGCCTCTGTTTCCCCGCCTCTGATTCCCCGCCTCTGATTCCCCATATCTGATTCCCCATATCTGATTCCCCACCTCTGTTTCCCCGCCTCTGATTCCCCGCCTCTGATTCTCCATACCTCATTCCCGACCTCTGAATCCCCATCTCTGATTCCCGGACTCTGATTCCCCACCTCTGATTCCCGGCCTCTTATTCCCAGCATCTGATTCCCGGCCTCTGATTCCCGGCCTCTGATTCCCCGCTTCTGATTCTGATACCCTGCCTCTGATTCCCCATCTCTGATTCCGCACATCTGATTTTCTGCCTCTGATTCCCCACCTCTGATTCCCCATATCTGATTCCCTGCCTCTGTTTCCCCACCTCTGATTCCCCACATCTGTTTCCCCATATTTAATTCCCCGCCTCTGTTTGCCCACCTCTGATTCCCCGCCTCTGTTTACCCATATCTGATTCCCCGCCTCTGAATCCCCAACTCTGATTCCCTGCCTCTGATTCACCAGCTCTGATTCCCCGCCTTTGATTCCCCCCGTCTGATTCCCAGCCTCTGAATCCCCGTGTCTGATTTCCTGCCTCAGATTCCCCGCCTCTGATTCCCCATCTCTGATTGACCGCCTCTGATTCCCCACCTCTGATTCCCCATTTCTGATTCCGCACATCCGATTCCCTGCCTCTGATTCCCCGACTCTGATTCCCCACCTCTGATTCCCCAGCTCTGATTCCCCGCCTCTGATTCCCCGCATCTGATTCCCTGCCTCTGATTCCCCGCCTCTGATTCCCCATCTCTGATTCCCCACCTCTGATTCCCCGTGTCTGATTCCCTGCCTCTGATTCCCAGCCTCTGATTCCCCGCCTCTGATTCCCTGCCACTGATTCCCCGCCCCTGATTCCCCACCTCTGATTCCCCATATCTTATTCCCCGCCTCTGTTTCCCCCCCTCTGATTCCCAGCCTCTGATTCCCCATATCTGATTCCCCGCCTCTATTTCCCCATATCTGCTTCGCCGCCTCTGTTTCCCCAACTCTGATTCCCCGCCTCTGATTCCCCAGCTCTGATTTCCCGCCTCTGATTCCCGGCATCCGATTCCCTGCCTCTGATTCCCCGCCTCTGATTCCCCATCTCTGATTCCCCGCCTCTGATTCCCCGTGTCTGATTCCCTGCCTCTGATTCCCCGCCTCTGATTCCCCGCGTCTGATTCCCTGCCACAGATTCCCTGCCCCTGATTCCCCACCTCTGATTCCCCATATCTGATTCCCCGCCTCTGTTTTCCCGCCTCTGATTCCCATCCTCTGATTCCCCATATCTGATTCCCCGCCTCTGATTCCCCAACTCTGATTCCCCGCCTCTGATTCCCCAGCTCTGAATCCCCGCCTCTGATTCCCCACGTCTGATTCCCCATCTGTGATTCACAACCTCTGATGCCCCACCTCTGATTCCCCATATCTGATTCCCCGCCTCTGTTTCCCCGCCTCTGATTCCCCGCCTCTGATTCCCCATATCTGATTCCCCGCCTCTGATTGCCCACCTCTGATTCCTCGCATCTGATTCCCTGCCTCTGATTCACCGCATCTGATTCCCCATCTCTGATTCACCACCTCTGATTCCCGGCCTCTGATTCCCCATCTCTGATTCCGCACATCCGATTCCCTGCCTATGATTCCCCACCTCTGATTCCCCGCCTCTGATTCCCCATATCTGATTCCCTGCCTCTGTTTCCCCGCCTCTGATTCCCCACCTCTGTTTCCACGCCTCTGATTCCCCGCCTCTGTTTCTCCATCTCTGATTCACCGCCTTTGATTCACCACCTCTGATTCCCCATATCTGATTCCCCATATCTGATTCCCCACCTCTGTTTCCCCGCCTCTGAATCCGTGCCTCTGATTCTCCATATCTCATTCCCCGCCTCTGAATCCCCACCTCTGTTTCCCGGCCTCTTATTCCCAGCATCTGATTCCCGGCCTCTGATTCCCGGCCTCTGATTCCCCGCTTCTGATTCTGATACCCTGCCTCTGATTCCCCATCTCTGATTCCGCACATCTGATTTTCTGCCTCTGATTCCCCACCTCTGATTCCCCATATCTGATTCCCTGCCTCTGTTTCCCCACCTCTGATTCCCCACATCTGTTTCCCCATATTTAATTCCCCGCCTCTGTTTGCCCACCTCTGATTCCCCGCCTCTGTTTACCCATATCTGATTCCCCGCCTCTGAATCCCCAACTCTGATTCCCTGCCTCTGATTCACCAGCTCTGATTCCCCGCCTTTGATTCCCCCCGTCTGATTCCCAGCCTCTGAATCCCCGTGTCTGATTTCCTGCCTCAGATTCCCCGCCTCTGATTCCCCATCTCTGATTCACCGCCTCTGATTCCCCACCTCTGATTCCCCATTTCTGATTCCGCACATCCGATTCCCTGCCTCTGATTCCCCGACTCTGATTCCCCACCTCTGATTCCCCAGCTCTGATTCCCCGCCTCTGATTCCCCGCATCTGATTCCCTGCCTCTGATTCCCCGCCTCTGATTCCCCATCTCTGATTCCCCACCTCTGATTCCCCGTGTCTGATTCCCTGCCTCTGATTCCCAGCCTCTGATTCCCCGCCTCTGATTCCCTGCCACTGATTCCCCGCCCCTGATTCCCCACCTCTGATTCCCCATATCTTATTCCCCGCCTCTGTTTCCCCCCCTCTGATTCCCAGCCTCTGATTCCCCATATCTGATTCCCCGCCTCTATTTCCCCATATCTGCTTCGCCGCCTCTGTTTCCCCAACTCTGATTCCCCGCCTCTGATTCCCCAGCTCTGATTTCCCGCCTCTGATTCCCGGCATCCGATTCCCTGCCTCTGATTCCCCGCCTCTGATTCCCCATCTCTGATTCCCCGCCTCTGATTCCCCGTGTCTGATTCCCTGCCTCTGATTCCCCGCCTCTGATTCCCCGCGTCTGTTTCCCTGCCACAGATTCCCTGCCCCTGATTCCCCACCTCTGATTCCCCATATCTGATTCCCCGCCTCTGTTTTCCCGCCTCTGATTCCCATCCTCTGATTCCCCATATCTGATTCCCCGCCTCTGATTCCCCAACTCTGATTCCCCGCCTCTGATTCCCCAGCTCTGAATCCCCGCCTCTGATTCCCCACGTCTGATTCCCCATCAGTGATTCACAACCTCTGATGCCCCACCTCTGATTCCCCATATCTGATTCCCCGCCTCTGTTTCCCCGCCTCTGATTCCCCGCCTCTGATTCCCCATATCTGATTCCCCGCCTCTGATTGCCCACCTCTGATTCCTCGCATCTGATTCCCTGCCTCTGATTCACCGCATCTGATTCCCCATCTCTGATTCACCACCTCTGATTCCCGGCCTCTGATTCCCCATCTCTGATTCCGCACATCCGATTCCCTGCCTATGATTCCCCACCTCTGATTCCCCGCCTCTGATTCCCCATATCTGATTCCCTGCCTCTGTTTCCCCGCCTCTGATTCCCCACCTCTGTTTCCACGCCTCTGATTCCCCGCCTCTGTTTCTCCATCTCTGATTCACCGCCTTTGATTCACCACCTCTGATTCCCCATATCTGATTCCCCATATCTGATTCCCCACCTCTGTTTCCCCGCCTCTGAATCCGTGCCTCTGATTCTCCATATCTCATTCCCCGCCTCTGAATCCCCATCTCTGATTCCCGGACTCTGATTCCCCACCTCTGATTCCCGGCCTCTTATTCCCAGCATCTGATTCCCGGCCTCTGATTCCCGGCCTCTGATTCCCCGCTTCTGATTCTGATTCCCTGCCTCTGATTCCCCATCTCTGATTCAGCACATCTGAATCCCTGCCTCTGATTCCCCACCTCTGATTCCTCATATCTGATTCCCCGCCTCAGTTTCCCCGCCTCTGATTCCCCGCCTCTGTTTCCCTATATCTAATTCCCCACCTCTGATGCCCCAACTCTGATTCCCCGCCTCTGATTCCCCAGCTCTGATTCCCCGCCTCTGATTCCTCGCATCCGATTCCCCATATCTGATTCCCCGCCTCTGTTTCCCCGCCTCTGATTCCCCGCCTCTGTTTCCCCATATCTGATTCCCCGCCTCTGATTCCCAACTATGATTCCCCGCCTCTGATTCCCCAGCTCTGATTCCCTGCGTCTGATTCCCTGCGTTCTATTCCCTGCCTCTGATTCCCCACCTGTGATTCCCCATCACTGATTCACCACCTCTGATTCCCCACCTCTGATTCCCCATATCTAATTCCCCGCCTCTGTTTGCCCGCCTCTGATTCCCCGCCTCTGTTTCCCCATATCTGATTCCCCGTCTCTGAATCCCCAACTCTGATTCCCTGCCTCTGATTCCCCAGCTCTGATTCCCCGCCTTTGATTCCCCCCGTCTGATTCCCAGCCTCTGAATCCCCGTGTCTGATTTCCTGCCTCTGATTCCCCGCCTCTGATTCCCCATCTCTGATTCCTCTGATTCCCCACATCTGATTCCCCATCTCTGATTCCGCACATCCGATTCCCTGCCTCTGATTCCCCAACTCTGATTCCCCACCTCTGATTCCCCAGCTCTGATTCCCCGCCTCAGATTCCCCGCGTCTGATTCCCTGCCTCTGATTCCCCGCCTCTGATTCCCCATCTCTGATTCCCCACCTCTGATTCCCCGTGTCTGATTCCCTGCCTCTGATTCCCCGCCTCTGAATCCCAGCCTCTGATTCCCCATATCTGATTCCCCGCCTCTGATTCCCTGCCTCTGATTCCCCAGCTCTGATTCCCCGCCTTTGATTCCCCCCGTCTGATTCCCAGCCTCTGAATCCCCGTGTCTGATTTCCTGCCTCTGATTCCCCGCCTCTGATTCCCCATCTCTGATTCACCGCCTCTGATTCCCCATCTCTGATTCCCCACCTCTGATTCCCCGTGTCTGATTCCCTGCCTCTGATTCCCCGCCTCTGAATCCCAGCCTCTGATTCCCCATATCTGATTCCCCGCCTCTGATTCCCTGCCTCTGATTCCCCAGCTCTGATTCCCCGCCTTTGATTCCCCCCGTCTGATTCCCAGCCTCTGAATCCCCGTGTCTGATTTCCTGCCTCTGATTCCCCATCTCTGATTCACCGCCTCTGATTCCCCTTCTCTGATTCCCCACCTCTGATTCCCCATATCTGATTCCCTGCCTCTGTTTCCCCGCCTCTGATTCCCCACCTCAGTTTCCCCATATCTGATTCCCCGCCTCTGATTCCCCAACTCTAATACCCCGCCTCTGATTCCCCAGCTCTGAATCCCCGCCTCTGATTCCCCGCATCTGATTCCCTGCCTCTGATTCCCCGCCTCTGATTCCAGGCCTCTGATTCCCAGCATCTGATTCCGGCCTCTGATTCCCGGCCTCTGATTCCCTGCTTCTGATTCTGATTCCCTGCCTCTGATTCCCCATCTCTGATTCCGCACATCTGATTCCTTGCCTCTGATTCCCCACCGCTGATTCCCCATATCTGATTCCCCGACTGGGTTTCCCCGCCTCTGATTCCCCGCCTCTGTTTCCCAATATCTAAGTCCGCGCCTCTGATTCCCCAAATCTGATTCCCCACCTCCGATTCCCCAGCTCTGATTCCCCGCCTCGGATTCCCCGCATCTGATTCCCTGCATCTGATTCCAAGCCTCTGATTTCCTGCCTCTGATTCCCAACCTCTGATTCCCCACCTCTGATTCCCCATATCTGATTCCCCGCCTCTGTTTCCCCGCCTCGGATTCCCCGCCTCTGTTCCCCATATCTGATTCCCGGCCTCTGATTCCCCATCTCTGATTCCCCACCTCTGATTCCCCGTGTCTGATTCCCTGCCTCTGATTCCCCGCCTCTGATTCCCCGCCTCTGATTCCCTGCCTCTGATTCCCTGCCTCTGATTCCCCACCTCTGATTCCCCATATCTTATTCCCCGCCTCTGTTTCCCCCCCTCTGATTCCCAGCCTCTGATTCCCCATATCTGATTCCCTGCCTCTGATTCCCCATATCTGATTCCCCGCCTCTATTTCCCCATATCTGCTTCGCCGCCTCTGATTCCCCAACTCTGATTCCCCGCCTCTGATTCCCCAGCTCTGATTTCCCGCCTCTGATTCCCGGCATCCGATTCCCTGCCTCTGATTCCCCGCCTCTGATTCCCCATCTCTGATTCCCCGCATCTGATTCCACGTGTCTGATTCCCTGCCTCTGATTCCCCGCCTCTGATTCCCCGCGTCTGATTCCCTGCCACTGATTCCCTGCCCCTGATTCCCCACCTCTGATTCCCCATATCTGATTCCCCGCCTCTGTTTTCCCGCCTCTGATTCCCTGCCTCTGATTCCCCATATCTGATTCCCCGCCCCTGATTCCCCAACTCTGATTCCCCGCCTCTGATTCCCCAGCTCTAAATCCCCGCCTCTGATTCCCCACGTCTGATTCCCTGCCTCTGATTCCCCGCCTCTGATTCCCCATCTGTGATTCACAACCTCTGATGCCCCACCTCTGATTCCCCATATCTGATTCCCCGCCTCTGATTCCCCAACTCTGATTCCCCGCCTCTGATTCCCCAGCTCTGATACCCCGCCTCTGATTCCCGGCGTCCGATTCACTGCCTCTGATTCCCCGCCTCTGATTCCCCATCTCTGATTCACCGCCTCTGATTCCCCATCTCTGATTCCCCACCTCTGATTCCCCGTGTCTGATTCCCTGCCTCTGATTCCCCGCCTCTGAATCCCAGCCTCTGATTCCCCATATCTGATTCCCCGCCTCTGATTCCCTGCCTCTGATTCCCCAGCTCTGATTCCCCGCCTTTGATTCCCCCCGTCTGATTCCCAGCCTCTGAATCCCCGTGTCTGATTTCCTGCCTCTGATTCCCCGCCTCTGATTCCCCATCTCTGATTCACCGCCTCTGATTCCCCTTCTCTGATTCCCCACCTCTGATTCCCCATATCTGATTCCCTGCCTCTGTTTCCCCGCCTCTGATTCCCCACCTCTGTTTCCCCATATCTGATTCCCCGCCTCTGATTCCCCAACTCTCATACCCCGCCTCTGATTCCCCAGCTCTGAATCCCCGCCTCTGATTCCCCGCATCTGATTCCCTGCCTCTGATTCCCCGCCTCTGATTCCAGGCCTCTGATTCCCAGCATCTGATTCCGGCCTCTGATTCCCGGCCTCTGATTCCCTGCTTCTGATTCTGATTCCCTGCCTCTGATTCCCCATCTCTGATTCCGCACATCTGATTCCTTGCCTCTGATTCCCCACCGCTGATTCCCCATATCTGATTCCCCGACTGGGTTTCCCCGCCTCTGATTCCCCGCCTCTGTTTCCCAATATCTAAGTCCGCGCCTCTGATTCCCCAAATCTGATTCCCCACCTCCGATTCCCCAGCTCTGATTCCCCGCCTCGGATTCCCCGCATCTGATTCCCTGCATCTGATTCCAAGCCTCTGATTCCCTGCCTCTGATTCCCAACCTCTGATTCCCCACCTCTGATTCCCCATATCTGATTCCCCGCCTCTGTTTCCCCGCCTCGGATTCCCCGCCTCTGTTCCCCATATCTGATTCCCGGCCTCTGATTCCCCATCTCTGATTCCCCACCTCTGATTCCCCGTGTCTGATTCCCTGCCTCTGATTCCCCGCCTCTGATTCCCCGCCTCTGATTCCCTGCCTCTGATTCCCCGCCTCTGATTCCCCACCTCTGATTCCCCATATCTTATTCCCCGCCTCTGTTTCCCCCCCTCTGATTCCCAGCCTCTGATTCCCCATATCTGATTCCCTGCCTCTGATTCCCCATATCTGATTCCCCGCCTCTATTTCCCCATATCTGCTTCGCCGCCTCTGATTCCCCAACTCTGATTCCCCGCCTCTGATTCCCCAGCTCTGATTTCCCGCCTCTGATTCCCGGCATCCGATTCCCTGCCTCTGATTCCCCGCCTCTGATTCCCCATCTCTGATTCCCCGCCTCTGATTCCACGTGTCTGATTCCCTGCCTCTGATTCCCCGCCTCTGATTCCCAGCGTCTGATTCCCTGCCACTGATTCCCTGCCCCTGATTCCCCACCTCTGATTCCCCATATCTGATTCCCCGCCTCTGTTTCGCCGCCTCTGATTCCCTGCCTCTGATTCCCCATATCTGATTCCCCGCCCCTGATTCCCCAACTCTGATTCCCCGCCTCTGATTCCCCAGCTCTAAATCCCCGCCTCTGATTCCCCACGTCTGATTCCCTGCCTCTGATTCCCCGCCTCTGATTCCCCATCTGTGATTCACAACCTCTGATGCCCCACCTCTGATTCCCCATATCTGATTCCCCGCCTCTGATTCCCCAACTCTGATTCCCCGCCTCTGATTCCCCAGCTCTGATACCCCGCCTCTGATTCCCGGCGTCCGATTCACTGCCTCTGATTCCCCGCCTCTGATTCCCCATCTCTGATTCCCCGCCTCTGATTCCCCGTGTCTGATTCCCTGCCTCTGATTCCCCGCCTGTGATTCCCCGCCTCTGATTCCCTGCCACTGATTCCCTGCCCCTGATTCCCCACCTCTGATTCCCCATATCTGAATCCCCGCCTCTGTTTCCCCACCTCTGATTCCCCGCCTCTGATTCCCCATATCTGATTCCCTGCCTCTGATTCCCCAACTCTGATTGCCCGACTCTGATTCCCCAGCTCTGAATCCCCGCCTCTGATTCCCCGCGTCTGATTCCCTGCCTCTGATTCCCCGCCTCTGATTCCCCATCTCTGATTCCCCGCCTCTGATTCCCCGTGTCTGATTCCCTGCCTCTGATTCCCCGCCTGTGATTCCCCGCCTCTGATTCCCTGCCACTGATTCCCTGCCCCTGATTCCCCACCTCTGATTTCCCATATCTGATTCCCCGCCTCTGTTTCCCCGCCTCTGATTCCCCGCCTCTGTTTCCCTTAGCTCTGATTCCCTGCCTCTGATTCCCTGCCCTGATTCCCCATCTCTGTTTCACCGCCTTTGATTCGCCACCTCTGATTCCCCATATCTGATTCCCCGCCTCTGTTTCCCCGCCTCTGATTCCCTGCCTCTGATTCCCAACCTCTGATTCCACACCTCTGATTCCCCATATCTGATACCGCGCCTCTATTTCCCCATATCTGATTCCCCGCCTCTGATTCCCCAACTCTGATTCCCCGCCTCTGATTCCCCAGCTCTGATTCCCCGCCTCTGATTCCCTGCGTCCGATTCACTGCCTCTGATTCCCCGCCTCTGATTCCCCATCTCTGATTCCCCGCCTCTGATTCCCCGTGTCTGATTCCCTGCCTCTGATTCCCCGCCTGTGATTCCCCGCCTCTTATTCCCTGCCACTGATTCCCTGCCCCTGATTCCCCACCTCTGATTCCCCATATCTGATTCCCCGCCTCTGTTTCCCCGCCTCTGATTCCCCGCCTCTGATTCCCCATATCTGATTCCCTGCCTCTGATTCCCCAACTCTGATTCACAACCTCTGATTCCCCACCTCTGATTCCCCATATCTGATTCACCGCCTCTGTTTCCCCGCCTCTGATTCCCCGCCTCTGATTCCCCATATCTGATTCCCCAGCTCTGATTGCCCACCTCTGATCCCCCGCCTCTGATTCGCCAGCTCTGATTCCCCGCCTCTGAATCCCCGCATCTGATTCCCTGCCTCTGATTCCCCGCCTCTGATTCCCCATCTCTGATTCACCGCCTTTGATTCGCCACCTCTGATTCCCCATATCTGATTCCCCACCTCTGTTTCCCCGCCTCTGATTCCCCGCCTCTGATTCTCCATATCTCATTCCCGACCTCTGAATCCCCATCTCTGATTCTTGGACTCTGATTCCCCACCTCTGATTCCCGGCCTCTTATTCCCAGCATCTGATTCCCGGCCTCTGATTCCCGGCCTCTGATTCCCCGCTTCTGATTCTGATACCCTGCCTCTGATTCCCCACCTCTGATTCCCCACCTCTGTTCCCCATATCTAATTCCCCACCTCTGATGCCCCAACTCTGATTCCCCGCCTCTGATTCCCCAGCTCTGATTCCCCGCCTCTGATTCCCCGCATCCGATTCCCCATGTCTGATTCCCCGCCTCTGTTTCCCCGCCTCTGATTCCCCGCCTCTGTTTCCCCATATCTGATTCCCCGCCTCTGATTCCCCAGCTCTGATTCCCTGCCTCTGATTCCCCGCGTTCTATTCCCTGCCTCTGATTCCCCGCCTGTGATTCCCAATCTCTGATTCACCACCTCTGATTCCCCACCTCTGATTCCCCATATTTAATTCCCCGCCTCTGTTTGCCCGCCTCTGATTCCCCGCCTCTGTTTCCCCATATCTGATTCCCCGCCTCTGAATCCCCAACTCTGATTCCCTGCCTCTGATTCACCAGCTCTGATTCCCCGCCTTTGATTCCCCCCGTCTGATTCCCAGCCTCTGAATCCCCGTGTCTGATTTCCTGCCTCAGATTCCCCGCCTCTGATTCCCCATCTCTGATTCACCGCCTCTGATTCCCCACCTCTGATTCCCCATTTCTGATTCCGCACATCCGATTCCCTGCCTCTGATTCCCCGACTCTGATTCCCCACCTCTGATTCCCCAGCTCTGATTCCCCGCCTCTGATTCCCCGCGTCTGATTCCCTGCCTCTGATTCCCCGCCTCTGATTCCCCATCTCTGATTCCCCACCTCTGATTCCCCGTGTCTGATTCCCTGCCTCTGATTCCCCGCCTCTGATTCCCCGCCTCTGATTCCCTGCCACTGATTCCCCGCCCCTGATTCCCCACCTCTGATTCCCCATATCTTATTCCCCGCCTCTGTTTCCCCCCCTCTGATTCCCAGCCTCTGATTCCCCATATCTGATTCCCTGCCTCTGATTCCCCATATCTGATTCCCCGCCTCTATTTCCCCATATCTGCTTCGCCGCCTCTGATTCCCCAACTCTGATTCCCCACCTCTGATTCCCCAGCTCTGATTTCCCGCCTCTGATTCCCGGCATCCGATTCCCTGCCTCTGATTCCCCGCCTCTGATTCCCCATCTCTGATTCCCCGCCTCTGATTCCCCGTGTCTGATTCCCTGCCTCTGATTCCCCGCCTCTGATTCCCCGCGTCTGATTCCCTGCCACAGATTCCCTGCCCCTGATTCCCCACCTCTGATTCCCCATATCTGATTCCCCGCCTCTGTTTTCCCGCCTCTGATTCCCTGCCTCTGTTTCCCCATATCTGATTCCCCGCCTCTGATTCCCCAACTCTGATTCCCCGCCTCTGATTCCCCAGCTCTGATTCCCCATATCTAATTCCCCGCCTCTGTTTGCCCGCCTCTGATTCCCCGCCTCTGTTTCCCCATATCTGATTCCCCGTCTCTGAATCCCCAACTCTGATTCCCTGCCTCTGATTCCCCAGCTCTGATTCCCCGCCTTTGATTCCCCCCGTCTGATTCCCAGCCTCTGAATCCCCGTGTCTGATTTCCTGCCTCTGATTCCCCGCCTCTGATTCCCCATCTCTGATTCCTCTGATTCCCCACATCTGATTCCCCATCTCTGATTCCGCACATCCGATTCCCTGCCTCTGATTCCCCAACTCTGATTCCCCACCTCTGATTCCCCAGCTCTGATTCCCTGCCTCTGATTCCCCGCCTCTGATTCCCCATCTCTGATTCCCCACCTCTGATTCCCCGTGTCTGATTCCCTGCCTCTGATTCCCCGCCTCTGAATCCCAGCCTCTGATTCCCCATATCTGATTCCCCGCCTCTGATTCCCTGCCTCTGATTCCCCAGCTCTGATTCCCCGCCTTTGATTCCCCCCGTCTGATTCCCAGCCTCTGAATCCCCGTGTCTGATTTCCTGCCTCTGATTCCCCGCCTCTGATTCCCCATCTCTGATTCACCGCCTCTGATTCCCCATCTCTGATTCCCCACCTCTGATTCCCCGTGTCTGATTCCCTGCCTCTGATTCCCCGCCTCTGAATCCCAGCCTCTGATTCCCCATATCTGATTCCCCGCCTCTGATTCCCTGCCTCTGATTTCCCAGCTCTGATTCCCCGCCTTTGATTCCCCCCGTCTGATTCCCAGCCTCTGAATCCCCGTGTCTGATTTCCTGCCTCTGATTCCCCGCCTCTGATTCCCCATCTCTGATTCACCGCCTCTGATTCCCCTTCTCTGATTCCCCACCTCTGATTCCCCATATCTGATTCCCTGCCTCTGTTTCCCCGCCTCTGATTCCCCACCTCTGTTTCCCCATATCTGATTCCCCGCCTCTGATTCCCCAACTCTAATACCCCGCCTCTGATTCCCCAGCTCTGAATCCCCGCCTCTGATTCCCCGCATCTGATTCCCTGCCTCTGATTCCCCGCCTCTGATTCCAGGCCTCTGATTCCCAGCATCTGATTCCGGCCTCTGATTCCCGGCCTCTGATTCCATGCTTCTGATTCTGATTCCCTGCCTCTGATTCCCCATCTCTGATTCCGCACATCTGATTCCTTGCCTCTGATTCCCCACCTCTGATTCCCCATATCTGATTCCCCGACTGGGTTTCCCCGCCTCTGATTCCCCGCCTCTGTTTCCCAATATCTAAGTCCCCGCCTCTGATTCCCCAAATCTGATTCCCCACCTCCGATTCCCCAGCTCTGATTCCCCGCCTCGGATTCCCCGCATCTGATTCCCTGCATCTGATTCCAAGCCTCTGATTCCCTGCCTCTGATTCCCAACCTCTGATTCCCCACCTCTGATTCCCCATATCTGATTCCCCGCCTCTGTTTCCCCGCCTCGGATTCCCCGCCTCTGTTCCCCATATCTGATTCCCCATATCTGATTCCCCATATCTGATTCCCCACCTCTGTTTCCCCGCCTCTGATTCCCCGCCTCTGATTCTCCATATCTCATTCCCCGCCTCTGAATCCCCATCTCTGATTCCCGGACTCTGATTCCCCACCTCTGATTCCCGGCCTCTTATTCCCAGCATCTGATTCCCGGCCTCTGATTCCCGGCCTCTGATTCCCCGCTTCTGATTCTGATTCCCTGCCTCTGATTCCCCATCTCTGATTCAGCACATCTGAATCCCTGCCTCTGATTCCCCACCTCTGATTCCTCATATCTGATTCCCCGCATCTGTTTCCCCGCCTCTGATTCCCCGCCTCTGTTTCCCTATATCTAATTCCCCACCTCTGATGCCCCAACTCTGATTCCCCGCCTCTGATTCCCCAGCTCTGATTCCCCGCCTCTGATTCCCCGCATCCGATTCCCCATATCTGATTCCCCGCCTCTGTTTCCCCGCCTCTGATTCCCCGCCTCTGTTTCCCCATATCTGATTCCCTGCCTCTGATTCCCCGCCTCTGATTCCCCATCTCTGATTCCCCACCTCTGATTCCCTGCCCTGATTCCCCATCTCTGTTTCACCGCCTTTGATTCGCCACCTCTGATTCCCAATATCTGATTCCCCGCCTCTGTTTCCCCGCCTCTGATTCCCGTCCTCTGATTCCCAACCTCTGATTCCACACCTCTGATTCCCCATATCTGATTCCCCGCCTCTATTTCCCCATATCTGATTCCCCGCCTCTGATTCCCCAACTCTGATTCCCCGCCTCTGATTCCCCAGCTCTGATTCCCCGCCTCTGATTCCCCGCCTCTGATTCCCCACCTCTGATTCCCGGCCTCTTATTCCCAGCATCTGATACCCGGCCTCTGATTTCCGGCCTCTAATTCCCCGCCTCTGTTTCCCCATATCTAATTCCCCACCTCTGATGCCCCAACTCTGATTCCCCGCCTCTGATACCCCAGCTCTGATTCCCCACCTCTGATTCTCCGCATCCGATTCCCCATGTCTGATTCCCCGCCTCTGATTCCCCGCGTCTGATTCCCTGCCTCTGATTCCCCGCCTCTGATTCACCATCTCTGATTCCCCACCTCTGATTCCCCGTGTCTGATTCCCTGCCTCTGAATCCCCGCCTCTGATTCCCCGCCTCTGATTCCCTGCCACTGATTACCCGCCCCTGATTCCCCACCTCTGATTCCCCATATCTTATTCCCCGCCTCTGTTTCCCCCCCTCTGATTCCCAGCCTCTGATTCCCCATATCTGATTCCCCGCCTCTGATTCCCCATATCTGATTCCCCGCCTCTATTTCCCCATATCTTATTCGCCGCCTCTGATTCCCAAACTCTGATTCCCCGCCTCTGATTCCCCAGCTCTGATTTCCCGCCTCTGATTTCCGTCATCCGATTCCCTGCCTCTGATTCCCCGCCTCTGATTCCCCATCTCTGATTCCCAGCCTCTGATTCCCCGTGTCTGATTACCTGCCTCTGATTCCCCGCCTCTGATTCCCCGCGTCTGATTCCCTGCCACTAATTCCCTGCCCCTGATTCCCCACCTCTGATTCCCCATATCTGATTCCCCGCCTCTGTTTCCCCGCCTCTGATTCCCCGCCTCTGTTTCCCCATATCTGATTCCCCGCCTCTGATTCCCCAACTCTGATTCCCCTCCTCTAATACGCCAGCTATGATTCCCCGCCTCTGATTCCCCGCCTCTGATTCCCTGCCACTGATTCCCCGCCCCTGATTCCCCACCTCTGATTCCCCATATCTTATTCCCCGCCTCTGTTTCCCCCCCTCTGATTCCCAGCCTCTGATTCCCCATATCTGATTCCCTGCCTCTGATTCCCCATATCTGATTCCCCGCCTCTATTTCCCCATATCTGCTTCGCCGCCTCTGATTCCCCAACTCTGATTCCCCGCCTCTGATTCCCCAGCTCTGATTTCCCGCCTCTGATTCCCGGCATCCGATTCCCTGCCTTTGATTCCCCGCCTCTGATTCCCCATCTCTGATTCCCCGCCTCTGATTCCACGTGTCTGATTCCCTGCCTCTGATTCCCCGCCTCTGATTCCCCGCGTCTGATTCCCTGCCACAGATTCCCTGCCCCTGATTCCCCACCTCTGATTCCCCATATCTGATTCCCCGCCTCTGTTTTCCCGCCTCTGATTCCCTGCCTCTGATTCCCCATATCTGATTCCCCGCCTCTGATTCCCCAACTCTGATTCCCCGCCTCTGATTCCCCAGCTCTGAATCCCCGCCTCTGATTCCCCACGTCTGATTCCCTGCCTCTGATTCCCCGCCTCTGATTCCCCATCTGTGATTCACAACCTCTGATGCCCCACCTCTGATTCCCCATATCTGATTCCCCGCCTCTGTTTCCCCGCCTCTTATTCCCCGCCTCTGATTCCCCATATCTGATTCCCCGCCTCTGATTGCCCACCTCTGATTCCTCGCATCTGATTCCCTGCCTCTGATTCACCGCCTCTGATTCCCCATCTCTGATTCACCACCTCTGATTCCCGGCCTCTGATTCCCCATCTCTGATTCCGCACATCCGATTCCCTGCCTATGATTCCCCACCTCTGATTCCCCGCCTCTGATTCCCCATATCTGATTCCCTGCCTCTGTTTCCCCGCCTCTGATTCCCCATATGTGATTCCCCACCTCTGTTTCCACGCCTCTGATTCCCCGCCTCTGTTTCTCCATCTCTGATTCACCGCCTTTGATTCACCACCTCTGATTCCCCATATCTGATTCCCCATATCTGATTCCCCACCTCTGTTTCCCCGCCTCTGATTCCCCGCCTCTGATTCTCCATATCTCATTCCCCGCCTCTGAATCCCCATCTCTGATTCCCGGACTCTGATTCCCCACCTCTGATTCCCGGCCTCTTATTCCCAGCATCTGATTCCCGGCCTCTGATTCCCGGCCTCTGATTCCCCGTTTCTGATTCTGATTCCCTGCCTCTGATTCCCCATCTCTGATTCAGCACATCTGAATCCCTGCCTCTGATTCCCCACCTCTGATTCCTCATATCTGATTCCCCGCCTCAGTTTCCCCGCCTCTGATTCCCCGCCTCTGTTTCCCTATATCTAATTCCCCACCTCTGATGCCCCAACTCTGATTCCCCGCCTCTGATTCCCCAGCTCTGATTCCCCGCCTCTGATTCCCCGCATCCGATTCCCCATATCTGATTCCCCGCCTCTGTTTCCCCGCCTCTGATTCCCCGCCTCTGTTTCCCCATATCTGATTCCCCGCCTCTGATTCCCAACTATGATTCCCCGCCTCTGATTCCCCAGCTCTGATTCCCTGCGTCTGATTCCCTGCGTTCTATTCCCTGCCTCTGATTCCCCACCTGTGATTCCCCATCACTGATTCACCACCTCTGATTCCCCACCTCTGATTCCCCATATCTAATTCCCCGCCTCTGTTTGCCCGCCTCTGATTCCCCGCCTCTGTTTCCCCATATCTGATTCCCCGTCTCTGAATCCCCAACTCTGATTCCCTGCCTCTGATTCCCCAGCTCTGATTCCCCGCCTTTGATTCCCCCCGTCTGATTCCCAGCCTCTGAATCCCCGTGTCTGATTTCCTGCCTCTGATTCCCCGCCTCTGATTCCCCATCTCTGATTCCTCTGATTCCCCACATCTGATTCCCCATCTCTGATTCCGCACATCCGATTCCCTGCCTCTGATTCCCCAACTCTGATTCCCCACCTCTGATTCCCCAGCTCTGATTCCCTGCCTCTGATTCCCCGCCTCTGATTCCCCATCTCTGATTCCCCACCTCTGATTCCCCGTGTCTGATTCCCTGCCTCTGATTCCCCGCCTCTGAATCCCAGCCTCTGATTCCCCATATCTGATTCCCCGCCTCTGATTCCCTGCCTCTGATTCCCCAGCTCTGATTCCCCGCCTTTGATTCCCCCCGTCTGATTCCCAGCCTCTGAATCCCCGTGTCTGATTTCCTGCCTCTGATTCCCCGCCTCTGATTCCCCATCTCTGATTCACCGCCTCTGATTCCCCATCTCTGATTCCCCACCTCTGATTCCCCGTGTCTGATTCCCTGCCTCTGATTCCCCGCCTCTGAATCCCAGCCTCTGATTCCCCATATCTGATTCCCCGCCTCTGATTCCCTGCCTCTGATTTCCCAGCTCTGATTCCCCACCTTTGATTCCCCCCGTCTGATTCCCAGCCTCTGAATCCCCGTGTCTGATTTCCTGCCTCTGATTCCCCGCCTCTGATTCCCCATCTCTGATTCACCGCCTCTGATTCCCCTTCTCTGATTCCCCACCTCTGATTCCCCATATCTGATTCCCTGCCTCTGTTTCCCCGCCTCTGATTCCCCACCTCTGTTTCCCCATATCTGATTCCCCGCCTCTGATTCCCCAACTCTAATACCCCGCCTCTGATTCCCCAGCTCTGAATCCCCGCCTCTGATTCCCCGCATCTGATTCCCTGCCACTGATTCCCCGCCTCTGATTCCAGGCCTCTGATTCCCAGCATCTGATTCCGGCCTCTGATTCCCGGCCTCTGATTCCATGCTTCTGATTCTGATTCCCTGCCTCTGATTCCCCATCTCTGATTCCGCACATCTGATTCCTTGCCTCTGATTCCCCACCTCTGATTCCCCATATCTGATTCCCCGACTGGGTTTCCCCGCCTCTGATTCCCCGCCTCTGTTTCCCAATATCTAAGTCCCCGCCTCTGATTCCCCAAATCTGATTCCCCACCTCCGATTCCCCAGCTCTGATTCCCCGCCTCGGATTCCCCGCATCTGATTCCCTGCATCTGATTCCAAGCCTCTGATTCCCTGCCTCTGATTCCCAACCTCTGATTCCCCACCTCTGATTCCCCATATCTGATTCCCCGCCTCTGTTTCCCCGCCTCGGATTCCCCGCCTCTGTTCCCCATATCTGATTCCCCATATCTGATTCCCCATATCTGATTCCCCACCTCTGTTTCCCCGCCTCTGATTCCCCGCCTCTGATTCTCCATATCTCATTCCACGCCTCTGAATCCCCATCTCTGATTCCCGGACTCTGATTCCCCACCTCTGATTCCCGGCCTCTTATTCCCAGCATCTGATTCCCGGCCTCTGATTCCCGGCCTCTGATTCCCCGCTTCTGATTCTGATTCCCTGCCTCTGATTCCCCATCTCTGATTCAGCACATCTGAATCCCTGCCTCTGATTCCCCACCTCTGATTCCTCATATCTGATTCCCCGCATCTGTATCCCCGCCTCTGATTCCCCGCCTCTGTTTCCCTATATCTAATTCCCCACCTCTGATGCCCCAACTCTGATTCCCCGCCTCTGATTCCCCAGCTCTGATTCCCCGCCTCTGATTCCCCGCATCCGATTCCCCATATCTGATTCCCCGCCTCTGTTTCCCCGCCTCTGATTCCCCGCCTCTGTTTCCCCATATCTGATTCCCTGCCTCTGATTCCCCGCCTCTGATTCCCCATCTCTGATTCCCCACCTCTGATTCCCTGCCCTGATTCCCCATCTCTGTTTCACCGCCTTTGATTCGCCACCTCTGATTCCCAATATCTGATTCCCCGCCTCTGTTTCCCCGCCTCTGATTCCCGTCCTCTGATTCCCAACCTCTGATTCCACACCTCTGATTCCCCATATCTGATTCCCCGCCTCTATTTCCCCATATCTGATTCCCCGCCTCTGATTCCCCAACTCTGATTCCCCGCCTCTGATTCCCCAGCTCTGATTCCCCGCCTCTGATTCCCCGCCTCTGATTCCCCACCTCTGATTCCCGGCCTCTTATTCCCAGCATCTGATTCCCGGCCTCTGATTTCCGGCCTCTAATTCCCCGCCTCTGTTTCCCCATATCTAATTCCCCACCTCTGATGCCCCAACTCTGATTCCCCGCCTCTGATACCTCAGCTCTGATTCCCCACCTCTGATTCTCCGCATCCGATTCCCCATGTCTGATTCCCCGCCTCTGATTCCCCGCGTCTGATTCCCTGCCTCTGATTCCCCGCCTCTGATTCACCATCTCTGATTCCCCACCTCTGATTCCCCGTGTCTGATTCCCTGCCTCTGAATCCCCGCCTCTGATTCCCCGCCTCTGATTCCCTGCCACTGATTACCCGCCCCTGATTCCCCACCTCTGATTCCCAATATCTTATTCCCCGCCTCTGTTTCCCCCCCCTCTGATTCCCAGCCTCTGATTCCCCATATCTGATTCCCCGCCTCTGATTCCCCATATCTGATTCCCCGCCTCTATTTCCCCATATCTTATTCGCCGCCTCTGATTCCCAAACTCTGATTCCCCGCCTCTGATTCCCCAGCTCTGATTTCCCGCCTCTGATTTCCGTCATCCGATTCCCTGCCTCTGATTCCCCGCCTCTGATTCCCCATCTCTGATTCCCAGCCTCTGATTCCCCGTGTCTGATTACCTGCCTCTGATTCCCCGCCTCTGATTCCCCGCGTCTGATTCCCTGCCACTGATTCCCTGCCCCTGATTCCCCACCTCTGATTCCCCATATCTGATTCCCCGCCTCTGTTTCCCCGCCTCTGATTCCCCGCCTCTGTTTCCCCATATCTGATTCCCCGCCTCTGATTCCCCAACTCTGATTCCCCTCCTCTAATTCGCCAGCTATGATTCCCCGCCTCTGATTCCCTGCGTCTGATTCCCTGCCTCTGATTCCCAGCCTCTCATTCCCCTTCTCTGATTCACCACCTCTGAATCCCCACCTCTGATTACCCATCTCTGATTCCGCACATCCGATTCCCTGCCTCTGATTCCCCGCCTCTGATTCCCCGCCTCTGATTCGCAACCTCTAATTCCCCACCTCTGATTCCCCATATCTGATTCCCCGCCTCAGTTTCCCTGCATCTGATTCCCGGCCTCTGTTTCCCCATATCTGATTCCCCTCCTCTGATTCCCCAACTCTGATTCCCCGCCTTTTATTCCCGGCCTCTGATTCCCTGCCACTGATTCCCCGCCCCTGATTCCCCACCTCTGATTCCCCATATCTGATTCCCCGCCTCTGTTTCCCCAGCTCTGATTCCCCACCTCTGATTCCCCAGCTCTGATTCCCTGCCACTGATTCCCCGCCCCTGATTCCCCACCTCTGATTCCCCATATCTGATTCCCCGCCTCTGTTTCCCTTAGCTCTGATTCCCTGCCTCTGATTCCCTGCCCTGATTCCCCATCTCTGTTTCACCGCCTTTGATTCGCCACCTCTGATTCCCCATATCTGATTCCCCGCCTCTGTTTCCCCGCCTCTGATTCCCTGCCTCTGATTCCCAACCTCTGATTCCACACCTCTGATTCCCCATATCTGATTCCCCGCCTCTATTTCCCCATATCTGATTCCCCGCCTCTGATTCCCCAACTCTGATTCCCCGCCTCTGATTCCCCAGCTCTGATACCCCGCCTCTGATTCCCGGCGTCCGATTCACTGCCTCTGATTCCCCGCCTCTGATTCCCCATCTCTGATTCCCCGCCTCTGATTCCCCGTGTCTGATTCCCTGCCTCTGATTCCCCACCTGTGAATCCCCGCCTCTGATTCCCTGCCACTGATTCCCTGCCCCTGATTCCCCACCTCTGATTCCCCATATCTGATTCCCCGCCTCTGTTTCCCCACCTCTGATTCCCCGCCTCTGATTCCCCATATCTGATTCCCTGCCTCTGATTCCCCAACTCTGATTGCCCGACTCTGATTCCCCAGCTCTGAATCCCCGCCTCTGATTCCCCGCGTCTGATTCCCTGCCTCTGATTCCCCGCCTCTGATTCCCCATCTCTGATTCCCCGCCTCTGATTCCCCGTGTCTGATTCCCTGCCTCTGATTCCCCGCCTGTGATTCCCCGCCTCTGATTCCCTGCCACTGATTCCCTGCCCCTGATTCCCCACCTCTGATTTCCCATATCTGATTCCCCGCCTCTGTTTCCCCGCCTCTGATTCCCCGCCTCTGTTTCCCTTAGCTCTGATTCCCTGCCTCTGATTCCCTGCCCTGATTCCCCATCTC
Source organism: Narcine bancroftii (assembly GCF_036971445.1). Taxonomy (NCBI): domain Eukaryota; kingdom Metazoa; phylum Chordata; class Chondrichthyes; order Torpediniformes; family Narcinidae; genus Narcine; species Narcine bancroftii. Next base: position 760,187 of record NW_027211798.1, on the reverse strand, counting down.
TGTTTCACCGCCTTTGATTCGCCACCTCTGATTCCCCATATCTGATTCCCCGCCTCTGTTTCCCCGCCTCTGATTCCCTGCCTCTGATTCCCAACCTCTGATTCCACACCTCTGATTCCCCATATCTGATTCCGCGCCTCTATTTCCCCATATCTGATTCCCCGCCTCTGATTACCCAACTCTGATTCCCCGCCTCTGATTCCCCAGCTCTGATTCCCCGCCTCTGATTCCCGGCGTCCGATTCACTGCCTCTGATTCCCCGCCTCTGATTCCCCATCTCTGATTCCCCGCCTCTGATTCCCCGTGTCTGATTCCCTGCCTCTGATTCCCCGCCTGTGATTCCCCGCCTCTGATTCCCTGCCACTGATTCCCTGCCCCTGATTCCCCACCTCTGATTCCCCATATCTGATTCCCCGCCTCTGTTTCCCGCCTCTGATTCCCCGCCTCTGATTCCCCATATCTGATTCCCTGCCTCTGATTCCCCAACTCTGATTCACAACCTCTGATTCCCCACCTCTGATTCCCCATATCTGATTCACCGCCTCTGTTTCCCCGCCTCTGATTCCCCGCCTCTGATTCCCCATATCTGATTCCCCAGCTCTGATTGCCCACCTCTGATTCCCCGCCTCTGATTCGCCAGCTCTGATTCCCCGCCTCTGAATCCCCGCATCTGATTCCCTGCCTCTGATTCCCCGCCTCTGATTCCCCATCTCTGATTCACCGCCTTTGATTCGCCACCTCTGATTCCCCATATCTGATTCCCCACCTCTGTTTCCCCGCCTCTGATTCCCCGCCTCTGATTCTCCATATCTCATTCCCGACCTCTGAATCCCCATCTCTGATTCCCGGACTCTGATTCCCCACCTCTGATTCCCGGCCTCTTATTCCCAGCATCTGATTCCCGGCCTCTGATTCCCGGCCTCTGATTCCCCGCTTCTGATTCTGATACCCTGCCTCTGATTCCCCATCTCTGATTCCGCACATCTGATTTTCTGCCTCTGATTCCCCACCTCTGATTCCCCATATCTGATTCCCCGCCTCTGTTTCCCCACCTCTGATTCCCCACCTCTGTTTCCCCATATCTAATTCCCCACCTCTGATGCCGCAACTCTGATTCCCCGCCTCTGATTCCCCAGCTCTGATTCCCCGCCTCTGATTCCCCGCATCCGATTCCCCATGTCTGATTCCCCGCCTCTGTTTCCCCGCCTCTGATTCCCCGCCTCTGTTTCCCCATATCTGATTCCCCGCCTCTGATTCCCCAGCTCTGATTCCCTGCCTCTGATTCCCCGCGTTCTATTCCCTGCCTCTGATTCCCCGCCTGTGATTCCCAATCTCTGATTCACCACCTCTGATTCCCCACCTCTGATTCCCCATATCTAATTCCCCGCCTCTGTTTGCCCGCCTCTGATTCCCCGCCTCTGTTTCCCCATATCTGATTCCCCGTCTCTGAATCCCCAACTCTGATTCCCTGCCTCTGATTCCCCAGCTCTGATTCCCCGCCTTTGATTCCCCCCGTCTGATTCCCAGCCTCTGAATCCCCGTGTCTGATTTCCTGCCTCTGATTCCCCGCCTCTGATTCCCCATCTCTGATTCCTCTGATTCCCCACATCTGATTCCCCATCTCTGATTCCGCACATCCGATTCCCTGCCTCTGATTCCCCAACTCTGATTCCCCACCTCTGATTCCCCAGCTCTGATTCCCTGCCTCTGATTCCCCGCCTCTGATTCCCCATCTCTGATTCCCCACCTCTGATTCCCCGTGTCTGATTCCCTGCCTCTGATTCCCCGCCTCTGAATCCCAGCCTCTGATTCCCCATATCTGATTCCCCGCCTCTGATTCCCTGCCTCTGATTCCCCAGCTCTGATTCCCCGCCTTTGATTCCCCCCGTCTGATTCCCAGCCTCTGAATCCCCGTGTCTGATTTCCTGCCTCTGATTCCCCGCCTCTGATTCCCCATCTCTGATTCACCGCCTCTGATTCCCCATCTCTGATTCACCGCCTCTGATTCCCCATCTCTGATTCCCCACCTCTGATTCCCCGTGTCTGATTCCCCGCCTCTGATTCCCCATCTCTGATTCCTCTGATTCCCCACATCTGATTCCCCATCTCTGATTCCGCACATCCGATTCCCTGCCTCTGATTCCCCAACTCTGATTCCCCACCTCTGATTCCCCAGCTCTGATTCCCCGCCTCAGATTCCCCGCGTCTGATTCCCTGCCTCTGATTCCCCGCCTCTGATTCCCCATCTCTGATTCCCCACCTCTGATTCCCCGTGTCTGATTCCCTGCCTCTGATTCCCCGCCTCTGAATCCCAGCCTCTGATTCCCCATATCTGATTCCCCGCCTCTGATTCCCTGCCTCTGATTCCCCAGCTCTGATTCCCCGCCTTTGATTCCCCCCGTCTGATTCCCAGCCTCTGAATCCCCGTGTCTGATTTCCTGCCTCTGATTCCCCGCCTCTGATTCCCCATCTCTGATTCACCGCCTCTGATTCCCCATCTCTGATTCCCCACCTCTGATTCCCCGTGTCTGATTCCCTGCCTCTGATTCCCCGCCTCTGAATCCCAGCCTCTGATTCCCCATATCTGATTCCCCGCGTCTGATTCCCCGCCTCTGATTCCCCAGCTCTGATTTCCCGCCTCTGATTCCCGGCATCCGATTCCCTGCCTCTGATTCCCCGCCTCTGATTCCCCATCTCTGATTCCCCGCCTCTGATTCCACGTGTCTGATTCCCTGCCTCTGATTCCCCGCCTCTGATTCCCCGCATCTGATTCCCTGCCACTGATTCCCTGCCCCTGATTCCCCACCTCTGATTCCCCATATCTGATTCCCCGCCTCTGTTTTCCCGCCTCTGATTCCCTGCCTCTGATTCCCCATATCTGATTCCCCGCCTCTGATTCCCCAACTCTGATTCCCCGCCTCTGATTCCCCAGCTCTAAATCCCCGCCTCTGATTCCCCACGTCTGATTCCCTGCCTCTGATTCCCCGCCTCTGATTCCCCATCTGTGATTCACAACCTCTGATGCCCCACCTCTGATTCCCCATATCTGATTCCCCGCCTCTGTTTCCCCGCCTCTGATTCCCCGCCTCTGATTCCCCATATCTGATTCCCCGCCTCTGATTGCCCACCTCTGATTCCTCGCATCTGATTCCCTGCCTCTGATTCACCGCCTCTGATACCCCATCTCTGATTCACCACCTCTGATTCCCGGCCTCTGATTCCCCATCTCTGATTCCGCACATCCGATTCCCTGCCTATGATTCCCCACCTCTGATTCCCCGCCTCTGATTCCCCATATCTGATTCCCTGCCTCTGTTTCCCCGCCTCTGATTCCCCATATGTGATTCCCCACCTCTGTTTCCACGCCTCTGATTCCCCGCCTCTGTTTCTCCATCTCTGATTCACCGCCTTTGATTCACCACCTCTGATTCCCCATATCTGATTCCCCATATCTGATTCCCCACCTCTGTTTCCCCGCCTCTGATTCCCCGCCTCTGATTCTCCATATCTCATTCCCCGCCTCTGAATCCCCATCTCTGATTCCCGGACTCTGATTCCCCACCTCTGATTCCCGGCCTCTTATTCCCAGCATCTGATTCCCGGCCTCTGATTCCCGGCCTCTGATTCCCCGCTTCTGATTCTGATTCCCTGCCTCTGATTCCCCATCTCTGATTCAGCACATCTGAATCCCTGCCTCTGATTCCCCACCTCTGATTCCTCATATCTGATTCCCCGCCTCTGTTTCCCCGCCTCTGATTCCCCGCCTCTGTTTCCCTATATCTAATTCCCCACCTCTGATGCCCCAACTCTGATTCCCCGCCTCTGATTCCCCAGCTCTGATTCCCCGCCTCTGATTCCCCGCATCCGATTCCCCATATCTGATTCCCCGCCTCTGTTTCCCCGCCTCTGATTCCCCGCCTCTGTTTCCCCATATCTGATTCCCCGCCTCTGATTCCCAACTATGATTCCCCGCCTCTGATTCCCCAGCTCTGATTCCCTGCGTCTGATTCCCTGCGTTCTATTCCCTGCCTCTGATTCCCCACCTGTGATTCCCCATCACTGATTCACCACCTCTAATTCCCCACCTCTGATTCCCCATATCTAATTCCCCGCCTCTGTTTGCCCGCCTCTGATTCCCCGCCTCTGTTTCCCCATATCTGATTCCCCGTCTCTGAATCCCCAACTCTGATTCCCTGCCTCTGATTCCGCAGCTCTGATTCCCCGCCTTTGATTCCCCCCGTCTGATTCCCAGCCTCTGAATCCCCGTGTCTGATTTCCTGCCTCTGATTCCCCGCCTCTGATTCCCCACCTCTGATTCCCCAGCTCTGATTCCCCGCCTCAGATTCCCCGCGTCTGATTCCCTGCCTCTGATTCCCCGCCTCTGATTCCCCATCTCTGATTCCCCACCTCTGATTCCCCGTGTCTGATTCCCTGCCTCTGATTCCCCGCCTCTGAATCCCAGCCTCTGATGCCCCAACTCTGATTCCCCGCCTCTGATACCCCAGCTCTGATTCCCCACCTCTGATTCTCCGCATCCGATTCCCCATGTCTGATTCCCCGCCTCTGATTCCCCGCGTCTGATTCCCTGCCTCTGATTCCCCGCCTCTGATTCACCATCTCTGATTCCCCAACTCTGATTCCCCGTGTCTGATTCCCTGCCTCTGAATCCCCGCCTCTGATTCCCCGCCTCTGATTCCCTGCCACTGATTACCCGCCCCTGATTCCCCACCTCTGATTCCCCATATCTTATTCCCCGCCTCTGTTTCCCCCCCTCTGATTCCCAGCCTCTGATTCCCCATATCTGATTCCCCGCCTCTGATTCCCCATATCTGATTCCCCGCCTCTATTTCCCCATATCTTATTCGCCGCCTCTGATTCCCAAACTCTGATTCCCCGCCTCTGATTCCCCAGCTCTGATTTCCCGCCTCTGATTTCCGTCATCCGATTCCCTGCCTCTGATTCCCCGCCTCTGATTCCCCATCTCTGATTCCCAGCCTCTGATTCCCCGTGTCTGATTACCTGCCTCTGATTCCCCGCCTCTGATTCCCCGCGTCTGATTCCCTGCCACTGATTCCCTGCCCCTGATTCCCCACCTCTGATTCCCCATATCTGATTCCCCGCCTCTGTTTCCCCGCCTCTGATTCCCCGCCTCTGTTTCCCCATATCTGATTCCCCGCCTCTGATTCCCCAACTCTGATTCCCCTCCTCTAATTCGCCAGCTATGATTCCCCGCCTCTGATTCCCCGCCTCTGATTCCCTGCCACTGATTCCCCGCCCCTGATTCCCCACCTCTGATTCCCCATATCTTATTCCCCGCCTCTGTTTCCCCCCCTCTGATTCCCAGCCTCTGATTCCCCATATCTGATTCCCTGCCTCTGATTCCCCATATCTGATTCCCCGCCTCTATTTCCCCATATCTGCTTCGCCGCCTCTGATTCCCCAACTCTGATTCCCCGCCTCTGATTCCCCAGCACTGATTTCCCGCCTCTGATTCCCGGCATCCGATTCCCTGCCTCTGATTCCCCGCCTCTGATTCCCCATCTCTGATTCCCCGCCTCTGATTCCCCGTGTCTGATTCCCTGCCTCTGATTCCCCGCCTCTGATTCCCCGCGTCTGATTCCCTGCCACAGATTCCCTGCCCCTGATTCCCCACCTCTGATTCCCCATATCTGATTCCCCGCCTCTGTTTTCCCGCCTCTGATTCCCTGCCTCTGATTCCCCATATCTGATTCCCCGCCTCTTATTCCCCAACTCTGATTCCCCGCCTCTGATTCCCCAGCTCTGAATCCCCGCCTCTGATTCCCCACGTCTGATTCCCTGCCTCTGATTCCCCGCCTCTGATTCCCCATCTGTGATTCACAACCTCTGATGCCCCACCTCTGATTCCCCATATCTGATTCCCCGCCTCTGTTTCCCCGCCTCTTATTCCCCGCCTCTGATTCCCCATATCTGATTCCCCGCCTCTGATTGCCCACCTCTGATTCCTCGCATCTGATTCCCTGCCTCTGATTCACCGCCTCTGATTCCCCATCTCTGATTCATCACCTCTGATTCCCGGCCTCTGATTCCCCATCTCTGATTCCGCACATCCGATTCCCTGCCTATGATTCCCCACCTCTGATTCCCCGCCTCTGATTCCCCATATCTGATTCCCTGCCTCTGTTTCCCCGCCTCTGATTCCCCATATGTGATTCCCCACCTCTGTTTCCACGCCTCTGATTCCCCGCCTCTGTTTCTCCATCTCTGATTCACCGCCTTTGATTCACCACCTCTGATTCCCCATATCTGATTCCCCATATCTGATTCCCCACCTCTGTTTCCCCGCCTCTGATTCCCCGCCTCTGATTCTCCATATCTCATTCCCCGCCTCTGAATCCCCATCTCTGATTCCCGGACTCTGATTCCCCACCTCTGATTCCCGGCCTCTTATTCCCAGCATCTGATTCCCGGCCTCTGATTCCCGGCCTCTGATTCCCCGTTTCTGATTCTGATTCCCTGCCTCTGATTCCCCATCTCTGATTCAGCACATCTGAATCCCTGCCTCTGATTCCCCACCTCTGATTCCTCATATCTGATTCCCCGCCTCAGTTTCCCCGCCTCTGATTCCCCGCCTCTGTTTCCCTATATCTAATTCCCCACCTCTGATGCCCCAACTCTGATTCCCCGCCTCTGATTCCCCAGCTCTGATTCCCCGCCTCTGATTCCCCGCATCCGATTCCCCATATCTGATTCCCCGCCTCTGATTCCCAACTATGATTCCCCGCCTCTGATTCCCCAGCTCTGATTCCCTGCGTCTGATTCCCTGCGTTCTATTCCCTGCCTCTGATTCCCCACCTGTGATTCCCCATCACTGATTCACCACCTCTGATTCCCCACCTCTGATTCCCCATATCTAATTCCCCGCCTCTGTTTGCCCGCCTCTGATTCCCCGCCTCTGTTTCCCCATATCTGATTCCCCGTCTCTGAATCCCCAACTCTGATTCCCTGCCTCTGATTCCCCAGCTCTGATCCCCCGCCTTTGATTCCCCCCGTCTGATTCCCAGCCTCTGAATCCCCGTGTCTGATTTCCTGCCTCTGATTCCCCGCCTCTGATTCCCCATCTCTGATTCCTCTTATTCCCCACATCTGATTCCCCATCTCTGATTCCGCACATCCGATTCCCTGCCTCTGATTCCCCAACTCTGATTCCCCACCTCTGATTCCCCAGCTCTGATTCCCTGCCTCTGATTCCCCGCCTCTGATTCCCCATCTCTGATTCCCCACCTCTGATTCCCCGTGTCTGATTCCCTGCCTCTGATTCCCCGCCTCTGAATCCCAGCCTCTGATTCCCCATATCTGATTCCCCGCCTCTGATTCCCTGCCTCTGATTCCCCAGCTCTGATTCCCCGCCTTTGATTCCCCCCGTCTGATTCCCAGCCTCTGAATCCCCGTGTCTGATTTCCTGCCTCTGATTCCCCGCCTCTGATTCCCCATCTCTGATTCACCGCCTCTGATTCCCCATCTCTGATTCCCCACCTCTGATTCCCCGTGTCTGATTCCCTGCCTCTGATTCCCCGCCTCTGAATCCCAGCCTCTGATTCCCCATATCTGATTCCCCGCCTCTGATTCCCTGCCTCTGATTTCCCAGCTCTGATTCCCCGCCTTTGATTCCCCCCGTCTGATTCCCAGCCTCTGAATCCCCGTGTCTGATTTCCTGCCTCTGATTCCCCGCCTCTGATTCCCCATCTCTGATTCACCGCCTCTGATTCCCCTTCTCTGATTCCCCACCTCTGATTCCCCATATCTGATTCCCTGCCTCTGTTTCCCCGCCTCTGATTCCCCACCTCTGTTTCCCCATATCTGATTCCCCGCCTCTGATTCCCCAACTCTAATACCCCGCCTCTGATTCCCCAGCTCTGAATCCCCGCCTCTGATTCCCCGCATCTGATTCCCTGCCTCTGATTCCCCGCCTCTGATTCCAGGCCTCTGATTCCCAGCATCTGATTCCGGCCTCTGATTCCCGGCCTCTGATTCCATGCTTCTGATTCTGATTCCCTGCCTCTGATTCCCCATCTCTGATTCCGCACATCTGATTCCTTGCCTCTGATTCCCCACCTCTGATTCCCCATATCTGATTCCCCGACTGGGTTTCCCCGCCTCTGATTCCCCGCCTCTGTTTCCCAATATCTAAGTCCCCGCCTCTGATTCCCCAAATCTGATTCCCCACCTCCGATTCCCCAGCTCTGATTCCCCGCCTCGGATTCCCCGCATCTGATTCCCTGCATCTGATTCCAAGCCTCTGATTCCCTGCCTCTGATTCCCAACCTCTGATTCCCCACCTCTGATTCCCCATATCTGATTCCCCGCCTCTGTTTCCCCGCCTCGGATTCCCCGCCTCTGTTCCCCATATCTGATTCCCCATATCTGATTCCCCATATCTGATTCCCCACCTCTGTTTCCCCGCCTCTGATTCCCCGCCTCTGATTCTCCATATCTCATTCCCCGCCTCTGAATCCCCATCTCTGATTCCCGGACTCTGATTCCCCACCTCTGATTCCCGGCCTCTTATTCCCAGCATCTGATTCCCGGCCTCTGATTCCCGGCCTCTGATTCCCCGCTTCTGATTCTGATTCCCTGCCTCTGATTCCCCATCTCTGATTCAGCACATCTGAATCCCTGCCTCTGATTCCCCACCTCTGATTCCTCATATCTGATTCCCCGCATCTGTTTCCCCGCCTCTGATTCCCCGCCTCTGTTTCCCTATATCTAATTCCCCACCTCTGATGCCCCAACTCTGATTCCCCGCCTCTGATTCCCCAGCTCTGATTCCCCGCCTCTGATTCCCCGCATCCGATTCCCCATATCTGATTCCCCGCCTCTGTTTCCCCGCCTCTTATTCCCCGCCTCTGTTTCCCCATATCTGATTCCCTGCCTCTGATTCCCCGCCTCTGATTCCCCATCTCTGATTCCCCACCTCTGATTCCCTGCCCTGATTCCCCATCTCTGTTTCACCGCCTTTGATTCGCCACCTCTGATTCCCAATATCTGATTCCCCGCCTCTGTTTCCCCGCCTCTGATTCCCGTCCTCTGATTCCCAACCTCTGATTCCACACCTCTGATTCCCCATATCTGATTCCCCGCCTCTATTTCCCCATATCTGATTCCCCGCCTCTGATTCCCCAACTCTGATTCCCCGCCTCTGATTCCCCAGCTCTGATTCCCCGCCTCTGATTCCCCGCCTCTGATTCCCCACCTCTGATTCCCGGCCTCTTATTCCCAGCATCTGATTCCCGGCCTCTGATTTCCGGCCTCTAATTCCCCGCCTCTGTTTCCCCATATCTAATTCCCCACCTCTGATGCCCCAACTCTGATTCCCCGCCTCTGATACCCCAGCTCTGATTCCCCACCTCTGATTCTCCGCATCCGATTCCCCATGTCTGATTCCCCGCCTCTGATTCCCCGCGTCTGATTCCCTGCCTCTGATTCCCCGCCTCTGATTCACCATCTCTGATTCCCCACCTCTGATTCCCCGTGTCTGATTCCCCGCCTCTGATTCCCTGCCACTGATTACCCGCCCCTGATTCCCCACCTCTGATTCCCCATATCTTATTCCCCGCCTCTGTTTCCCCCCCTCTGATTCCCAGCCTCTGATTCCCCATATCTGATTCCCCGCCTCTGATTCCCCATATCTGATTCCCCGCCTCTATTTCCCCATATCTTATTCGCCGCCTCTGATTCCCAAACTCTGATTCCCCGCCTCTGATTCCCCAGCTCTGATTTCCCGCCTCTGATTTCCGTCATCCGATTCCCTGCCTCTGATTCCCCGCCTCTGATTCCCCATCTCTGATTCCCAGCCTCTGATTCCCCGTGTCTGATTACCTGCCTCTGATTCCCCGCCTCTGATTCCCCGCGTCTGATTCCCTGCCACTGATTCCCTGCCCCTGATTCCCCACCTCTGATTCCCCATATCTGATTCCCCGCCTCTGTTTCCCCGCCTCTGATTCCCCGCCTCTGTTTCCCCATATCTGATTCCCCGCCTCTGATTCCCCAACTCTGATTCCCCTCCTCTAATTCGCCAGCTATGATTCCCCGCCTCTGATTCCCTGCGTCTGATTCCCTGCCTCTGATTCCCAGCCTCTCATTCCCCTTCTCTGATTCACCACCTCTGAATCCCCACCTCTGATTACCCATCTCTGATTCCGCACATCCGATTCCCTGCCTCTGATTCCCCGCCTCTGATTCCCCGCCTCTGATTCGCAACCTCTAATTCCCCACCTCTGATTCCCCATATCTGATTCCCCGCCTCAGTTTCCCTGCATCTGATTCCCGGCCTCTGTTTCCCCATATCTGATTCCCCTCCTCTGATTCCCCAACTCTGATTCCCCGCCTTTTATTCCCGGCCTCTGATTCCCTGCCACTGATTCCCCGCCCCTGATTCCCCACCTCTGATTCCCCATATCTGATTCCCCGCCTCTGTTTCCCCAGCTCTGATTCCCCACCTCTGATTCCCCAGCTCTGATTCCCTGCCACTGATTCCCCGCCCCTGATTCCCCACCTCTGATTCCCCATATCTGATTCCCCGCCTCTGTTTCCCTTAGCTCTGATTCCCTGCCTCTGATTCCCTGCCCTGATTCCCCATCTCTGTTTCACCGCCTTTGATTCTCCACCTCTGATTCCCCATATCTGATTCCCCGCCTCTGTTTCCCCGCCTCTGATTCCCTGCCTCTGATTCCCAACCTCTGATTCCACACCTCTGATTCCCCATATCTGATTCCCCGCCTCTATTTCCCCATATCTGATTCCCCGCCTCTGATTCCCCAACTCTGATTCCCCGCCTCTGATTCCCCAGCTCTGATACCCCGCCTCTGATTCCCGGCGTCCGATTCACTGCCTCTGATTCCCCGCCTCTGATTCCCCATCTCTGATTCCCCGCCTCTGATTCCCCGTGTCTGATTCCCTGCCTCTGATTCCCCACCTGTGATTCCCCGCCTCTGATTCCCTGCCACTGATTCCCTGCCCCTGATTCCCCACCTCTGATTCCCCATATCTGATTCCCCGCCTCTGTTTCCCCACCTCTGATTCCCCGCCTCTGATTCCCCATATCTGATTCCCTGCCTCTGATTCCCCAACTCTGATTGCCCGACTCTGATTCCCCAGCTCTGAATCCCCGCCTCTGATTCCCCGCGTCTGATTCCCTTCGTCTGATTCCCCGCCTCTGATTCCCCATCTCTGATTCCCCGCCTCTGATTCCCCGTGTCTGATTCCCTGCCTCTGATTCCCCGCCTGTGATTCCCCGCCTCTGATTCCCTGCCACTGATTCCCTGCCCCTGATTCCCCACCTCTGATTTCCCATATCTGATTCCCCGCCTCTGTTTCCCCGCCTCTGATTCCCCGCCTCTGTTTCCCTTAGCTCTGATTCCCTGCCTCTGATTCCCTGCCCTGATTCCCCATCTCTGTTTCACCGCCTTTGATTCGCCACCTCTGATTCCCCATATCTGATTCCCCGCCTCTGTTTCCCCGCCTCTGATTCCCTGCCTCTGATTCCCAACCTCTGATTCCACACCTCTGATTCCCCATATCTGATTCCGCGCCTCTATTTCCCCATATCTGATTCCCCGCCTCTGATTCCCCAACTCTGATTCCCCGCCTCTGATTCCCCAGCTCTGATTCCCTGCCTCTGATTCCCGGCGTCCGATTCACTGCCTCTGATTCCCCGCCTCTGATTCCCCATCTCTGATTCCCCGCCTCTGATTCCCCGTGTCTGATTCCCTGCCTCTGATTCCCCGCCTGTGATTCCCCGCCTCTGATTCCCTGCCACTGATTCCCTGTCCCTGATTCCCCACCTCTGATTCCCCATATCTGATTCCCCGCCTCTGTTTCCCCGCCTCTGATTCCCCGCCTCTGATTCCCCATATCTGATTCCCTGCCTCTGATTCCCCAACTCTGATTCACAACCTCTGATTCCCCACCTCTGATTCCCCATATCTGATTCACCGCCTCTGTTTCCCCGCCTCTGATTCCCCGCCTCTGATTCCCCATATCTGATTCCCCAGCTCTGATTGCCCACCTCTGATTCCCCGCCTCTGATTCGCCAGCTCTGATTCCCCGCCTCTGAATCCCCGCATCTGATTCCCTGCCTCTGATTCCCCGCCTCTGATTCCCCATCTCTGATTCACCGCCTTTGATTCGCCACCTCTGATTCCCCATATCTGATTCCCCACCTCTGTTTCCCCGCCTCTGATTCCCCGCCTCTGATTCTCCATATCTCATTCCCGACCTCTGAATCCCCATCTCTGATTCCCGGACTCTGATTCACCACCTCTGATTCCCGGCCTCTTATTCCCAGCATCTGATTCCCGGCCTCTGATTCCCGGCCTCTGATTCCCCGCTTCTGATTCTGATACCCTGCCTCTGATTCCCCATCTCTGATTCCGCACATCTGATTTTCTGCCTCTGATTCCCCACCTCTGATTCCCCATATCTGATTCCCCGCCTCTGTTTCCCCACCTCTGATTCCCCACCTCTGTTTCCCCATATCTAATTCCCCACCTCTGATGCCGCAACTCTGATTCCCCGCCTCTGATTCCCCAGCTCTGATTCCCCGCCTCTGATTCCCCGCATCCGATTCCCCATGTCTGATTCCCCGCCTCTGTTTCCCCGCCTCTGATTCCCCGCCTCTGTTTCCCCATATCTGATTCCCCGCCTCTGATTCCCCAGCTCTGATTCCCTGCCTCTGATTCCCCGCGTTCTATTCCCTGCCTCTGATTCCCCGCCTGTGATTCCCAATCTCTGATTCACCACCTCTGATTCCCCACCTCTGATTCCCCATATCTAATTCCCCGCCTCTGTTTGCCCGCCTCTGATTCCCCGCCTCTGTTTCCCCATATCTGATTCCCCGTCTCTGAATCCCCAACTCTGATTCCCTGCCTCTGATTCCCCAGCTCTGATTCCCCGCCTTTGATTCCCCCCGTCTGATTCCCAGCCTCTGAATCCCCGTGTCTGATTTCCTGCCTCTGATTCCCCGCCTCTGATTCCCCATCTCTGATTCCTCTGATTCCCCACATCTGATTCCCCATCTCTGATTCCGCACATCCGATTCCCTGCCTCTGATTCCCCAACTCTGATTCCCCACCTCTGATTCCCCAGCTCTGATTCCCTGCCTCTGATTCCCCGCCTCTGATTCCCCATCTCTGATTCCCCACCTCTGATTCCCCGTGTCTGATTCCCTGCCTCTGATTCCCCGCCTCTGAATCCCAGCCTCTGATTCCCCATATCTGATTCCCCGCCTCTGATTCCCTGCCTCTGATTCCCCAGCTCTGATTCCCCGCCTTTGATTCCCCCCGTCTGATTCCCAGCCTCTGAATCCCCGTGTCTGATTTCCTGCCTCTGATTCCCCGCCTCTGATTCCCCATCTCTGATTCACCGCCTCTGATTCCCCATCTCTGATTCCCCACCTCTGATTCCCCGTGTCTGATTCCCCGCCTCTGATTCCCCATCTCTGATTCCTCTGATTCCCCACATCTGATTCCCCATCTCTGATTCCGCACATCCGATTCCCTGCCTCTGATTCCCCAACTCTGATTCCCCACCTCTGATTCCCCAGCTCTGATTCCCCGCCTCAGATTCCCCGCGTCTGATTCCCTGCCTCTGATTCCCCGCCTCTGATTCCCCATCTCTGATTCCCCACCTCTGATTCCCCGTGTCTGATTCCCTGCCTCTGATTCCCCGCCTCTGAATCCCAGCCTCTGATTCCCCATATCTGATTCCCCGCCTCTGATTCCCTGCCTCTGATTCCCCAGCTCTGATTCCCCGCCTTTGATTCCCCCCGTCTGATTCCCAGCCTCTGAATCCCCGTGTCTGATTTCCTGCCTCTGATTCCCCGCCTCTGATTCCCCATCTCTGATTCACCGCCTCTGATTCCCCATCTCTGATTCCCCACCTCTGATTCCCCGTGTCTGATTCCCTGCCTCTGATTCCCCGCCTCTGAATCCCAGCCTCTGATTCCCCATATCTGATTCCCCGCCTCTGATTCCCCGCCTCTGATTCCCCAGCTCTGATTTCCCGCCTCTGATTCCCGGCATCCGATTCCCTGCCTCTGGTTCCCCGCCTCTGATTCCCCATCTCTGATTCCCCGCCTCTGATTCCACGTGTCTGATTCCCTGCCTCTGATTCCCCGCCTCTGATTCCCCGCATCTGATTCCCTGCCACTGATTCCCTGCCCCTGATTCCCCACCTCTGATTCCCCATATCTGATTCCCCGCCTCTGTTTTCCCGCCTCTGATTCCCTGCCTCTGATTCCCCATATCTGATTCCCCGCCTCTGATTCCCCAACTCTGATTCCCCGCCTCTGATTCCCCAGCTCTAAATCCCCGCCTCTGATTCCCCACGTCTGATTCCCTGCCTCTGATTCCCCGCCTCTGATTCCCCATCTGTGATTCACAACCTCTGATGCTTCACCTCTGATTCCCCATATCTGATTCCCCGCCTCTGTTTCCCCGCCTCTGATTCCCCGCCTCTGATTCCCCATATCTGATTCCCCGCCTCTGATTGCCCACCTCGGATTCCTCGCATCTGATTCCCTGCCTCTGATTCACCGCCTCTGATACCCCATCTCTGATTCACCACCTCTGATTCCCGGCCTCTGATTCCCCATCTCTGATTCCGCACATCCGATTCCCTGCCTATGATTCCCCACCTCTGATTCCCCGCCTCTGATTCCCCATATCTGATTCCCTGCCTCTGTTTCCCCGCCTCTGATTCCCCATATGTGATTCCCCACCTCTGTTTCCACGCCTCTGATTCCCCGCCTCTGTTTCTCCATCTCTGATTCACCGCCTTTGATTCACCACCTCTGATTCCCCATATCTGATTCCCCATATCTGATTCCCCACCTCTGTTTCCCCGCCTCTGATTCCCCGCCTCTGATTCTCCATATCTCATTCCCCGCCTCTGAATCCCCATCTCTGATTCCCGGACTCTGATTCCCCACCTCTGATTCCCGGCCTCTTATTCCCAGCATCTGATTCCCGGCCTCTGATTCCCGGCCTCTGATTCCCCGCTTCTGATTCTGATTCCCTGCCTCTGATTCCCCATCTCTGATTCAGCACATCTGAATCCCTGCCTCTGATTCCCCACCTCTGATTCCTCATATCTGATTCCCCGCCTCTGTTTCCCCGCCTCTGATTCCCCGCCTCTGTTTCCCTATATCTAATTCCCCACCTCTGATGCCCCAACTCTGATTCCCCGCCTCTGATTCCCCAGCTCTGATTCCCCGCCTCTGATTCCCCGCATCCGATTCCCCATATCTGATTCCCCGCCTCTGTTTCCCCGCCTCTGATTCCCCGCCTCTGTTTCCCCATATCTGATTCCCCGCCTCTGATTCCCAACTATGATTCCCCGCCTCTGATTCCCCAGCTCTGATTCCCTGCGTCTGATTCCCTGCGTTCTATTCCCTGCCTCTGATTCCCCACCTGTGATTCCCCATCACTGATTCACCACCTCTAATTCCCCACCTCTGATTCCCCATATCTAATTCCCCGCCTCTGTTTGCCCGCCTCTGATTCCCCGCCTCTGTTTCCCCATATCTGATTCCCCGTCTCTGAATCCCCAACTCTGATTCCCTGCCTCTGATTCCGCAGCTCTGATTCCCCGCCTTTGATTCCCCCCGTCTGATTCCCAGCCTCTGAATCCCCGTGTCTGATTTCCTGCCTCTGATTCCCCGCCTCTGATTCCCCATCTCTGATTCCTCTGATTCCCCACATCTGATTCCCCATCTCTGATTCCGCACATCCGATTCCCTGCCTCTGATTCCCCAACTCTGATTCCCCACCTCTGATTCCCCAGCTCTGATTCCCCGCCTCAGATTCCCCGCGTCTGATTCGCTGCCTCTGATTCCCCGCCTCTGATTCCCCATCTCTGATTCCCCACCTCTGATTCCCCGTGTCTGATTCCCTGCCTCTGATTCCCCGCCTCTGAATCCCAGCCTCTGATTCCCCATATCTGATTCCCCGCCTCTGATTCCCTGCCTCTGATTCCCCAGCTCTGATTCCCCGCCTTTGATTCCCCCCGTCTGATTCCCAGCCTCTGAATCCCCGTGTCTGATTTCCTGCCTCTGATTCCCCGCCTCTGATTCCCCATCTCTGATTCACCGCCTCTGATTCCCCATCTCTGATTCCCCACCTCTGATTCCCCGTGTCTGATTCCCTGCCTCTGATTCCCCGCCTCTGAATCCCAGCCTCTGATTCCCCATATCTGATTCCCCGCCTCTGATTCCCTGCCTCTGATTCCCCAGCTCTGATTCCCCGCCTTTGATTCCCCCCGTCTGATTCCCAGCCTCTGAATCCCCGTGTCTGATTTCCTGCCTCTGATTCCCCGCCTCTGATTCCCCATCTCTGATTCACCGCCTCTGATTCCCCTTCTCTGATTCCCCACCTCTGATTCCCCATATCTGATTCCCTGCCTCTGTTTCCCCGCCTCTGATTCCCCACCTCTGTTTCCCCATATCTGATTCCCCGCCTCTGATTCCCCAACTCTAATACCCCGCCTCTGATTCCCCAGCTCTGAATCCCCGCCTCTGATTCCCCGCATCTGATTCCCTGCCTCTGATTCCCCGCCTCTGATTCCAGGCCTCTGATTCCCAGCATCTGATTCCGGCCTCTGATTCCCGGCCTCTGATTCCCTGCTTCTGATTCTGATTCCCTGCCTCTGATTCCCCATCTCTGATTCCGCACATCTGATTCCTTGCCTCTGATTCCCCACCTCTGATTCCCCATATCTGATTCCCCGACTGGGTTTCCCCGCCTCTGATTCCCCGCCTCTGTTTCCCAACATCTAAGTCCCCGCCTCTGATTCCCCAAATCTGATTCCCCACCTCCGATTCCCCAGCTCTGATTCCCCGCCTCGGATTCCCCGCATCTGATTCCCTGCATCTGATTCCAAGCCTCTGATTCCAGGCCTCTGATTCCCAGCATCTGATTCCGGCCTCTGATTCCCGGCCTCTGATTCCCTGCTTCTGATTCTGATTCCCTGCCTCTGATTCCCCATCTCTGATTCCGCACATCTGATTCCTTGCCTCTGATTCCCCACCTCTGATTCCCCATATCTGATTCCCCGACTGGGTTTCCCCGCCTCTGATTCCCCGCCTCTGTTTCCCAACATCTAAGTCCCCGCCTCTGATTCCCCAAATCTGATTCCCCACCTCCGATTCCCCAGCTCTGATTCCCCGCCTCGGATTCCCCGCATCTGATTCCCTGCATCTGATTCCCGCCTCTGTTTCCCCGCCTCGGATTCCCCGCCTCTGTTCCCCATATCTGATTCCCGGCCTCTGATTCGCCATCTCTGATTCCCCACCTCTGATTCCCCGTGTCTGATTCCCTGCCTCTGATTCCCCGCCTCTGATTCCCCGCCTCTGATTCCCTGCCACTGATTCCTTGCCCCTGATTCCCCACCTCTGATTCCCCATATCTTATTCCCCGCCTCTGTTTCCCCCCCTCTGATTCCCAGCCTCTGATTCCCCATATCTGATTCCCTGCCTCTGATTCCCCATATCTGATTCCCCGCCTCTATTTCCCCATATCTGCTTCGCCGCCTCTGATTCCCCAACTCTGATTCCCCGCCTCTGATTCCCCAGCTCTGATTTCCCGCCTCTGATTCCCGGCATCCGATTCCCTGCCTCTGATTCCCCGCCTCTGATTCCCCATCTCTGATTCCCCGCCTCTGATTCCATGTGTCTGATTCCCTGCCTCTGATTCCCCGCCTCTGATTCCCCGCGTCTGATTCCCTGCCACTGATTCCCTGCCCCTGATTCCCCGCCTCTGATTCCCCGCGTCTGATTCCCTGCCACTGATTCCCTGCCCCTGATTCCCCACCTCTGATTCCCCATATCTGATTCCCCGCCTCTGTTTTCCCGCCTCTGATTCCCTGCCTCCGATTCCCCATATCTGATTCCCTGCCCCTGATTCCCCAACTCTGATTCCCCGCCTCTGATTCCCCAGCTCTAAATCCCCGCCTCTGATTCCCCACGTCTGATTCCCTGCCTCTGATTCCCCGCCTCTGATTCCCCATCTGTGATTCACAACCTCTGATGCCCCACCTCTGATTCCCCATATCTGATTCCCCGCCTCTGTTTCCCCGCCTCTGATTCCCCGCCTCTGATTCCCCATATCTGATTCCCCGCCTCTGATTGCCCACCTCTGATTCCTCGCATGTGATTCCCTGCCTCTGATTCACCGCCTCTGATTCCCCATCTCTGATTCACCACCTCTGATTCCCGGCCTCTGATTCCCCATCTCTGATTCCGCACATCCGATTCCCTGCCTATGATTCCCCACCTCTGATTCCCCGCCTCTGATTCCCCATATCTGATTCCCTGCCTCTGTTTCCCCGCCTCTGATTCCCCATATGTGATTCCCCACCTCTGTTTCCACGCCTCTGATTCCCCGCCTCTGTTTCTCCATCTCTGATTCACCGCCTTTGATTCACCACCTCTGATTCCCCATATCTGATTCCCCATATCTGATTCCCCACCTCTGTTTCCCCGCCTCTGATTCCCCGCCTCTGATTCTCCATATCTCATTCCCCGCCTCTGAATCCCCATCTCTGATTCCCGGACTCTGATTCCCCACCTCTGATTCCCGGCCTCTTATTCCCAGCATCTGATTCCCGGCCTCTGATTCCCGGCCTCTGATTCCCCACTTCTGATTCTGATTCCCTGCCTCTGATTCCCCATCTCTGATTCAGCACATCTGAATCCCTGCCTCTGATTCCCCACCTCTGATTCCTCATATCTGATTCCCCGCCTCTGTTTCCCCGCCTCTGATTCCCCGCCTCTGTTTCCCTATATCTAATTCCCCACCTCTGATGCCCCAACTCTGATTCCCCGCCTCTGATTCCCCAGCTCTGATTCCTCGCCTCTGATTCCCCGCATCCGATTCCCCATATCTGATTCCCCGCCTCTGTTTCCCCGCCTCTGATTCCCCGCCTCTGTTTCACATATCTGATTCCCCGCCTCTGATTCCCAACTATGATTCCCCGCCTCTGATTCCCCAGCTCTGATTCCCTGCGTCTGATTCCCTGCGTTCTATTCCCTGCCTCTGATTCCCCACCTGTGATTCCTCATCACTGATTCACCACCTCTGATTCCCCACCTCTGATTCCCCATATCTAATTCCCCGCCTCTGTTTGCCCGCCTCTGATTCCCCGCCTCTGTTTCCCCATATCTGATTCCCCGTCTCTGAATCCCCAACTCTGATTCCCTGCCTCTGATTCCCCAGCTCTGATTCCCCGCCTTTGATTCCCCCCGTCTGATTCCCAGCCACTGTATCCCCGTGTCTGATTTCCTGCCTCTGATTCCCCGCCTCTGATTCCCCATCTCTGATTCCTCTGATTCCCCAACTCTGATTCCCCACCTCTGATTCCCCAGCTCTGATTCCCCGCCTCAGATTCCCCGCGTCTGATTCCCTGCCTCTGATTCCCCGCCTCTGATTCCCCATCTCTGATTCCCCACCTCTGATTCCCCGTGTCTGATTCCCTGCCTCTGATTCCCCGCCTCTGAATCTCAGCCTCTGATTCCCCATATCTGATTCCCCGCCTCTGATTCCCTGCCTCTGATTCCCCAGCTCTGATTCCCCGCCTTTGATTCCCCCCGTCTGATTCCCAGCCTCTGAATCCCCGTGTCTGATTTCCTGCCTCTGATTCCCCGCCTCTGATTCCCCATCTCTGATTCACCGCCTCTGATTCCCCTTCTCTGATTCCCCACCTCTGATTCCCCATATCTGATTCCCTGCCTCTGTTTCCCCGCCTCTGATTCCCCACCTCTGTTTCCCCATATCTGATTCCCCGCTGATTCCCCAACTCTAATACCCCGCCTCTGATTCCCCAGCTCTGATTCCCCGCCTCTGATTCCCCGCATCTGATTCCCTGCCTCTGATTCCCCGCCTATGATTCCAGGCCTCTGATTCCCAGCATCTGATTCCGGCCTCTGATTCCCGGCCTCTGATTCCCTGCTTCTGATTCTGATTCCCTGCCTCTGATTCCCCATCTCTGATTCCGCACATCTGATTCCTTGCCTGTGTTTCCCCGCCTCTGATTCCCCGCCTCTGTTTCCCAATATCTAAGTCCCCGCCTCTGATTCCCCAAATCTGATTCCCCACCTCTGATTCCCCACCTCTGATTCCCCATATCTGATTCCCCATATCTGATTCCCCGCCTCGGATGCCCCGCCTCTGTTTCCCCATATCTGATTCCCGGCCTCTGATTCCCGGCCTCTGATTCCCCGCCTCTGATTCCCTGCCTCTGATTCCCCATCTCCGATTCCGCACATCTGATTCCCTTCCTCTGATTCCCCGCCTCTGATTCCCCGCCTCTGATTCCCTGCCTCTGATTCCCAACCTCGGATTCCCCACCTCTGATTCCCCATATCTGATTCCCCGCCTCTGTTTCCCCACCTCTGTTTCCCCGCCTCTGATTCCCCGCCTCTGATTCTCCATATCTCATTCCCCGCCTCTGAATCCCCATCTCTGATTCCCGGACTCTGATTCCCCACCTCTGATTCCCGGCCTCTTATTCCCAGCATCTGATTCCCGGCCTCTGATTCCCGGCCTCTGATTCCCCGCTTCTGATTCTGATTCCCTGCCTCTGATTCCCCATCTCTGATTCCGCACATCTGATTCCCTGCCTCTGATTCCCCACCTATGATTCCCCATATCTGATTCCCCGCCTCTGTTTCCCCGCCTCTGATTCCCCGCCTCTGTTTCCCCATATCTAATTCCCCACCTCTGATGCCCCAACTCTGATTCCCCGCCTCTGATTCCCTGCCTCTGATTCCCCGCCTCTGATTCCAGGCCTCTGATTCCCAGCATCTGATTCCGGCCTCTGATTCCCGGCCTCTGATTCCCTGCTTCTGATTCTGATTCCCTGCCTCTGATTCCCCATCTCTGATTCCGCACATCTGATTCCTTGCCTCTGATTCCCCACCTCTGATTCCCCATATCTGATTCCCCGACTGGGTTTCCCCGCCTCTGATTCCCCGCCTCTGTTTCCCAATATCTAAGTCCCCGCCTCTGATTCCCCAAATCTGATTCCCCACCTCCGATTCCCCAGCTCTGATTCCCCGCCTCGGATTCCCCGCATCTGATTCCCTGCATCTGATTCCAAGCCTCTGATTCCCTGCCTCTGATTCCCAACCTCTGATTCCCCACCTCTGATTCCCCATATCTGATTCCCCGCCTCTGTTTCCCCGCCTCGGATTCCCCGCCTCTGTTCCCCATATCTGATTCCCGGCCTCTGATTCGCCATCTCTGATTCCCCACCTCTGATTCCCCGTGTCTGATTCCCTGCCTCTGATTCCCCGCCTCTGATTCCCCGCCTCTGATTCCCTGCCACTGATTCCCCGCCCCTGATTCCCCACCTCTGATTCCCCATATCTTATTCCCCGCCTCTGTTTCCCCCCCTCTGATTCCCAGCCTCTGATTCCCCATATCTGATTCCCTGCCTCTGATTCCCCATATCTGATTCCCCGCCTCTATTTCCCCATATCTGCTTCGCCGCCTCTGATTCCCCAACTCTGATTCCCCGCCTCTGATTCCCCAGCTCTGATTTCCCGCCTCTGATTCCCGGCATCCGATTCCCTGCCTCTGATTCCCCGCCTCTGATTCCCCATCTCTGATTCCCCGCCTCTGATTCCACGTGTCTGATTCCCTGCCTCTGATTCCCCGCCTCTGATTCCCCGCGTCTGATTCCCTGCCACTGATTCCCTGCCCCTGATTCCCCACCTCTGATTCCCCATATCTGATTCCCCGCCTCTGTTTTCCCGCCTCTGATTCCCTGCCTCTGATTCCCCATATCTGATTCCCCGCCCCTGATTCCCCAACTCTGATTCCCCGCCTCTGATTCCCCAGCTCTAAATCCCCGCCTCTGATTCCCCACGTCTGATTCCCTGCCTCTGATTCCCCGCATCTGATTCCCCATCTGTGATTCACAACCTCTGATGCCCCACCTCTGATTCCCCATATCTGATTCCCCGCCTCTGTTTCCCCGCCTCTGATTCCCCGCCTCTGATTCCCCATATCTGATTCCCCGCCTCTGATTGCCCACCTCTGATTCCTCGCATCTGATTCCCTGCCTCTGATTCACCGCCTCTGATTCCCCATCTCTGATTCACCACCTCTGATTCCCGGCCTCTGATTCCCCATCTCTGATTCCGCACATCCGATTCCCTGCCTATGATTCCCCACCTCTGATTCCCCGCCTCTGATTCCCCATATCTGATTCCCTGCCTCTGTTTCCCCGCCTCTGATTCCCCATATGTGATTCCCCACCTCTGTTTCCACGCCTCTGATTCCCCGCCTCTGTTTCTCCATCTCTGATTCACCGCCTTTGATTCACCACCTCTGATTCCCCATATCTGATTCCCCATATCTGATTCCCCACCTCTGTTTCCCCGCCTCTGATTCCCCGCCTCTGATTCTCCATATCTCATTCCCCGCCTCTGAATCCCCATCTCTGATTCCCGGACTCTGATTCCCCACCTCTGATTCCCGGCCTCTTATTCCCAGCATCTGATTCCCGGCCTCTGATTCCCGGCCTCTGATTCCCCGCTTCTGATTCTGATTCCCTGCCTCTGATTCCCCATCTCTGATTCAGCACATCTGAATCCCTGCCTCTGATTCCCCACCTCTGATTCCTCATATCTGATTCCCCGCCTCTGTTTCCCCGCCTCTGATTCCCCGCCTCTGTTTCCCTATATCTAATTCCCCACCTCTGATGCCCCAACTCTGATTCCCCGCCTCTGATTCCCCAGCTCTGATTCCCCGCCTCTGATTCCCAGCATCCGATTCCCCATATCTGATTCCCCGCCTCTGTTTCCCCGCCTCTGATTCCCCGCCTCTGTTTCCCCATATCTGATTCCCCGCCTCTGATTCCCAACTATGATTCCCCGCCTCTGATTCCCCAGCTCTGATTCCCTGCGTCTGATTCCCTGCGTTCTATTCCCTGCCTCTGATTTCCCACCTGTGATTCCCCATCACTGATTCACCACCTCTGATTCCCCACCTCTGATTCCCCATATCTAATTCCCCGCCTCTGTTTGCCCGCCTCTGATTCCCCGCCTCTGTTTCCCCATATCTGATTCCCCGTCTCTGAATCCCCAACTCTGATTCCCTGCCTCTGATTCCCCAGCTCTGATTCCCCGCCTTTGATTCCCCCCGTCTGATTCCCAGCCTCTGAATCCCCGTGTCTGATTTCCTGCCTCTGATTCCCCGCCTCTGATTCCCCATCTCTGATTCCTCTGATTCCCCAACTCTGATTCCCCACCTCTGATTCCCCAGCTCTGATTCCCCGCCTCAGATTCCCCGCGTCTGATTCCCTGCCTCTGATTCCCCGCCTCTGATTCCCCATCTCTGATTCCCCACCTCTGATTCCCCGTGTCTGATTCCCTGCCTCTGATTCCCCGCCTCTGAATCCCAGCCTCTGATTCCCCATATCTGATTCCCCGCCTCTGATTCCCTGCCTCTGATTCCCCAGCTCTGATTCCCCGCCTTTGATTCCCCCCGTCTGATTCCCAGCCTCTGAATCCCCGTGTCTGATTTCCTGCCTCTGATTCCCCGCCTCTGATTCCCCATCTCTGATTCACCGCCTCTGATTCCCCATCTCTGATTCCCCACCTCTGATTCCCCGTGTCTGATTCCCTGCCTCTGATTCCCCGCCTCTGAATCCCAGCCTCTGATTCCCCATATCTGATTCCCCGCCTCTGATTCCCTGCCTCTGATTCCCCAGCTCTGATTCCCCGCCTTTGATTCCCCCCGTCTGATTCCCAGCCTCTGAATCCCCGTGTCTGATTTCCTGCCTCTGATTCCCCGCCTCTGATTCCCCATCTCTGATTCACCGCCTCTGATTCCCCTTCTCTGATTCCCCACCTCTGATTCCCCATATCTGATTCCCTGCCTCTGTTTCCCCGCCTCTGATTCCCCACCTCTGTTTCCCCATATCTGATTCCCCGCTGATTCCCCAACTCTAATACCCCGCCTCTGATTCCCCAGCTCTGATTCCCCGCCTCTGATTCCCCGCATCTGATTCCCTGCCTCTGATTCCCCGCCTCTGATTCCAGGCCTCTGATTCCCAGCATCTGATTCCGGCCTCTGATTCCCGGCCTCTGATTCCCTGCTTCTGATTCTGATTCCCTGCCTCTGATTCCCCATCTCTGATTCCGCACATCTGATTCCTTGCCTGTGTTTCCCCGCCTCTGATTCCCCGCCTCTGTTTCCCAATATCTAAGTCCCCGCCTCTGATTCCCCAAATCTGATTCCCCACCTCTGATTCCCCACCTCTGATTCCCCATATCTGATTCCCCATATCTGATTCCCCGCCTCGGATGCCCCGCCTCTGTTTCCCCATATCTGATTCCCGGCCTCTGATTCCCGGCCTCTGATTCCCCGCCTCTGATTCCCTGCCTCTGATTCCCCATCTCCGATTCCGCACATCTGATTCCCTTCCTCTGATTCCCCGCCTCTGATTCCCCGCGTCTGATTCCCTGCCTCTGATTCCCAACCTCGGATTCCCCACCTCTGATTCCCCATATCTGATTCCCCGCCTCTGTTTCCCCACCTCTGTTTCCCCGCCTCTGATTCCCCGCCTCTGATTCTCCATATCTCATTCCCCGCCTCTGAATCCCCATCTCTGATTCCCGGACTCTGATTCCCCACCTCTGATTCCCGGCCTCTTATTCCCAGCATCTGATTCCCGGCCTCTGATTCCCGGCCTCTGATTCCCCGCTTCTGATTCTGATTCCCTGCCTCTGATTCCCCATCTCTGATTCCGCACATCTGATTCCCTGCCTCTGATTCCCCACCTATGATTCACCATATCTGATTCCCCGCCTCTGTTTCCCCGCCTCTGATTCCCCGCCTCTGTTTCCCCATATCTAATTCCCCACCTCTGATGCCCCAACTCTGATTCCCCGCCTCTGATTCCCCAGCTCTGATTCCCCACCTCTGATTCCCCGCATCCGATTCCCCATTTCTGATTCCCCGCCTCTGTTTCTCCGCCTCTGATTCCCCGCCTCTGTTTCCCCATATCTGATTCCCCGCCTCTGATTCCCCAGCTCTGATTCACTGCCTCTGATTCCCCGCGTTCTATTCCCTGCCTCTGATTCCCCGCCTGTGATTCCCCATCTCTGATTCACCACCTCTGATTCCCCGCATCCGATTCCCCATATCTGATTCCCCGCCTCTGTTTCCCCGCCTCTGATTCCCCGCCTCTGTTTCCCCATATCTGATTCCCCGCCTCTGATTCCCAACTATGATTCCCCGCCTCTGATTCCCCAGCTCTGATTCCCTGCGTCTGATTCCCTGCGTTCTATTCCCTGCCTCTGATTCCCCACCTGTGATTCCCCATCACTGATTCACCACCTCTGATTCCCCACCTCTGATTCCCCATATCTAATTCCCCGCCTCTGTTTGCCCGCCTCTGATTCCCCGCCTCTGTTTCCCCATATCTGATTCCCCATCTCTGAATCCCCAACTCTGATTCCCTGCCTCTGATTCCCCAGCTCTGATTCCCCGCCTTTGATTCCCCCCGTCTGATTCCCAGCCTCTGAATCCCCGTGTCTGATTTCCTGCCTCTGATTCCCCGCCTCTGATTCCCCATCTCTGATTCCTCTGATTCCCCACATCTGATTCCCCATCTCTGATTCCGCACATCCGATTCCCTGCCTCTGATTCCCCAACTCTGATTCCCCGCCTCGGATTCCCCGCCTCTGTTCCCCATATCTGATTCCCGGCCTCTGATTCGCCATCTCTGATTCCCCACCTCTGATTCCCCGTGTCTGATTCCCTGCCTCTGATTCCCCGCCTCTGATTCCCCGCCTCTGATTCCCTGCCACTGATTCCCCGCCCCTGATTCCCCACCTCTGATTCCCCATATCTTATTCCCCGCCTCTGTTTCCCCCCCTCTGATTCCCAGCCTCTGATTCCCCATATCTGATTCCCTGCCTCTGATTCCCCATATCTGATTCCCCGCCTCTATTTCCCCATATCTGCTTCGCCGCCTCTGATTCCCCAACTCTGATACCCCGCCTCTGATTCCCCAGCTCTGATTTCCCGCCTCTGATTCCCGGCATCCGATTCCCTGCCTCTGATTCCCCGCCTCTGATTCCCCATCTCTGATTCCCCGCCTCTGATTCCACGTGTCTGATTCCCTGCCTCTGATTCCCCGCCTCTGATTCCCCGCGTCTGATTCCCTGCCACTGATTCCCTGCCCCTGATTCCTCACCTCTGATTCCCCATATCTGATTCCCCGCCTCTGTTTTCCCGCCTCTGATTCCCTGCCTCTGATTCCCCATATCTGATTCCCCGCCCCTGATTCCCCAACTCTGATTCCCCGCCTCTGATTCCCCAGCTCTAAATCCCCGCCTCTGATTCCCCACGTCTGATTCCCTGCCTCTGATTCCCCGCCTCTGATTCCCCATCTGTGATTCACAACCTCTGATGCCCCACCTCTGATTCCCCATATCTGATTCCCCGCCTCTGTTTCCCCGCCTCTGATTCCCCGCCTCTGATTCCCCATATCTGATTCCCCGCCTCTGATTGCCCACCTCTGATTCCTCGCATCTGATTCCCTGCCTCTGATTCACCGCCTCTGATTCCCCATCTCTGATTCACCACCTCTGATTCCCGGCCTCTGATTCCCCATCTCTGATTCTGCACATCCGATTCCCTGCCTATGATTCCCCACCTCTGATTCCCCGCCTCTGATTCCCCATATCTGATTCCCTGCCTCTGTTTCCCCGCCTCTGATTCCCCATATGTGATTCCCCACCTCTGTTTCCACGCCTCTGATTCCCCGCCTCTGTTTCTCCATCTCTGATTCACCGCCTTTGATTCACCACCTCTGATTCCCCATATCTGATTCCCCATATCTGATTCCCCACCTCTGTTTCCCCGCCTCTGATTCCCCGCCTCTGATTCTCCATATCTCATTCCCCGTCTCTGAATCCCCATCTCTGATTCCCGGACTCTGATTCCCCACCTCTGATTCCCGGCCTCTTATTCCCAGCATCTGATTCCCGGCCTCTGATTCCCGGCCTCTGATTCCCCGCTTCTGATTCTGATTCCCTGCCTCTGATTCCCCATCTCTGATTCAGCACATCTGAATCCCTGCCTCTGATTCCCCACCTCTGATTCCTCATATCTGATTCCCCGCCTCTGTTTCCCCGCCTCTGATTCCCCGCCTCTGTTTCCCTATATCTAATTCCCCACCTCTGATGCCCCAACTCTGATTCCCCGCCTCTGATTCCCCAGCTCTGATTCCCCGCCTCTGATTCCCCGCATCCGATTCCCCATATCTGATTCCCCGCCTCTGTTTCCCCGCCTCTGATTCCCCGCCTCTGTTTCCCCATATCTGATTCCCCGCCTCTGATTCCCAACTATGATTCCCCGCCTCTGATTCCCCAGCTCTGATTCCCTGCGTCTGATTCCCTGCGTTCTATTCCCTGCCTCTGATTCCCCACCTGTGATTCCCCATCACTGATTCACCACCTCTGATTCCCCACCTCTGATTCCCCATATCTAATTCCCCGCCTCTGTTTGCCCGCCTCTGATTCCCCGCCTCTGTTTCCCCATATCTGATTCCCCGTCTCTGAATCCCCAACTCTGATTCCCTGCCTCTGATTCCCCAGCTCTGATTCCCCGCCTTTGATTCCCCCCGTCTGATTCCCAGCCTCTGAATCCCCGTGTCTGATTTCCTGCCTCTGATTCCCCGCCTCTGATTCCCCATCTCTGATTCCTCTGATTCCCCAACTCTGATTCCCCACCTCTGATTCCCCAGCTCTGATTCCCCGCCTCAGATTCCCCGCGTCTGATTCCCTGCCTCTGATTCCCCGCCTCTGATTCCCCATCTCTGATTCCCCACCTCTGATTCCCCGTGTCTGATTCCCTGCCTCTGATTCCCCGCCTCTGAATCCCAGCCTCTGATTCCCCATATCTGATTCCCCGCCTCTGATTCCCTGCCTCTGATTCCCCAGCTCTGATTCCCCGCCTTTGATTCCCCCCGTCTGATTCCCAGCCTCTGAATCCCCGTGTCTGATTTCCTGCCTCTGATTCCCCGCCTCTGATTCCCCATCTCTGATTCACCGCCTCTGATTCCCCATCTCTGATTCCCCACCTCTGATTCCCCGTGTCTGATTCCCTGCCTCTGATTCCCCGCCTCTGAATCCCAGCCTCTGATTCCCCATATCTGATTCCCCGCCTCTGATTCCCTGCCTCTGATTCCCCAGCTCTGATTCCCCGCCTTTGATTCCCCCCGTCTGATTCCCAGCCTCTGAATCCCCGTGTCTGATTTCCTGCCTCTGATTCCCCGCCTCTGATTCCCCATCTCTGATTCACCGCCTCTGATTCCCCTTCTCTGATTCCCCACCTCTGATTCCCCATATCTGATTCCCTGCCTCTGTTTCCCCGCCTCTGATTCCCCACCTCTGTTTCCCCATATCTGATTCCCCGCTGATTCCCCAACTCTAATACCCCGCCTCTGATTCCCCAACTCTGATTCCCCGCCTCTGATTCCCCGCATCTGATTCCCTGCCTCTGATTCCCCGCCTCTGATTCCAGGCCTCTGATTCCCAGCATCTGATTCCGGCCTCTGATTCCCGGCCTCTGATTCCCTGCTTCTGATTCTGATTCCCTGCCTCTGATTCCCCATCTCTGATTCCGCACATCTGATTCCTTGCCTGTGTTTCCCCGCCTCTGATTCCCCGCCTCTGTTTCCCAATATCTAAGTCCCCGCCTCTGATTCCCCAAATCTGATTCCCCACCTCTGATTCCCCACCTCTGATTCCCCATATCTGATTCCCCATATCTGATTCCCCGCCTCGGATGCCCCGCCTCTGTTTCCCCATATCTGATTCCCGGCCTCTGATTCCCGGCCTCTGATTCCCCGCCTCTGATTCCCTGCCTCTGATTCCCCATCTCCGATTCCGCACATCTGATTCCCTTCCTCTGATTCCCCGCCTCTGATTCCCCGCCTCTGATTCCCTGCCTCTGATTCCCAACCTCGGATTCCCCACCTCTGATTCCCCATATCTGATTCCCCATATCTGATTCCCCGCCTCGGATGCCCCGCCTCTGTTTCCCCATATCTGATTCCCGGCCTCTGATTCCCGGCCTCTGATTCCCCGCCTCTGATTCCCTGCCTCTGATTCCCCATCTCCGATTCCGCACATCTGATTCCCTTCCTCTGATTCCCCTCCTCTGATTCCCCAGCTCTGATTCCCCGCCTCTGATTCCCCGCATCCGATTCCCCATATCTGATTCCCCGCCTCTGTTTCCCCGCCTCTGATTCCCCGCCTCTGTTTCCCCATATCTGATTCCCCGCCTCTGATTCCCAACTATGATTCCCCGCCTCTGATTCCCCAGCTCTGATTCCCTGCGTCTGATTCCCTGCGTTCTATTCCCTGCCTCTGATTCCCCACCTGTGATTCCCCATCACTGATTCACCACCTCTGATTCCCCACCTCTGATTCCCCATATCTAATTCCCCGCCTCTGTTTGCCAGCCTCTGATTCCACGCCTCTGTTTCCCCATATCTGATTCCCCGTCTCTGAATCCCCAACTCTGATTCCCTGCCTCTGATTCCCCAGCTCTGATTCCCCGCCTTTGATTCCCCCCGTCTGATTCCCAGCCTCTGAATCCCCGTGTCTGATTTCCTGCCTCTGATTCCCCGCCTCTGATTCCCCATCTCTGATTCCTCTGATTCCCCAACTCTGATTCCCCACCTCTGATTCCCCAGCTCTGATTCCCCGCCTCAGATTCCCCGCGTCTGATTCCCTGCCTCTGATTCCCCGCCTCTGATTCCCCATCTCTGATTCCCCACCTCTGATTCCCCGTGTCTGATTCCCTGCCTCTGATTCCCCGCCTCTGAATCCCAGCCTCTGATTCCCCATATCTGATTCCCCGCCTCTGATTCCCTGCCTCTGATTCCCCAGCTCTGATTCCCCGCCTTTGATTCCCCCCGTCTGATTCCCAGCCTCTGAATCCCCGTGTCTGATTTCCTGCCTCTGATTCCCCGCCTCTGATTCCCCATCTCTGATTCACCGCCTCTGATTCCCCATCTCTGATTCCCCACCTCTGATTCCCCGTGTCTGATTCCCTGCCTCTGATTCCCCGCCTCTGAATCCCAGCCTCTGATTCCCCATATCTGATTCCCCGCCTCTGATTCCCTGCCTCTGATTCCCCAGCTCTGATTCCCCGCCTTTGATTCCCCCCGTCTGATTCCCAGCCTCTGAATCCCCGTGTCTGATTTCCTGCCTCTGATTCCCCGCCTCTGATTCCCCATCTCTGATTCACCGCCTCTGATTCCCCTTCTCTGATTCCCCACCTCTGATTCCCCATATCTGATTCCCTGCCTCTGTTTCCCCGCCTCTGATTCCCCACCTCTGTTTCCCCATATCTGATTCCCCGCTGATTCCCCAACTCTAATACCCCGCCTCTGATTCCCCAGCTCTGATTCCCCGCCTCTGATTCCCCGCATCTGATTCCCTGCCTCTGATTCCCCGCCTCTGATTCCAGGCCTCTGATTCCCAGCATCTGATTCCGGCCTCTGATTCCCGGCCTCTGATTCCCTGCTTCTGATTCTGATTCCCTGCCTCTGATTCCCCATCTCTGATTCCGCACATCTGATTCCTTGCCTGTGTTTCCCCGCCTCTGATTCCCCGCCTCTGTTTCCCAATATCTAAGTCCCCGCCTCTGATTCCCCAAATCTGATTCCCCACCTCTGATTCCCCACCTCTGATTCCCCATATCTGATTCCCCATATCTGATTCCCCGCCTCGGATGCCCCGCCTCTGTTTCCCCATATCTGATTCCCGGCCTCTGATTCCCGGCCTCTGATTCCCCGCCTCTGATTCCCTGCCTCTGATTCCCCATCTCCGATTCCGCACATCTGATTCCCTTCCTCTGATTCCCCGCCTCTGATTCCCCGCCTCTGATTCCCTGCCTCTGATTCCCAACCTCGGATTCCCCACCTCTGATTCCCCATATCTGATTCCCCGCCTCTGTTTCCCCACCTCTGTTTCCCCGCCTCTGATTCCCCGCCTCTGATTCTCCATATCTCATTCCCCGCCTCTGAATCCCCATCTCTGATTCCCGGACTCTGATTCCCCACCTCTGATTCCCGGCCTCTTATTCCCAGCATCTGATTCCCGGCCTCTGATTCCCGGCCTCTGATTCCCCGCTTCTGATTCTGATTCCCTGCCTCTGATTCCCCATCTCTGATTTTGCACATCTGATTCCCTGCCTCTGATTCCCCACCTATGATTCCCCATATCTGATTCCCCGCCTCTGTTTCCCCGCCTCTGATTCCCCGCCTCTGTTTCCCCATATCTAATTCCCCACCTCTGATGCCCCAACTCTGATTCCCCGCCTCTGATTCCCCAGCTCTGATTCCCCACCTCTGATTCCCCGCATCCGATTCCCCATTTCTGATTCCCCGCCTCTGTTTCTCCGCCTCTGATTCCCCGCCTCTGTTTCCCCATATCTGATTCCCCGCCTCTGATTCCCCAGCTCTGATTCACTGCCTCTGATTCCCCGCGTTCTATTCCCTGCCTCTGATTCCCCGCCTGTGATTCCCCATCTCTGATTCACCACCTCTGATTCCCCGCATCCGATTCCCCATATCTGATTCCCCGCCTCTGTTTCCCCGCCTCTGATTCCCCGCCTCTGTTTCCCCATATCTGATTCCCCGCCTCTGATTCCCAACTATGATTCCCCGCCTCTGATTCCCCAGCTCTGATTCCCTGCGTCTGATTCCCTGCGTTCTATTCCCTGCCTCTGATTCCCCACCTGTGATTCCCCATCACTGATTCACCACCTCTGATTCCCCACCTCTGATTCCCCATATCTAATTCCCCGCCTCTGTTTGCCCGCCTCTGATTCCCCGCCTCTGTTTCCCCATATCTGATTCCCCGTCTCTGAATCCCCAACTCTGATTCCCTGCCTCTGATTCCCCAGCTCTGATTCCCCGCCTTTGATTCCCCCCGTCTGATTCCCAGCCTCTGAATCCCCGTGTCTGATTTCCTGCCTCTGATTCCCCGCCTCTGATTCCCCATCTCTGATTCCTCTGATTCCCCACATCTGATTCCCCATCTCTGATTCCGCACATCCGATTCCCTGCCTCTGATTCCCCAACTCTGATTCCCCACCTCTGATTCCCCAGCTCTGATTCCCCGCCTCAGATTCCCCGCGTCTGATTCCCTGCCTCTGATTCCCCGCCTCTGATTCCCCATCTCTGATTCCCCACCTCTGATTCCCCGCCTCTGATTCCCTGCCTCTGATTCCCCATCTCTGATTCCCCGCCTTTGATTCCCCCCGTCTGATTCCCAGCCTCTGAATCCCCGTGTCTGATTTCCTGCCTCTGATTCCCCGCCTCTGATTCCCCATCTCTGATTCACCGCCTCTGATTCCCCATCTCTGATTCCCCACCTCTGATTCCCCGTGTCTGATTCCCTGCCTCTGATTCCCCGCCTCTGAATCCCAGCCTCTGATTCCCCATATCTGATTCCCCGCCTCTGATTCCCTGCCTCTGATTCCCCAGCTCTGATTCCCCGCCTTTGATTCCCCCCGTCTGATTCCCAGCCTCTGAATCCCCGTGTCTGATTTCCTGCCTCTGATTCCCCGCCTCTGATTCCCCATCTCTGATTCACCGCCTCTGATTCCCCTTCTCTGATTCCCCACCTCTGATTCCCCATATCTGATTCCCTGCCTCTGTTTCCCCGCCTCTGATTCCCCACCTCTGTTTCCCCATATCTGATTCCCCGCTGATTCCCCAACTCTAATACCCCGCCTCTGATTCCCCAGCTCTGATTCCCCGCCTCTGATTCCCCGCATCTGATTCCCTGCCTCTGATTCCCCGCCTCTGATTCCAGGCCTCTGATTCCCAGCATCTGATTCCGGCCTCTGATTCCCGGCCTCTGATTCCCTGATTCTGATTCTGATTCCCTGCCTCTGATTCCACATCTCTGATTCCGCACATCTGATTCCTTGCCTGTGTTTCCCCGCCTCTGATTCCCCGCCTCTGTTTCCCAATATCTAAGTCCCCGCCTCTGATTCCCCAAATCTGATTCCCCACCTCTGATTCCCCAGCTCTGATTCCCCGCCTCTGATTCCCCGCATCTGATTCCCTGCATCTGATTCCAAGCCTCTGATTCCCTGCCTCTGATTCCCAACCTCTGATTCCCCACCTCTGATTCCCCATATCTGATTCCCCATATCTGATTCCCCGCCTCGGATGCCCCGCCTCTGTTTCCCCATATCTGATTCCCGGCTTCTGATTCCCGGCCTCTGATTCCCCGCCTCCGATTCCCTGCCTCTGATTCCCCATCTCCGATTCCGCACATCTGATTCCCTTCCTCTGATTCCCCGCCTCTGATTCCCCGCCTCTGATTCCCTGCCTCTGATTCCCAACCTCGGATTCCCCACCTCTGATTCCCCATATCTGATTCCCCGCCTCTGTTTCCCCGCCTCTGATTCCCCGCCTCTGATTCCCAACTCTGATTCCCCGCCTCTGATTCCCCAGCTCTGATTCCCCGTGTTTGATTCCCTGCCTCTGATTCCCTGCCCTGATTCCCCATCTCTGTTTCACCGCCTTTGATTCGCCACCTCTGATTCCCCATATCTGATTCCCCGACTCTGATTCCCTGCCTCTGATTCCCAACCTCTGATTCCACACCTCTGATTCCCCATATCTGATTCCCCGCCTCTATTTCCCCATATCTGATTCCCCGCCTCTGATTCCCCAACTCTGATTCCCCGCCTCTGATTCCCCAGCTCTGATTCCCCGACTCTGATTCCCGGAGTCCGATTCCCTGCCTCTGATTCCCCGCGTCTGATTCCCCATCTCTGATTCCCCGCCTCCGATTCCCCGTGTCTGATTCCCTGCCTCTGATTCCCCGCCTCTGATTCCCCGCCTCTGATTCCCTGCCACTGATTCCCTGCCCCTGATTCCCCAATTCTGATTCCCCATATCTGATTCCCCGCCTCTGTTTGCCCGCCTCTGATTCCCCGCCTCTGATTCCCCATATCTGATTCCCTGCCTCTGTTTCCCCGCCTCTGATTCCCCATATGTGATTCCCCACCTCTGTTTCCACGCCTCTGATTCCCCGCCTCTGTTTCTCCATCTCTGATTCACCGCCTTTGATTCACCACCTCTGATTCCCCATATCTGATTCCCCATATCTGATTCCCCACCTCTGTTTCCCCGCCTCTGATTCCCCGCCTCTGATTCTCCATATCTCATTCCCCGCCTCTGAATCCCCATCTCTGATTCCCGGACTCTGATTCCCCACCTCTGATTCCCGGCCTCTTATTCCCAGCATCTGATTCCCGGCCTCTGATTCCCGGCCTCTGATTCTCCGCTTCTGATTCTGATTCCCTGCCTCTGATTCCCCATCTCTGATTCCGCACATCTGATTCCCTGCCTCTGATTCCCCATCTATGATTCCCCATATCTGATTCCCCGCCTCTGTTTCCCCGCCTCTGATTCCCCGCCTCTGTTTCCCCATATCTAATTCCCCACCTCTGATGCCCCAACTCTGATTCCCCGCCTCTGATTCCCCAGCTCTGATTCCCCACCTCTGATTCCCCGCATCCGATTCCCCATTTCTGATTCCCCGCCTCTGTTTCTCCGCCTCTGATTCCCCGCCTCTGTTTCCCCATATCTGATTCCCCACCTCTGATTCCCCAGCTCTGATTCACTGCCTCTGATTCCCCGCGTTCTATTCCCTGCCTCTGATTCCCCGCCTGTGATTCCCCATCTCTGATTCACCACCTCTGATTCCCCGCATCCGATTCCCCATATCTGATTCCCCGCCTCTGTTTCCCCGCCTCTGATTCCCCGCCTCTGTTTCCCCATATCTGATTCCCCGCCTCTGATTCCCAACTATGATTCCCCGCCTCTGATTCCCCAGCTCTGATTCCCTGCGTCTGATTCCCTGCGTTCTATTCCCTGCCTCTGATTCCCCACCTGTGATTCCCCATCACTGATTCACCACCTCTGATTCCCCACCTCTGATTCCCCATATCTAATTCCCCGCCTCAGTTTGCCCGCCTCTGATTCCCCGCCTCTGTTTCCCCATATCTGATTCCCCGTCTCTGAATCCCCAACTCTGATTCCCTGCCTCTGATTCCCCAGCTCTGATTCCCCGCCTTGGATTCCCCCCGTCTGATTCCCAGCCTCTGAATCCCCGTGTCTGATTTCCTGCCTCTGATTCCCCGCCTCTGATTCCCCATCTCTGATTCCTCTGATTCCCCACATCTGATTCCCCATCTCTGATTCCGCACATCCGATTCCCTGCCTCTGATTCCCCAACTCTGATTCCCCACCTCTGATTTCCTGCCTCTGATTCCCCGCCTCTGATTCCCCATCTCTGATTCACCGCCTCTGATTACCCATCTCTGATTCCCCACCTCTGATTCCCCGTGTCTGATTCCCTGCCTCTGATTCCCCGCCTCTGAATCCCAGCCTCTGATTCCCCATATCTGATTCCCCGCCTCTGATTCCCTGCCTCTGATTCCCCAGCTCTGATTCCCCGCCTTTGATTCCCCCCGTCTGATTCCCAGCCTCTGAATCCCCGTGTCTGATTTCCTGCCTCTGATTCCCCGCCTCTGATTCCCCATCTCTGATTCACCGCCTCTGATTCCCCTTCTCTGATTCCCCACCTCTGATTCCCCATATCTGATTCCCTGCCTCTGTTTCCCCGCCTCTGATTCCCCACCTCTGTTTCCCCATATCTGATTCCCCGCCTCTGATTCCCGAACTCTAATACCCCGCCTCTGATTCCCCAGCTCTGATTCCCCGCCTCTGATTCCCCCCATCTGATTCCCTGCCTCTGATTCCCCGCCTCTGATTCCAGGCCTCTGATTCCCAGCATCTGATTCCGGCCTCTGATTCCCGGCCTCTGATTCCCTGCTTCTGATTCTGATTCCCTGCCTCTGATTCCCCATCTCTGATTCCGCACATCTGATTCCTTGCCTGTGTTTCCCCGCCTCTGATTCCCCGCCTCTGTTTCCCAATATCTAAGTCCCCGCCTCTGATTCCCCAAATCTGATTCCCCACCTCTGATTCCCCAGCTCTGATTCCCCGCCTCTGATTCCCCGCATCTGATTCCCTGCATCTGATTCCAAGCCTCTGATTCCCTGCCTCTGATTCCCAACCTCTGATTCCCCACCTCTGATTCCCCATATCTGATTCCCCATATCTGATTCCCCGCCTCGGATGCCCCGCCTCTGTTTCCCCATATCTGATTCCCGGCCTCTGATTCCCGGCCTCTGATTCCCCGCCTCTGATTCCCTACCTCTGATTCCCCATCTCCGATTCCGCACATCTGATTCCCTTCCTCTGATTCCCCGCCTCTGATTCCCCGCCTCTGATTCCCTGCCTCTGATTCCCAACCTCGGATTCCCCACCTCTGATTCCCCATATCTGATTCCCCGCCTCTGTTTCCCCGCCTCTGATTCCCCGCCTCTGATTCCCAACTCTGATTCCCCGCCTCTGATTCCCCAGCTCTGATTCCCCGTGTTTGATTCCCTGCCTCTGATTCCCTGCCCTGATTCCCCATCTCTGTTTCACCGCCTTTGATTCGCCACCTCTGATTCCCCATATCTGATTCCCCGACTCTGATTCCCTGCCTCTGATTCCCAACCTCTGATTCCACACCTCTGATTCCCCATATCTGATTCCCCGCCTCTATTTCCCCATATCTGATTCCCCGCCTCTGATTCCCCAACTCTGATTCCCCGCCTCTGATTCCCCAGCTCTGATTCCCCGACTCTGATTCCCGGAGTCCGATTCCCTGCCTCTGATTCCCCGCCTCTGATAACCCATCTCTGATTCCCCGCCTCCGATTCCCCGTGTCTGATTCCCTGCCTCTGATTCCCCGCCTCTGATTCCCCGCCTCTGATTCCCTGCCACTGATTCCCTGCCCCTGATTCCCCAATTCTGATTCCCCATATCTGATTCCCCGCCTCTGTTTGCCCGCCTCTGATTCCCCGCCTCTGATTCCCCATATCTGATTCCCTGCCTCTGTTTCCCCGCCTCTGATTCCCCATATGTGATTCCCCACCTCTGTTTCCACGCCTCTGATTCCCCGCCTCTGTTTCTCCATCTCTGATTCACCGCCTTTGATTCACCACCTCTGATTCCCCATATCTGATTCCCCATATCTGATTCCCCACCTCTGTTTCCCCGCCTCTGATTCCCCGCCTCTGATTCTCCATATCTCATTCCCCGCCTCTGAATCCCCATCTCTGATTCCCGGACTCTGATTCCCCACCTCTGATTCCCGGCCTCTTATTCCCAGCATCTGATTCCCGGACTCTGATTCCCGGCCTCTGATTCCCCGCTTCTGATTCTGATTCCCTGCCTCTGATTCCCCATCTCTGATTCCGCACATCTGATTCCCTGCCTCTGATTCCCCACCTATGATTCCCCATATCTGATTCCCCGCCTCTGTTTCCCCGCCTCTGATTCCCCGCCTCTGTTTCCCCATATCTAATTCCCCACCTCTGAAGCCCCAACTCTGATTCCCCGCCTCTGATTCCCCACCTATGATTCCCCATATCTAATTCCCCACCTCTGAAGCCCCAACTCTGATTCCCCGCCTCTGTTTCCCAATATCTAAGTCCCCGCCTCTGATTCCCCAAATCTGATTCCCCACCTCTGATTCCCCACCTCTGATTCCCCATATCTGATTCCCCATATCTGATTCCCCGCCTCGGATGCCCCGCCTCTGTTTCCCCATATCTGATTCCCGGCCTCTGATTCCCGGCCTCTGATTCCCCGCCTCTGATTCCCTGCCTCTGATTCCCCATCTCCGATTCCGCACATCTGATTCCCTTCCTCTGATTCCCCGCCTCTGATTCCCCGCCTCTGATTCCCTGCCTCTGATTCCCAACCTCGGATTCCCCACCTCTGATTCCCCATATCTGATTCCCCATATCTGATTCCCCGCCTCGGATGCCCCGCCTCTGTTTCCCCATATCTGATTCCCGGCCTCTGATTCCCGGCCTCTGATTCCCCGCCTCTGATTCCCTGCCTCTGATTCCCCATCTCCGATTCCGCACATCTGATTCCCTTCCTCTGATTCCCCTCCTCTGATTCCCCAGCTCTGATTCCCCGCCTCTGATTCCCCGCATCCGATTCCCCATATCTGATTCCCCGCCTCTGTTTCCCCGCCTCTGATTCCCCGCCTCTGTTTCCCCATATCTGATTCCCCGCCTCTGATTCCCAACTATGATTCCCCGCCTCTGATTCCCCAGCTCTGATTCCCTGCGTCTGATTCCCTGCGTTCTATTCCCCGCCTCTGATTCCCCAGCTCTGATTCCCTGCGTCTGATTCCCTGCGTTCTATTCCCCACCTCTGATTCCCCATATCTAATTCCCCGCCTCTGTTTGCCCGCCTCTGATTCCCCGCCTCTGTTTCCCCATATCTGATTCCCCGTCTCTGAATCCCCAACTCTGATTCCCTGCCTCTGATTCCCCAGCTCTGATTCCCCACCTTTGATTCCCCCCGTCTGATTCCCAGCCTCTGAATCCCCGTGTCTGATTTCCTGCCTCTGATTCCCCGCCTCTGATTCCCCATCTCTGATTCCTCTGATTCCCCAACTCTGATTCCCCACCTCTGATTCCCCAGCTCTGATTCCCCGCCTCAGATTCCCCGCGTCTGATTCCCTGCCTCTGATTCCCCGCCTCTGATTCCCCATCTCTGATTCCCCACCTCTGATTCCCCGTGTCTGATTCCCTGCCTCTGATTCCCCGCCTCTGAATCCCAGCCTCTGATTCCCCATATCTGATTCCCCGCCTCTGATTCCCTGCCTCTGATTCCCCAGCTCTGATTCCCCGCCTTTGATTCCCCCCGTCTGATTCCCAGCCTCTGAATCCCCGTGTCTGATTTCCTGCCTCTGATTCCCCGCCTCTGATTCCCCATCTCTGATTCACCGCCTCTGATTCCCCATCTCTGATTCCCCACCTCTGATTCCCCGTGTCTGATTCCCTGCCTCTGATTCCCCGCCTCTGAATCCCAGCCTCTGATTCCCCATATCTGATTCCCCGCCTCTGATTCCCTGCCTCTGATTCCCCAGCTCTGATTCCCCGCCTTTGATTCCCCCCGTCTGATTCCCAGCCTCTGAATCCCCGTGTCTGATTTCCTGCCTCTGATTCCCCGCCTCTGATTCCCCATCTCTGATTCACCGCCTCTGATTCCCCTTCTCTGATTCCCCACCTCTGATTCCCCATATCTGATTCCCTGCCTCTGTTTCCCCGCCTCTGATTCCCCACCTCTGTTTCCCCATATCTGATTCCCCGCTGATTCCCCAACTCTAATACCCCGCCTCTGATTCCCCAGCTCTGATTCCCCGCCTCTGATTCCCCGCATCTGATTCCCTGCCTCTGATTCCCCGCCTCTGATTCCAGGCCTCTGATTCCCAGCATCTGATTCCGGCCTCTGATTCCCGGCCTCTGATTCCCTGCTTCTGATTCTGATTCCCTGCCTCTGATTCCCCATCTCTGATTCCGCACATCTGATTCCTTGCCTGTGTTTCCCCGCCTCTGATTCCCCGCCTCTGTTTCCCAATATCTAAGTCCCCGCCTCTGATTCCCCAAATCTGATTCCCCACCTCTGATTCCCCACCTCTGATTCCCCATATCTGATTCCCCATATCTGATTCCCCGCCTCGGATGCCCCGCCTCTGTTTCCCCATATCTGATTCCCGGCCTCTGATTCCCGGCCTCTGATTCCCCGCCTCTGATTCCCTGCCTCTGATTCCCCATCTCCGATTCCGCACATCTGATTCCCTTCCTCTGATTCCCCGCCTCTGATTCCCCGCCTCTGATTCCCTGCCTCTGATTCCCAACCTCGGATTCCCCACCTCTGATTCCCCATATCTGATTCCCCGCCTCTGTTTCCCCACCTCTGTTTCCCCGCCTCTGATTCCCCGCCTCTGATTCTCCATATCTCATTCCCCGCCTCTGAATCCCCATCTCTGATTCCCGGACTCTGATTCCCCACCTCTGATTCCCGGCCTCTTATTCCCAGCATCTGATTCCCGGCCTCTGATTCCCGGCCTCTGATTCCCCGCTTCTGATTCTGATTCCCTGCCTCTGATTCCCCATCTCTGATTCCGCACATCTGATTCCCTGCCTCTGATTCCCCACCTATGATTCCCCATATCTGATTCCCCGCCTCTGTTTCCCCGCCTCTGATTCCCCGCCTCTGTTTCCCCATATCTAATTCCCCACCTCTGATGCCCCAACTCTGATTCCCCGCCTCTGATTCCCCAGCTCTGATTCCCCACCTCTGATTCCCCGCATCCGATTCCCCATTTCTGATTCCCCGCCTCTGTTTCTCCGCCTCTGATTCCCCGCCTCTGTTTCCCCATATCTGATTCCCCGCCTCTGATTCCCCAGCTCTGATTCACTGCCTCTGATTCCCCGCGTTCTATTCCCTGCCTCTGATTCCCCGCCTGTGATTCCCCATCTCTGATTCACCACCTCTGATTCCCCGCATCCGATTCCCCATATCTGATTCCCCGCCTCTGTTTCCCCGCCTCTGATTCCCCGCCTCTGTTTCCCCATATCTGATTCCCCGCCTCTGATTCCCAACTATGATTCCCCGCCTCTGATTCCCCAGCTCTGATTCCCTGCGTCTGATTCCCTGCGTTCTATTCCCTGCCTCTGATTCCCCACCTGTGATTCCCCATCACTGATTCACCACCTCTGATTCCCCACCTCTGATTCCCCATATCTAATTCCCCGCCTCTGTTTGCCCGCCTCTGATTCCCCGCCTCTGTTTCCCCATATCTGATTCCCCGTCTCTGAATCCCCAACTCTGATTCCCTGCCTCTGATTCCCCAGCTCTGATTCCCCGCCTTTGATTCCCCCCGTCTGATTCCCAGCCTCTGAATCCCCGTGTCTGATTTCCTGCCTCTGATTCCCCGCCTCTGATTCCCCATCTCTGATTCCTCTGATTCCCCACATCTGATTCCCCATCTCTGATTCCGCACATCCGATTCCCTGCCTCTGATTCCCCAACTCTGATTCCCCACCTCTGATTCCCCAGCTCTGATTCCCCGCCTCAGATTCCCCGCGTCTGATTCCCTGCCTCTGATTCCCCGCCTCTGATTCCCCATCTCTGATTCCCCACCTCTGATTCCCCGCCTCTGATTCCCTGCCTCTGATTCCCCATCTCTGATTCCCCGCCTTTGATTCCCCCCGTCTGATTCCCAGCCTCTGAATCCCCGTGTCTGATTTCCTGCCTCTGATTCCCCGCCTCTGATTCCCCATCTCTGATTCACCGCCTCTGATTCCCCATCTCTGATTCCCCACCTCTGATTCCCCGTGTCTGATTCCCTGCCTCTGATTCCCCGCCTCTGAATCCCAGCCTCTGATTCCCCGCCTCTGATTCCCCGCCTCTGATTCCCTGCCTCTGATTCCCCAGCTCTGATTCCCCGCCTTTGATTCCCCCCGTCTGATTCCCAGCCTCTGAATCCCCGTGTCTGATTTCCTGCCTCTGATTCCCCGCCTCTGATTCCCCATCTCTGATTCACCGCCTCTGATTCCCCTTCTCTGATTCCCCACCTCTGATTCCCCATATCTGATTCCCTGCCTCTGTTTCCCCGCCTCTGATTCCCCACCTCTGTTTCCCCATATCTGATTCCCCGCTGATTCCCCAACTCTAATACCCCGCCTCTGATTCCCCAGCTCTGATTCCCCGCCTCTGATTCCCCGCATCTGATTCCCTGCCTCTGATTCCCCGCCTCTGATTCCAGGCCTCTGATTCCCAGCATCTGATTCCGGCCTCTGATTCCCGGCCTCTGATTCCCTGCTTCTGATTCTGATTCCCTGCCTCTGATTCCCCATCTCTGATTCCGCACATCTGATTCCTTGCCTGTGTTTCCCCGCCTCTGATTCCCCGCCTCTGTTTCCCAATATCTAAGTCCCCGCCTCTGATTCCCCAAATCTGATTCCCCACCTCTGATTCCCCAGCTCTGATTCCCCGCCTCTGATTCCCCGCATCTGATTCCCTGCATCTGATTCCAAGCCTCTGATTCCCTGCCTCTGATTCCCAACCTCTGATTCCCCACCTCTGATTCCCCATATCTGATTCCCCATATCTGATTCCCCGCCTCGGATGCCCCGCCTCTGTTTCCCCATATCTGATTCCCGGCCTCTGATTCCCGGCCTCTGATTCCCCGCCTCCGATTCCCTGCCTCTGATTCCCCATCTCCGATTCCGCACATCTGATTCCCTTCCTCTGATTCCCCGCCTCTGATTCCCCGCCTCTGATTCCCTGCCTCTGATTCCCAACCTCGGATTCCCCACCTCTGATTCCCCATATCTGATTCCCCGCCTCTGTTTCCCCGCCTCTGATTCCCCGCCTCTGATTCCCAACTCTGATTCCCCGCCTCTGATTCCCCAGCTCTGATTCCCCGTGTTTGATTCCCTGCCTCTGATTCCCTGCCCTGATTCCCCATTTCTGTTTCACCGCCTTTGATTCGCCACCTCTGATTCCCCATATCTGATTCCCCGACTCTGATTCCCTGCCTCTGATTCCCAACCTCTGATTCCACACCTCTGATTCCCCATATCTGATTCCCCGCCTCTATTTCCCCATATCTGATTCCCCGCCTCTGATTCCCCAACTCTGATTCCCCGCCTCTGATTCCCCAGCTCTGATTCCCCGACTCTGATTCCCGGAGTCCGATTCCCTGCCTCTGATTCCCCGCGTCTGATTCCCCATCTCTGATTCCCCGCCTCCGATTCCCCGTGTCTGATTCCCTGCCTCTGATTCCCCGCCTCTGATTCCCCGCCTCTGATTCCCTGCCACTGATTCCCTGCCCCTGATTCCCCAATTCTGATTCCCCATATCTGATTCCCCGCCTCTGTTTGCCCGCCTCTGATTCCCCGCCTCTGATTCCCCATATCTGATTCCCTGCCTCTGTTTCCCCGCCTCTGATTCCCCATATGTGATTCCCCACCTCTGTTTCCACGCCTCTGATTCCCCGCCTCTGTTTCTCCATCTCTGATTCACCGCATTTGATTCACCACCTCTGATTCCCCATATCTGATTCCCCATATCTGATTCCC
This sequence comes from Narcine bancroftii, assembly GCF_036971445.1. NCBI lineage: Eukaryota > Metazoa > Chordata > Chondrichthyes > Torpediniformes > Narcinidae > Narcine > Narcine bancroftii. The sequence continues at coordinate 717,087 of NW_027211798.1, read as the reverse complement.
CACCTCTGTTTCCCCGCCTCTGAATCCCCGCCTCTGATTCTCCATATCTCATTCCCCGCCTCTGAATCCCCATCTCTGATTCCCTGACTCTGATTCCCCACCTCTGATTCCCGGCCTCTTATTCCCAGCATCTGATTCCCGGCCTCTGATTCCCGGCCTCTGATTCTCCGCTTCTGATTCTGATTCCCTGCCTCTGATTCCCCATCTCTGATTCCGCACATCTGATTCCCTGCCTCTGATTCCCCACCTATGATTCCCCATATCTGATTCCCCGCCTCTGTTTCCCCGCCTCTGATTCCCCGCCTCTGTTTCCCCATATCTAATTCCCCACCTCTGATGCCCCAACTCTGATTCCCCGCCTCTGATTCCCCAGCTCTGATTCCCCACCTCTGATTCCCCGCATCCGATTCCCCATTTCTGATTCCCCGCCTCTGTTTCTCCGCCTCTGATTCCCCGCCTCTGTTTCCCCATATCTGATTCCCCGCCTCTGATTCCCCAGCTCTGATTCACTGCCTCTGATTCCCCGCGTTCTATTCCCTGCCTCTGATTCCCCGCCTGTGATTCCCCATCTCTGATTCACCACCTCTGATTCCCCGCATCCGATTCCCCATATCTGATTCCCCGCCTCTGTTTCCCCGCCTCTGATTCCCCGCCTCTGTTTCCCCATATCTGATTCCCCGCCTCTGATTCCCAACTATGATTCCCCGCCTCTGATTCCCCAGCTCTGATTCCCTGCGTCTGATTCCCTGCGTTCTATTCCCTGCCTCTGATTCCCCACCTGTGATTCCCCATCACTGATTCACCACCTCTGATTCCCCACCTCTGATTCCCCATATCTAATTCCCCGCCTCAGTTTGCCCGCCTCTGATTCCCCGCCTCTGTTTCCCCATATCTGATTCCCCGTCTCTGAATCCCCAACTCTGATTCCCTGCCTCTGATTCCCCAGCTCTGATTCCCCGCCTTTGATTCCCCCCGTCTGATTCCCAGCCTCTGAATCCCCGTGTCTGATTTCCTGCCTCTGATTCCCCGCCTCTGATTCCCCATCTCTGATTCCTCTGATTCCCCACATCTGATTCCCCATCTCTGATTCCGCACATCCGATTCCCTGCCTCTGATTCCCCAACTCTGATTCCCCACCTCTGATTCCCCAGCTCTGATTCCCCGCCTCAGATTCCCCGCGTCTGATTCCCTGCCTCTGATTCCCCGCCTCTGATTCCCCATCTCTGATTCCCCACCTCTGATTCCCCGCCTCTGATTCCCTGCCTCTGATTCCCCAGCTCTGATTCCCCGCCTTTGATTCCCCCCGTCTGATTCCCAGCCTCTGAATCCCCGTGTCTGATTTCCTGCCTCTGATTCCCCGCCTCTGATTCCCCATCTCTGATTCACCGCCTCTGATTCCCCATCTCTGATTCCCCACCTCTGATTCCCCGTGTCTGATTCCCTGCCTCTGATTCCCCGCCTCTGAATCCCAGCCTCTGATTCCCCATATCTGATTCCCCGCCTCTGATTCCCTGCCTCTGATTCCCCAGCTCTGATTCCCCGCCTTTGATTCCCCCCGTCTGATTCCCAGCCTCTGAATCCCCGTGTCTGATTTCCTGCCTCTGATTCCCCGCCTCTGATTCCCCATCTCTGATTCACCGCCTCTGATTCCCCTTCTCTGATTCCCCACCTCTGATTCCCCATATCTGATTCCCTGCCTCTGTTTCCCCGCCTCTGATTCCCCACCTCTGTTTCCCCATATCTGATTCCCCGCCTCTGATTCCCGAACTCTAATACCCCGCCTCTGATTCCCCAGCTCTGATTCCCCGCCTCTGATTCCCCGCATCTGATTCCCTGCCTCTGATTCCCCGCCTCTGATTCCAGGCCTCTGATTCCCAGCATCTGATTCCGGCCTCTGATTCCCGGCCTCTGATTCCCTGCTTCTGATTCTGATTCCCTGCCTCTGATTCCCCATCTCTGATTCCGCACATCTGATTCCTTGCCTGTGTTTCCCCGCCTCTGATTCCCCGCCTCTGTTTCCCAATATCTAAGTCCCCGCCTCTGATTCCCCAAATCTGATTCCCCACCTCTGATTCCCCAGCTCTGATTCCCCGCCTCTGATTCCCCGCATCTGATTCCCTGCATCTGATTCCAAGCCTCTGATTCCCTGCCTCTGATTCCCAACCTCTGATTCCCCACCTCTGATTCCCCATATCTGATTCCCCATATCTGATTCCCCGCCTCGGATGCCCCGCCTCTGTTTCCCCATATCTGATTCCCGGCCTCTGATTCCCGGCCTCTGATTCCCCGCCTCTGATTCCCTACCTCTGATTCCCCATCTCCGATTCCGCACATCTGATTCCCTTCCTCTGATTCCCCGCCTCTGATTCCCCGCCTCTGATTCCCTGCCTCTGATTCCCAACCTCGGATTCCCCACCTCTGATTCCCCATATCTGATTCCCCGCCTCTGTTTCCCCGCCTCTGATTCCCCGCCTCTGATTCCCAACTCTGATTCCCCGCCTCTGATTCCCCAGCTCTGATTCCCCGTGTTTGATTCCCTGCCTCTGATTCCCTGCCCTGATTCCCCATCTCTGTTTCACCGCCTTTGATTCGCCACCTCTGATTCCCCATATCTGATTCCCCGACTCTGATTCCCTGCCTCTGATTCCCAACCTCTGATTCCACACCTCTGATTCCCCATATCTGATTCCCCGCCTCTATTTCCCCATATCTGATTCCCCGCCTCTGATTCCCCAACTCTGATTCCCCGCCTCTGATTCCCCAGCTCTGATTCCCCGACTCTGATTCCCGGAGTCCGATTCCCTGCCTCTGATTCCCCGCCTCTGATTCCCCATCTCTGATTCCCCGCCTCCGATTCCCCGTGTCTGATTCCCTGCCTCTGATTCCCCGCCTCTGATTCCCCGCCTCTGATTCCCTGCCACTGATTCCCTGCCCCTGATTCCCCAATTCTGATTCCCCATATCTGATTCCCCGCCTCTGTTTGCCCGCCTCTGATTCCCCGCCTCTGATTCCCCATATCTGATTCCCTGCCTCTGTTTCCCCGCCTCTGATTCCCCATATGTGATTCCCCACCTCTGTTTCCACGCCTCTGATTCCCCGCCTCTGTTTCTCCATCTCTGATTCACCGCCTTTGATTCACCACCTCTGATTCCCCATATCTGATTCCCCATATCTGATTCCCCACCTCTGTTTCCCCGCCTCTGATTCCCCGCCTCTGATTCTCCATATCTCATTCCCCGCCTCTGAATCCCCATCTCTGATTCCCGGACTCTGATTCCCCACCTCTGATTCCCGGCCTCTTATTCCCAGCATCTGATTCCCGGACTCTGATTCCCGGCCTCTGATTCCCCGCTTCTGATTCTGATTCCCTGCCTCTGATTCCCCATCTCTGATTCCGCACATCTGATTCCCTGCCTCTGATTCCCCACCTATGATTCCCCATATCTGATTCCCCGCCTCTGTTTCCCCGCCTCTGATTCCCCGCCTCTGTTTCCCCATATCTAATTCCCCACCTCTGAAGCCCCAACACTGATTCCCCGCCTCTGATTCCCCAGCTCTGATTCCCCACCTCTTATTCCCCGCATCCGATTCCCCATTTCTGATTCCCCGCCTCTGTTTCTCCGCCTCTGATTCCCCGCCTCTGTTTCCCCATATCTGATACGCCGCCTCTGATTCCCCAGCTCTGATTCACTGCCTCTGATTCCCCGCGTTCTATTCCCTGCCTCTGATTCCCCGCCTGTGATTCCCCATCTCTGATTCACCACCTCTGATTCCCCACCTCTGATTCCCCATATCTAATTCCCCGCCTCTGTTTGCCCGCCTCTGATTCCCCGCCTCTGTTTCCCCATATCTGATTCCCCGCCTCTGAATCCCCAACTCTGATTCCCTGCCACTGATTCCCTGCCCCTGATTCCCCACCTCTGATTCCCCATATCTGATTCCCCGCCTCTGTTTCCCCGCCTCTGATTCCCCGCATCTGTTTCCCCATATCTGATTCCCCGCCTCTGATTCCCCAACTCTGATTCCCCTCCTCTAATTCGCCAGCTATGATTCCCCGCCTCTGATTCCCTGCGTCTGATTCCCTGCCTCTGATTCCCAGCCTCTGATTCCCCTTCTCTGATTCACCACCTCTGAATCCCCACCTCTGATTACCCATCTCTGATTCCGCACATCCGATTCCCTGCCTCTGATTCCCCGCCTCTGATTCCCCGCCTCTGATTCGTAACCTCTAATTCCCCACCTCTGATTCCCCATATCTGATTCCCCGCCTCAGTTTCCCTGCATCTGATTCCCGGCCTCTGTTTCCCCATATCTGATTCCCCTCCTCTGATTCCCCAACTCTGATTCCCCGCCTCTGATTCCCCAGCTCTGATTCCCCGCCTTTTATTCCCGGCCTCTGATTCCCTGCCACTGATTCCCCGCCCCTGTTTCCCGACCTCTGATTCCCCATATCTGATTCCCCGCCTCTGTTTCCCCAGCTCTGATTCCCCACCTCTGATTCCCCAGCTCTGATTCCCTGCCACTGATTCCCCGCCCCTGATTCCCCAGCTCTGAATCCCCATATCTGATTCCCCGCCTCTGTTTCCCTTAGCTCTGATTCCCTGCCTCTGATTCCCTGCCCTGATTCCCCATCTCTGTTTCACCGCCTTTGATTCGCCACCTCTGATTCCCCATATCTGATTCCCCGCCTCTGTTTCCCCGCCTCTGATTCCCTGCCTCTGATTCCCAACCTCTGATTCCACACCTCTGATGCCCCATATCTGATTCCCCGCCTCTATTTCCCCATATCTGATTCCCCGCCTCTGATTCCCCAACTCTGATTCCCCGCCTCTGATTCCCCAGCTCTGATACCCCGCCTCTGATTCCCGGCGTCCGATTCACTGCCTCTGATTCCCCGCCTCTGATTCCCCATCTCTGATTCCCCGCCTCTGATTCCCCGTGTCTGATTCCCTGCCTCTGATTCCCCGCCTGTGATTCCCCGCCTCTGATTCCCTGCCACTGATTCCCTGCCCCTGATTCCCCACCTCTGATTCCCCATATCTGATTCCCCGCCTCTGTTTCCCCGCCTCTGATTCCCCGCCTCTGATTCCCCATATCTGATTCCCTGCCTCTGATTCCCCAACTCTGATTCCCCGACTCTGATTCCCCAACTCTGAATCCCCGCCTCTGATTCCCCGCGTCTGATTCCCTGCCTCTGATTCCCCGCCTCTGATTCCCCATCTCTGATTCCCCGCCTCTGATTCCCCGTGTCTGATTCCCTGCCTCTGATTCCCCGCCTGTGATTCCCCGCCTCTGATTCCCTGCCACTGATTCCCTGCCCCTGATTCCCCACCTCTGATTCCCCATATCTGATTCCCCGCCTCTGTTTCCCCGCCTCTGATTCCCCGCCTCTGTTTCCCTTAGCTCTGATTCCCTGCCTCTGATTCCCTGCCCTGATTCCCCATCTCTGTTTCACCGCCTTTGATTCGCCACCTCTGATTCCCCATATCTGATTCCCCGCCTCTGTTTCCCCGCCTCTGATTCCCGTCCTCTGATTCCCAACCTCTGATTCCACACCTCTGATTCCCCATATCTGATTCCCCGCCTCTATTTCCCCATATCTGATTCCTCGCCTCTGATTCCCCAACTCTGATTCCCCGCCTCTGATTCCCCAGCTCTGATTCCCCGCCTCTGATTCCCTGCGTCCGATTCACTGCCACTGATTCCCCGCCTCTGATTCCCCATCTCTGATTCCCAGCCTCTGATTCCCTGTGTCTGATTGCCTACCTCTGATTCCCCGCCTGTGATTCCCCGCCTCTGATTCCCTGCCACTGATTCCCTGCCCCTGATTCCCCACCTCTGATTCCCCATATCTGATTCCCCGCCTCTGTTTCCCCGCCTCTGATGCCCCGCCTCTGATTCCCCATATCTGATTCCCTGCCTCTGATTCCCCAACTCTGATTCCCCGACTCTGATTCCCCAGCTCAGAATCACCGCCTCTGATTCCCCGCGTCTGATTCCCTGCCTCTGATTCACAGCCTTGATTCCCCATCTCTGATTCACAACCTCTGATTCCCCACCTCTGATTCCCCATATCTGATTCACCGCCTCTGTTTCCCCGCCTCTGATTCCCCGCCTCTGATTCCCCATATCTGATTCACCAGCTCTGATTGCCCACCTCTGATTCCCCGCCTCTGATTCGCCAGCTCTGATTCCCCGCCTCTGAATCCCCGCATCTGATTCCCTGCCTCTGATTCCCCGCCTCTGTTTCCCAATATCTAAGTCCCCGCCTCTGATTCCCCAAATCTGATTCCCCACCTCTGATTCCCCAGCTCTGATTCCCCGCCTCTGATTCCCCGCATCTGATTCCCCAGCTCTGATTCCCCGCCTCTGATTCCCCGCATCTGATTCCCTGCATCTGATTCCAAGCCTCTGATTCCCTGCCTCTGATTCCCAACCTCTGATTCCCCACCTCTGATTCCCCATATCTGATTCCCCATATCTGATTCCCCGCCTCGGATGCCCCGCCTCTGTTTCCCCATATCTGATTCCCGGCCTCGGATGCCCCGCCTCTGTTTCCCCATATCTGATTCCCGGCCTCTGATTCCCGGCCTCTGATTCCCCGCCTCTGATTCCCAACCTCTGATTCCCCACCTCTGATTCCCCATATCTGATTCCCCATATCTGATTCCCCGCCTCGGATGCCCCGCCTCTGTTTCCCCATATCTGATTCCCGGCCTCTGATTCCCTACCTCTGATTCCCCATCTCCGATTCCGCACATCTGATTCCCTTCCTCTGATTCCCCGCCTCTGATTCCCCGCCTCTGATTCCCTGCCTCTGATTCCCAACCTCGGATTCCCCACCTCTGATTCCCCATATCTGATTCCCCGCCTCTGTTTCCCCGCCTCTGATTCCCCGCCTCTGATTCCCAACTCTGATTCCCCGCCTCTGATTCCCCAGCTCTGATTCCCCGTGTTTGATTCCCTGCCTCTGATTCCCTGCCCTGATTCCCCATCTCTGTTTCACCGCCTTTGATTCGCCACCTCTGATTCCCCATATCTGATTCCCCGACTCTGATTCCCTGCCTCTGATTCCCAACCTCTGATTCCACACCTCTGATTCCCCATATCTGATTCCCCGCCTCTATTTCCCCATATCTGATTCCCCGCCTCTGATTCCCCAACTCTGATTCCCCGCCTCTGATTCCCCAGCTCTGATTCCCCGACTCTGATTCCCGGAGTCCGATTCCCTGCCTCTGATTCCCCGCCTCTGATTCCCCATCTCTGATTCCCCGCCTCCGATTCCCCGTGTCTGATTCCCTGCCTCTGATTCCCCGCCTCTGATTCCCCGCCTCTGATTCCCTGCCACTGATTCCCTGCCCCTGATTCCCCAATTCTGATTCCCCATATCTGATTCCCCGCCTCTGTTTGCCCGCCTCTGATTCCCCGCCTCTGATTCCCCATATCTGATTCCCTGCCTCTGTTTCCCCGCCTCTGATTCCCCATATGTGATTCCCCACCTCTGTTTCCACGCCTCTGATTCCCCGCCTCTGTTTCTCCATCTCTGATTCACCGCCTTTGATTCACCACCTCTGATTCCCCATATCTGATTCCCCATATCTGATTCCCCACCTCTGTTTCCCCGCCTCTGATTCCCCGCCTCTGATTCTCCATATCTCATTCCCCGCCTCTGAATCCCCATCTCTGATTCCCGGACTCTGATTCCCCACCTCTGATTCCCGGCCTCTTATTCCCAGCTTCTGATTCCCGGACTCTGATTCCCGGCCTCTGATTCCCCGCTTCTGATTCTGATTCCCTGCCTCTGATTCCCCATCTATGATTCCGCACATCTGATTCCCTGCCTCTGATTCCCCACCTATGATTCCCCATATCTGATTCCCCGCCTCTGTTTCCCCGCCTCTGATTCCCCGCCTCTGTTTCCCCATATCTAATTCCCCACCTCTGAAGCCCCAACTCTGATTCCCCGCCTCTGATTCCCCAGCTCTGATTCCCCACCTCTTATTCCCCGCATCCGATTCCCCATTTCTGATTCCCCGCCTCTGTTTCTCCGCCTCTGATTCCCCGCCTCTGTTTCCCCATATCTGATACCCCGCCTCTGATTCCCCAGCTCTGATTCACTGCCTCTGATTCCCCGCGTTCTATTCCCTGCCTCTGATTCCCCGCCTGTGATTCCCCATCTCTGATTCACCACCTCTGATTCCCCACCTCTGATTCCCCATATCTAATTCCCCGCCTCTGTTTGCCCGCCTCTGATTCCCCGCCTCTGTTTCCCCATATCTGATTCCCCGCCTCTGAATCCCCAACTCTGATTCCCTGCCACTGATTCCCTGCCCCTGATTCCCCACCTCTGATTCCCCATATCTGATTCCCCGCCTCTGTTTCCCCGCCTCTGATTCCCCGCATCTGTTTCCCCATATCTGATTCCCCGCCTCTGATTCCCCAACTCTGATTCCCCTCCTCTAATTCGCCAGCTATGATTCCCCGCCTCTGATTCCCTGCGTCTGATTCCCTGCCTCTGATTCCCAGCCTCTGATTCCCCTTCTCTGATTCACCACCTCTGAATCCCCACCTCTGATTACCCATCTCTGATTCCGCACATCCGATTCCCTGCCTCTGATTCCCCATATCTGATTCCCCGCCTCAGTTTCCCTGCATCTGATTCCCGGCCTCTGTTTCCCCATATCTGATTCCCCTCCTCTGATTCCCCAACTCTGATTCCCCGCCTCTGATTCCCCAGCTCTGATTCCCCGCCTTTTATTCCCGGCCTCTGATTCCCTGCCACTGATTCCCCGCCCCTGATTCCCGACCTCTGATTCCCCATATCTGATTCCCCGCCTCTGTTTCCCCAGCTCTGATTCCCCACCTCTGATTCCCCAGCTCTGATTCCCTGCCACTGATTCCCCGCCCCTGATTCCCCAGCTCTGAATCCCCATATCTGATTCCCCGCCTCTGTTTCCCTTAGCTCTGATTCCCTGCCTCTGATTCCCTGCCCTGATTCCCCATCTCTGTTTCACCGCCTTTGATTCGCCACCTCTGATTCCCCATATCTGATTCCCCGCCTCTGTTTCCCCGCCTCTGATTCCCTGCCTCTGATTCCCAACCTCTGATTCCACACCTCTGATGCCCCATATCTGATTCCCCGCCTCTATTTCCCCATATCTGATTCCCCGCCTCTGATTCCCCAACTCTGATTCCCCGCCTCTGATTCCCCAGCTCTGATACCCCGCCTCTGATTCCCGGCGTCCGATTCACTGCCTCTGATTCCCCGCCTCTGATTCCCCATCTCTGATTCCCCGCCTCTGATTCCCCGTGTCTGATTCCCTGCCTCTGATTCCCCGCCTGTGATTCCCCGCCTCTGATTCCCTGCCACTGATTCCCTGCCCCTGATTCCCCACCTCTGATTCCCCATATCTGATTCCCCGCCTCTGTTTCCCCGCCTCTGATTCCCCGCCTCTGATTCCCCATATCTGATTCCCTGCCTCTGATTCCCCAACTCTGATTCCCCGACTCTGATTCCCCAACTCTGAATCCCCGCCTCTGATTCCCCGCGTCTGATTCCCTGCCTCTGATTCCCCGCCTCTGATTCCCCATCTCTGATTCCCCGCCTCTGATTCCCCGTGTCTGATTCCCTGCCTCTGATTCCCCGCCTGTGATTCCCCGCCTCTGATTCCCTGCCACTGATTCCCTGCCCCTGATTCCCCACCTCTGATTCCCCATATCTGATTCCCCGCCTCTGTTTCCCCGCCTCTGATTCCCCGCCTCTGTTTCCCTTAGCTCTGATTCCCTGCCTCTGATTCCCTGCCCTGATTCCCCATCTCTGTTTCACCGCCTTTGATTCACCACCTCTGATTCCCCATATCTGATTCCCCGCCTCTGTTTCCCCGCCTCTGATTCCCGTCCTCTGATTCCCAACCTCTGATTCCACACCTCTGATTCCCCATATCTGATTCCCTGCCTCTATTTCCCCATATCTGATTCCTCGCCTCTGATTCCCCAACTCTGATTCCCCGCCTCTGATTCCCCAGCTCTGATTCCCCGCCTCTGATTCCCGGCGTCCGATTCCCTGCCTCTGATTCCCCTTCTCTGATTCACCACCTCTGAATCCCCACCTCTGATTCCCCATCTCTGATTCCGCACATCCGATTCCCTGCCTCTGATTCCCCGCCTCTGATTCCCCAGCTCTGATTCCCCGCCTCTGATTCCCTGCATCCGATTCCCCATATCTGATTCCCCGCCTCTGTTTCCCCGCCTCTGATTCCCCACCTCTGTTTCCCCATATCTGATTCCCGCCTCTGATTCCCAACTATGATTCTCCGCCTCTGATTCCCCAGCTCTGATTCCCTGCCTCTGATTCCCCGCGTTCTATTCCCTGCCTCTGATTCCCTGCCTGTGATTCCCCATCACTGATTCACCACCTCTGATTCCCTACCTCTGATTCCCCATATCTAATTCCCCGCCTCTGTTTGCCCGCCTCTGATTCCCCGCCTCTGTTTCCCCATATCTGATTCCCCGCCTCTGAATCCCCAACTCTGATTCCCTGCCTCAGATTCCCCAGCTCTGATTCCCCGCCTTTGATTCCCCCCGTCTGATTCCCAGCCTCTGAATCCCCGTGTCTGATTTCCTGCCTCTGATTCCCCGCCTCTGATTCCCCATCTCTGATTCACCGCCTCTGATTCCCCACCTCTGATTCCCCATCTCTGATTCCGCACATCCAATTCCCTGCCTCTGATTCCCCAACTCTGATTCCCCACCTCTGATTCCCCAGCTCTGATTCCCCGCCTCAGATTCCCCGCGTCTGATTCCCTGCCTCTGATTCCCCGCCTCTGATTCCCTGCCTCTGATTCCCCATATCTGATTCCCGGCCTCTGATTCCCCAACTCTGATTCCCCGCTTCTGATTCCCCAGCTCTGAATACCCTCCTCTGATTCCCCGCGTCTGATTCCCTGCCTCTGATTCCCCGCCTCTGATTCCCCATCTGTTATTCACAACCTCTGATGCCCCACCTCTGATTCCCCATATCTGATTCCCCGCCTCTGTTTCCCCGCCTCTGATTCCCCACCTCTGATTCCCCATATCTGATTCCCCGCCTCTGATTGCCCACCTCTGATTCCCCGCGTCTGATACCCTGCCTCTGATTCCCCACCTCTGATTCCCCATCTCTGATTCACCACCTCTGATTCCCGGCCTCTGATTCCCAATCTCTGATTCCGCACATCCGATTCCCTGCCTATGATTCCCCACCTCTGATTCCCCGCCTCTGATTCCCCATATCTGATTCCCTGCCTCTGTTTCCCCGCCTCTGATTCCCTACCTCTGTTTCCCCATATCTGATTCCCCGCCTCTGATTCCCCAGCTCTGATTCCCCGCCTCTGATTCCCCGCATCTGATTCCCTGCCTCTGATTCCCCGCCTCTGATTCCAGGCCTCTGATTCCCAGCATCTGATTCCGGCCTCTGATTCCCGGCCTCTGATTCCCTGCTTCTGATTCTGTTTCCCTGCCTCTGATTCCCCATCTCTGATTCCGCACATCTGATTCCCTGCCTCTGATTCCCCACCTGTGATTCCCCATATCTGATTCCCCGCCTCTGTTTCCCCGCCTCTGATTCCCCGCCTCTGTTTCCCAATATCTAAGTCCCCACCTCTGATTCCCCAAATCTGATTCCCCACCTCTGATTCCCCAGCTCTGATTCCCCGCCTCTGATTCCCCGCATCTGATTCCCTGCATCTGATTCCAAGCCTCTGATTCCCTGCCTCCGATTCCCTGCCTCAGATTCCCTGCCTCAGATTCCCTGCATCAGATTCCCTTCATCTGATTCCCTGCCTCTGATTCCCCGCCTCTGATTCCCCGCCTCTGATTCCCTGCCACTGATTCCCCACCACTGATTCCCCACCTCTGATTCCCCATATCTTATTCCCCGCCTCTGTTTCCCCCGCTCTGATTCCCAGCCTCTGATTCCCCATATCTGATTCCCCGCCTCTGATTCCCCATATCTGATTCCCCGCCTCATTTTCCCCATATCTGCTTCGCCGCCTCTGATTCCCCAACTCTGATTCCCCGCCTCTGATTCGCCAGCTCTGATTTCCCGCCTCTGATTTCCGGCATCCGATTCCCTGCCTCTGATTCCCCGCCTCTGATTCCCCATCTCTGATTCCCCGCCTATGATTCCCCGCCTCTGTTTCCCCGCCTCTGATTCCCCGCCTCTGTTTCCCCATATCTGATTCCCCGCCTCTGATTCCCCAACTTTGATTCCCCTCCTCTTATTCGCCAGCTATGATTCCCCGCCTCTGATTCCCTGCGTCTGATTCCCTGCCTCTGATTCCCCTTCTCTGATTCACCACCTCTGAATCCCCACCTCTGATTCCCCATCTCTGATTCAGCACATCCGATTCCCTGCCTCTGATTCCCCGCCTCTGATTCCCGGCCTCTGATTCCCTGCCACTGATTCCCTGCCTCTGATTCCCAACCTCTGATTCCACACCTCTCATTCCCCATATATGATTCCCCACCTCTATTTCCCCATATCTGATTCCCCAACTCTGATTCCCCGCCTCTGATTCCCCATCTCTGATTCCCCGCCTCTGATTCCCCGTGTCTGATTCCCTGCCTCTGATTCCCCGCCTCTGATTCCCCGCCTCTGATTCCCCGCCACTGTTACCCCATATCTGATTCCCCGCCTCTGTTTCCCTGCCTCTTATTCCCGGCCTCTGATTCCCCAGCTCTGATTCCCCGCCTTTTATTCCCGGCCTCTGATTCCCTGCCACTGATTCCCCGCCCCTGATTCCCCACCTCTGATTCCCCATATCTGATTCCCCGCCTCTGTTTCCCCAGCTCTGATTCCCCACCTCTGATTCCCCAGCTCTGATTCCCTGCCACTGATTCCCCGCCCCTGATTCCCCACCTCTGATTCCCCATATCTGATTCCCCGCCTCTGTTTCCCCAGCTCTGATTCCCTGCCTCTGATTCCCTGACCTGATTCCCCATCTCTGTTTCACCGCCTTTGATTCGCCACCTCTGATTCCCCATATCTGATTCCCCGCCTCTGTTTCCCCGCCTCTGATTCCCTGCCTCTGATTCCCAACCTCTGATTCCACACCTCTCATTCCCCATATCTGATTCCCCGCCTCTATTTCCCCATATCTGATTCCCCGCCTCTGATTCCCCAACTCTGATTCCCCGCCTCTGATTCCCCAGCTCTGATTCCCCGCCTCTGATTCCCGGCGTCCGATTCCCTGCCTCTGATTCCCCTTCTCTGATTCACCACCTCTGAATCCCCACCTCTGATTCCCCATCTCTGATTCCGCACATCCGATTCCCTGCCTCTGATTCCCCGCCTCTGAATCCCCGCCTCTGATTCCCTGCCTCTGATTCGCAACCTCTAATTCCCCACCACTGATTCCCCATATCTGATTCCCCGCCTCTGTTTCCCTGCCTCTTATTCCCGGCCTCTGATTCCCCAGCTCTGATTCCCCGCCTTTTATTCCCGGCCTCTGATTCCCTGCCACTGATTCCCCGCCCCTGATTTCCCACCTCTGATTCTCCATATCTGATTCCCCGCCTCTGTTTCCCCAGCTCTGATTCCCCACCTCTGATTTACCAGCTCTGATTCCCTGCCACTGATTCCCCGCCCCTGATTCCCCACCTCTGATTCCCCATATCTGATTCCCCGCCTCTGTTTCCCCAGCTCTGATTCCCTGCCTCTGATTCCCTGCCCTGATTCCCCATCTCTGTTTCACCGCCTTTGATTCGCCACCTCTGATTCCCCATATCTGATTCCCCGCCTCTGTTTCCCCGCCTCTGATTACCTGCCTCTGATTCCCAACCTCTGATTCCACACCTCTCATTCCCCATATCTGATTCCCCGCCTCTATTTCCCCATATCTGATTCCCCGCCTCTGATTCCCCAACTCAGATTCCCCGCCTCTGATTCCCCAGCTCTGATTCCCCGCCTCTGATTCCCGGCGTCCGATTCCCTGCCTCTGATTCCCCGCCTCTGATTCCCCATCTCTGATTCCCCGCCTCTGATTCCCCGTGTCTGATTCCCTGCCTCTGATTCCCCGCCTCTGATTCCCCGCCTCTGATTCCCTGCCACTGATTCCCTGCCCCTGATTCCCCACTTCTGATTCCCCATATCTGATTCCCCGCCTCTGTTTCCCCGCCTCTGATTCCCCGCCTCTGATTCCCCATATCTGATTCCCTGCCTCTGATTCCCCAACACTGATTCCCCGCCTCTGATTCCCTGCCTCTGATTCCCCATATCTGATTCCCGGCCTCTGATTCCCCAACTCTGATTCCCCGCTTCTGATTCCCCAGCTCTGAATACCCTCCTCTGATTCCCCGCGTCTGATTCCCTGCCTCTGATTCCCCGCCTCTGATTCCCCATCTGTTATTCACAACCTCTGATGCCCCACCTCTGATTCCCCATATCTGATTCCCCGCCTCTGTTTCCCCGCCTCTGATTCCCCACCTCTGATTCCCCATATCTGATTCCCCGCCTCTGATTGCCCACCTCTGATTCCCCGCGTCTGATACCCTGCCTCTGATTCCCCGCCTCTGATTCCCCATCTCTGATTCACCACCTCTGATTCCCGGCCTCTGATTCCCAATCTCTGATTCCGCACATCCGATTCCCTGCCTATGATTCCCCACCTCTGATTCCCCGCCTCTGATTCCCCATATCTGATTCCCTGCCTCTGTTTCCCCGCCTCTGATTCCCTACCTCTGTTTCCCCATATCTGATTCCCCGCCTCTGATTCCCCAGCTCTGATTCCCCGCCTCTGATTCCCCGCATCTGATTCCCTGCCTCTGATTCCCCGCCTCTGATTCCAGGCCTCTGATTCCCAGCATCTGATTCCGGCCTCTGATTTCCGGCCTCTGATTCCCTGCTTCTGATTCTGTTTCCCTGCCTCTGATTCCCCATCTCTGATTCCGCACATCTGATTCCCTGCCTCTGATTCCCCACCTGTGATTCCCCATATCTGATTCCCCGCCTCTGTTTCCCCGCCTCTGATTCCCCGCCTCTGTTTCCCAATATCTAAGTCCCCACCTCTGATTCCCCAAATCTGATTCCCCACCTCTGATTCCCCAGCTCTGATTCCCCGCCTCTGATTCCCCGCATCTGATTCCCTGCATCTGATTCCAAGCCTCTGATTCCCTGCCTCCGATTCCCTGCCTCAGATTCCCTGCCTCAGATTCCCTGCATCAGATTCCCTTCATCTGATTCCCTGCCTCTGATTCCCCGCCTCTGATTCCCCGCCTCTGATTCCCTGCCACTGATTCCCCACCACTGATTCCCCACCTCTGATTCCCCATATCTTATTCCCCGCCTCTGTTTCCCCCGCTCTGATTCCCAGCCTCTGATTCCCCATATCTGATTCCCCGCCTCTGATTCCCCATATCTGATTCCCCGCCTCATTTTCCCCATATCTGCTTCGCCGCCTCTGATTCCCCAACTCTGATTCCCCGCCTCTGATTCGCCAGCTCTGATTTCCCGCCTCTGATTTCCGGCATCCGATTCCCTGCCTCTGATTCCCCGCCTCTGATTCCCCATCTCTGATTCCCCGCCTATGATTCCCCGCCTCTGTTTCCCCGCCTCTGATTCCCCGCCTCTGTTTCCCCATATCTGATTCCCCGCCTCTGATTCCCCAACTTTGATTCCCCTCCTCTTATTCGCCAGCTATGATTCCCCGCCTCTGATTCCCTGCGTCTGATTCCCTGCCTCTGATTCCCCTTCTCTGATTCACCACCTCTGAATCCCCACCTCTGATTCCCCATCTCTGATTCAGCACATCCGATTCCCTGCCTCTGATTCCCCGCCTCTGATTCCCCGCCTCTGATTCCCTGCCTCTGATTCGCAACCTCTAATTCCCCACCTCTGATTCCCCATATCTGATTCCCCGCCTCTGTTTCCCTGCCTCTGATTCCCGGCCTCTGATTCCCCAGCTCTGATTCCCTGCCACTGATTCCCCGCCCCTGATTCCCCACCTCTGATTCCCCATATCTTATTCCCCGCCTCTGTTTCCCCAGCTCTGATTCCCTGCCTCTGATTCCCTGCCCTGATTCCCCATCTCTGTTTCACCGCCTTTGATTCGCCACCTCTGATTCCCCATATCTGATTCCCCGCCTCTGTTTCCCTGCCTCTGATTCCCTGCCTCTGATTCCCAACCTCTGATTCCACACCTCTCATTCCCCATATATGATTCCCCACCTCTATTTCCCCATATCTGATTCCCCGCCTCTGAATCCCCAACTCTGATTCCCCGCCTCTGATTCCCCAGCTCTGATTCCCCGCCTCTGATTCCCGGCGTCCGATTCCCTGCCTCTGATTCCCCGCCTCTGATTCCCCATCTCTGATTCCCCGCCTCTGATTCCCCGTGTCTGATTCCCTGCCTCTGATTCCCCGCCTCTGATTCCCCGCCTCTGATTCCCCGCCACTGTTTCCCCATATCTGATTCCCCGCCTCTGTTTCCCTGCCTCTTATTCCCGGCCTCTGATTCCCCAGCTCTGATTCCCCGCCTTTTATTCCCGGCCTCTGATTCCCTGCCACTGATTCCCCGCCCCTGATTCCCCACCTCTGATTCCCCATATCTGATTCCCCGCCTCTGTTTCCCCAGCTCTGATTCCCCACCTCTGATTCCCCAGCTCTGATTCCCTGCCACTGATTCCCCGCCCCTGATTCCCCACCTCTGATTCCCCATATCTGATTCCCCGCCTCTGTTTCCCCAGCTCTGATTCCCTGCCTCTGATTCCCTGACCTGATTCCCCATCTCTGTTTCACCGCCTTTGATTCGCCACCTCTGATTCCCCATATCTGATTCCCCGCCTCTGTTTCCCCGCCTCTGATTCCCTACCTCTGATTCCCAACCTCTGATTCCACACCTCTCATTCCCCATATCTGATTCCCCGCCTCTATTTCCCCATATCTGATTCCCCGCCTCTGATTCCCCAACTCTGATTCCCCGCCTCTGATTCCCCAGCTCTGATTCCCCGCCTCTGATTCCCGGCGTCCGATTCCCTGCCTCTGATTCCCCTTCTCTGATTCACCACCTCTGAATCCCCACCTCTGATTCCCCATCTCTGATTCCGCACATCCGATTCCCTGCCTCTGATTCCCCGCCTCTGAATCCCCGCCTCTGATTCCCTGCCTCTGATTCGCAACCTCTAATTCCCCACCACTGATTCCCCATATCTGATTCCCCGCCTCTGTTTCCCTGCCTCTTATTCCCGGCCTCTGATTCCCCAGCTCTGATTCCCCGCCTTTTATTCCCGGCCTCTGATTCCCTGCCACTGATTCCCCGCCCCTGATTTCCCACCTCTGATTCTCCATATCTGATTCCCCGCCTCTGTTTCCCCAGCTCTGATTCCCCACCTCTGATTTACCAGCTCTGATTCCCTGCCACTGATTCCCCGCCCCTGATTCCCCACCTCTGATTCCCCATATCTGATTCCCCGCCTCTGTTTCCCCAGCTCTGATTCCCTGCCTCTGATTCCCTGCCCTGATTCCCCATCTCTGTTTCACCGCCTTTGATTCGCCACCTCTGATTCCCCATATCTGATTCCCCGCCTTTGTTTCCCCGCCTCTGATTACCTGCCTCTGATTCCCAACCTCTGATTCCACACCTCTCATTCCCCATATCTGATTCCCCGCCTCTATTTCCCCATATCTGATTCCCCGCCTCTGATTCCCCAACTCAGATTCCCCGCCTCTGATTCCCCAGCTCTGATTCCCCGCCTCTGATTCCCGGCGTCCGATTCCCTGCCTCTGATTCCCCGGCTCTGATTCCCCATCTCTGATTCCCCGCCTCTGATTCCCCGTGTCTGATTCCCTGCCTCTGATTCCCCGCCTCTGATTCCCCGCCTCTGATTCCCTGCCACTGATTCCCTGCCCCTGATTCCCCACTTCTGATTCCCCATATCTGATTCCCCGCCTCTGTTTCCCCGCCTCTGATTCCCCGCCTCTGATTCCCCATATCTGATTCCCTGCCTCTGATTCCCCAACACTGATTCCCCGCCTCTGATTCCCCAGCTCTGAATCCCCGCCTCTGATTCCCCGCGTCTGATTCCCTGCCTCTGATTCCCCGTCTTGATTCCCCATCTCTGATTTACAACCTCTGATTCCCCACCTCTGATTCCCCATATCTGATTCCCAGCCTCTGTTTCCCTGCCTCTGATTCCCCGCCTCTGATTCCCCATATCTGATTCCCCGGCTCTGATTGCCCACCTCTGATTCCCCGCCTCTGATTCGCCAGCTCTGATTCCCCGCCTCTGATTCCCCGCATCTGATTCCCTGCCTCTGATTCCCCGCCTCTGATTCCCCATCTCTGATTCACCGCCTTTGATTCGCCACCTCTGATTCCCCATATCTGATTCCCCACCTCTGTTTCCCCGCCACTGATTCCCCGCCTCTGATTCTCCATATCTCATTCCCCGCCTCTGAATCCCCATCTCTGATTCCCGGACTCTGATTCCCCACCTCTGATTCCCGGCCTCTTATTCCCAGCATTTGATTCCCGGCCTCTGATTCCCGGCCTCTGATTCCCCGCTTCTGATTCTGATTCCCTGCCTCTGATTCCCCATCTCTGATTTCGCACATCTGATTCCCTGCCTCTGATTCCCCACCTCTGATTCCCCATATCTGATTCCCCGCCTCTGTTTCCCCGCCTCTGATTCCCCGCCTCTGTTTCCCCATATCTAATTCATCACCTCTGATGCCCCAACTCTGATTCCCCGCCTCTGATTCCCCAGCTCTGATTCCCCACCTCTGATTCCCTGCATCCGATTCCCCATGTCTGATTCCCCGCCTCTGTTTCCCCGCCTCTGATTCCCCGCCTCTGTTTCCCCATATCTGATTCCCCGCCTCTGATTCCCCAGCTCTGATTCCCTGCCTCTGATTCCCCGCGTTCCATTCCCTGCCTCTGATTCCCCGCCTGTGATTCCCCATCTCTTATTCACCACCTCTGATTCCCCACCTCTGATTCCCCATATCTAATTCCCCGCCTCTGTTTGCCCGCCTCTGATTCCCCTCCTCTGTTTCCACATATCTGATTCCCCGCCTCTGAATCCCCAACTCTGATTCCCTGCCTCTGATTCACCAGCTCTGATTCCCCGCCTTTGATTCCCCCCGTCTGATTCCCAGCCTCTGAATCCCCGTGTCTGATTTCCTGCCTCTGATTCCCCGCCTCTGATTCCCCATCTCTGATTCACCGCCTCTGATTCCCCACCTCTGACTCCCCATTTCTGATTCCGCACATCCGATTCCCTGCCTCTGATTCCCCGACTCTGATTCCCCACCTCTGATTCCCCAGCTCTTATTCCCCGCCTCTGATTCCCCGCGTCTGATTCCCTGCCTCTGATTCCCCGCCTCTGATTCCCCATCTCTGATTTCCCACCTCTGATTCCCCGTGTCTGATTCCCTGCCTCTGATTCCCCGCCTCTGATTCCCCGCCTCTGATTCCCTGCAACTGATTCCCCGCCCCTGATTCCCCACCTCTGATTCCCCATATCTTATTCCCCGCCTCTGTTTCCCTCCCTCTGATTCCCAGCCTCTGATTCCCCATATCTGATTCCCTGCCTCTGATTCCCCAACTCTGATTCCCCGCCTCTGATTCCCCAGCTCTGAATCCCCGCCTCTGATTCCCCGCGTCTGATTCCCTGCCTCTGATTCCCCGCCTTGATTCCCCATCTCTGATTTACAACCTCTGATTCCCCACCTCTGATTCCCCATATCTGATTCCCAGCCTCTGTTTCCCCGCCTCTCATTCCCCGCCTCTGATTCCCCATATCTGATTCCCCGCCTCTGATTCGCCAGCTCTGATTCCCCGCCTCTGATTCCCCGCCTCTGATTCTCCATATCTCATTCCCCGCCTCTGAATCCCCATCTCTGATTCCCGGACTCTGATTCCCCACCTCTGATTCCCGGCCTCTTATTCCCAGCATTTGATTCCCGGCCTCTGATTCCCGGCCTCTGATTCCCCGCTTCTGATTCTGATTCCCTGCCTCTGATTCCCCATCTCTGATTCCGCACATCTGATTCCCTGCCTCTGATTCCCCACCTCTGATTCCCCATATCTGATTCCCCGCCTCTGTTTCCCCACCTCTGATTCCCCTCCTCTGTTTCCCCATATCTAATTCCCCACCTCTGATGCCCCAACTCTGATTCCCCGCCTCTGATTCCCCAGCTCTGATTCCCCACCTCTGATTCCCTGCATCCGATTCCCCATGTCTGATTCCCCGCCTCTGTTACCCCGCCTCTGATTCCCCGCCTCTGTTTCCCCATATCTGATTCCCCGCCTCTGATTCCCCAGCTCTGATTCCCTGCCTCTGATTCCCGGCCTCTGATTCTCCATATCTCATTCCCCGCCTCTGAATCCCCATCTCTGATTCCCGGACTCTGATTCCCCACCTCTGATTCCCGGCCTCTGATTCCCCGCTTCTGATTCTGATTCCCTGCCTCTGATTCCCCATCTCTGATTCCGCACATCCGATTCCCTGCCTCTGATTCCCCGCCTCTGATTCCCCGCCTCTGATTCCCTGCCTCTGATTCGCAACCTCTAATTCCCCACCTCTGATTCCCCATATCTGATTCCCCGCCTCTGTTTCACTGCCTCTTATTCCCGGCCTCTGATTCCCCAGCTCTGATTCCCCACCTTTTATTCCCGGCCTCTGATTCCCTGCCACTGATTCCCCGCCCCTGATTCCCCACCTCTGATTCCCCATATCTGATTCCCCGCCTCTGTTTCCCCAGCTCTGATTCCCCACCTCTGATTCACCAGCTCTGATTCCCTGCCACTGATTCCCCGCCCCTGATTCCCCACCTCTGATTCCCCATATCTGATTCCCCGCCTCTGTTTCCCCAGCTCTGATTCCCTGCCTCTGATTCCCTGCCCTGATTCCCCATCTCTGTTTCACCGCCTTTGATTCGCCACCTCTGATTCCCCATATCTGATTCCCCGCCTCTGTTTCCCCGCCTCTGATTCCCTGCCTCTGATTCCCAACCTCTGATTCCACACCTCTCATTCCCCATATCTGATTCCCCGCCTCTATTTCCCCATATCTGATTCCCCGCCTCTGATTCCCCAACTCTGATTCCCCACCTCTGATTCCCCAGCTCTGATTCCCCGCCTCTGATTCCCGGCGTCCGATTCCCTGCCTCTGATTCCCCGCCTCTGATTCCCCATCTCTGATTCCCCGCCTCTGATTCCCCGTGTCTGATTCCCTGCCTCTGATTCCCCGCCTCTGATTCCCCGCCTCTGATTCCCTGCCACTGATTCCCTGCCCCTGATTCCCCACTTCTGATTCCCCATATCTGATTCCCCGCCTCTGTTTCCCCGCCTCTGATTCCCCGCCTCTGATTCCCCATATCTGATTCCCTGCCTCTGATTCCCCAACTCTGATTCCCCGCCTCTGATTCCCCAGCTCTGAATCCCCGCCTCTGATTCCCCGCGTCTGATTCCCTGCCTCTGATTCCCCGTCTTGATTCCCCATCTCTGATTTACAACCTCTGATTCCCCACCTCTGATTCCCCATATCTGATTCCCAGCCTCTGTTTCCCCGCCTCTGATACCCCGCCTCTGATTCCCCATATCTGATTCCCCGGCTCTGATTGCCCACCTCTGATTCCCCGCCTCTGATTCGCCAGCTCTGATTCCCCGCCTCTGATTCCCCGCATCTGATTCCCTGCCTCTCATTCCCCGCCTCTGATTCCCCATCTCTGATTCACCGCCTTTGATTCGCCACCTCTGATTCACCATATCTGATTCCCCACCTCTGTTTCCCCGCCTCTGATTCCCCGCCTCTGATTCTCCATATCTCATTCCCCGCCTCTGAATCCCCATCTCTGATTCCCGGACTCTGATTCCCCACCTCTGATTCCCGGCCTCTTATTCCCAGCATTTGATTCCCGGCCTCTGATTCCCGGCCTCTGATTCCCCGCTTCTGATTCTGATTCCCTGCCTCTGATTCCCCATCTCTGATTCCGCACATCTGATTCCCTGCCTCTGATTCCCCACCTCTGATACCCCATATCTGATTCCCCGCCTCTGTTTCCCCGCCTCTGATTCCCCGCCTCTGTTTCCCCATATCTAATTCCCCACCTCTGATGCCCCAACTCTGATTCCCCGCCTCTGATTCCCCAGCTCTGATTCCCCACCTCTGATTCCCTGCATCCGATTCCCCATGTCTGATTCCCCGCCTCTGTTTCCCGCCTCTGATTCCCCGCCTCTGTTTCCCCATATCTGATTCCCCGCCTCTGATTCCCCAGCTCTGATTCCCTGCCTCTGATTCCCCGCGTTCCATTCCCTGCCTCTGATTCCCCGCCTGTGATTCCCCATCTCTAATTCACCACCTCTGATTCCCCACCTCTGATTCCCCATATCTAATTCCCCGCCTCTGTTTGCCCGCCTCTGATTCCCCTCCTCTGTTTCCACATATCTGATTCCCCGCCTCTGAATCCCCAACTCTGATTCCCTGCCTCTGATTCACCAGCTCTGAATCCCCGCCTTTGATTCCCCCCATCTGATTCCCAGCCTCTGAATCCCCGTGTCTGATTTCCTGCCTCTGATTCCCCGCCTCTGATTCCCCATCTCTGATTCACCGCCTCTGATTCCCCACCTCTGACTCCCCATTTCTGATTCCGCACATCCGATTCCCTGCCTCTGATTCCCCGACTCTGATTCCCCACCTCTGATTCCCCAGCTCTTATTCCCCGCCTCTGATTCCCCGCGTCTGATTCCCTGCCTCTGATTCCCCGCCTCTGATTCCCCATCTCTGATTCCCCACCTCTGATTCCCCGTGTCTGATTCCCTGCCTCTGATTCCCCGCCTCTGATACCCCGCCTCTGATTCCCTGCAACTGATTCCCCGCCCCTGATTCCCCACCTCTGATTCCCCATATCTTATTCCCCGCCTCTGTTTCCCTCCCTCTGATTCCCAGCCTCTGATTCCCCATATCTGATTCCCTGCCTCTGATTCCCCAACTCTGATTCCCCGCCTCTGATTCCCCAGCTCTGAATCCCCGCCTCTGATTCACCGCGTCTGATTCCCTGCCTCTGATTCCCCGCCTTGATTCCCCATCTCTGATTTACAACCTCTGATTCCCCACCTCTGATTCCCCATATCTGATTCCCAGCCTCTGTTTCCCCGCCTCTGCTTCCCCTCCTCTGATTCCCCATATCTGATTCCCCGGCTCTGATTGCCCACCTCTGATTCCCCGCCTCTGATTCGCCAGCTCTGATTCCCCGCCTCTGATTCCCCGCATCTGATTCCCTGCCTCTGATTCCCCGCCTCTGATTCCCCATCTCTGATTCACCGCCTTTGATTCGCCACCTCTGATTCCCCATATCTGATTCCCCACCTCTGTTTCCCCGCCTCTGATTCCCCGCCTCTGATTCTCCATATCTCATTCCCCGCCTCTGAATCCCCATCTCTGATTCCCGGACTCTGATTCCCCACCTCTGATTCCCGGCCTCTTATTCCCAGCATTTGATTCCCTGCCTCTGATTCCCGGCCTCTGATTCCCCGCTTCTGATTCTTATTCCCTGCCTCTGATTCCCCATCTCTGATTCCGCACATCTGATTCCCTGCCTCTGATTCCCCACCTCTGATTCCCCATATCTGATTCCCCGCCTCTGTTTCCCCGCCTCTGATTCCCCGCCTCTGTTTCCCCATATCTAATTCCCCACCTCTGATGCCCCAACTCTGATTCCCCGCCTCTGATTCCCCGCCTCTGATTCCCTGCCTCTTATTCGCAACCTCTAATTCCCCACCTCTGATTCCCCATATCTGATTCCCCGCCTCTGTTTCCCTGCCTCTTATTCCCGGCCTCTGATTCCCCAGCTCTGATTCCCCACCTTTTATTCCCGGCCTCTGATTCCCTGCCACTGATTCCCCGCCCCTGATTCCCCACCTCTGATTCCCCATATCTGATTCCCCGCCTCTGTTTCCCCAGCTCTGATTCCCCACCTCTGATTCACCAGCTCTGATTCCCTGCCACTGATTCCCCGCCCCTGATTCCCCACCTCTGATTCCCCATATCTGATTCCCCGCCTCTGTTTCCCCAGCTCTGATTCCCTGCCTCTGATTCCCTGCCCTGATTCCCCATCTCTGTTTCACCGCCTTTGATTCGCCACCTCTGATTCCCCATATCTGATTCCCCGCCTCTGTTTCCCCGCCTCTGATTCCCTGCCTCTGATTCCCAACCTCTGATTCCACACCTCTCATTCCCAATATCTGATTCCCCGCCTCTATTTCCCCATATCTGATTCCCCGCCTCTGATTCCCCAACTCTGATTCCCCGCCTCTGATTCCCCAGCTCTGATTCCCCGCCTCTGATTCCCGGCGTCCGATTCCCTGCCTCTGATTCCCCGCCTCTGATTCCCAACTATGATTCTCCGCCTCTGATTCCCC
Organism: Narcine bancroftii; assembly: GCF_036971445.1. Classification (NCBI taxonomy): domain Eukaryota; kingdom Metazoa; phylum Chordata; class Chondrichthyes; order Torpediniformes; family Narcinidae; genus Narcine; species Narcine bancroftii. The sequence goes on along the minus strand of NW_027211798.1, from coordinate 692,689 downwards.
AGCTCTGATTCCCTGCCTCTGATTCCCCGCGTTCTATTCCCTGCCTCTGATTCCCCGCATGTAGTTACCCATCACTGATTCACCACCTCTGATTCCCTACCTCTGATTCCCCATATCTAATTCCCCGCCTCTGTTTGCCCGCCTCTGATTCCCCGCCTCTGTTTCCCCATATCTGATTCCCCGCCTCTGAATCCCCAACTCTGATTCCCTGCCTCAGATTCCCCAGCTCTGATTCCCCGCCTTTGATTCCCCCCGTCTGATTCCCAGCCTCTGAATCCCCGTGTCTGATTTCCTGCCTCTGATTCCCCGCCTCTGATTCCCCATCTCTGATTCACCGCCTCTGATTCCCCACCTCTGATTCCCCATCTCTGATTCCGCACATCCAATTCCCTGCCTCTGATTCCCCAACTCTGATTCCCCACCTCTGATTCCCCAGCTCTGATTCCCCGCCTCAGATTCCCCGCGTCTGATTCCCTGCCTCTGATTCCCCGCCTCTGATTCCCTGCCTCTGATTCCCCATATCTGATTCCCCGCCTCTGATTCCCCAACTCTGATTCCCCGCTTCTGATTCCCCAGCTCTGAATACCCTCCTCTGATTCCCCGCGTCTGATTCCCTGCCTCTGATTCCCCGCCTCTGATTCCCCATCTGTTATTCACAACCTCTGATGCCCCACCTCTGATTCCCCATATCTGATTCCCCGCCTCTGTTTCCCCGCCTCTGATTCCCCACCTCTGATTCCCCATATCTGATTCCCCGCCTCTGATTGCCCACCTCTGATTCCCCGCGTCTGATACCCTGCCTCTGATTCCCCGCCTCTGATTCCCCATCTCTGATTCACCACCTCTGATTCCCGGCCTCTGATTCCCAATCTCTGATTCCGCACATCCGATTCCCTGCCTATGATTCCCCACCTCTGATTCCCCGCCTCTGATTCCCCATATCTGATTCCCTGCCTCTGTTTCCCCGCCTCTGATTCCCTACCTCTGTTTCCCCATATCTGATTCCCCGCCTCTGATTCCCCAGCTCTGATTCCCCGCCTCTGATTCCCCGCATCTGATTCCCTGCCTCTGATTCCCCGCCTCTGATTCCAGGCCTCTGATTCCCAGCATCTGATTCCGGCCTCTGATTCCCGGCCTCTGATTCCCTGCTTCTGATTCTGTTTCCCTGCCTCTGATTCCCCATCTCTGATTCCGCACATCTGATTCCCTGCCTCTGATTCCCCACCTGTGATTCCCCATATCTGATTCCCCGCCTCTGTTTCCCCGCCTCTGATTCCCCGCCTCTGTTTCCCAATATCTAAGTCCCAACCTCTGATTCCCCAAATCTGATTCCCCACCTCTGATTCCCCAGCTCTGATTCCCCGCCTCTGATTCCCCGCATCTGATTCCCTGCATCTGATTCCAAGCCTCTGATTCCCTGCCTCCGATTCCCTGCCTCAGATTCCCTGCCTCAGATTCCCTGCATCAGATTCCCTTCATCTGATTCCCTGCCTCTGATTCCCCGCCTCTGATTCCCCGCCTCTGATTCCCTGCCACTGATTCCCCACCACTGATTCCCCACCTCTGATTCCCCATATCTTATTCCCCGCCTCTGTTTCCCCCGCTCTGATTCCCAGCCTCTGATTCCCCATATCTGATTCCCCGCCTCTGATTCCCCATATCTGATTCCCCGCCTCATTTTCCCCATATCTGCTTCGCCGCCTCTGATTCCCCAACTCTGATTCCCCGCCTCTGATTCGCCAGCTCTGATTTCCCGCCTCTGATTTCCGGCATCCGATTCCCTGCCTCTGATTCCCCGCCTCTGATTCCCCATCTCTGATTCCCCGCCTATGATTCCCCGCCTCTGTTTCCCCGCCTCTGATTCCCCGCCTCTGTTTCCCCATATCTGATTCCCCGCCTCTGATTCCCCAACTTTGATTCCCCTCCTCTTATTCGCCAGCTATGATTCCCCGCCTCTGATTCCCTGCGTCTGATTCCCTGCCTCTGATTCCCCTTCTCTGATTCACCACCTCTGAATCCCCACCTCTGATTCCCCATCTCTGATTCAGCACATCCGATTCCCTGCCTCTGATTCCCCGCCTCTGATTCCCCGCCTCTGATTCCCTGCCTCTGATTCGCAACCTCTAATTCCCCACCTCTGATTCCCCATATCTGATTCCCCGCCTCTGTTTCCCTGCCTCTGATTCCCGGCCTCTGATTCCCCAGCTCTGATTCCCCGCCTTTTATTCCCGGCCTCTGAATCCCTGCAACTGATTCCCCGCCCCTGATTCCCCACCTCTGATTCCCCATATCTGATTCCCCGCCTCTGTTTCCCCAGCTCTGATTCCCCACCTCTGATTCCCCAGCTCTGATTCCCTGCCACTGATTCCCAGCCCCTGATTCCGCACCTCTGATTCCCCATATCTTATTCCCCGCCTCTGTTTCCCCAGCTCTGATTCCCTGCCTCTGATTCCCTGCCCTGATTCCCCATCTCTGTTTCACCGCCTTTGATTCGCCACCTCTGATTCCCCATATCTGATTCCCCGCCTCTGTTTCCCCGCCTCTGATTCCCTGCCTCTGATTCCCAACCTCTGATTCCACACCTCTCATTCCCCATATATGATTCCCCGCCTCTATTTCCCCATATCTGATTCCCCGCCTCTGATTCCCCAACTCTGAATCCCCGCCTCTGATTCCCCAGCTCTGATTCCCCGCCTCTGATTCCCGGCGTCCGATTCCCTGCCTCTGATTCCCCGCCTCTGATTCCCCATCTCTGATTCCCCGCCTCTGATTCCCCGTGTCTGATTCCCTGCCTCTGATTCCCCGCCTCTGATTCCCCGCCTCTGATTCCCCGCCACTGTTTCCCCATATCTGATTCCCCGCCTCTGTTTCCCTGCCTCTTATTCCCGGCCTCTGATTCCCCAGCTCTGATTCCCCGCCTTTTATTCCCGGCCTCTGATTCCCTGCCACTGATTCCCCGCCCCTGATTCCCAACCTCTGATTCCCCATATCTGATTCCCCGCCTCTGTTTCCCCAGCTCTGATTCCCCACCTCTGATTCCCCAGCTCTGATTCCCTGCCACTGATTCCCCGCCCCTGATTCCCCACCTCTGATTCCCCATATCTGATTCCCCGCCTCTGTTTCCCCAGCTCTGATTCCCTGCCTCTGATTCCCTGACCTGATTCCCCATCTCTGTTTCACCGCCTTTGATTCGCCACCTCTGATTCCCCATATCTGATTCCCCGCCTCTGTTTCCCCGCCTCTGATTCCCTGCCTCTGATTCCCAACCTCTGATTCCACACCTCTCATTCCCCATATCTGATTCCCCGCCTCTATTTCCCCATATCTGATTCCCCGCCTCTGATTCCCCAACTCTGATTCCCCGCCTCTAATTCCCCAGCTCTGATTCCCCGCCTCTGATTCCCGGCGTCCGATTCCCTGCCTCTGATTCCCCTTCTCTGATTCACCACCTCTGAATCCCCACCTCTGATTCCCCATCTCTGATTCCGCACATCCGATTCCCTGCCTCTGATTCCCCGCCTCTGAATCCCCGCCTCTGATTCCCTGCCTCTGATTCGCAACCTCTAATTCCCCACCACTGATTCCCCATATCTGATTCCCCGCCTCTGTTTCCCTGCCTCTTATTCCCGGCCTCTGATTCCCCAGCTCTGATTCCCCGCCTTTTATTCCCGGCTTCTGATTCCCTGCCACTGATTCCCCGCCCCTGATTTCCCACCTCTGATTCTCCATATCTGATTCCCCGCCTCTGTTTCCCCAGCTCTGATTCCCCACCTCTGATTCACCAGCTCTGATTCCCTGCCACTGATTCCCCGCCCCTGATTCCCCACCTCTGATTCCCCATATCTGATTCCCCGCCTCTGTTTTCCCAGCTCTGATTCCCTGCCTCTGATTCCCTGCCCTGATTCCCCATCTCTGTTTCACCGCCTTTGATTCGCCACCTCTGATTCCCCATATCTGATTCCCCGCCTCTGTTTCCCCGCCTCTGATTACCTGCCTCTGATTCCCAACCTCTGATTCCACACCTCTCATTCCCCATATCTGATTCCCCGCCTCTATTTCCCCATATCTGATTCCCCGCCTCTGATTCCCCAACTCAGATTCCCCGCCTCTGATTCCCCAGCTCTGATTCCCCGCCTCTGATTCCCGGCGTCCGATTCCCTGCCTCTGATTCCCCGCCTCTGATTCCCCATCTCTGATTCCCCGCCTCTGATTCCCCGTGTCTGATTCCCTGCCTCTGATTCCCCGCCTCTGATTCCCCGCCTCTGATTCCCTGCCACTGATTCCCTGCCCCTGATTCCCCACTTCTGATTCCCCATATCTGATTCCCCGCCTCTGTTTCCCCGCCTCTGATTCCCCGCCTCTGATTCCCCATATCTGATTCCCTGCCTCTGATTCCCCAACACTGATTCCCCGCCTCTGATTCCCCAGCTCTGAATCCCCGCCTCTGATTCCCCGCGTCCGATTCCCTGCCTCTGATTCCCCGTCTTGATTCCCCATCTCTGATTTACAACCTCTGATTCCCCACCTCTGATTCCCCATATCTGATTCCCAGCCTCTGTTTCCCTGCCTCTGATTCCCCGCCTCTGATTCCCCATATCTGATTCCCCGGCTCTGATTGCCCACCTCTGATTCCCCGCCTCTGATTCGCCAGCTCTGATTCCCCGCCTCTGATTCCCCGCATCTGATTCCCTGCCTCTGATTCCCCGCCTCTGATTCCCCATCTCTGATTCACCGCCTTTGATTCGCCACCTCTGATTCCCCATATCTGATTCCCCACCTCTGTTTCCCCGCCACTGATTCCCCGCCTCTGATTCTCCATATCTCATTCCCCGCCTCTGAATCCATATCTCTAATTCCCGGACTCTGATTCCCCACTTCTGATTCCCGGCCTCTTATTCCCAGCATTTGATTCCCGGCCTCTGATTCCCGGCCTCTGATTCCCCGCTTCTGATTCTGATTCCCTGCCTCTGATTCCCCATCTCTGATTTCGCACATCTGATTCCCTGCCTCTGATTCCCCACCTCTGATTCCCCATATCTGATTCCCCGCCTCTGTTTCCCCGCCTCTGATTCCCCGCCTCTGTTTCCCCATATCTAATTCATCACCTCTGATGCCCCAACTCTGATTCCCCGCCTCTGATTCCCCAGCTCTGATTCCCCACCTCTGATTCCCTGCATCCGATTCCCCATGTCTGATTCCCCGCCTCTGTTTCCCCGCCTCTGATTCCCCGCCTCTGTTTCCCCATATCTGATTCCCCGCCTCTGATTCCCCAGCTCTGATTCCCTGCCTCTGATTCCCCGCGTTCCATTCCCTGCCTCTGATTCCCCGCCTGTGATTCCCCATCTCTTATTCACCACCTCTGATTCCCCACCTCTGATTCCCCATATCTAATTCCCCGCCTCTGTTTGCCCGCCTCTGATTCCCCTCCTCTGTTTCCACATATCTGATTCCCCGCCTCTGAATCCCCAACTCTGATTCCCTGCCTCTGATTCACCAGCTCTGATTCCCCGCCTTTGATTCCCCCCGTCTGATTCCCAGCCTCTGAATCCCCGTGTCTGATTTCCTGCCTCTGATTCCCCGCCTCTGATTCCCCATCTCTGATTCACCGCCTCTGATTCCCCACCTCTGACTCCCCATTTCTGATTCCGCACATCCGATTCCCTGCCTCTGATTCCCCGACTCTGATTCCCCACCTCTGATTCCCCAGCTCTTATTCCCCGCCTCTGATTCCCCGCGTCTGAATCCCTGCCTCTGATTCCCCGCCTCTGATTCCCCATCTCTGATTTCCCACCTCTGATTCCCCGTGTCTGATTCCCTGCCTCTGATTCCCCGCCTCTGATTCCCCGCCTCTGATTCCCTGCAACTGATTCCCCGCCCCTGATTCCCCACCTCTGATTCCCCATATCTTATTCCCCGCCTCTGTTTCCCTCCCTCTGATTCCCAGCCTCTGATTCCCCATATCTGATTCCCTGCCTCTGATTCCCCAACTCTGATTCCCCGCCTCTGATTCCCCAGCTCTGAATCCCCGCCTCTGATTCCCCGCGTCTGATTCCCTGCCTCTGATTCCCCGCCTTGATTCCCCATCTCTGATTTACAACCTCTGATTCCCCACCTCTGATTCCCCATATCTGATTCCCAGCCTCTGTTTCCCCGCCTCTCATTCCCCGCCTCTGATTCCCCATATCTGATTCCCCGCCTCTGATTCGCCAGCTCTGATTCCCCGCCTCTGATTCCCCGCCTCTGATTCTCCATATCTCATTCCCCGCCTCTGAATCCCCATCTCTGATTCCCGGACTCTGATTCCCCACCTCTGATTCCCGGCCTCTTATTCCCAGCATTTGATTCCCGGCCTCTGATTCCCGGCCTCTGATTCCCCGCTTCTGATTCTGATTCCCTGCCTCTGATTCCCCATCTCTGATTCCGCACATCTGATTCCCTGCCTCTGATTCCCCACCTCTGATTCCCCATATCTGATTCCCCGCCTCTGTTTCCCCACCTCTGATTCCCCTCCTCTGTTTCCCCATATCTAATTCCCCACCTCTGATGCCCCAACTCTGATTCCCCGCCTCTGATTCCCCAGCTCTGATTCCCCACCTCTGATTCCCTGCATCCGATTCCCCATGTCTGATTCCCCGCCTCTGTTACCCCGCCTCTGATTCCCCGCCTCTGTTTCCCCATATCTGATTCCCCGCCTCTGATTCCCCAGCTCTGAATCCCTGCCTCTGATTCCCGGCCTCTGATTCTCCATATCTCATTCCCCGCCTCTGAATCCCCATCTCTGATTCCCGGACTCTGATTCCCCACCTCTGATTCCCGGCCTCTGATTCCCCGCTTCTGATTCTGATTCCCTGCCTCTGATTCCCCATCTCTGATTCCGCACATCCGATTCCCTGCCTCTGATTCCCCGCCTCTGATTCCCCGCCTCTGATTCCCTGCCTCTGATTCGCAACCTCTAATTCCCCACCTCTGATTCCCCATATCTGATTCCCCGCCTCTGTTTCCCTGCCTCTTATTCCCGGCCTCTGATTCCCCAGCTCTGATTCCCCACCTTTTATTCCCGGCCTCTGATTCCCTGCCACTGATTCCCCGCCCCTGATTCCCCACCTCTGATTCCCCATATCTGATTCCCCGCCTCTGTTTCCCCAGCTCTGATTCCCCACCTCTGATTCACCAGCTCTGATTCCCTGCCACTGATTCCCCGCCCCTGATTCCCCACCTCTGATTCCCCATATCTGATTCCCCGCCTCTGTTTCCCCAGCTCTGATTCCCTGCCTCTGATTCCCTGCCCTGATTCCCCATCTCTGTTTCACCGCCTTTGATTCGCCACCTCTGATTCCCCATATCTGATTCCCCGCCTCTGTTTCCCCGCCTCTGATTCCCTGCCTCTGATTCCCAACCTCTGATTCCACACCTCTCATTCCCCATATCTGATTCCCCGCCTCTATTTCCCCATATCTGATTCCCCGCCTCTGATTCCCCAACTCTGATTCCCCGCCTCTGATTCCCCAGCTCTGATTCCCCGCCTCTGATTCCCGGCGTCCGATTCCCTGCCTCTGATTCCCCGCCTCTGATTCCCCATCTCTGATTCCCCGCCTCTGATTCCCCGTGTCTGATTCCCTGCCTCTGATTCCCCGCCTCTGATTCCCCGCCTCTGATTCCCTGCCACTGATTCCCTGCCCCTGATTCCCCACTTCTGATTCCCCATATCTGATTCCCCGCCTCTGTTTCCCCGCCTCTGATTCCCCGCCTCTGATTCCCCATATCTGATTCCCTGCCTCTGATTCCCCAACTCTGATTCCCCGCCTCTGATTCCCCAGCTCTGAATCCCCGCCTCTGATTCCCCGCGTCTGATTCCCTGCCTCTGATTCCCCGTCTTGATTCCCCATCTCTGATTTACAACCTCTGATTCCCCACCTCTGATTCCCCATATCTGATTCCCAGCCTCTGTTTCCCCGCCTCTGATACCCCGCCTCTGATTCCCCATATCTGATTCCCCGGCTCTGATTGCCCACCTCTGATTCCCCGCCTCTGATTCGCCAGCTCTGATTCCCCGCCTCTGATTCCCCGCATCTGATTCCCTGCCTCTCATTCCCCGCCTCTGATTCCCCATCTCTGATTCACCGCCTTTGATTCGCCACCTCTGATTCACCATATCTGATTCCCCACCTCTGTTTCCCCGCCTCTGATTCCCCGCCTCTGATTCTCCATATCTCATTCCCCGCCTCTGAATCCCCATCTCTGATTCCCGGACTCTGAATCCCCACCTCTGATTCCCGGCCTCTTATTCCCAGCATTTGATTCCCGGCCTCTGATTCCCGGCCTCTGATTCCCCGCTTCTGATTCTGATTCCCTGCCTCTGATTCCCCATCTCTGATTCCGCACATCTGATTCCCTGCCTCTGATTCCCCACCTCTGATACCCCATATCTGATTCCCCGCCTCTGTTTCCCCGCCTCTGATTCCCTGCCTCTGTTTCCCCATATCTAATTCCCCACCTCTGATGCCCCAACTCTGATTCCCCGCCTCTGATTCCCCAGCTCTGATTCCCCACCTCTGATTCCCTGCATCCGATTCCCCATGTCTGATTCCCCGCCTCTGTTTCCCGCCTCTGATTCCCCGCCTCTGTTTCCCCATATCTGATTCCCCGCCTCTGATTCCCCAGCTCTGATTCCCTGCCTCTGATTCCCCGCGTTCCATTCCCTGCCTCTGATTCCCCGCCTGTGATTCCCCATCTCTTATTCACCACCTCTGATTCCCCACCTCTGATTCCCCATATCTAATTCCCCGCCTCTGTTTGCCCGCCTCTGATTCCCCTCCTCTGTTTCCACATATCTGATTCCCCGCCTCTGAATCCCCAACTCTGATTCCCTGCCTCTGATTCACCAGCTCTGAATCCCCGCCTTTGATTCCCCCCGTCTGATTCCCAGCCTCTGAATCCCCGTGTCTGATTTCCTGCCTCTGATTCCCCGCCTCTGATTCCCCATCTCTGATTCACCGCCTCTGATTCCCCACCTCTGACTCCCCATTTCTGATTCCGCACATCCGATTCCCTGCCTCTGATTCCCCGACTCTGATTCCCCACCTCTGATTCCCCAGCTCTTATTCCCCGCCTCTGATTCCCCGCGTCTGATTCCCTGCCTCTGATTCCCCGCCTCTGATTCCCCATCTCTGATTCCCCACCTCTGATTCCCCGTGTCTGATTCCCTGCCTCTGATTCCCCGCCTCTGATACCCCGCCTCTGATTCCCTGCAACTGATTCCCCGCCCCTGATTCCCCACCTCTGATTCCCCATATCTTATTCCCCGCCTCTGTTTCCCTCCCTCTGATTCCCAGCCTCTGATTCCCCATATCTGATTCCCTGCCTCTGATTCCCCAACTCTGATTCCCCGCCTCTGATTCCCCAGCTCTGAATCCCCGCCTCTGATTCACCGCGTCTGATTCCCTGCCTCTGATTCCCCGCCTTGATTCCCCATCTCTGATTTACAACCTCTGATTCCCCACCTCTGATTCCCCATATCTGATTCCCAGCCTCTGTTTCCCCGCCTCTGATTCCCCGCCTCTGATTCCCCATATCTGATTCCCCGGCTCTGATTGCCCACCTCTGATTCCCCGCCTCTGATTCGCCAGCTCTGATTCCCCGCCTCTGATTCCCCGCATCTGATTCCCTGCCTCTGATTCCCCGCCTCTGATTCCCCATCTCTGATTCACCGCCTTTGATTCGCCACCTCTGATTCCCCATATCTGATTCCCCACCTCTGTTTCCCCGCCTCTGATTCCCCGCCTCTGATTCTCCATATCTCATTCCCCGCCTCTGAATCCCCATCTCTGATTCCCGGACTCTGATTCCCCACCTCTGATTCCCGGCCTCTTATTCCCAGCATTTGATTCCCTGCCTCTGATTCCCGGCCTCTGATTCCCCGCTTCTGATTCTGATTCCCTGCCTCTGATTCCCCACCTCTGATTCCCCATATCTGATTCCCCGCCTCTGTTTCCCTGCCTCTGATTCCCCGCCTCTGTTTCCCCATATCTAATTCCCCACCTCTGATGCCCCAACTCTGATTCCCCGCCTCTGATTCCCCAGCTCTGATTCCCCACCTCTGATTCCCTGCATCCGATTCCCCATGTCTGATTCCCCGCCTCTGTTTCCCCGCCTCTGATTCCCCGCCTCTGTTTCCACATATCTGATTCCCCGCCTCTGATTCCCCAGCTCTGATTCCCTGCCTCTGATTCCCGGCCTCTGATTCTCCATATCTCATTCCCCGCCTCTGATTCCCCGCCTCTGTTTCCCCATATCTGAATCCCCGCCTCTGATTCCCCACCTCTGATTCCCCAGCTCTTATTCCCCGCCTCTGATTCCCCGCGTCTGATTCCCTGCCTCTGATTCCCCGCCTCTGATTCCCCACCTCTGATTCCCCGTGTCTGATTCCCTGCCTCTGATTCCCCGCCTCTGATTCCCCGCCTCTGATTCCCTGCAACTGATTCCCCGCCCCTGATTCCCCACCTCTGATTCCCCATATCTTATTCCCCGCCTCTGTTTCCCTCCCTCTGATTCCCAGCCTCTGATTCCCCATATCTGATTCCCTGCCTCTGATTCCCCAACTCTGATTCCCCGCCTCTGATTCCCCAGCTCTGAATCCCCGCCTCTGATTCCCCGCGTCTGATTCCCTGCCTCTGATTCCCCGCCTTGATTCCCCATCTCTGATTTACAACCTCTGATTCCCCACCTCTGATTCCCCATATCTGATTCCCAGCCTCTGTTTCCCCGCCTCTGATTCCCCGCCTCTGATTCCCCATATCTGATTCCCCGCCTCTGATTCGCCAGCTCTGATTCCCCGCCTCTGATTCCCCGCCTCTGATTCTCCATATCTCATTCCCCGCCTCTGAATCCCCATCTCTGATTCCCGGACTCTGATTCCCAACCTCTGATTCCCGGCCTCTTATTCCCAGCATTTGATTCCCGGCCTCTGATTCCCGGCCTCTGATTCCCCGCTTCTGATTCTGATTCCCTGCCTCTGATTCCCCATCTCTGATTCCGCACATCTGATTCCCTGCCTCTGATTCCCCACCTCTGATTCCCCATATCTGATTCCCCGCCTCTGTTTCCCCACCTCTGATTCCCCTCCTCTGTTTCCCCATATCTAATTCCCCACCTCTGATGCCCCAACTCTGATTCCCCGCCTCTGATTCCCCAGCTCTGATTCCCCACCTCTGATTCCCTGCATCCGATTCCCAATGTCTGATTCCCCGCCTCTGTTTCCCCGCCTCGGATTCCCCGCCTCTGTTTCCCCATATCTGATTCCCCGCCTCTGATTCCCCAGCTCTGATTCCCTGCCTCTGATTCCCGGCCTCTGATTCTCCATATCTCATTCCCCGCCTCTGAATCCCCATCTCTGATTCCCAGACTCTGATTCCCCACCTCTGATTCCCGGCCTCTTATTCCCAGCATTTGATTCCCGGCCTCTGATTCCCGGCCTCTGATTCCCCGCTTCTGATTCTGATTCCCTGCCTCTGATTCCCCATCTCTGATTCCGCACATCCGATTCCCTGCCTCTGATTCCCCGCCTCTGATTCCCCGCCTCTGATTCCCTGCCTCTGATTCGCAACCTCTAATTCCCCACCTCTGATTCCCCATATCTGATTCCCCGCCTCTGTTTCCCTGCCTCTTATTCCCGGCCTCTGATTCCCCAGCTCTGATTCCCCGCCTTTTATTCCCGGCCTCTGATTCCCTGCCACTGATTCCCCGCCCCTGATTCCCCACCTCTGATTCCCCATATCTGATTCCCCGCCTCTGTTTCCCCAGCTCTGATTCCCCACCTCTGATTCACCAGCTCTGATTCCCTGCCACTGATTCCCCGCCCCTGATTCCCCACCGCTGATTCCCCATATCTGATTCCCCGCCTCTGTTTCCCCAGCTCTGATTCCCTGCCTCTGATTCCCTGCCCTGATTCCCCATCTCTGTTTCACCGCCTTTGATTCGCCACCTCTGATTCCCCATATCTGATTCCCCGCCTCTGTTTCCCCGCCTCTGATTCCCTGCCTCTGATTCCCAACCTCTGATTCCACACCTCTCATTCCCCATATCTGATTCCCCGCCTCTATTTCCCCATATCTGATTCCCCGCCTCTGATTCCCCAACTCTGATTCCCCGCCTCTGATTCCCCAGCTCTGATTCCCCGCCTCTGATTCCCGGCGTCCGATTCCCTGCCTCTGATTCCCCGCCTCTGATTCCCCATCTCTGATTCCCCGCCTCTGATTCCCCGTGTCTGATTCCATGCCTCTGATTCCCCGCCTCTGATTCCCCACCTCTGATTCCCTGCCACTGATTCCCTGCCCCTGATTCCCCACTTCTGATTCCCCATATCTGATTCCCCGCCTCTGTTTCCCCGCCTCTGATTCCCCGCCTCTGATTCCCCATATCTGATTCCCTGCCTCTGATTCCCCAACTCTGATTCCCCGCCTCTGATTCCCCAGCTCTGAATCCCCGCCTCTGATTCCCCGCGTCTGATTCCCTGCCTCTGATTCCCCGTCTTGATTCCCCATCTCTGATTTACAACCTCTGATTCCCCACCTCTGATTCCCCATATCTGATTCCCAGCCTCTGTTTCCCCGCCTCTGATACCCCGCCTCTGATTCCCCATATCTGATTCCCCGGCTCTGATTGCCCACCTCTGATTCCCCGCCTCTGATTCGCCAGCTCTGATTCCCCGCCTCTGATTCCCCGCATCTGATTCCCTGCCTCTCATTCCCCGCCTCTGATTCCCCATCTCTGATTCACCGCCTTTGATTCGCCACCTCTGATTCACCATATCTGATTCCCCACCTCTGTTTCCCCGCCTCTGATTCCCCGCCTCTGATTCTCCATATCTCATTCCCCGCCTCTGAATCCCCATCTCTGATTCCCGGACTCTGATTCCCCACCTCTGATTCCCGGCCTCTTATTCCCAGCATTTGATTCCCGGCCTCTGATTCCCGGCCTCTGATTCCCCGCTTCTGATTCTGATTCCCTGCCTCTGATTCCCCATCTCTGATTCCGCACATCTGATTCCCTGCCTCTGATTCCCCACCTCTGATACCCCATATCTGATTCCCCGCCTCTGTTTCCCCGCCTCTGATTCCCTGCCTCTGTTTCCCCATATCTAATTCCCCACCTCTGATGCCCCAACTCTGATTCCCCGCCTCTGATTCCCCAGCTCTGATTCCCCACCTCTGATTCCCTGCATCCGATTCCCCATGTCTGATTCCCCGCCTCTGTTTCCCGCCTCTGATTCCCCGCCTCTGTTTCCCCATATCTGATTCCCCGCCTCTGATTCCCCAGCTCTGATTCCCTGCCTCTGATTCCCCGCGTTCCATTCCCTGCCTCTGATTCCCCGCCTGTGATTCCCCATCTCTTATTCACCACCTCTGATTCCCCACCTCTGATTCCCCATATCTAATTCCCCGCCTCTGTTTGCCCGCCTCTGATTCCCCTCCTCTGTTTCCACATATCTGATTCCCCGCCTCTGAATCCCCAACTCTGATTCCCTGCCTCTGATTCACCAGCTCTGAATCCCCGCCTTTGATTCCCCCCGTCTGATTCCCAGCCTCTGAATCCCCGTGTCTGATTTCCTGCCTCTGATTCCCCGCCTCTGATTCCCCATCTCTGATTCACCGCCTCTGATTCCCCACCTCTGACTCCCCATTTCTGATTCCGCACATCCGATTCCCTGCCTCTGATTCCCCGACTCTGATTCCCCACCTCTGATTCCCCAGCTCTTATTCCCCGCCTCTGATTCCCCGCGTCTGATTCCCTGCCTCTGATTCCCCGCCTCTGATTCCCCATCTCTGATTCCCCACCTCTGATTCCCCGTGTCTGATTCCCTGCCTCTGATTCCCCGCCTCTGATACCCCGCCTCTGATTCCCTGCAACTGATTCCCCGCCCCTGATTCCCCACCTCTGATTCCCCATATCTTATTCCCCGCCTCTGTTTCCCTCCCTCTGATTCCCAGCCTCTGATTCCCCATATCTGATTCCCTGCCTCTGATTCCCCAACTCTGATTCCCCGCCTCTGATTCCCCAGCTCTGAATCCCCGCCTCTGATTCACCGCGTCTGATTCCCTGCCTCTGATTCCCCGCCTTGATTCCCCATCTCTGATTTACAACCTCTGATTCCCCACCTCTGATTCCCCATATCTGATTCCCAGCCTCTGTTTCCCCGCCTCTGATTCCCCGCCTCTGATTCCCCATATCTGATTCCCCGGCTCTGATTGCCCACCTCTGATTCCCCGCCTCTGATTCGCCAGCTCTGATTCCCCGCCTCTGATTCCCCGCATCTGATTCCCTGCCTCTGATTCCCCGCCTCTGATTCCCCATCTCTGATTCACCGCCTTTGATTCGCCACCTCTGATTCCCCATATCTGATTCCCCACCTCTGTTTCCCCGCCTCTGATTCCCCGCCTCTGATTCTCCATATCTCATTCCCCGCCTCTGAATCCCCATCTCTGATTCCCGGACTCTGATTCCCCACCTCTGATTCCCGGCCTCTTATTCCCAGCATTTGATTCCCTGCCTCTGATTCCCGGCCTCTGATTCCCCGCTTCTGATTCTGATTCCCTGCCTCTGATTCCCCACCTCTGATTCCCCATATCTGATTCCCCGCCTCTGTTTCCCTGCCTCTGATTCCCCGCCTCTGTTTCCCCATATCTAATTCCCCACCTCTGATGCCCCAACTCTGATTCCCCGCCTCTGATTCCCCAGCTCTGATTCCCCACCTCTGATTCCCTGCATCCGATTCCCCATGTCTGATTCCCCGCCTCTGTTTCCCCGCCTCTGATTCCCCGCCTCTGTTTCCACATATCTGATTCCCCGCCTCTGATTCCCCAGCTCTGATTCCCTGCCTCTGATTCCCGGCCTCTGATTCTCCATATCTCATTCCCCGCCTCTGATTCCCCGCCTCTGTTTCCCCATATCTGAATCCCCGCCTCTGATTCCCCACCTCTGATTCCCCAGCTCTTATTCCCCGCCTCTGATTCCCCGCGTCTGATTCCCTGCCTCTGATTCCCCGCCTCTGATTCCCCACCTCTGATTCCCCGTGTCTGATTCCCTGCCTCTGATTCCCCGCCTCTGATTCCCCGCCTCTGATTCCCTGCAACTGATTCCCCGCCCCTGATTCCCCACCTCTGATTCCCCATATCTTATTCCCCGCCTCTGTTTCCCTCCCTCTGATTCCCAGCCTCTGATTCCCCATATCTGATTCCCTGCCTCTGATTCCCCAACTCTGATTCCCCGCCTCTGATTCCCCAGCTCTGAATCCCCGCCTCTGATTCCCCGCGTCTGATTCCCTGCCTCTGATTCCCCGCCTTGATTCCCCATCTCTGATTTACAACCTCTGATTCCCCACCTCTGATTCCCCATATCTGATTCCCAGCCTCTGATTCCCCATATCTGATTCCCTGCCTCTGTTTCCCCGCCTCTGATACCCCGCCTCTGATTCCCCATATCTGATTCCCCGGCTCTGATTGCCCACCTCTGATTCCCCGCCTCTGATTCGCCAGCTCTGATTCCCCGCCTCTGATTCCCCGCATCTGATTCCCTGCCTCTCATTCCCCGCCTCTGATTCCCCATCTCTGATTCACCGCCTTTGATTCGCCACCTCTGATTCACCATATCTGATTCCCCACCTCTGTTTCCCCGCCTCTGATTCCCCGCCTCTGATTCTCCATATCTCATTCCCCGCCTCTGAATCCCCATCTCTGATTCCCGGACTCTGATTCCCCACCTCTGATTCCCGGCCTCTTATTCCCAGCATTTGATTCCCGGCCTCTGATTCCCGGCCTCTGATTCCCCGCTTCTGATTCTGATTCCCTGCCTCTGATTCCCCATCTCTGATTCCGCACATCTGATTCCCTGCCTCTGATTCCCCACCTCTGATACCCCATATCTGATTCCCCGCCTCTGTTTCCCCGCCTCTGATTCCCCGCCTCTGTTTCCCCATATCTAATTCCCCACCTCTGATGCCCCAACTCTGATTCCCCGCCTCTGATTCCCCAGCTCTGATTCCCCACCTCTGATTCCCTGCATCCGATTCCCCATGTCTGATTCCCCGCCTCTGTTTCCCGCCTCTGATTCCCCGCCTCTGTTTCCCCATATCTGATTCCCCGCCTCTGATTCCCCAGCTCTGATTCCCTGCCTCTGATTCCCCGCATTCCATTCCCTGCCTCTGATTCCCCGCCTGTGATTCCCCATCTCTTATTCACCACCTCTGATTCCCCACCTCTGATTCCCCATATCTAATTCCCCGCCTCTGTTTGCCCGCCTCTGATTCCCCTCCTCTGTTTCCACATATCTGATTCCCCGCCTCTGAATCCCCAACTCTGATTCCCTGCCTCTGATTCACCAGCTCTGATTCCCCGCCTTTGATTCCCCCCGTCTGATTCCCAGCCTCTGAATCCCCGTGTCTGATTTCCTGCCTCTGATTCCCCGCCTCTGATTCCCCATCTCTGATTCACCGCCTCTGATTCCCCACCTCTGACTCCCCATTTCTGATTCCGCACATCCGATTCCCTGCCTCTGATTCCCCGACTCTGATTCCCCACCTCTGATTCCCCAGCTCTTATTCCCCGCCTCTGATTCCCCGCGTCTGATTCCCTGCCTCTGATTCCCCGCCTCTGATTCCCCATCTCTGATTCCCCACCTCTGATTCCCCGTGTCTGATTCCCTGCCTCTGATTCCCCGCCTCTGATTCCCCGCCTCTGATTCCCTGCAACTGATTCCCCGCCCCTGATTCCCCACCTCTGATTCCCCATATCTTATTCCCCGCCTCTGTTTCCCTCCCTCTGATTCCCAGCCTCTGATTCCCCATATCTGATTCCCTGCCTCTGATTCCCCAACTCTGATTCCCCGCCTCTGATTCCCCAGCTCTGAATCCCCGCCTCTGATTCACCGCGTCTGATTCCCTGCCTCTGATTCCCCGCCTTGATTCCCCATCTCTGATTTACAACCTCTGATTCCCCACCTCTGATTCCCCATATCTGATTCCCAGCCTCTGTTTCCCCGCCTCTGATTCCCCGCCTCTGATTCCCCATATCTGATTCCCCGGCTCTGATTGCCCACCTCTGATTCCCCGCCTCTGATTCGCCAGCTCTGATTCCCCGCCTCTGATTCCCCGCATCTGATTCCCTGCCTCTGATTCCCAGCCTCTGATTCCCCATCTCTGATTCACCGCCTTTGATTCGCCACCTCTGATTCCCCATATCTGATTCCCCACCTCTGTTTCCCCGCCTCTGATTCCCCGCCTCTGATTCTCCATATCTCATTCCCCGCCTCTGAATCCCCATCTCTGATTCCCGGACTCTGATTCCCCACCTCTGATTCCCGGCCTCTTATTCCCAGCATTTGATTCCCTGCCTCTGATTCCCGGCCTCTGATTCCCCGCTTCTGATTCTGATTCCCTGCCTCTGATTCCCCATCTCTGATTCCGCACATCTGATTCCCTGCCTCTGATTCCCCACCTCTGATTCCCCATATCTGATTCCCCGCCTCTGTTTCCCCGCCTCTGATTCCCCGCCTCTGTTTCCCCATATCTAATTCCCCACCTCTGATGCCCCAACTCCGATTCCCCGCCTCTGATTCCCCAGCTCTGATTCCCCACCTCTGATTCCCTGCATCCGATTCCCCATGTCTGATTCCCCGCCTCTGTTTCCCCGCCTCTGATTCCCCGCCTCTGTTTCCACATATCTGATTCCCCGCCTCTGATTCCCCAGCTCTGATTCCCTGCCTCTGATTCCCAGCCTCTGATTCTCCATATCTCATTCCCCGCCTCTGATTCCCCGCCTCTGTTTCCCCATATCTGAATCCCCGCCTCTGATTCCCCAGCTCTGATTCCCCGCCTTTTATTCCCGGCCTCTGATTCACTGCCACTGATTCCCCGCCCCTGATTCCCCACCTCTGATTCCCCATATCTGATTCCCCGCCTCTGTTTCCCCAGCTCTGATTCCCCACCTCTGATTCCCCAGCTCTGATTCCCTGCCACTGATTCCCCGCATTTGATTCGCCACCTCTGATTCCCCATATCTGATTCCCCGCCTCTGTTTCCCCGCCTCTGATTCCCTGCCTCTGATTCCCAACCTCTGATTCCACACCTCTCATTCCCCATATCTGATTCCCCGCCTCTATTTCCCCATATCTGATTCCCCGCCTCTGATTCCCCGCCTCTGATTCCCCGCCTCTGATTCCACAGCTCTGATTCCCCGCCTCTGATTCCCGGCGTCCGATTCCCTGCCTCTGATTCCCCGCCTCTGATTCCCCATCTCTGATTCCCCGCCTCTGATTCCCCGTGTCTGATTCCCTGCCTCTGATTCCCCGCCTCTGATTCCCCGCCTCTGATTCCCTGCCACTGATTCCCTGCCCCTGATTCCCCACTTCTGATTCCCCATATCTGATTCCCCGCCTCTGTTTCCCCGCCTCTGATTCCCCGCCTCTGATTCCCCATATCTGATTCCCTGCCTCTGATTCCGCAACTCTGATTCCCCGCCTCTGATTCCCCAGCTCTGAATCCCCGCCTCTGATTCCCCACGTCTGATTCCCTGCCTCTGATTCCCCGTCTTGATTCCCCATCTCTGATTTACAACCTCTGATTCCCCACCTCTGATTCCCCATATCTGATTCCCAGCCTCTGTTTCCCCGCCTTTGATTCCCCGCCTCTGATTCCCCATATCTGATTCCCCGGCTCTGATTGCCCACCTCTGATTCCCCGCCTCTGATTCGCCAGCTCTGATTCCCCGCCTCTGATTCCCCGCCTCTGTTTCCCCATATCTAATTCCCCACCTCTGATGCCCCAACTCTGATTCCCCGCCTCTGATTCCCCAGCTCTGATTCCCCACCTCTGATTCCCTGCATCCGATTCCCCATGTCTGATTCCCCGCCTCTGTTTCCCGCCTCTGATTCCCCGCCTCTGTTTCCCCATATCTGATTCCCCGCCTCTGATTCCCCAGCTCTGATTCCCTGCCTCTGATTCCCCGCGTTCCATTCCCTGCCTCTGATTCCCCGCCTGTGATTCCCCATCTCTTATTCACCACCTCTGATTCCCCACCTCTGATTCCCCATATCTAATTCCCCGCCTCTGTTTGCCCGCCTCTGATTCCCCTCCTCTGTTTCCACATATCTGATTCCCCGCCTCTGAATCCCCAACTCTGATTCCCTGCCTCTGATTCACCAGCTCTGAATCCCCGCCTTTGATTCCCCCCGTCTGATTCCCAGCCTCTGAATCTCCGTGTCTGATTTCCTGCCTCTGATTCCCCGCCCCTGATTCCCCATCTCTGATTCACCGCCTCTGATTCCCCACCTCTGACTCCCCATTTCTGATTCCGCACATCCGATTCCCTGCCTCTGATTCCCCGACTCTGATTCCCCACCTCTGATTCCCCAGCTCTTATTCCCCGCCTCTGATTCCCCGCGTCTGATTCCCTGCCTCTGATTCCCCGCCTCTGATTCCCCATCTCTGATTCCCCACCTCTGATTCCCCGTGTCTGATTCCCTGCCTCTGATTCCCCGCCTCTGATTCCCCGCCTCTGATTCCCTGCAACTGATTCCCCGCCCCTGATTCCCCACCTCTGATTCCCCATATCTTATTCCCCGCCTCTGTTTCCCTCCCTCTGATTCCCAGCCTCTGATTCCCCATATCTGATTCCCTGCCTCTGATTCCCCAACTCTGATTCCCCGCATCTGATTCCCCAGCTCTGAATCCCTGCCTCTGATTCACCGCGTCTGATTCCCTGCCTCTGATTCCCCGCCTTGATTCCCCATCTCTGATTTACAACCTCTGATTCCCCACCTCTGATTCCCCATATCTGATTCCCAGCCTCTGTTTCCCCGCCTCTGATTCCCCGCCTCTGATTCCCCATATCTGATTCCCCGGCTCTGATTGCCCACCTCTGATTCCCCGCCTCTGATTCGCCAGCTCTGATTCCCCGCCTCTGATTCCCTGCATCTGATTCCCTGCCTCTGATTCCCCGCCTCTGATTCCCCATCTGTGATTCACCGCCTTTGATTCGCCACCTCTGATTCCCCATATCTGATTCCCCACCTCTGTTTCCCCGCCTCTGATTCCCCGCCTCTGATTCTCCATATCTCATTCCCCGCCTCTGAATCCCCATCTCTGATTCCCGGACTCTGATTCCCCACCTCTGATTCCCGGCCTCTTATTCCCAGCATTTGATTCCCTGCCTCTGATTCCCGGCCTCTGATTCCCCGCTTCTGATTCTGATTCCCTGCCTCTGATTCCCCATCTCTGATTCCGCACATCTGATTCCCTGCCTCTGATTCCCCACCTCTGATTCCCCATATCTGATTCCCCGCCTCTGTTTCCCCGCCTCTGATTCCCCGCCTCTGTTTCCCCATATCTAATTCCCCACCTCTGATGCCCCAACTCTGATTCCCCGCCTCTGATTCCCCAGCTCTGATTCCCCACCTCTGATTCCCTGCATCCGATTCCCCATGTCTGATTCCCCGCCTCTGTTTCCCCGCCTCTGATTCCCCGCCTCTGTTTCCACATATCTGATTCCCCGCCTCTGATTCCCCAGCTCTGATTCCCTGCCTCTGATTCCCGGCCTCTGATTCTCATATCTCATTCCCCGCCTCTGATTCCCCGCCTCTGTTTCCCCATATCTGAATCCCCGCCTCTGATTCCCCACCTCTGATTCCCCAGCTCTTATTCCCCGCCTCTGATTCCCCGCGTCTGATTCCCTGCCTCTGATTCCCCGCCTCTGATTCCCCATCTCTGATTCCCCACCTCTGATTCCCCGTGTCTGATTCCCTGCCTCTGATTCCCCGCCTCTGATTCCCCGCCTCTGATTCCCTGCAACTGATTCCCCGCCCCTGATTCCCCACCTCTGATTCCCCATATCTTATTCCCCGCCTCTGTTTCCCTCCCTCTGATTCCCAGCCTCTGATTCCCCATATCTGATTCGCTGCCTCTGATTCCCCAACTCTGATTCCCCGCCTCTGATTCCCCAGCTCTGAATCCCTGCCTCTGATTCCCCGCGTCTGATTCCCTGCCTCTGATTCCCCGCCTTGATTCCCCATCTCTGATTTACAACCTCTGATTCCCCACCTCTGATTCCCCATATCTGATTCCCAGCCTCTGTTTCCCCGCCTCTGATTCCCCGCCTCTGATTCCCCATATCTGATTCCCCGCCTCTGATGCGCCAGCTCTGATTCCCCGCCTCTGATTCCCCGCCTCTGATTCTCCATATGTCATTCCCCGCCTCTGAATCCCCATCTCTGATTCCCGGACTCTGATTCCCCACCTCTGATTCCCGGCCTCTTATTCCCAGCATTTGATTCCCGGCCTCTGATTCCCGGCCTCTGATTCCCCGCTTCTGATTCTGATTCCCTGCCTCTGATTCCCCATCTCTGATTCCGCACATCTGATTCCCTGCCTCTGATTCCCCACCTCTGATTCCCCATATCTGATTCCCCGCCTCTGTTTCCCCACCTCTGATTCCCCTCCTCTGTTTCCCCATATCTAATTCCCCACCTCTGATGCCCCAACTCTGATTCCCCGCCTCTGATTCCCCAGCTCTGATTCCCCACCTCTGATTCCCTGCATCCGATTCCCCATGTCTGATTCCCCGCCTCTGTTTCCCCGCCTCTGATTCCCCGCCTCTGTTTCCCCATATCTGATTCCCCGCCTCTGATTCCCCAGCTCTGATTCCCTGCCTCTGATTCCCGGCCTCTGATTCTCCATATCTCATTCCCCGCCTCTGAATCCCCATCTCTGATTCCCGGACTCTGATTCCCCACCTCTGATTCCCGGCCTCTTATTCCCAGCATTTGATTCCCGGCCTCTGATTCCCGGCCTCTGATTCCCCGCTTCTGATTCTGATTCCCTGCCTCTGTTTCCCCGCCTCTGATTCCCCGCCTCTGTTTCCACATATCTGATTCCCCGCCTCTGATTCCCCAGCTCTGATTCCCTGCCTCTGATTCCCGGCCTCTGATTCTCATATCTCATTCCCCGCCTCTGATTCCCCGCCTCTGTTTTCCCATATCTGAATCCCCGCCTCTGATTCCCCACCTCTGATTCCCCAGCTCTTATTCCCCGCCTCTGATTCCCCGCGTCTGATTCCCTGCCTCTGATTCCCCGCCTCTGATTCCCCATCTCTGATTCCCCACCTCTGATTCCCCGTGTCTGATTCCCTGCCTCTGATTCCCCGCCTCTGATTCCCCGCCTCTGATTCCCTGCAACTGATTCCCCGCCCCTGATTCCCCACCTCTGATTCCCCATATCTTATTCCCCGCCTCTGTTTCCCTCCCTCTGATTCCCAGCCTCTGATTCCCCATATCTGATTCCCTGCCTCTGATTCCCCAACTCTGATTCCCCGCCTCTGATTCCCCAGCTCTGAATCCCTGCCTCTGATTCCCCGCGTCTGATTCCCTGCCTCTGATTCCCCGCCTTGATTCCCCATCTCTGATTTACAACCTCTGATTCCCCACCTCTGATTCCCCATATCTGATTCCCAGCCTCTGTTTCCCCGCCTCTGATTCCCCGCCTCTGATTCCCCATATCTGATTCCCCGCCTCTGATGCGCCAGCTCTGATTCCCCGCCTCTGATTCCCCGCCTCTGATTCTCCATATGTCATTCCCCGCCTCTGAATCCCCATCTCTGATTCCCGGACTCTGATTCCCCACCTCTGATTCCCGGCCTCTTATTCCCAGCATTTGATTCCCGGCCTCTGATTCCCGGCCTCTGATTCCCCGCTTCTGATTCTGATTCCCTGCCTCTGATTCCCCATCTCTGATTCCGCACATCTGATTCCCTGCCTCTGATTCCCCACCTCTGATTACCCATATCTGATTCCCCGCCTCTGTTTCCCCACCTCTGATTCCCCTCCTCTGTTTCCCCATATCTAATTCCCCACCTCTGATGCCCCAACTCTGATTCCCCGCCTCTGATTCCCCAGCTCTGATTCCCCACCTCTGATTCCCTGCATCCGATTCCCCATGTCTGATTCCCCGCCTCTGTTTCCCCGCCTCTGATTCCCCGCCTCTGTTTCCCCATATCTGATTCCCCGCCTCTGATTCCCCAGCTCTGATTCCCTGCCTCTGATTCCCGGCCTCTGATTCTCCATATCTCATTCCCCGCCTCTGAATCCCCATCTCTGATTCCCGGACTCTGATTCCCCACCTCTGATTCCCGGCCTCTTATTCCCAGCATTTGATTCCCGGCCTCTGATTCCCGGCCTCTGATTCCCCGCTTCTGATTCTGATTCCCTGCCTCTGATTCCCCATCTCTGATTCCGCACATCCGATTCCCTGCCTCTGATTCCCCGCCTCTGATTCCCCGCCTCTGATTCCCTGCCTCTGATTCGCAACCTCTAATTCCCACCTCTGATTCCCCATATCTGATTCCCCGCCTCTGTTTCCCTGCCTCTTATTCCCGGCCTCTGATTCCCCAGCTCTGATTCCCCGCCTTTTATTCCCGGCCTCTGATTCCCTGCCACTGATTCCCCGCCCCTGATTCCCCACCTCTGATTCCCCATATCTGATTCCCCGCCTCTGTTTCCCCAGCTCTGATTCCCCACCTCTGATTCACCAGCTCTGATTCCCTGCCACTGATTCCCCGCCCCTGATTCCCCACCTCTGATTCCCCATATCTGATTCCCCGCCTCTGTTTCCCCAGCTCTGATTCCCTGCCTCTGATTCCCTGCCCTGATTCCCCATCTCTGTTTCACCGCCTTTGATTCGCCACCTCTGATTCCCCATATCTGATTCCCCGCCTCTGTTTCCCCGCCTCTGATTCCCTGCCTCTGATTCCCAACCTCTGATTCCACACCTCTCATTCCCCATATCTGATTCCCCGCCTCTATTTCCCCATATCTGATTCCCCGCCTCTGATTCCCCAACTCTGATTCCCCGCCTCTGATTCCCCAGCTCTGATTCCCCGCCTCTGATTCCCGGCGTCCGATTCCCTGCCTCTGATTCCCCGCCTCTGATTCCCCATCTCTGATTCCCCGCCTCTGATTCCCCGTGTCTGATTCCCTGCCTCTGATTCCCCGCCTCTGATTCCCCACCTCTGATTCCCTGCCACTGATTCCCTGCCCCTGATTCCCCACTTCTGATTCCCCATATCTGATTCCCCGCCTCTGTTTCCCCGCCTCTGATTCCCCGCCTCTGATTCCCCATATCTGATTCCCTGCCTCTGATTCCCCAACTCTGATTCCCCGCCTCTGATTCCCCAGCTCTGAATCCCCGCCTCTGATTCCCCGCGTCTGATTCCCTGCCTCTGATTCCCCGTCTTGATTCCCCATCTCTGATTTACAACCTCTGATTCCCCACCTCTGATTCCCCATATCTGATTCCCAGCCTCTGTTTCCCCGCCTCTGATACCCCGCCTCTGATTCCCCATATCTGATTCCCCGGCTCTGATTGCCCACCTCTGATTCCCCGCCTCTGATTCGCCAGCTCTGATTCCCCGCCTCTGATTCCCCGCATCTGATTCCCTGCCTCTCATTCCCCGCCTCTGATTCCCCATCTCTGATTCACCGCCTTTGATTCGCCACCTCTGATTCACCATATCTGATTCCCCACCTCTGTTTCCCCGCCTCTGATTCCCCGCCTCTGATTCTCCATATCTCATTCCCCGCCTCTGAATCCCCATCTCTGATTCCCGGACTCTGATTCCCCACCTCTGATTCCCGGCCTCTTATTCCCAGCATTTGATTCCCGGCCTCTGATTCCCGGCCTCTGATTCCCCGCTTCTGATTCTGATTCCCTGCCTCTGATTCCCCATCTCTGATTTCGCACATCTGATTCCCTGCCTCTGATTCCCCACCTCTGATACCCCATATCTGATTCCCCGCCTCTGTTTCCCCGCCTCTGATTCCCCGCCTCTGTTTCCCCATATCTAATTCCCCACCTCTGATGCCCCAACTCTGATTCCCCGCCTCTGATTCCCCAGCTCTGATTCCCCACCTCTGATTCCCTGCATCCGATTCCCCATGTCTGATTCCCCGCCTCTGTTTCCCGCCTCTGATTCCCCGCCTCTGTTTCCCCATATCTGATTCCCCGCCTCTGATTCCCCAGCTCTGATTCCCTGCCTCTGATTCCCCGCATTCCATTCCCTGCCTCTGATTCCCCGCCTGTGATTCCCCATCTCTTATTCACCACCTCTGATTCCCCACCTCTGATTCCCCATATCTAATTCCCCGCCTCTGTTTGCCCGCCTCTGATTCCCCTCCTCTGTTTCCACATATCTGATTCCCCGCCTCTGAATCCCCAACTCTGATTCCCTGCCTGTGATTCACCAGCTCTGATTCCCCGCCTTTGATTCCCCCCGTCTGATTCCCAGCCTCTGAATCCCCATGTCTGATTTCCTGCCTCTGATTCCCCGCCTCTGATTCCCCATCTCTGATTCACCGCCTCTGATTCCCCACCTCTGACTCCCCATTTCTGATTCCGCACATCCGATTCCCTGCCTCTGATTCCCCGACTCTGATTCCCCACCTCTGATTCCCCAGCTCTTATTCCCCGCCTCTGATTCCCCGCGTCTGATTCCCTGCCTCTGATTCCCCGCCTCTGATTCCCCATCTCTGATTCCCCACCTCTGATTCCCCGTGTCTGATTCCCTGCCTCTGATTCCCAGCCTCTGATTCCCCGCCTCTGATTCCCTGCAACTGATTCCCCGCCCCTGATTCCCCACCTCTGATTCCCCATATCTTATTCCCCGCCTCTGTTTCCCTCCCTCTGATTCCCAGCCTCTGATTCCCCATATCTGATTCCCTGCCTCTGATTCCCCAACTCTGATTCCCCGCCTCTGATTCCCCAGCTCTGAATCCCCGCCTCTGATTCACCGCGTCTGATTCCCTGCCTCTGATTCCCCGCCTTGATTCCCCATCTCTGATTTACAACCTCTGATTCCCCACCTCTGATTCCCCATATCTGATTCCCAGCCTCTGTTTCCCCGCCTCTGATTCCCCGCCTCTGATTCCCCATATCTGATTCCCCGGCTCTGATTGCCCACCTCTGATTCCCCGCCTCTGATTCGCCAGCTCTGATTCCCCGCCTCTGATTCCCCGCATCTGATTCCCTGCCTCTGATTCCCCGCCTCTGATTCCCCATCTCTGATTCACCGCCTTTGATTCGGCACCTCTGATTCCCCATATCTGATTCCCCACCTCTGTTTCCCCGCCTCTGATTCCCCGCCTCTGATTCTCCATATCTCATTCCCCGCCTCTGAATCCCCATCTCTGATTCCCGGACTCTGATTCCCCACCTCTGATTCCCGGCCTCTTATTCCCAGCATTTGATTCCCTGCCTCTGATTCCCGGCCTCTGATTCCCCGCTTCTGATTCTGATTCCCTGCCTCTGATTCCCCATCTCTGATTCCGCACATCTGATTCCCTGCCTCTGATTCCCCACCTCTGATTCCCCATATCTGATTCCCCGCCTCTGTTTCCCCGCCTCTGATTCCCCGCCTCTGTTTCCCCATATCTAATTCCCCACCTCTGATGCCCCAACTCTGATTCCCCGCCTCTGATTCCCCAGCTCTGATTCCCCACCTCTGATTCCCTGCATCCGATTCCCCATGTCTGATTCCCCGCCTCTGTTTCCCCGCCTCTGATTCCCCGCCTCTGTTTCCACATATCTGATTCCCCGCCTCTGATTCCCCAGCTCTGATTCCCTGCCTCTGATTCCCGGCCTCTGATTCTCCATATCTCATTCCCCGCCTCTGATTCCCCGCCTCTGTTTCCCCATATCTGAATCCCCGCCTCTGATTCCCCAGCTCTGATTCCCCGCCTTTTATTCCCGGCCTCTGATTCCCTGCCACTGATTCCCCGCCCCTGATTCCCCACCTCTGATTCCCCATATCTGATTCCCCGCCTCTGTTTCCCCAGCTCTGATTCCCCACCTCTGATTCCCCAGCTCTGATTCCCTGCCACTGATTCCCCGCATTTGATTCGCCACCTCTGATTCCCCATATCTGATTCCCCGCCTCTGTTTCCCCGCCTCTGATTCCCTGCCTCTGATTCCCAACCTCTGATTCCACACCTCTCATTCCCCATATCTGATTCCCCGCCTCTATTTCCCCATATCTGATTCCCCGCCTCTGATTCCCCGCCTCTGATTCCCCGCCTCTGATTCCCCAGCTCTGATTCCCCGCCTCTGATTCCCGGCGTCCGATTCCCTGCCTCTGATTCCCCGCCTCTGATTCCCCATCTCTGATTCCCCGCCTCTGATTCCCCGTGTCTGATTCCCTGCCTCTGATTCCCCGCCTCTGATTCCCCGCCTCTGATTCCCTGCCACTGATTCCCTGCCCCTGATTCCCCACTTCTGATTCCCCATATCTGATTCCCCGCCTCTGTTTCCCCGCCTCTGATTCCCCGCCTCTGATTCCCCATATCTGATTCCCTGCCTCTGATTCCGCAACTCTGATTCCCCGCCTCTGATTCCCCAGCTCTGAATCCCCGCCTCTGATTCCCCGCGTCTGATTCCCTGCCTCTGATTCCCCGTCTTGATTCCCCATCTCTGATTTACAACCTCTGATTCCCCACCTCTGATTCCCCATATCTGATTCCCAGCCTCTGTTTCCCCGCCTTTGATTCCCCGCCTCTGATTCCCCATATCTGATTCCCCGGCTCTGATTGCCCACCTCTGATTCCCCGCCTCTGATTCGCCAGCTCTGATTCCCCGCCTCTGATTCCCCGCATCTGATTCCCTGCCTCTGATTCCCCGCCTCTGATTCCCCATCTCTGATTCACCGCCTTTGATTCGCCACCTCTGATTCCCCATATCTGATTCCCCACCTCTGTTTCCCCGCCTCTGATTCCCCGCCTCTGATTCTCCATATCTCATTCCCCGCCTCTGAATCCCCATCTCTGATTCCCGGACTCTGATTCCCCACCTCTGATTCCCGGCCTCTTATTCCCAGCATTTGATTCCCAGCCTCTGATTCCCTGCCTCTGATTCCCCATCTCTGATTCCGCACATCTGATTCCCTGCCTCTGATTCCCCACCTCTGATTCCCCATATCTGATTCCCCGCCTCTGTTTCCCCGCCTCTGATTCCCCGCCTCTGTTTCCACATATCTAATTCCCCACCTCTGATGCCCCAACTCTGATTCCCCGCCTCTGATTCCCCAGCTCTGATTCCCCACATCTGATTCCCTGCATCCGATTCCCCATGTCTGATTCCCCGCCTCTGTTTCCCCGCCTCTGATTCCCCGCCTCTGTTTCCCCATATCTGATTCCCCGCCTCTGATTCCCCAGCTCTGATTCCCTGCCTCTGATTCCCCGCGTTCCATTCCCTGCCTCTGATTCCCCGCCTGTGATTCCCCATCTCTTATTCACCACCTCTGATTCCCCACCTCTGATTCCCCATATCTAATTCCCCGCCTCTGTTTGCCCGCCTCTGATTCCCCTCCTCTGTTTCCACATATCTGATTCCCCGCCTCAGAATCCCCAACTCTGATTCACTCCCTCTGATTCACCAGCTCTGATTCCCCGCCTTTGATTCCCCCCGTCTGATTCCCAGCCTCTGAATCCCCGTGTCTGATTTCCTGCCTCTGATTCCCCGCCTCTGATTCCCCATCTCTGATTCACCGCCTCTGATTCCCCACCTCTGACTCCCCATTTCTGATTCCGCACATCCGATTCCCTGCCTCTGATTCCCCGACTCTGATTCCCCACCTCTGATTCCCCAGCTCTTATTCCCCGCCTCTGATTCCCCGCGTCTGATTCCCTGCCTCTGATTCCCCGCCTCTGATTCCCCATCTCTGATTCCCCACCTCTGATTCCCCGTGTCTGATTCCCTGCCTCTGATTCCCCGCCTCTGATTCCCCGCCTCTGATTCCCTGCAACTGATTCCCCGCCCCTGATTCCCCACCTCTGATTCCCCATATCTTATTCCCCGCCTCTGTTTCCCTCCCTCTGATTCCCAGCCTCTGATTCCCCATATCTGATTCCCTGCCTCTGATTCCCCAACTCTGATTCCCCGCCTCTGATTCCCCAGCTCTGAATCCCCGCCTCTGATTCACCGCGTCTGATTCCCTGCCTCTGATTCCCCGCCTTGATTCCCCATCTCTGATTTACAACCTCTGATTCCCCACCTCTGATTCCCCATATCTGATTCCCAGCCTCTGTTTCCCCGCCTCTGATTCCCCGCCTCTGATTCCCCATATCTGATTCCCCGGCTCTGATTGCCCACCTCTGATTCCCCGCCTCTGATTCGCCAGCTCTGATTCCCCGCCTCTGATTCCCCGCATCTGATTCCCTGCCTCTGATTCCCCGCCTCTGATTCCCCATCTCTGATTCACCGCCTTTGATTCGGCACCTCTGATTCCCCATATCTGATTCCCCACCTCTGTTTCCCCGCCTCTGATTCCCCGCCTCTGATTCTCCATATCTCATTCCCCGCCTCTGAATCCCCATCTCTGATTCCCGGACTCTGATTCCCCACCTCTGATTCCCGGCCTCTTATTCCCAGCATTTGATTCCCTGCCTCTGATTCCCGGCCTCTGATTCCCCGCTTCTGATTCTGATTCCCTGCCTCTGATTCCCCATCTCTGATTCCGCACATCTGATTCCCTGCCTCTGATTCCCCACCTCTGATTCCCCATATCTGATTCCCCGCCTCTGTTTCCCCGCCTCTGATTCCCCGCCTCTGTTTCCCCATATCTAATTCCCCACCTCTGATGCCCCAACTCTGATTCCCCGCCTCTGATTCCCCAGCTCTGATTCCCCACCTCTGATTCCCTGCATCCGATTCCCCATGTCTGATTCCCCGCCTCTGTTTCCCCGCCTCTGATTCCCCGCCTCTGTTTCCACATATCTGATTCCCCGCCTCTGATTCCCCAGCTCTGATTCCCTGCCTCTGATTCCCGGCCTCTGATTCTCCATATCTCATTCCCCGCCTCTGATTCCCCGCCTCTGTTTCCCCATATCTGAATCCCCGCCTCTGATTCCCCAGCTCTGATTCCCCGCCTTTTATTCCCGGCCTCTGATTCCCTGCCACTGATTCCCCGCCCCTGATTCCCCACCTCTGATTCCCCATATCTGATTCCCCGCCTCTGTTTCCCCAGCTCTGATTCCCCACCTCTGATTCCCCAGCTCTGATTCCCTGCCACTGATTCCCCGCATTTGATTCGCCACCTCTGATTCCCCATATCTGATTCCCCGCCTCTGTTTCCCCGCCTCTGATTCCCTGCCTCTGATTCCCAACCTCTGATTCCACACCTCTCATTCCCCATATCTGATTCCCCGCCTCTATTTCCCCATATCTGATTCCCCGCCTCTGATTCCCCGCCTCTGATTCCCCGCCTCTGATTCCCCAGCTCTGATTCCCCGCCTCTGATTCCCGGCGTCCGATTCCCTGCCTCTGATTCCCCGCCTCTGATTCCCCATCTCTGATTCCCCGCCTCTGATTCCCCGTGTCTGATTCCCTGCCTCTGATTCCCCGCCTCTGATTCCCCGCCTCTGATTCCCTGCCACTGATTCCCTGCCCCTGATTCCCCACTTCTGATTCCCCATATCTGATTCCCCGCCTCTGTTTCCCCGCCTCTGATTCCCCGCCTCTGATTCCCCATATCTGATTCCCTGCCTCTGATTCCGCAACTCTGATTCCCCGCCTCTGATTCCCCAGCTCTGAATCCCCGCCTCTGATTCCCCGCGTCTGATTCCCTGCCTCTGATTCCCCGTCTTGATTCCCCATCTCTGATTTACAACCTCTGATTCCCCACCTCTGATTCCCCATATCTGATTCCCAGCCTCTGTTTCCCCGCCTTTGATTCCCCGCCTCTGATTCCCCATATCTGATTCCCCGGCTCTGATTGCCCACCTCTGATTCCCCGCCTCTGATTCGCCAGCTCTGATTCCCCGCCTCTGATTCCCCGCATCTGATTCCCTGCCTCTGATTCCCCGCCTCTGATTCCCCATCTCTGATTCACCGCCTTTGATTCGCCACCTCTGATTCCCCATATCTGATTCCCCACCTCTGTTTCCCCGCCTCTGATTCCCCGCCTCTGATTCTCCATATCTCATTCCCCGCCTCTGAATCCCCATCTCTGATTCCCGGACTCTGATTCCCCACCTCTGATTCCCGGCCTCTTATTCCCAGCATTTGATTCCCAGCCTCTGATTCCCTGCCTCTGATTCCCCATCTCTGATTCCGCACATCTGATTCCCTGCCTCTGATTCCCCACCTCTGATTCCCCATATCTGATTCCCCGCCTCTGTTTCCCCGCCTCTGATTCCCCGCCTCTGTTTCCACATATCTAATTCCCCACCTCTGATGCCCCAACTCTGATTCCCCGCCTCTGATTCCCCAGCTCTGATTCCCCACCTCTGATTCCCTGCATCCGATTCCCCATGTCTGATTCCCCGCCTCTGTTTCCCCGCCTCTGATTCCCCGCCTCTGTTTCCCCATATCTGATTCCCCGCCTCTGATTCCCCAGCTCTGATTCCCTGCCTCTGATTCCCCGCGTTCCATTCCCTGCCTCTGATTCCCCGCCTGTGATTCCCCATCTCTTATTCACCACCTCTGATTCCCCACCTCTGATTCCCCATATCTAATTCCCCGCCTCTGTTTGCCCGCCTCTGATTCCCCTCCTCTGTTTCCACATATCTGATTCCCCGCCTCAGAATCCCCAACTCTGATTCACTCCCTCTGATTCACCAGCTCTGATTCCCCGCCTTTGATTCCCCCCGTCTGATTCCCAGCCTCTGAATCCCCGTGTCTGATTTCCTGCCTCTGATTCCCCGCCTCTGATTCCCCATCTCTGATTCACCGCCTCTGATTCCCCACCTCTGACTCCCCATTTCTGATTCCGCACATCCGATTCCCTGCCTCTGATTCCCCGACTCTGATTCCCCACCTCTGATTCCCCAGCTCTTATTCCCCGCCTCTGATTCCCCGCGTCTGATTCCCTGCCTCTGATTCCCCGCCTCTGATTCCCCATCTCTGATTCCCCACCTCTGATTCCCCGTGTCTGATTCCCTGCCTCTGATTCCCCGCCTCTGATTCCCCGCCTCTGATTCCCTGCAACTGATTCCCCGCCCCTGATTCCCCACCTCTGATTCCCCATATTTTATTCCCCGCCTCTGTTTCCCTCCCTCTGATTCCCAGCCTCTGATTCCCCATATCTGATTCCCTGCCTCTGATTCCCCATATCTGATTCCCCGCCTCTATTTCCCCATATCTGCTTCGCCGCCTCTGATTCCCCAACTCTGATTCCCCGCCTCTGATTCCCCAGCTCTGATTTCCCGCCTCTGATTCCAGGCATCCGATTCCCTGCCTCTGATTCCCCGCCTCTGATTCCCTATCTCTGTTACCCCGCCTCTGATTCCCCGTGTCTGATTCCCTGCCTATGATTCCCCGCCTCTGATTCCCCGCGTCTGATTCCCTGCCTCTGATTCCCCGCCTCTGATTCCCCATCTGTGATTCACAACCTCTGATGCCCCACCTCTGATTCCCCATATCTGATTCCCCGCCTCTGTTTCCCCGCCTCTGATTCCCCGCCTCTGATTCCCCATATCTGATTCCCCGCCTCTGATTGTGCACCTCTGATTCACCGCCTCTGATTCACCAGCTCTGATTCCCCGCCTTTGATTCCCCCCGTCTGATTCCCAGCCTCTGAATCCCCGTGTCTGATTTCCTGCCTCTGATTCCCCGCCTCTGATTCCCCATCTCTGATTCACCGCCTCTGATTCCCCATCTCTGATTCCGCACATCCAATTCCCTGCCTCTGATTCCCCAACTCTGATTCCCCACCTCTGATTCCCCAGCTCTGATTCCCCGCCTCAGATTCCCCGCGTCTGATTCCCTGCCTCTGATTCCCCGCCTCTGATTCCCTGCCTCTGATTCCCCATATCTGATTCCCCGCCTCTGATTCCCCAACTCTGATTCCCCGCTTCTGATTCCCCAGCTCTGAATACCCGCCTCTGATTCCCCGCGTCTGATTCCCTGCCTCTGATACCCCGCCTCTGATTCCCCATCTGTGATTCACAACCTCTGATGCCCCACCTCTGATTCCCCATATCTGATTCCCCGCCTCTGTTTCCCCGCCTCTGATTCCCCACCTCTGATTCCCCATATCTGATTCCCCGCCTCTGATTGCCCACCTCTGATTCCCCGCGTCTGATACCCTGCCTCTGATTCCCCGCCTCTGATTCCCCATCTCTGATTCACCACCTCTGATTCCCGGCCTCTGATTCCCAATCTCTGATTCCGCACATCCGATTCCCTGCCTATGATTCCCCACCTCTGATTCCCCGCCTCTGATTCCCCATATCTGATTCCCTGCCTCTGTTTCCCTGCCTCTGATTCCCTACCTCTGTTTCCCCATATCTGATTCCCCGCCTCTGATTCCCCAGCTCTGATTCCCCGCCTCTGATTCCCCGCATCTGATTCCCTGCCTCTGATTCCCCGCCTCTGATTCCAGGCCTCTGATTCCCAGCATCTGATTCCGGCCTCTGATTCCCGGCCTCTGATTCCCTGCTTCTGATTCTGTTTCCCTGCCTCTGATTCCCCATCTCTGATTCCGCACATCTGATTCCCTGCCTCTGATTCCCCACCTGTGATTCCCCATATCTGATTCCCCGCCTCTGTTTCCCCGCCTCTGATTCCCCGCCTCTGTTTCCCAATATCTAAGTCCCCACCTCTGATTCCCCAAATCTGATTCCCCACCTCTGATTCCCCAGCTCTGATTCCCCGCCTCTGATTCCCCGCATCTGATTCCCTGCATCTGATTCCAAGCCTCTGATTCCCTGCCTCCGATTCCCTGCCTCAGATTCCCTGCCTCAGATTCCCTGCATCAGATTCCCTTCATCTGATTCCCTGCCTCTGATTCCCCGCCTCTGATTCCCCGCCTCTGATTCCCTGCCACTGATTCCCCACCACTGATTCCCCACCTCTGATTCCCCATATCGTATTCCCCGCCTCTGTTTCCCCCGCTCTGATTCCCAGCCTCTGATTCCCCATATCTGATTCCCCGCCTCTGATTCCCCATATCTGATTCCCCGCCTCATTTTCCCCATATCTGCTTCGCCGCCTCTGATTCCCCAACTCTGATTCCCCGCCTCTGATTCGCCAGCTCTGATTTCCCGCCTCTGATTTCCGGCATCCGATTCCCTGCCTCTGATTCCCCGCCTCTGATTCCCCATCTCTGATTCCCCGCCTATGATTCCCCGCCTCTGTTTCCCCGCCTCTGATTCCCCGCCTCTGTTTCCCCATATCTGATTCCCCGCCTCTGATTCCCCAACTTTGATTCCCCTCCTCTTATTCGCCAGCTATGATTCCCCGCCTCTGATTC
Organism: Narcine bancroftii; assembly: GCF_036971445.1. Classification (NCBI taxonomy): domain Eukaryota; kingdom Metazoa; phylum Chordata; class Chondrichthyes; order Torpediniformes; family Narcinidae; genus Narcine; species Narcine bancroftii. The sequence goes on along the minus strand of NW_027211798.1, from coordinate 658,412 downwards.
CCTGCGTCTGATTCCCTGCCTCTGATTCCCCTTCTCTGATTCACCACCTCTGAATCCCCACCTCTGATTCCCCATCTCTTATTCAGCACATCCGATTCCCTGCCTCTGATTCCCCGCCTCTGATTCCCCGCCTCTGATTCCCTGCCTCTGATTCGCAACCTCTAATTCCCCACCTCTGATTCCCCATATCTGATTCCCCGCCTCTGTTTCCCTGCCTCTGATTCCCGGCCTCTGATTCCCCAGCTCTGATTCCCCGCCTTTTATTCCCGGCCTCTCAATCCCTGCAACTGATTCCCCGCCCCTGATTCCCCACCTCTGATTCCCCATATCTGATTCCCCGCCTCTGTTTCCCCAGCTCTGATTCGCCACCTCTGATTCCCCAGCTCTGATTCCCTGCCACTGATTCCCCGCCCCTGATTCCCCACCTCTGATTCCCCATATCTTATTCCCCGCCTCTGTTTCCCCAGCTCTGATTCCCTGCCTCTGATTCCCTGCCCTGATTCCCCATCTCTGTTTCACCGCCTTTGATTCGCCACCTCTGATTCCCCATATCTGATTCCCCGCCTCTGTTTCCCCGCCTCTGATTCCCTGCCTCTGATTCCCAACCTCTGATTCGACTCCTCTCATTCCCCATATATGATTCCCCGCCTCTATTTCCCCATATCTGATTCCCCGCCTCTGATTCCCCAACTCTGATTCCCCGCCTCTGATTCCCCAGCTCTGATTCCCCGCCTCTGATTCCCGGCGTCCGATTCCCTGCCTCTGATTCCCCGCCTCTGATTCCCCATCTCTGATTCCCCGCCTCTGATTCCCCGTGTCTGATTCCCTGCCACTGATTCCCCGCCTCTGATTCCCCGCCTCTGATTCCCCGCCACTGTTTCCCCATATCTGATTCCCCGCCTCTGTTTCCCTGCCTCTTATTCCCGGCCTCTGATTCCCCAGTTCTGATTCCCCGCCTTTTATTCCCGGCCTCTGATTCCCTGCAGCTGATTCCCCGCCCCTGATTCCCCACCTCTGATTCCCCATATCTGATTCCCCGCCTCTGTTTCCCCAGCTCTGATTCCCCACCTCTGATTCCCCAGCTCTGATTCCCTGCCACTGATTCCCCGCCCCTGATTCCCCACCTCTGATTCCCCATATCTGATTCCCCGCCTCTGTTTCCCCAGCTCTGATTCCCTGCCTCTGATTCCCTGCCCTGATTCCCCATCTCTGTTTCACCGCCTTTGATTCGCCACCTCTGATTCCCCATATCTGATTCCCCGCCTCTGTTTCCCCGCCTCTGATTCCCTGCCTCTGATTCCCAACCTCTGATTCCACACCTCTCATTCCCCATATCTGATTCCCCGCCTCTATTTCCCCATATCTGATTCCCCGCCTCTGATTCCCCAACTCTGATTCCCCGCCTCTGATTCCCCAGCTCTGATTCCCCGCCTCTGATTCCCGGCGTCCGATTCCCTGCCTCTGATTACCCTTCTCTGATTCACAACCTCTGAATCCCCACCTCTGATTCCCCATCTCTGATTCCGCACATCCGATTCCCTGCCTCTGATTCCCCGCCTCTGATTCCCCGCCTCTGATTCCCTGCCTCTGATTCGCAACCTCTAATTCCCCACCACTGATTCCCCATATCTGATTCCCCGCCTCTGTTTCCCTGCCTCTTATTCCCGGCCTCTGATTCCCCAGCTCTGATTCCCAGCCTTTTATTCCCGGCCTCTGATTCCCTGCCACTGATTCCCCGCCCCTGATTTCCCACCTCTGATTCTCCATATCTGATTCCCCGCCTCTGTTTCCCCAGCTCTGATTCCCCACCTCTGATTCACCAGCTCTGATTCCCTGCCACTGATTCCCCGCCCCTGATTCCCCACCTCTGATTCCCCATATCTGATTCACCGCCTCTGTTTCCCCAGCTCTGATTCCCTGCCTCTGATTCCCTGCCCTGATTCCCCATCTCTGTTTCACCGCCTTTGATTCGCCACCTCTGATTCCCCATATCTGATTCCCCGCCTCTGTTTCCCCGCCTCTGATTACCTGCCTCTGATTCCCAACCTCTGATTCCACACCTCTCATTCCCCATATCTGATTCCCCGCCTCTATTTCCCCATATCTGATTCCCCGCCTCTGATTCCCCAACTCTGATTCCCCGCCTCTGATTCCCCAGCTCTGATTCCCCGCCTCTGATTCCCGGCGTCCGATTCCCTGCCTCTGATTCCCCGCCTCTGATTCCCCATCTCTGATTCCCCGCCTCTGATTCCCCGTGTCTGATTCCCTGCCTCTGATTCCCCGCCTCTGATTCCCCGCCTCTGATTCCCTGCCACTGATTCCCTGCCCCTGATTCCCCACTTCTGATTCCCCATATCTGATTCCCCGCCTCTGTTTCCCCACCTCTGATTGCCCGCCTCTGATTACCCATATCTGATTCCCTGCCTCTGATTCCCCAACACTGATTCCCCGCCTCTGATTCCCCAGCTCTGAATCCCCGCCTCTGATTCCCCGCCTCTGATTCCCCGTCTTGATTCCCCATCTCTGATTTACAACCTCTGATTCCCCACCTCTGATTCCCCATATCTGATTCCCAGCCTCTGTTTCCCTGCCTCTGATTCCCCGCCTCTGATTCCCCATATCTGATTCCCCGGCTCTGATTGCCCACCTCTGATTCCCCGCCTCTGATTCGCCAGCTCTGATTCCCCGCCTCTGATTCCCCGCATCTGATTCCCTGCCTCTGATTCCCCGCCTCTGATTCCCCATCTCTGATTCACCGCCTTTGATTCGCCACCTCTGATTCCCCATATCTGATTCCCCACCTCTGTTTCCCCGCCACTGATTCCCCGCCTCTGATTCTCCATATCTCATTCCCCGCCTCTGATTCTCCATATCTCATTCCCCGCCTCTGAATCCCCATCTCTGATTCCCGGACTCTGATTCCCCACCTCTGATTCCCGGCCTCTTATTCCCAGCATTTGATTCCCGGCCTCTGATTCCCGGCCTCTGATTCCCCGCCTCTGATTCCCGGCGTCCGATTCCCTGCCTCTGATTACCCTTCTCTGATTCACAACCTCTGAATCCCCACCTCTGATTCCCCATCTCTGATTCCGCACATCCGATTCCCTGCCTCTGATTCCCCGCCTCTGATTCCCCGCCTCTGATTCCCTGCCTCTGATTCGCAACCTCTAATTCCCCACCACTGATTCCCCATATCTGATTCCCCGCCTCTGTTTCCCTGCCTCTTATTCCCGGCCTCTGATTCCCCAGCTCTGATTCCCAGCCTTTTATTCCCGGCCTCTGATTCCCTGCCACTGATTCCCCGCCCCTGATTTCCCACCTCTGATTCTCCATATCTGATTCCCCGCCTCAGTTTCCCCAGCTCTGATTCCCCACCTCTGATTCACCAGCTCTGATTCCCTGCCACTGATTCCCCGCCCCTGATTCCCCACCTCTGATTCCCCATATCTGATTCACCGCCTCTGTTTCCCCAGCTCTGATTCCCTGCCTCTGATTCCCTGCCCTGATTCCCCATCTCTGTTTCACCGCCTTTGATTCGCCACCTCTGATTCCCCATATCTGATTCCCCGCCTCTGTTTCCCCGCCTCTGATTACCTGCCTCTGATTCCCAACCTCTGATTCCACACCTCTCATTCCCCATATCTGATTCCCCGCCTCTATTTCCCCATATCTGATTCCCCGCCTCTGATTCCCCAACTCTGATTCCCCGCCTCTGATTCCCCAGCTCTGATTCCCCGCCTCTGATTCCCGGCGTCCGATTCCCTGCCTCTGATTCCCCGCCTCTGATTCCCCATCTCTGATTCCCCGCCTCTGATTCCCCGTGTCTGATTCCCTGCCTCTGATTCCCCGCCTCTGATTCCCCGCCTCTGATTCCCTGCCACTGATTCCCTGCCCCTGATTCCCCACTTCTGATTCCCCATATCTGATTCCCCGCCTCTGTTTCCCCACCTCTGATTCCCCGCCTCTGATTACCCATATCTGATTCCCTGCCTCTGATTCCCCAACACTGATTCCCCGCCTCTGATTCCCCAGCTCTGAATCCCCGCCTCTGATTCCCCGCCTCTGATTCCCCGTCTTGATTCCCCATCTCTGATTTACAACCTCTGATTCCCCACCTCTGATTCCCCATATCTGATTCCCAGCCTCTGTTTCCCTGCCTCTGATTCCCCGCCTCTGATTCCCCATATCTGATTCCCCGGCTCTGATTGCCCACCTCTGATTCCCCGCCTCTGATTCGCCAGCTCTGATTCCCCGCCTCTGATTCCCCGCATCTGATTCCCTGCCTCTGATTCCCCGCCTCTGATTCCCCATCTCTGATTCACCGCCTTTGATTCGCCACCTCTGATTCCCCATATCTGATTCCCCACCTCTGTTTCCCCGCCACTGATTCCCCGCCTCTGATTCTCCATATCTCATTCCCCGCCTCTGAATCCCCATCTCTGATTCCCGGACTCTGATTCCCCACCTCTGATTCCCGGCCTCTTATTCCCAGCATTTGATTCCCGGCCTCTGATTCCCGGCCTCTGATTCCCCGCTTCTGATTCTGATTCCCTGCCTCTGATTCCCCATCTCTGATTTCGCACATCTGATTCCCTGCCTCTGATTCCCCACCTCTGATTCCCCATATCTGATTCCCCGCCTCTGTTTCCCCGCCTCTGATTCCCCGCCTCTGTTTCCCCATATCTAATTCATCACCTCTGATGCCCCAACTCTGATTCCCCGCCTCTGATTCCCCAGCTCTGATTCCCCACCTCTGATTCCCTGCATCCGATTCCCCATGTCTGATTCCCCGCCTCTGTTTCCCCGCCTCTGATTCCCCACCTCTGTTTCCCCATATCTGATTCCCCGCCTCTTATTCCCCAGCTCTGATTCCCTGCCTCTGATTCCCCACGTTCCATTCCCTGCCTCTGATTCCCCGCCTGTGATTCCCCATCTCTTATTCACCACCTCTGATTCCCCACCTCTGATTCCCCATATCTAATTCCCCGCCTCTGTTTGCCCGCCTCTGATTCCCCTCCTCTGTTTCCACATATCTGATTCCCCGCCTCTGAATCCCCAACTCTGATTCCCTGCCTCTGATTCACCAGCTCTGATTCCCCGCCTTTGATTCCCCCCGTCTGATTCCCAGCCTCTGAATCCCCGTGTCTGATTTCCTGCCTCTGATTCCCCGCCTCTGATTCCCCATCTCTGATTCACCGCCTCTGATTCCCCACCTCTGACTCCCCATTTCTGATTCCGCACATCCGATTCCCTGCCTCTGATTCCCCGACTCTGATTCCCCACCTCTGATTCCCCAGCTCTTATTCCCCGCCTCTGATTCCCCGCGTCTGATTCCCTGCCTCTGATTCCCCGCCTCTGATTCCCCATCTCTGATTCCCCACCTCTGATTCCCCGTGTCTGATTCCCTGCCTCTGATTCCCCGCCTCTGATTCCCCGCCTCTGATTCCCTGCAACTGATTCCCCGCCCCTGATTCCCCACCTCTGATTCCCCATATCTTATTCCCCGCCTCTGTTTCCCTCCCTCTGATTCCCAGCCTCTGATTCCCCATATCTGATTCCCTGCCTCTGATTCCCCAACTCTGATTCCCCGCCTCTGATTCCCCAGCTCTGAATCCCCGCCTCTGATTCCCCGCGTCTGATTCCCTGCCTCTGATTCCCCGCCTTGATTCCCCATCTCTGATTTACAACCTCTGATTCCCCACCTCTGATTCCCCATATCTAATTCCCAGCCTCTGTTTCCCCGCCTCTGATTCCCCGCCTCTGATTCCCCATATCTGATTCCCCGCCTCTGATTCGCCAGCTCTGATTCCCCGCCTCTGATTCCCCGCCTCTGATTCTCCATATCTCATTCCCCGCCTCTGAATCCCCATCTCTGATTCCCGGACTCTGATTCCCCACCTCTGATTCCCGGCCTCTTATTCCCAGCATTTGATTCCCGGCCTCTGATTCCCGGCCTCTGATTCCCCGCTTCTGATTCTGATTCCCTGCCTCTGATTCCCCATCTCTGATTCCGCACATCTGATTCCCTGCCTCTGATTCCCCACCTCTGATTCCCCATATCTGATTCCCCGCCTCTGTTTCCCCACCTCTGATTCCCCTCCTCTGTTTCCCCATATCTAATTCCCCACCTCTGATGCCCCAACTCTGATTCCCCGCCTCTGATTCCCCAGCTCTGATTCCCCACCTCTGATTCCCTGCATCCGATTCCCCATGTCTGATTCCCCGCCTCTGTTTCCCCGCCTCTGATTCCCCGCCTCTGTTTCCCCATATCTGATTCCCCGCCTCTGATTCCCCAGCTCTGATTCCCTGCCTCTGATTCCCGGCCTCTGATTCTCCATATCTCATTCCCCGCCTCTGAATCCCCATCTCTGATTCCCGGACTCTGATTCCCCACCTCTGATTCCCGGCCTCTTATTCCCAGCATTTGATTCCCGGCCTCTGATTCCCGGCCTCTGATTCCCCGCTTCTGATTCTGATTCCCTGCCTCTGATTCCCCATCTCTGATTCCGCACATCCGATTCCCTGCCTCTGATTCCCCGCCTCTGATTCCCCGCCTCTGATTCCCTGCCTCTGATTCGCAACCTCTAATTCCCCACCTCTGATTCCCCATATCTGATTCCCCGCCTCTGTTTCCCTGCCTCTTATTCCCGGCCTCTGATTCCACAGCTCTGATTCCCCGCCTTTTATTCCCGGCCTCTGATTCCCTGCCACTGATTCCCCGCCCCTGATTCCCCACCTCTGATTCCCCATATCTGATTCCCCGCCTCTGTTTCCCCAGCTCTGATTCCCCACCTCTGATTCACCAGCTCTGATTCCCTGCCACTGATTCCCCGCCCCTGATTCCCCACCTCTGATTCCCCATATCTGATTCCCCGCCTCTGTTTCCCCAGCTCTGATTCCCTGCCTCTGATTCCCTGCCCTGATTCCCCATCTCTGTTTCACCGCCTTTGATTCGCCACCTCTGATTCCCCATATCTGATTCCCCGCCTCTGTTTCCCCGCCTCTGATTCCCTGCCTCTGATTCCCAACCTCTGATTCCACAACTCTCATTCCCCATATCTGATTCCCCGCCTCTATTTCCCCATATCTGATTCCCCGCCTCTGATTCCCCAACTCTGATTCCCCGCCTCTGATTCCCCAGCTCTGATTCCCCGCCTCTGATTCCCGGCGTCCGATTCCCTGCCTCTGATTCCCCGCCTCTGATTCCCCATCTCTGATTCCCCGCCTCTGATTCCCCGTGTCTGATTCCCTGCCTCTGATTCCCCGCCTCTGATTCCCCGCCTCTGATTCCCTGCCACTGATTCCCTGCCCCTGATTCCCCACTTCTGATTCCCCATATCTGATTCCCCGCCTCTGTTTCCCCGCCTCTGATTCCCCGCCTCTGATTCCCCATATCTGATTCCCTGCCTCTGATTCCCCAACTCTGATTCCCCGCCTCTGATTCCCCAGCTCTGAATCCACGCCTCTGATTCCCCGCGTCTGATTCCCTGCCTCTGATTCCCCGTCTTGATTCCCCATCTCTGATTTACAACCTCTGATTCCCCACCTCTGATTCCCCATATCTGATTCCCAGCCTCTGTTTCCCCGCCTCTGATACCCCGCCTCTGATTCCCCATATCTGATTCCCCGGCTCTGATTGCCCACCTCTGATTCCCCGCCTCTGATTCGCCAGCTCTGATTCCCCGCCTCTGATTCCCCGCATCTGATTCCCTGCCTCTCATTCCCCGCCTCTGATTCCCCATCTCTGATTCACCGCCTTTGATTCGCCACCTCTGATTCACCATATCTGATTCCCCACCTCTGTTTCCCCGCCTCTGATTCCCCGCCTCTGATTCTCCATATCTCATTCCCCGCCTCTGAATCCCCATCTCTGATTCCCGGACTCTGATTCCCCACCTCTGATTCCCGGCCTCTTATTCCCAGCATTTGATTCCCGGCCTCTGATTCCCGGCCTCTGATTCCCCGCTTCTGATTCTGATTCCCTGCCTCTGATTCCCAATCTCTGATTCCGCACATCTGATTCCCTGCCTCTGATTCCCCACCTCTGATACCCCATATCTGATTCCCCGCCTCTGTTTCCCCGCCTCTGATTCCCCGCCTCTGTTTCCCCATATCTAATTCCCCACCTCTGATGCCCCAACTCTGATTCCCCGCCTCTGATTCCCCAGCTCTGATTCCCCACCTCTGATTCCCTGCATCCGATTCCCCATGTCTGATTCCCCGCCTCTGTTTCCCGCCTCTGATTCCCCGCCTCTGTTTCCCCATATCTGATTCCCCGCCTCTGATTCCCCAGCTCTGATTCCCTGCCTCTGATTCCCCGCGTTCCATTCCCTGCCTCTGATTCCCCGCCTGTGATTCCCCATCTCTTATTCACCACCTCTGATTCGCCACCTCTGATTCCCCATATCTAATTCCCCGCCTCTGTTTGCCCGCCTCTGATTCCCCTCCTCTGTTTCCACATCTCTGATTCCCCGCCTCTGAATCCCCAACTCTGATTCCCTGCCTCTGATTCCCCACCTCTGATTCCCCATATCTGACTCCCCGCCTCTGTTTCCCCGCCTCTGATTCCCCGCCTCTGTTTCCCCATATCTAATTCCCCACCTCTGATGCCCCAACTCTGATTCCCCGCCTCTGATTCCCCAGCTCTGATTCCCCACCTCTGATTCCCTGCATCCGATTCCCCATGTCTGATTCCCCGCCTCTGTTTCCCCGCCTCTGATTCCCCGCCTCTGTTTCCCCATATCTGATTCCCCGCCTCTGATTCCCCAGCTCTGATTCCCTGCCTCTGATTCCCCGCGTTCCATTCCCTGCCTCTGATTCCCCGCCTGTGATTCCCCATCTCTTATTCACCACCTCTGATTCCCCACCTCTGATTCCCCATATCTAATTCCCCGCCTCTGTTTGCCCGCCTCTGATTCCCCTCCTCTGTTTCCACATATCTGATTCCCCGCCTCAGAATCCCCAACTCTGATTCACTCCCTCTGATTCACCAGCTCTGATTCCCCGCCTTTGATTCCCCCCGTCTGATTCCCAGCCTCTGAATCCCCGTGTCTGATTTCCTGCCTCTGATTCCCCGCCTCTGATTCCCCATCTCTGATTCACCGCCTCTGATTCCCCACCTCTGACTCCCCATTTCTGATTCCGCACATCCGATTCCCTGCCTCTGATTCCCCGACTCTGATTCCCCACCTCTGATTCCCCAGCTCTTATTCCCCGCCTCTGATTCCCCGCGTCTGATTCCCTGCCTCTGATTCCCCGCCTCTGATTCCCCATCTCTGATTCCCCACCTCTGATTCCCCGTGTCTGATTCCCTGCCTCTGATTCCCCGCCTCTGATTCCCCGCCTCTGATTCCCTGCAACTGATTCCCCGCCCCTGATTCCCCACCTCTGATTCCCCATATCTTATTCCCCGCCTCTGTTTCCCTCCCTCTGATTCCAGGCCTCTGATTCCCCATATCTGATTCCCTGCCTCTGATTCCCCATATCTGATTCCCCGCCTCTATTTCCCCATATCTGCTTCGCCGCCTCTGATTCCCCAACTCTGATTCCCCGCCTCTGATTCCCCAGCTCTGATTTCCCGCCTCTGATTCCCGGCATCCGATTCCCTGCCTCTGATTCCCCGCCTCTGATTCCCTATCTCTGATACCCCGCCTCTGATTCCCCGTGTCTGATTCCCTGCCTATGATTCCCCGCCTCTGATTCCCCGCGTCTGATTCCCTGCCTCTGATTCCCCGCCTCTGATTCCCCATCTGTGATTCACAACCTCTGATGCCCCACCTCTGATTCCCCATATCTGATTCCCCGCCTCTGTTTCCCCGCCTCTGATTCCCCGCCTCTGATTCCCCATATCTGATTCCCCGCCTCTGATTGTGCACCTCTGATTCACCGCCTCTGATTCACCAGCTCTGATTCCCCGCCTTTGATTCCCCCCGTCTGATTCCCAGCCTCTGAATCCCCGTGTCTGATTTCCTGCCGCTGATTCCCCGCCTCTGATTCCCCATCTCAGATTCACCGCCTCTGATTCCCCATCTCTGATTCCGCACATCCGATTCCCTGCCTCTGATTCCCCGACTCTGATTCCCCACCTCTGATTCCCCAGCTCTGATTCCCCGCCTCTGATTCCCCGCGTCTGATTTCCTGCCTCTGATTCCCCGCCTCTGATTCCCCATCTCTGATTCCCCACCTCTGATTCCCCGTGTCTGATTCCCTGCCTCTGAATCCCCGCCTCTGATTCCCCGCCTCTGATTCCCTGCCACTGATTACCCGCCCCTGATTCCCCACCTCTGATTCCCCATATCTTATTCCCCGCCTCTGTTTCCCCCCCTCTGATTCCCAGCCTCTGATTCCCCATATCTGATTCCCCGCCTCTGATTCCCCATATCTGATTCCCCGCCTCTATTTCCCCATATCTTATTCGCCGCCTCTGATTCCCCAACTCTGATTCCCCGCCTCTGATTCCCCAGCTCTGATTTCCCGCCTCTGATTTCCGGCATCCGATTCCCTGCCTCTGATTCCCCGCCTCTGATTCCCCATCTCTGATTCCCCGCCTCTGATTCCCCGTGTCTGATTACCTGCCTCTGATTCCCCGCCTCTGATTGCCCACGTCTGATTCCCTGCCACTGATTCCCTGCCCCTGATTCCCCACCTCTGATTCCCCATATCTGATTCCCCGCCTCTGTTTCCCCGCCTCTGATTCCCCGCCTCTGTTTCCCCATATCTGATTCCCCGCCTCTGATTCCCCAACTCTGATTCCCCTCCTCTAATTCGCCAGCTATGATTCCCCGCCTCTGTTTCCCTGCGTCTGATTCCCTGCCTCTGATTCCCAGCCTCTGATTCCCCTTCTCTGATTCACCACCTCTGAATCCCCACCTCTGATTCCCCATCTCTGATTCCGCACATCCGATTCCCTGCCTCTGATTCCCCGCCTCTGATTCCCCGCCTCTGATTCGCAACCTCTAATTCCCCACCTCTGATTCCCCATATCTGATTCCCCGCTTCTGTTTCCCTGCCTCTGATTCCCGGCCTCTGTTTCCCCATATATGATTCCCCTCCTCTGATTCCCCAACTCTGATTCCCCGCCTCTGATTCCCCAGCTCTGAATCCCCGGCTCTGATTCCCCGCGTCTGATTCCCTGCCTCTGATTCCCCGCCTCTGATTCCCCATCTGTGATTCACAACCTCTGATGCCCCACCTCTGATTCCCCATATCTGATTCCCCGCCTCTGTTTCCCCGCCTCTGATTCCCCGCCTCTGATTCCCAATATCTGATTCCCTGCCTCTGATTGCGCACCTCTGATTCACCGCCTCTGATTCCCCATCTCTGATTCACCACCTCTGATTCCCGGCCTCTGATTCCCCATCTCTGATTCCGCACATCCGATTCCCTGCCTATGATTCCCCACCTCTGATTCCCCGCCTCTGATTCCCCATATCGGATTCCCTGCCTCTGTTTCCCCGCCTCTGATTCCCCAAATGTGATTCCCCACCTCTGTTTACCCGCCTCTGATTCCCCGCCTCTGTTTCCCCATCCCTGATTCACCGCCTTTGATTCGCCACCTCTGATTCCCCATATCTGATTCCCCACCTCTGTTTCCCCGCCTCTGATTCCCCGCCTCTGATTCTCCATATCTCATTCCCCGCCTCTGAATCCCCATCTCTGATTCCCGGACTCTGATTCCCCACCTCTGATTCCCGGCCTCTTATTCCCAGCATCTGATTCCCGGCCTCTGATTTCCGGCCTCTAATTCCCCGCCTCTGTTTCCCCATATCTAATTCCCCACCTCTGATGCCCCAACTCTGATTCCCCGCCTCTGATACCCCAGCTCTGATTCCCCACCTCTGATTCTCCGCATCCGTTTCCCCATGTCTGATTCCCCGCCTCTAATTCCCCGCGTCTGATTCCCTGCCTCTGATTCCCCGCCTCTGATTCCCCATCTCTGATTCCCCACCTCTGATTCCCCGCCTCTGAATCCCCGCCTCTGATTCCCCGCCCCTGATTCCCTGCCACTGATTACCCGCCCCTGATTCCCCACCTCTGATTCCCCATATCTTATTCCCCGCCTCTGTTTCCCCCCCTCTGATTCCCAGCCTCTGATTCCCCATATCTGATTCCCCGCCTCTGATTCCCCATATCTGATTCCCCGCCTCTATTTCCCCATATCTGATTCGCCGCCTCTGATTCCCAAACTCTGATTCCCCGCCTCTGATTCCCCAGCTCTGATTTCCCGCCTCTGATTTCCGGCATCCGATTCCCTGCCTCTGATTCCCCGCCTCTGATTCCCCATCTCTGATTCCCCGCCTCTGATTCCCCGTGTCTGATTACCTGCCTCTGATTCCGCGCATCTGATTCCCCACGTCTGATTCCCTGCCACTGATTCCCTGCCCCTGATTCCCCACCTCTGATTCCCCATATCTGATTCCCCGCCTCTGTTTCCCCACCTCTGATTCCCCGCCTCTGTTTCCCCATATCTGATTCCCCGCCTCTGATTCCCCAACTCTGATTCCCCTCCTCTAATTCGCCAGCTATGATTCCCCGCCTCTGATTCCCTGCGTCTGATTCCCTGCCTCTGATTCCCAGCCTCTGATTCCCCTTCTCTGATTCACCACCTCTGAATCCCCACCTCTGATTACCCATCTCTGATTCCGCACATCCGATTCCCTGCCTCTGATTCCCCGCCTCTGATTCCCCGCCTCTGATTCGCAACCTCTAATTCCCCACCTCTGATTCCCCATATCTGATTCCCCGCCTCAGTTTCCCTGCATCTGATTCCCGGCCTCTGTTTCCCCATATCTGATTCCCCTCCTCTGATTCCCCAACTCTGATTCCCCGCCTCTGATTCCCCAGCTCTGATTCCCCGCCTTTTATTCCCGTCCTCTGATTCCCTGCCACTGATTCCCCGCCCCTGATTCCCCAGCTCTGATTCCCCATATCTGATTCCCCGCCTCTGTTTCCCCAGCTCTGATTCCCCACCTCTGATTCCCCAGCTCTGATTCCCTGCCACTGATTCCCCGCCCCTGATTCCCCACCTCTGATTCCCCATATCTGATTCCCCGCCTCTGTTTCCCTTAGCTCTGATTCCCTGCCTCTGATTCCCTGCCCTGATTCCCCATCTCTGTTTCACCGCCTTTGATTCGCCACCTCTGATTCCCCATATCTGATTCCCCGCCTCTGTTTCCCCGCCTCTGATTCCCTGCCTCTGATTCCCAACCTCTGATTCCACACCTCTGATTCCCCATATCTGATTCCCCGCCTCTATTTCCCCATATCTGATTCCCCGCCTCTGATTCCCCAACTCTGATTCCCCGCCTCTGATTCCCCAGCTCTGATACCCCGCCTCTGATTCCCGGCGTCCGATTCACTGCCTCTGATTCCCCGCCTCTGATTCCCCATCTCTGATTCCCCGCCTCTGATTCCCCGTGTCTGATTCCCTGCCTCTGATTCCCCGCCTGTGATTCCCCGCCTCTGATTCCCTGCCACTGATTCCCTGCCCCTGATTCCCCACCTCTGATTCCCCATATCTGATTCCCCGCCTCTGTTTCCCCACCTCTGATTCCCCGCCTCTGATTCCCCATATCTGATTCCCTGCCTCTGATTCCCCAACTCTGATTGCCCGACTCTGATTCCCCAGCTCTGAATCCCCGCCTCTGATTCCCCGCGTCTGATTCCCTGCCTCTGATTCCCCGCCTCTGATTCCCCATCTCTGATTCCCCGCCTCTGATTCCCCGTGTCTGATTCCCTGCCTCTGATTCCCCGCCTGTGATTCCCCGCCTCTGATTCCCTGCCACTGATTCCCTGCCCCTGATTCCCCACCTCTGATTCCCCATATCTGATTCCCCGCCTCTGTTTCCCCGCCTCTGATTCCCCGCCTCTGTTTCCCTTAGCTCTGATTCCCTGCCTCTGATTCCCTGCCCTGATTCCCCATCTCTGTTTCACCGCCTTTGATTCCCCATATCTGATTCCCCGCCTCTGTTTCCCCGCCTCTGATTCCCCGCCTCTGTTTCCCTTAGCTATGATTCCCTGCCTCTGATTCCCCATATCTGATTCCCCGCCTCTCTTTCCCCGCCTCTGATTCCCTGCCTCTGATTCCCAACCTCTGATTCCACACCTCTGATTCCCCATATCTGATTCCGCGCCTCTATTTCCCCATATCTGATTCCCCGCCTCTGATTCCCCAACTCTGATTCCCCGCCTCTGATTCCCCAGCTCTGATTCCCCGCCTCTGATTCCCGGCGTCCGATTCACTGCCTCTGATTCCCCGCCTCTGATTCCCCATCTCTGATTCCCCGCCTCTGATTCCCCGTGTCTGATTCCCTGCCTCTGATTCCCCGCCTGTGATTCCCCGCCTCTGATTCCCTGCCACTGATTCCCTGCCCCTGATTCCCCACCTCTGATTCCCCATATCTGATTCCCCGCCTCTGTTACCCCGCCTCTGATTCCCCGCCTCTGATTCCCCATATCTGATTCCCTGCATCTGATTCCCCAACTCTGATTCCCCGACTCTGATTCCCCAGCTCTGAATCCCCGCCTCTGATTCCCCGCGTCTGATTCCCTGCCTCTGATTCCCCGCCTTGATTCCCCATCTCTGATTCACAACCTCTGATTCCCCATATCTGATTCACCGCCTCTGTTTCCCCGCCTCTGATTCCCCGCCTCTGATTCCCCATATCTGATTCCCCAGCTCTGATTGCCCACCTCTGATTCCCCGCCTCTGATTCGCCAGCTCTGATTCCCCGCCTCTGAATCCCCGCATCTGATTCTCTGCCTCTGATTCCCCGCCTCTGATTCCCAATCTCTGATTCACCGCATTTGATTCGCCACCTCTGATTCCCCATATCTGATTCCCCACCTCTGTTTCCCCGCCTCTGATTCCCCGCCTCTGATTCTCCATATCTCATTCCCCGCCTCTGAATCCCCATCTCTGATTCCCGGACTCTGATTCCCCACCTCTGATTCCCGGCCTCTTATTCCCAGCATCTGATTCCCGGCCTCTGATTCCCGGCCTCTGATTCCCCGCTTCTGATTCTGATACCCTGCCTCTGATTCCCCATCTCTGATTCCGCACATCTGATTCCCTGCCTCTGATTCCCCACCTCTGATTCCCCATATCTGATTCCCCGCCTCTGTTTCCCCACCTCTGATTCCCCGCCTCTGTTTCCCCATATCTAATTCCCCACCTCTGATGCCCCAACTCTGATTCCCCACCTCTGATTCCCCAGCTCTGATTCCCCGCCTCTGATTCCCCGCATCCGATTCCCCATGTCTGATTCCCCGCCTCTGTTTCCCCGCCTCTGATTCCCCGCCTCTGTTTCCCTTAGCTCTGATTCCCTGCCTCTGATTCCCCATATCTGATTCCCCGCCTCTCTTTTCCCGCCTCTGATTCCCTGCCTCTGATTCCCAACCTCTGATTCCACACCTCTGATTCCCCATATCTGATTCCGCGCCTCTATTTCCCCATATCTGATTCCCCGCCTCTGATTCCCCAACTCTGATTCCCCGCCTCTGATTCCCCAGCTCTGATTTCCCGCCTCTGATTTCCGGCATCCGATTCCCTGCCTCTGATTCCCCGCCTCTGATTCCCCATCTCTGATTCCCCGCCTCTGATTCCCCGTGTCTGATTACCTGCCTCTGATTCCCCGCCTCTGATTGCCCACGTCTGATTCCCTGCCACTGATTCCCTGCCCCTGATTCCCCACCTCTGATTCCCCATATCTGATTCCCCGCCTCTGTTTCCCCGCCTCTGATTCCCCGCCTCTGTTTCCCCATATCTGATTCCCCGCCTCTGATTCCCCAACTCTGATTCCCCTCCTCTAATTCGCCAGCTATGATTCCCCGCCTCTGTTTCCCTGCGTCTGATTCCCTGCCTCTGATTCCCAGCCTCTGATTCCCCTTCTCTGATTCACCACCTCTGAATCCCCACCTCTGATTCCCCATCTCTGATTCCGCACATCCGATTCCCTGCCTCTGATTCCCCGCCTCTGATTCCCCGCCTCTGATTCGCAACCTCTAATTCCCCACCTCTGATTCCCCATATCTGATTCCCCGCTTCTGTTTCCCTGCCTCTGATTCCCGGCCTCTGTTTCCCCATATATGATTCCCCTCCTCTGATTCCCCAACTCTGATTCCCCGCCTCTGATTCCCCAGCTCTGAATCCCCGGCTCTGATTCCCCGCGTCTGATTCCCTGCCTCTGATTCCCCGCCTCTGATTCCCCATCTGTGATTCACAACCTCTGATGCCCCACCTCTGATTCCCCATATCTGATTCCCCGCCTCTGTTTCCCCGCCTCTGATTCCCCGCCTCTGATTCCCAATATCTGATTCCCTGCCTCTGATTGCGCACCTCTGATTCACCGCCTCTGATTCCCCATCTCTGATTCACCACCTCTGATTCCCGGCCTCTGATTCCCCATCTCTGATTCCGCACATCCGATTCCCTGCCTATGATTCCCCACCTCTGATTCCCCGCCTCTGATTCCCCATATCGGATTCCCTGCCTCTGTTTCCCCGCCTCTGATTCCCCAAATGTGATTCCCCACCTCTGTTTACCCGCCTCTGATTCCCCGCCTCTGTTTCCCCATCCCTGATTCACCGCCTTTGATTCGCCACCTCTGATTCCCCATATCTGATTCCCCACCTCTGTTTCTCCGCCTCTGATTCCCC
The DNA here is from genome assembly GCF_036971445.1 of Narcine bancroftii. Classification (NCBI taxonomy): domain Eukaryota; kingdom Metazoa; phylum Chordata; class Chondrichthyes; order Torpediniformes; family Narcinidae; genus Narcine; species Narcine bancroftii. The sequence continues at coordinate 641,756 of NW_027211798.1, read as the reverse complement.
GCCTCTGATTCTCCATATCTCATTCCCCGCCTCTGAATCCCCATCTCTGATTCCCGGACTCTGATTCCCCACCTCTGATTCCCGGCCTCTTATTCCCAGCATCTGATTCCCGGCCTCTGATTTCCGGCCTCTAATTCCCCGCCTCTGTTTCCCCATATCTAATTCCCCACCTCTGATGCCCCAACTCTGATTCCCCGCCTCTGATACCCCAGCTCTGATTCCCCACCTCTGATTCTCCGCATCCGTTTCCCCATGTCTGATTCCCCGCCTCTAATTCCCCGCGTCTGATTCCCTGCCTCTGATTCCCCGCCTCTGATTCCCCATCTCTGATTCCCCACCTCTGATTCCCCGCCTCTGAATCCCCGCCTCTGATTCCCCGCCCCTGATTCCCTGCCACTGATTACCCGCCCCTGATTCCCCACCTCTGATTCCCCATATCTTATTCCCCGCCTCTGTTTCCCCCCCTCTGATTCCCAGCCTCTGATTCCCCATATCTGATTCCCCGCCTCTGATTCCCCATATCTGATTCCCCGCCTCTATTTCCCCATATCTGATTCGCCGCCTCTGATTCCCAAACTCTGATTCCCCGCCTCTGATTCCCCAGCTCTGATTTCCCGCCTCTGATTTCCGGCATCCGATTCCCTGCCTCTGATTCCCCGCCTCTGATTCCCCATCTCTGATTCCCCGCCTCTGATTCCCCGTGTCTGATTACCTGCCTCTGATTCCGCGCATCTGATTCCCCACGTCTGATTCCCTGCCACTGATTCCCTGCCCCTGATTCCCCACCTCTGATTCCCCATATCTGATTCCCCGCCTCTGTTTCCCCACCTCTGATTCCCCGCCTCTGTTTCCCCATATCTGATTCCCCGCCTCTGATTCCCCAACTCTGATTCCCCTCCTCTAATTCGCCAGCTATGATTCCCCGCCTCTGATTCCCTGCGTCTGATTCCCTGCCTCTGATTCCCAGCCTCTGATTCCCCTTCTCTGATTCACCACCTCTGAATCCCCACCTCTGATTACCCATCTCTGATTCCGCACATCCGATTCCCTGCCTCTGATTCCCCGCCTCTGATTCCCCGCCTCTGATTCGCAACCTCTAATTCCCCACCTCTGATTCCCCATATCTGATTCCCGGCCTCAGTTTCCCTGCATCTGATTCCCGGCCTCTGTTTCCCCATATCTGATTCCCCTCCTCTGATTCCCCAACTCTGATTCCCCGCCTCTGATTCCCCAGCTCTGATTCCCCGCCTTTTATTCCCGTCCTCTGATTCCCTGCCACTGATTCCCCGCCCCTGATTCCCCACCTCTGATTCCCCATATCTGATTCCCCGCCTCTGTTTCCCCAGCTCTGATTCCCCACCTCTGATTCCCCAGCTCTGATTCCCTGCCACTGATTCCCCGCCCCTGATTCCCCACCTCTGATTCCCCATATCTGATTCCCCGCCTCTGTTTCCCTTAGCTCTGATTCCCTGCCTCTGATTCCCTGTCCTGATTCCCCATCTCTGTTTCACCGCCTTTGATTCGCCACCTCTGATTCCCCATATCTGATTCCCCGCCTCTGTTTCCCCGCCTCTGATTCCCTGCCTCTGATTCCCAACCTCTGATTCCACACCTCTGATTCCCCATATCTGATTCCCCGCCTCTATTTCCCCATATCTGATTCCCCGCCTCTGATTCCCCAACTCTGATTCCCCGCCTCTGATTCCCCAGCTCTGATACCCCGCCTCTGATTCCCGGCGTCCGATTCACTGCCTCTGATTCCCCGCCTCTGATTCCCCATCTCTGATTCCCCGCCTCTGATTCCCCGTGTCTGATTCCCTGCCTCTGATTCCCCGCCTGTGATTCCCCGCCTCTGATTCCCTGCCACTGATTCCCTGCCCCTGATTCCCCACCTCTGATTCCCCATATCTGATTCCCCGCCTCTGTTTCCCCACCTCTGATTCCCCGCCTCTGATTCCCCATATCTGATTCCCTGCCTCTGATTCCCCAACTCTGATTGCCCGACTCTGATTCCCCAGCTCTGAATCCCCGCCTCTGATTCCCCGCATCTGATTCCCTGCCTCTGATTCCCCGCCTCTGATTCCCCATCTCTGATTCCCCGCCTCTGATTCCCCGTGTCTGATTCCCTGCCTCTGATTCCCCGCCTGTGATTCCCCGCCTCTGATTCCCTGCCACTGATTCCCTGCCCCTGATTCCCCACCTCTGATTCCCCATATCTGATTCCCCGCCTCTGTTTCCCCGCCTCTGATTCCCCGCCTCTGTTTCCCTTAGCTCTGATTCCCTGCCTCTGATTCCCTGCCCTGATTCCCCATCTCTGTTTCACCGCCTTTGATTCCCCATATCTGATTCCCCGCCTCTGTTTCCCCGCCTCTGATTCCCCGCCTCTGTTTCCCTTAGCTATGATTCCCTGCCTCTGATTCCCCATATCTGATTCCCCGCCTCTCTTTCCCCGCCTCTGATTCCCTGCCTCTGATTCCCAACCTCTGATTCCACACCTCTGATTCCCCATATCTGATTCCGCGCCTCTATTTCCCCATATCTGATTCCCCGCCTCTGATTCCCCAACTCTGATTCCCCGCCTCTGATTCCCCAGCTCTGATTCCCCGCCTCTGATTCCCGGCGTCCGATTCACTGCCTCTGATTCCCCGCCTCTGATTCCCCATCTCTGATTCCCCGCCTCTGATTCACCGTGTCTGATTCCCTGCCTCTGATTCCCCGCCTGTGATTCCCCGCCTCTGATTCCCTGCCACTGATTCCCTGCCCCTGATTCCCCACCTCTGATTCCCCATATCTGATTCCCCGCCTCTGTTACCCCGCCTCTGATTCCCCGCCTCTGATTCCCCATATTTGATTCCCTGCATCTGATTCCCCAACTCTGATTCCCCGACTCTGATTCCCCAGCTCTGAATCCCCGCCTCTGATTCCCCGCGTCTGATTCCCTGCCTCTGATTCCCCGCCTTGATTCCCCATCTCTGATTCACAACCTCTGATTCCCCATATCTGATTCACCGCCTCTGTTTCCCCGCCTCTGATTCCCCGCCTCTGATTCCCCATATCTGATTCCCCAGCTCTGATTGCCCACCTCTGATTCCCCGCCTCTGATTCGCCAGCTCTGATTCCCCGCCTCTGAATCCCCGCATCTGATTCTCTGCCTCTGATTCCCCGCCTCTGATTCCCAATCTCTGATTCACCGCATTTGATTCGCCACCTCTGATTCCCCATATCTGATTCCCCACCTCTGTTTCCCCGCCTCTGATTCCCCGCCTCTGATTCTCCATATCTCATTCCCCGCCTCTGAATCCCCATCTCTGATTCCCGGACTCTGATTCCCCACCTCTGATTCCCGGCCTCTTATTCCCAGCATCTGATTCCCGGCCTCTGATTCCCGGCCTCTGATTCCCCGCTTCTGATTCTGATACCCTGCCTCTGATTCCCCATCTCTGATTCCGCACATCTGATTCCCTGCCTCTGATTCCCCACCTCTGATTCCCCATATCTGATTCCCCGCCTCTGTTTCCCCACCTCTGATTCCCCGCCTCTGTTTCCCCATATCTAATTCCCCACCTCTGATGCCCCAACTCTGATTCCCCGCCTCTGATTCCCCAGCTCTGATTCCCCGCCTCTGATTCCCCGCATCCGATTCCCCATGTCTGATTCCCCGCCTCTGTTTCCCCGCCTCTGATTCCCCGCCTCTGTTTCCCTTAGCTCTGATTCCCTGCCTCTGATTCCCCATATCTGATTCCCCGCCTCTCTTTTCCCGCCTCTGATTCCCTGCCTCTGATTCCCAACCTCTGATTCCACACCTCTGATTCCCCATATCTGATTCCGCGCCTCTATTTCCCCATATCTGATTCCCCGCCTCTGATTCCCCAACTCTGATTCCCCGCCTCTGATTCCCCAGCTCTGATTTCCCGCCTCTGATTTCCGGCATCCGATTCCCTGCCTCTGATTCCCCGCCTCTGATTCCCCATCTCTGATTCCCCGCCTCTGATTCCCCGTGTCTGATTACCTGCCTCTGATTCCCCGCCTCTGATTGCCCACGTCTGATTCCCTGCCACTGATTCCCTGCCCCTGATTCCCCACCTCTGATTCCCCATATCTGATTCCCCGCCTCTGTTTCCCCGCCTCTGATTCCCCGCCTCTGTTTCCCCATATCTGATTCCCCGCCTCTGATTCCCCAACTCTGATTCCCCTCCTCTAATTCGCCAGCTATGATTCCCCGCCTCTGTTTCCCTGCGTCTGATTCCCTGCCTCTGATTCCCAGCCTCTGATTCCCCTTCTCTGATTCACCACCTCTGAATCCCCACCTCTGATTCCCCATCTCTGATTCCGCACATCCGATTCCCTGCCTCTGATTCCCCGCCTCTGATTCCCCGCCTCTGATTCGCAACCTCTAATTCCCCACCTCTGATTCCCCATATCTGATTCCCCGCTTCTGTTTCCCTGCCTCTGATTCCCGGCCTCTGTTTCCCCATATATGATTCCCCTCCTCTGATTCCCCAACTCTGATTCCCCGCCTCTGATTCCCCAGCTCTGAATCCCCGGCTCTGATTCCCCGCGTCTGATTCCCTGCCTCTGATTCCCCGCCTCTGATTCCCCATCTGTGATTCACAACCTCTGATGCCCCACCTCTGATTCCCCATATCTGATTCCCCGCCTCTGTTTCCCCGCCTCTGATTCCCCGCCTCTGATTCCCAATATCTGATTCCCTGCCTCTGATTGCGCACCTCTGATTCACCGCCTCTGATTCCCCATCTCTGATTCACCACCTCTGATTCCCGGCCTCTGATTCCCCATCTCTGATTCCGCACATCCGATTCCCTGCCTATGATTCCCCACCTCTGATTCCCCGCCTCTGATTCCCCATATCGGATTCCCTGCCTCTGTTTCCCCGCCTCTGATTCCCCAAATGTGATTCCCCACCTCTGTTTACCCGCCTCTGATTCCCCGCCTCTGTTTCCCCATCCCTGATTCACCGCCTTTGATTCGCCACCTCTGATTCCCCATATCTGATTCCCCACCTCTGTTTCCCCGCCTCTGATTCCCCGCCTCTGATTCTCCATATCTCATTCCCCGCCTCTGAATCCCCATCTCTGATTCCCGGACTCTGATTCCCCACCTCTGATTCCCGGCCTCTTATTCCCAGCATCTGATTCCCGGCCTCTGATTTCCGGCCTCTAATTCCCCGCCTCTGTTTCCCCATATCTAATTCCCCACCTCTGATGCCCCAACTCTGATTCCCCGCCTCTGATACCCCAGCTCTGATTCCCCACCTCTGATTCTCGGCATCCGTTTCCCCATGTCTGATTCCCCGCCTCTAATTCCCCGCGTCTGATTCCCTGCCTCTGATTCCCCGCCTCTGATTCCCCATCTCTGATTCCCCACCTCTGATTCCCCGCCTCTGAATCCCCGCCTCTGATTCCCCGCCCCTGATTCCCTGCCACTGATTACCCGCCCCTGATTCCCCACCTCTGATTCCCCATATCTTATTCCCCGCCTCTGTTTCCCCCCCTCTGATTCCCAGCCTCTGATTCCCCATATCTGATTCCCCGCCTCTGATTCCCCATATCTGATTCCCCGCCTCTATTTCCCCATATCTGATTCGCCGCCTCTGATTCCCAAACTCTGATTCCCCGCCTCTGATTCCCCAGCTCTGATTTCCCGCCTCTGATTTCCGGCATCCGATTCCCTGCCTCTGATTCCCCGCCTCTGATTCCCCATCTCTGATTCCCCGCCTCTGATTCCCCGTGTCTGATTACCTGCCTCTGATTCCGCGCATCTGATTCCCCACGTCTGATTCCCTGCCACTGATTCCCTGCCCCTGATTCCCCACCTCTGATTCCCCATATCTGATTCCCCGCCTCTGTTTCCCCACCTCTGATTCCCCGCCTCTGTTTCCCCATATCTGATTCCCCGCCTCTGATTCCCCAACTCTGATTCCCCTCCTCTAATTCGCCAGCTATGATTCCCCGCCTCTGATTCCCTGCGTCTGATTCCCTGCCTCTGATTCCCAGCCTCTGATTCCCCTTCTCTGATTCACCACCTCTGAATCCCCACCTCTGATTACCCATCTCTGATTCCGCACATCCGATTCCCTGCCTCTGATTCCCCGCCTCTGATTCCCCGCCTCTGATTCGCAACCTCTAATTCCCCACCTCTGATTCCCCATATCTGATTCCCCGCCTCAGTTTCCCTGCATCTGATTCCCGGCCTCTGTTTCCCCATATCTGATTCCCCTCCTCTGATTCCCCAACTCTGATTCCCCGCCTCTGATTCCCCAGCTCTGATTCCCCGCCTTTTATTCCCGTCCTCTGATTCCCTGCCACTGATTCCCCGCCCCTGATTCCCCACCTCTGATTCCCCATATCTGATTCCCCGCCTCTGTTTCCCCAGCTCTGATTCCCCACCTCTGATACCCCAGCTCTGATTCCCTGCCACTGATTCCCCGCCCCTGATTCCCCACCTCTGATTCCCCATATCTGATTCCCCGCCTCTGTTTCCCTTAGCTCTGATTCCCTGCCTCTGATTCCCTGCCCTGATTCCCCATCTCTGTTTCACCGCCTTTGATTCGCCACCTCTGATTCCCCATATCTGATTCCCCGCCTCTGTTTCCCCGCCTCTGATTCCCTGCCTCTGATTCCCAACCTCTGATTCCAAACCTCTGATTCCCCATATCTGATTCCCCGCCTCTATTTCCCCATATCTGATTCCCCGCCTCTGATTCCCCAACTCTGATTCCCCGCCTCTGATTCCCCAGCTCTGATACCCCGCCTCTGATTCCCGGCGTCCGATTCACTGCCTCTGATTCCCCGCCTCTGATTCCCCATCTCTGATTCCCCGCCTCTGATTCCCCGTGTCTGATTCCCTGCCTCTGATTCCCCGCCTGTGATTCCCCGCCTCTGATTCCCTGCCACTGATTCCCTGCCCCTGATTCCCCACCTCTGATTCCCCATATCTGATTCCCCGCCTCTGTTTCCCCACCTCTGATTCCCCGCCTCTGATTCCCCATATCTGATTCCCTGCCTCTGATTCCCCAACTCTGATTGCCCGACTCTGATTCCCCAGCTCTGAATCCCCGCCTCTGATTCCCCGCGTCTGATTCCCTGCCTCTGATTCCCCGCCTCTGATTCCCCATCTCTGATTCCCCGCCTCTGATTCCCCGTGTCTGATTCCCTGCCTCTGATTCCCCGCCTGTGATTCCCCGCCTCTGATTCCCTGCCACTGATTCCCTGCCCCTGATTCCCCACCTCTGATTCCCCATATCGGATTCCCCGCCTCTGTTTCCCCGCCTCTGATTCCCCGCCTCTGTTTCCCTTAGCTCTGATTCCCTGCCTCTGATTCCCTGCCCTGATTCCCCATCTCTGTTTCACCGCCTTTGATTCCCCATATCTGATTCCCCGCCTCTGTTTCCCCGCCTCTGATTCCCCGCCTCTGTTTCCCTTAGCTCTGATTCCCTGCCTCTGATTCCCCATATCTGATTCCCCGCCTCTCTTTCCCCGCCTCTGATTCCCTGCCTCTGATTCCCAACCTCTGATTCCACACCTCTGATTCCCCATATCTGATTCCGCGCCTCTATTTCCCCATATCTGATTCCCCGCCTCTGATTCCCCAACTCTGATTCCCCGCCTCTGATTCCCCAGCTCTGATTCCCCGCCTCTGATTCCCGGCGTCCGATTCACTGCCTCTGATTCCCCGCCTCTGATTCCCCATCTCTGATTCCCCGCCTCTGATTCACCGTGTCTGATTCCCTGCCTCTGATTCCCCGCCTGTGATTCCCCGCCTCTGATTCCCTGCCACTGATTCCCTGCCCCTGATTCCCCACCTCTGATTCCCCATATCTGATTCCCCGCCTCTGTTACCCCGCCTCTGATTCCCCGCCTCTGATTCCCCATATCTGATTCCCTGCATCTGATTCCCCAACTCTGATTCCCCGACTCTGATTCCCCAGCTCTGAATCCCCGCCTCTGATTCCCCGCGTCTGATTCCCTGCCTCTGATTCCCCGCCTTGATTCCCCATCTCTGATTCACAACCTCTGATTCCCCATATCTGATTCACCGCCTCTGTTTCCCCGCCTCTGATTCCCCGCCTCTGATTCCCCATATCTGATTCCCCAGCTCTGATTGCCCACCTCTGATTCCCCGCCTCTGATTCGCCAGCTCTGATTCCCCGCCTCTGAATCCCCGCATCTGATTCTCTGCCTCTGATTCCCCGCCTCTGATTCCCAATCTCTGATTCACCGCATTTGATTCGCCACCTCTGATTCCCCATATCTGATTCCCCACCTCTGTTTCCCCGCCTCTGATTCCCCGCCTCTGATTCTCCATATCTCATTCCCCGCCTCTGAATCCCCATCTCTGATTCCCGGACTCTGATTCCCCACCTCTGATTCCCGGCCTCTTATTCCCAGCATCTGATTCCCGGCCTCTGATTCCCGGCCTCTGATTCCCCGCTTCTGATTCTGATACCCTGCCTCTGATTCCCCATCTCTGATTCCGCACATCTGATTCCCTGCCTCTGATTCCCCACCTCTGATTCCCCATATCTGATTCCCCGCCTCTGTTTCCCCACCTCTGATTCCCCGCCTCTGTTTCCCCATATCTAATTCCCCACCTCTGATGCCCCAACTCTGATTCCCCGCCTCTGATTCCCCAGCTCTGATTCCCCGCCTCTGATTCCCCGCATCCAATTCCCCATGTCTGATTCCCCGCCTCTGTTTCCCCGCCTCTGATTCCCCGCCTCTGTTTCCCCATATCTGATTCCCCGCCTCTGATTCCCCAGCTCTGATTCCCTGCCTCTGATTCCCCGCGTTCTATTCCCTGCCTCTGATTCCCCGCCTGTGATTCCCAATCTCTGATTCACCACCTCTGATTCCCCACCTCTGATTCCCCATATTTAATTCCCCGCCTCTGTTTGCCCGCCTCTGATTCCCCGCCTCTGTTTCCCCATATCTGATTCCCCGCCTCTGAATCCCCAACTCTGATTCCCTGCCTCTGATTCACCAGCTCTGATTCCCCGCCTTTGATTCCCCCCGTCTGATTCCCAGCCTCTGAATCCCCGTGTCTGATTTCCTGACTCAGATTCCCCGCCTCTGATTCCCCATCTCTGATTCACCGCCTCTGATTCCCCACCTCTGATTCCCCATTTCTGATTCCGCACATCCGATTCCCTGCCTCTGATTCCCCGACTCTGATTCCCCACCTCTGATTCCCCAGCTCTGATTCCCCGCCTCTGATTCCCCGCGTCTGATTCCCTGCCTCTGATTCCCCGCCTCTGATTCCCCATCTCTGATTCCCCACCTCTGATTCCCCGTGTCTGATTCCCTGCCTCTGATTCCCCGCCTCTGATTCCCCGCCTCTGATTCCCTGCCACTGATTCCCCGCCCCTGATTCCCCACCTCTGATTCCCCATATCTTATTCCCCGCCTCTGTTTCCCCCCCTCTGATTCCCAGCCTCTGATTCCCCATATCTGATTCCCTGCCTCTGATTCCCCATATCTGATTCCCCGCCTCTATTTCCCCATATCTGCTTCACCGCCTCTGATTCCCCAACTCTGATTCCCCGCCTCTGATTCCCCAGCTCTGATTTCCCGCCTCTGATTCCCGGCATCCGATTCCCTGCCTCTGATTCCCCGCCTCTGATTCCCCATCTCTGATTCCCCGCCTCTGATTCCCCGTGTCTGATTCCCTGCCTCTGATTCCCCGCCTCTGATTCCCCGCGTCTGATTCCCTGCCACTGATTCCCTGCCCCTGATTCCCCACCTCTGATTCCCCATATCTGATTCCCCGCCTCTGTTTTCCCGCCTCTGATTCCCTGCCTCTGATTCCCCATATCTGATTCCCCGCCTCTGATTCCCCAACTCTAATTCCCCGCCTCTGATTCCCCAGCTCTGAATCCCCGCCTCTGATTCCCCACGTCTGATTCCCTGCCTCTGATTCCCCGCCTCTGATTCCCCATCTGTGATTCACAACCTCTGATGCTCCACCTCTGATTCCCCATATCTGATTCCCCGCCTCTGTTTCCCCGCCTCTGATTCCCCGCCTCTGATTCCCCATATCTGATTCCCCGCCTCTGATTGCCCACCTCTGATTCCTCGCATCTGATTCCCTGCCTCTGATTCACCGCCTCTGATTCCCCATCTCTGATTCCCCATATCTGATTCCCCGCCTCTGTTACCCCGCCTCTGATTCCCCGCCTCTGATTCCCCATATTTGATTCCCTGCATCTGATTCCCCAACTCTGATTCCCCGACTCTGATTCCCCAGCTCTGAATCCCCGCCTCTGATTCCCCGCGTCTGATTCCCTGCCTCTGATTCCCCGCCTTGATTCCCCATCTCTGATTCACAACCTCTGATTCCCCATATCTGATTCACCGCCTCTGTTTCCCCGCCTCTGATTCCCCGCCTCTGATTCCCCATATCTGATTCCCCAGCTCTGATTGCCCACCTCTGATTCCCCGCCTCTGATTCGCCAGCTCTGATTCCCCGCCTCTGAATCCCCGCATCTGATTCTCTGCCTCTGATTCCCCGCCTCTGATTCCCAATCTCTGATTCACCGCATTTGATTCGCCACCTCTGATTCCCCATATCTGATTCCCCACCTCTGTTTCCCCGCCTCTGATTCCCCGCCTCTGATTCTCCATATCTCATTCCCCGCCTCTGAATCCCCATCTCTGATTCCCGGACTCTGATTCCCCACCTCTGATTCCCGGCCTCTTATTCCCAGCATCTGATTCCCGGCCTCTGATTCCCGGCCTCTGATTCCCCGCTTCTGATTCTGATACCCTGCCTCTGATTCCCCATCTCTGATTCCGCACATCTGATTCCCTGCCTCTGATTCCCCACCTCTGATTCCCCATATCTGATTCCCCGCCTCTGTTTCCCCACCTCTGATTCCCCGCCTCTGTTTCCCCATATCTAATTCCCCACCTCTGATGCCCCAACTCTGATTCCCCGCCTCTGATTCCCCAGCTCTGATTCCCCGCCTCTGATTCCCCGCATCCGATTCCCCATGTCTGATTCCCCGCCTCTGTTTCCCCGCCTCTGATTCCCCGCCTCTGTTTCCCTTAGCTCTGATTCCCTGCCTCTGATTCCCCATATCTGATTCCCCGCCTCTCTTTTCCCGCCTCTGATTCCCTGCCTCTGATTCCCAACCTCTGATTCCACACCTCTGATTCCCCATATCTGATTCCGCGCCTCTATTTCCCCATATCTGATTCCCCGCCTCTGATTCCCCAACTCTGATTCCCCGCCTCTGATTCCCCAGCTCTGATTTCCCGCCTCTGATTTCCGGCATCCGATTCCCTGCCTCTGATTCCCCGCCTCTGATTCCCCATCTCTGATTCCCCGCCTCTGATTCCCCGTGTCTGATTACCTGCCTCTGATTCCCCGCCTCTGATTGCCCACGTCTGATTCCCTGCCACTGATTCCCTGCCCCTGATTCCCCACCTCTGATTCCCCATATCTGATTCCCCGCCTCTGTTTCCCCGCCTCTGATTCCCCGCCTCTGTTTCCCCATATCTGATTCCCCGCCTCTGATTCCCCAACTCTGATTCCCCTCCTCTAATTCGCCAGCTATGATTCCCCGCCTCTGTTTCCCTGCGTCTGATTCCCTGCCTCTGATTCCCAGCCTCTGATTCCCCTTCTCTGATTCACCACCTCTGAATCCCCACCTCTGATTCCCCATCTCTGATTCCGCACATCCGATTCCCTGCCTCTGATTCCCCGCCTCTGATTCCCCGCCTCTGATTCGCAACCTCTAATTCCCCACCTCTGATTCCCCATATCTGATTCCCCGCTTCTGTTTCCCTGCCTCTGATTCCCGGCCTCTGTTTCCCCATATATGATTCCCCTCCTCTGATTCCCCAACTCTGATTCCCCGCCTCTGATTCCCCAGCTCTGAATCCCCGGCTCTGATTCCCCGCGTCTGATTCCCTGCCTCTGATTCCCCGCCTCTGATTCCCCATCTGTGATTCACAACCTCTGATGCCCCACCTCTGATTCCCCATATCTGATTCCCCGCCTCTGTTTCCCCGCCTCTGATTCCCCGCCTCTGATTCCCAATATCTGATTCCCTGCCTCTGATTGCGCACCTCTGATTCACCGCCTCTGATTCCCCATCTCTGATTCACCACCTCTGATTCCCGGCCTCTGATTCCCCATCTCTGATTCCGCACATCCGATTCCCTGCCTATGATTCCCCACCTCTGATTCCCCGCCTCTGATTCCCCATATCGGATTCCCTGCCTCTGTTTCCCCGCCTCTGATTCCCCAAATGTGATTCCCCACCTCTGTTTACCCGCCTCTGATTCCCCGCCTCTGTTTCCCCATCCCTGATTCACCGCCTTTGATTCGCCACCTCTGATTCCCCATATCTGATTCCCCACCTCTGTTTCCCCGCCTCTGATTCCCCGCCTCTGATTCTCCATATCTCATTCCCCGCCTCTGAATCCCCATCTCTGATTCCCGGACTCTGATTCCCCACCTCTGATTCCCGGCCTCTTATTCCCAGCATCTGATTCCCGGCCTCTGATTTCCGGCCTCTAATTCCCCGCCTCTGTTTCCCCATATCTAATTCCCCACCTCTGATGCCCCAACTCTGATTCCCCGCCTCTGATACCCCAGCTCTGATTCCCCACCTCTGATTCTCGGCATCCGTTTCCCCATGTCTGATTCCCCGCCTCTAATTCCCCGCGTCTGATTCCCTGCCTCTGATTCCCCGCCTCTGATTCCCCATCTCTGATTCCCCACCTCTGATTCCCCGCCTCTGAATCCCCGCCTCTGATTCCCCGCCCCTGATTCCCTGCCACTGATTACCCGCCCCTGATTCCCCACCTCTGATTCCCCATATCTTATTCCCCGCCTCTGTTTCCCCCCCTCTGATTCCCAGCCTCTGATTCCCCATATCTGATTCCCCGCCTCTGATTCCCCATATCTGATTCCCCGCCTCTATTTCCCCATATCTGATTCGCCGCCTCTGATTCCCAAACTCTGATTCCCCGCCTCTGATTCCCCAGCTCTGATTTCCCGCCTCTGATTTCCGGCATCCGATTCCCTGCCTCTGATTCCCCGCCTCTGATTCCCCATCTCTGATTCCCCGCCTCTGATTCCCCGTGTCTGATTACCTGCCTCTGATTCCGCGCATCTGATTCCCCACGTCTGATTCCCTGCCACTGATTCCCTGCCCCTGATTCCCCACCTCTGATTCCCCATATCTGATTCCCCGCCTCTGTTTCCCCACCTCTGATTCCCCGCCTCTGTTTCCCCATATCTGATTCCCCGCCTCTGATTCCCCAACTCTGATTCCCCTCCTCTAATTCGCCAGCTATGATTCCCCGCCTCTGATTCCCTGCGTCTGATTCCCTGCCTCTGATTCCCAGCCTCTGATTCCCCTTCTCTGATTCACCACCTCTGAATCCCCACCTCTGATTACCCATCTCTGATTCCGCACATCCGATTCCCTGCCTCTGATTCCCCGCCTCTGATTCCCCGCCTCTGATTCGCAACCTCTAATTCCCCACCTCTGATTCCCCATATCTGATTCCCCGCCTCAGTTTCCCTGCATCTGATTCCCGGCCTCTGTTTCCCCATATCTGATTCCCCTCCTCTGATTCCCCAACTCTGATTCCCCGCCTCTGATTCCCCAGCTCTGATTCCCCGCCTTTTATTCCCGTCCTCTGATTCCCTGCCACTGATTCCCCGCCCCTGATTCCCCACCTCTGATTCCCCATATCTGATTCCCCGCCTCTGTTTCCCCAGCTCTGATTCCCCACCTCTGATACCCCAGCTCTGATTCCCTGCCACTGATTCCCCGCCCCTGATTCCCCACCTCTGATTCCCCATATCTGATTCCCCGCCTCTGTTTCCCTTAGCTCTGATTCCCTGCCTCTGATTCCCTGCCCTGATTCCCCATCTCTGTTTCACCGCCTTTGATTCGCCACCTCTGATTCCCCATATCTGATTCCCCGCCTCTGTTTCCCCGCCTCTGATTCCCTGCCTCTGATTCCCAACCTCTGATTCCAAACCTCTGATTCCCCATATCTGATTCCCCGCCTCTATTTCCCCATATCTGATTCCCCGCCTCTGATTCCCCAACTCTGATTCCCCGCCTCTGATTCCCCAGCTCTGATACCCCGCCTCTGATTCCCGGCGTCCGATTCACTGCCTCTGATTCCCCGCCTCTGATTCCCCATCTCTGATTCCCCGCCTCTGATTCCCCGTGTCTGATTCCCTGCCTCTGATTCCCCGCCTGTGATTCCCCGCCTCTGATTCCCTGCCACTGATTCCCTGCCCCTGATTCCCCACCTCTGATTCCCCATATCTGATTCCCCGCCTCTGTTTCCCCACCTCTGATTCCCCGCCTCTGATTCCCCATATCTGATTCCCTGCCTCTGATTCCCCAACTCTGATTGCCCGACTCTGATTCCCCAGCTCTGAATCCCCGCCTCTGATTCCCCGCGTCTGATTCCCTGCCTCTGATTCCCCGCCTCTGATTCCCCATCTCTGATTCCCCGCCTCTGATTCCCCGTGTCTGATTCCCTGCCTCTGATTCCCCGCCTGTGATTCCCCGCCTCTGATTCCCTGCCACTGATTCCCTGCCCCTGATTCCCCACCTCTGATTCCCCATATCGGATTCCCCGCCTCTGTTTCCCCGCCTCTGATTCCCCGCCTCTGTTTCCCTTAGCTCTGATTCCCTGCCTCTGATTCCCTGCCCTGATTCCCCATCTCTGTTTCACCGCCTTTGATTCCCCATATCTGATTCCCCGCCTCTGTTTCCCCGCCTCTGATTCCCCGCCTCTGTTTCCCTTAGCTCTGATTCCCTGCCTCTGATTCCCCATATCTGATTCCCCGCCTCTCTTTCCCCGCCTCTGATTCCCTGCCTCTGATTCCCAACCTCTGATTCCACACCTCTGATTCCCCATATCTGATTCCGCGCCTCTATTTCCCCATATCTGATTCCCCGCCTCTGATTCCCCAACTCTGATTCCCCGCCTCTGATTCCCCAGCTCTGATTCCCCGCCTCTGATTCCCGGCGTCCGATTCACTGCCTCTGATTCCCCGCCTCTGATTCCCCATCTCTGATTCCCCGCCTCTGATTCACCGTGTCTGATTCCCTGCCTCTGATTCCCCGCCTGTGATTCCCCGCCTCTGATTCCCTGCCACTGATTCCCTGCCCCTGATTCCCCACCTCTGATTCCCCATATCTGATTCCCCGCCTCTGTTACCCCGCCTCTGATTCCCCGCCTCTGATTCCCCATATCTGATTCCCTGCATCTGATTCCCCAACTCTGATTCCCCGACTCTGATTCCCCAGCTCTGAATCCCCGCCTCTGATTCCCCGCGTCTGATTCCCTGCCTCTGATTCCCCGCCTTGATTCCCCATCTCTGATTCACAACCTCTGATTCCCCATATCTGATTCACCGCCTCTGTTTCCCCGCCTCTGATTCCCCGCCTCTGATTCCCCATATCTGATTCCCCAGCTCTGATTGCCCACCTCTGATTCCCCGCCTCTGATTCGCCAGCTCTGATTCCCCGCCTCTGAATCCCCGCATCTGATTCTCTGCCTCTGATTCCCCGCCTCTGATTCCCAATCTCTGATTCACCGCATTTGATTCGCCACCTCTGATTCCCCATATCTGATTCCCCACCTCTGTTTCCCCGCCTCTGATTCCCCGCCTCTGATTCTCCATATCTCATTCCCCGCCTCTGAATCCCCATCTCTGATTCCCGGACTCTGATTCCCCACCTCTGATTCCCGGCCTCTTATTCCCAGCATCTGATTCCCGGCCTCTGATTCCCGGCCTCTGATTCCCCGCTTCTGATTCTGATACCCTGCCTCTGATTCCCCATCTCTGATTCCGCACATCTGATTCCCTGCCTCTGATTCCCCACCTCTGATTCCCCATATCTGATTCCCCGCCTCTGTTTCCCCACCTCTGATTCCCCGCCTCTGTTTCCCCATATCTAATTCCCCACCTCTGATGCCCCAACTCTGATTCCCCGCCTCTGATTCCCCAGCTCTGATTCCCCGCCTCTGATTCCCCGCATCCAATTCCCCATGTCTGATTCCCCGCCTCTGTTTCCCCGCCTCTGATTCCCCGCCTCTGTTTCCCCATATCTGATTCCCCGCCTCTGATTCCCCAGCTCTGATTCCCTGCCTCTGATTCCCCGCGTTCTATTCCCTGCCTCTGATTCCCCGCCTGTGATTCCCAATCTCTGATTCACCACCTCTGATTCCCCACCTCTGATTCCCCATATTTAATTCCCCGCCTCTGTTTGCCCGCCTCTGATTCCCCGCCTCTGTTTCCCCATATCTGATTCCCCGCCTCTGAATCCCCAACTCTGATTCCCTGCCTCTGATTCACCAGCTCTGATTCCCCGCCTTTGATTCCCCCCGTCTGATTCCCAGCCTCTGAATCCCCGTGTCTGATTTCCTGACTCAGATTCCCCGCCTCTGATTCCCCATCTCTGATTCACCGCCTCTGATTCCCCACCTCTGATTCCCCATTTCTGATTCCGCACATCCGATTCCCTGCCTCTGATTCCCCGACTCTGATTCCCCACCTCTGATTCCCCAGCTCTGATTCCCCGCCTCTGATTCCC
The DNA here is from genome assembly GCF_036971445.1 of Narcine bancroftii. NCBI lineage: Eukaryota > Metazoa > Chordata > Chondrichthyes > Torpediniformes > Narcinidae > Narcine > Narcine bancroftii. Next base: position 625,156 of record NW_027211798.1, on the reverse strand, counting down.
CGCGTCTGATTCCCTGCCTCTGATTCCCCGCCTCTGATTCCCCATCTCTGATTCCCCACCTCTGATTCCCCGTGTCTGATTCCCTGCCTCTGATTCCCCGCCTCTGATTCCCCGCCTCTGATTCCCTGCCACTGATTCCCCGCCCCTGATTCCCCACCTCTGATTCCCCATATCTTATTCCCCGCCTCTGTTTCCCCCCCTCTGATTCCCAGCCTCTGATTCCCCATATCTGATTCCCTGCCTCTGATTCCCCATATCTGATTCCCCGCCTCTATTTCCCCATATCTGCTTCACCGCCTCTGATTCCCCAACTCTGATTCCCCGCCTCTGATTCCCCAGCTCTGATTTCCCGCCTCTGATTCCCGGCATCCGATTCCCTGCCTCTGATTCCCCGCCTCTGATTCCCCATCTCTGATTCCCCGCCTCTGATTCCCCGTGTCTGATTCCCTGCCTCTGATTCCCCGCCTCTGATTCCCCGCGTCTGATTCCCTGCCACTGATTCCCTGCCCCTGATTCCCCACCTCTGATTCCCCATATCTGATTCCCCGCCTCTGTTTTCCCGCCTCTGATTCCCTGCCTCTGATTCCCCATATCTGATTCCCCGCCTCTGATTCCCCAACTCTAATTCCCCGCCTCTGATTCCCCAGCTCTGAATCCCCGCCTCTGATTCCCCACGTCTGATTCCCTGCCTCTGATTCCCCGCCTCTGATTCCCCATCTGTGATTCACAACCTCTGATGCTCCACCTCTGATTCCCCATATCTGATTCCCCGCCTCTGTTTCCCCGCCTCTGATTCCCCGCCTCTGATTCCCCATATCTGATTCCCCGCCTCTGATTGCCCACCTCTGATTCCTCGCATCTGATTCCCTGCCTCTGATTCACCGCCTCTGATTCCCCATCTCTGATTCACCACCTCTGATTCCCGGCCTCTGATTCCCCAACTCTGATTCCGCACATCCGATTCCCTGCCTATGATTCCCCACCTCTGATTCCCCGCCTCTGATTCCCCATATCTGATTCCCTGCCTCTGTTTCCCCGCCTCTGATTCCCCATATGTGATTCCCCACCTCTGTTTCCACGCCTCTGATTCCCCGCCTCTGTTTCTCCATCTCTGATTCACCGCCTTTGATTCACCACCTCTGATTCCCCATATCTGATTCCCCATATCTGATTCCCCACCTCTGTTTCCCCGCCTCTGATTCCCCGCCTCTGATTCTCCATATCTCATTCCCCGCCTCTGAATCTCCATCTCTGATTCCCGGACTCTGATTCCCCACCTCTGATTCCCGGCCTCTTATTCCCAGCATCTGATTCCCGGCCTCTGATTCCCGGCCTCTGATTCCCCACTTCTGATTCTGATTCCCTGCCTCTGATTCCCCATCTCTGATTCAGCACATCTGAATCCCTGCCTCTGATTCCCCACCTCTGATTCCTCATATCTGATTCCCCACCTCAGTTTCCCCGCCTCTGATTCCCCGCCTCTGTTTCCCTATATCTAATTCTCCACCTCTGATGCCCCAACTCTGATTCCCCGCCTCTGATTCCCCAGCTCTGATTCCCCGCCTCTGATTCCCCGCATCCGATTCCCCATATCTGATTCCCCGCCTCTGTTTCCCCGCCTCTGATTCCCCGCCTCTGTTTCCCCATATCTGATTCCCCACCTCTGATTCCCAACTATGATTCCCCGCCTCTGATTCCCCAGCTCTGATTCCCTGCGTCTGATTCCCTGCGTTCTATTCCCTGCCTCTGATTCCCCACCTGTGATTCCCCATCACTGATTCACCACCTCTGATTCCCCACCTCTGATTCCCCATATCTAATTCCCCGCCTCTGTTTGCCCGCCTCTGATTCCCCGCCTCTGTTTCCCCATATCTGATTCCCCGTCTCTGAATCCCCAACTCTGATTCCCTGCCTCTGATTCCCCAGCTCTGATTCCCCGCCTTTGATTCCCCCCGTCTGATTCCCAGCCTCTGAATCCCCGTGTCTGATTTCCTGCCTCTGATTCCCCGCCTCTGATTCCCCATCTCTGATTCCTCTGATTCCCCACATCTGATTCCCCATCTCTGATTCCGCACATCCGATTCCCTGCCTCTGATTCCCCAACTCTGATTCCCCACCTCTGATTCCCCAGCTCTGATTCCCCGCCTCAGATTCCCCGCGTCTGATTCCCTGCCTCTGATTCCCCGCCTCTGATTCCCCATCTCTGATTCCCCACCTCTGATTCCCCGTGTCTGATTCCCTGCCTCTGATTCCCCGCCTCTGAATCCCAGCCTCTGATTCCCCATATCTGATTCCCCGCCTCTGATTCCCTGCCTCTGATTCCCCAGCTCTGATTCCCCGCCTTTGATTCCCCCTGTCTGATTCCCAGCCTCTGAATCCCCGTGTCTGATTTCCTGTCTCTGATTCCCCGCCTCTGATTCCCCATCTCTGATTCACCGCCTCTGATTCCCCATCTCTGATTCCCCACATCTGATTCCCCGTGTCTGATTCCCTGCCTCTGATTCCCCGCCTCTGAATCCCAGCCTCTGATTCCCCATATCTGATTCCCCGCCTCTGATTCCCTGCCTCTGATTCCCCAGCTCTGATTCCCCGCCTTTGATTCCCCCCGTCTGATTCCCAGCCTCTGAATCCCCGTGTCTGATTTCCTGCCTCTGATTCCCCGCCTCTGATTCCCCATCTCTGATACACCGCCTCTGATTCCCCTTCTCTGATTCCCCACCTCTGATTCCCCATATCTGATTCCCTGCGTCTGTTTCCCCGCCTCTGATTCCCCACATCTGTTTCCCCATATCTGATTCCCCGCCTCTGATTCCCCAACTCTAATACCCCGCCTCTGATTCCCCAGCTCTGATTCCCCGCCTCTGATTTCCCGCATCTGATTCCCTGCCTCTGATTCCCCGCCTCTGATTCCAGGCCTCTGATTCCCAGCATCTGATTCCGGCCTCTGATTCCCGGCCTCTGATTCCCTGCTTCTGATTCTGATTCCCTGCCTCTGATTCCCCATCTCTGATTCCGCACATCTGATTCCTTGCCTCTGATTCCCCACCTCTGATTCCCCATATCTGATTCCCCGACTGGGTTTCCCAGCCTCTGAATCCCCGTGTCTGATTTACTGCCTCTGATTCCCCGCCTCTGATTCCCCATCTCTGATACACCGCCTCTGATTCCCCTTCTCTGATTCCCCACCTCTGATTCCCCATATCTGATTCCCTGCCTCTGTTTCCCTGCCTCTGATTCCCCACCTCTGTTTCCCCATATCTGATTCCCCGCCTCTGATTCCCCAACTCTAATACCCCGCCTCTGATTCCCCAGCTCTGATTCCCCGCCTCTGATTCCCCGCATCTGATTCCCTGCCTCTGATTCCCCGCCTCTGATTCCAGGCCTCTGATTCCCAGCATCTGATTCCGGCCTCTGATTCCCGGCCTCTGATTCCCTGCTTCTGATCCTGATTCCCTGCCTCTGATTCCCCATCTCTGATTCCGCACATCTGATTCCTTGCCTCTGATTCCCCACCTCTGATTCCCCATATCTATATTCCCCGACTGGGTTTCCCCGCCTCTGATTCCCCGCCTCTGTTTCCCAATATCTAAGTCCCCGCCTCTGATTCCCCAAATCTGATTCCCCACCTCCGATTCCCCAGCTCTGATTCCCCGCCTCTGATTCCCCGCATCTGATTCCCTGCATCTGATTCCAAGCCTCTGATTCCCTGCCTCTGATTCCCAACCTCTGATTCCCCACCTCTGATTCCCCATATCTGATTCCCCGCCTCTGTTTCCCCGCCTCGGATTCCCCGCCTCTGTTTCCCCATATCTGATTCCCGGCCTCTGATTCCCCATCTCTGATTCCCCACCTCTGATTCCCCGTGTCTGATTCCCTGCCTCTGATTCCCCGCCTCTGATTCCCCGCCTCTGATTCCCTGCCACTGATTCCCCGCCCCTGATTCCCCACCTCTGATTCCCCATATCTTATTCCCCGCCTCTGTTTCCCCCCCTCTGATTCCCAGCCTCTGATTCCCCATATCTGATTCCCTGCCTCTGATTCCCCATATCTGATTCCCCGCCTCTATTTCCCCATATCTGCTTCGCCGCCTCTGATTCCCCAACTCTGATTCCCCGCCTCTGATTCCCCAGCTCTGATTTCCCGCCTCTGATACCCGGCATCCGATTCCCTGCCTCTGATTCCCAGCCTCTGATTCCCCATCTCTGATTCCCCGCCTCTGATTCCCCGTGTCTGATTCCCTGCCTCTGATTCCCCGCCTCTGATTCCCCGCGTCTGATTCCCTGCCACTGATTCCCTGCCCCTGATTCCCCACCTCTGATTCCCCATATCTGATTCCCCGCCTCTGTTTTCCCGCCTCTGATTCCCTGCCTCTGATTCCCCATATCTGATTCCCCGCCCCTGATTCCCCAACTCTGATTCCCCGCCTCTGATTCCCCAGCTCTAAATCCCCGCCTCTGATTCCCCACGTCTGATTCCCTGCCTCTGATTCCCCGCCTCTGATTCCCCATCTGTGATTCACTACCTCTGATGCCCCACCTCTGATTCCCCATATCTGATTCCCCGCCTCTGTTTCCCCGCCTCTGATTCCCCGCCTCTGATTCCCCATATCTGATTCCCCGCCTCTGATTGCCCACCTCTGATTCCTCGCATCTGATTCCCTGCCTCTGATTCACCGCCTCTGATTCCCCATCTCTGATTCACCACCTCTGATTCCCGGCCTCTGATTCCCCATCTCTGATTCCGCACATCCGATTCCCTGCCTATGATTCCCCACCTCTGATTCCCCGCCTCTGATTCCCCATATCTGATTCCCTGCCTCTGTTTCCCCGCCTCTGATTCCCCATATGTGATTCCCCACCTCTTTTTCCACGCCTCTGATTCCCCGCCTCTGTTTCTCCATCTCTGATTCACCGCCTTTGATTCACCACCTCTGATACCCCATATCTCATTCCCCATATCTGATTCCCCACCTCTGTTTCCCCGCCTCTGATTCCCCGACTCTGATTCTCCATATCTCATTCCCCGCCTCTGAATCCCCATCTCTGATTCCCGGACTCTGTTTCCCCACCTCTGATTCCCGGCCTCTTATTCCCAGCATCTGATTCCCGGCCTCTGATTCCCGGCCTCTGATTCCCCGCTTCTGATTCTGATTCCCTGCCTCTGATTCCCCATCTCTGATTCAGCACATCTGAATCCCTGCCTCTGATTCCCCACCTCTGATTCCTCATATCTGATTCCCCGCCTCTGTTTCCCCACCTCTGATTCCCCGCCTCTGTTTCCCTATATCTAATTCCCCACCTCTGATGCCCCAACTCTGATTCCCCGCCTCTGATTCCCCAGCTCTGATTCCCCGCCTCTGATTCCCCGCATCCGATTCCCCATATCTGATTCCCCACCTCTGTTTCCCCGCCTCTGATTCCCCGCCTCTGTTTCCCCATATCTGATTCCCCGCCTCTGATTCCCAACTATGATTCCCCGCCTCTGATTCCCCAGCTCTGATTCCCTGCGTCTGATTCCCTGCGTTCTATTCCCTGCCTCTGATTCCCCACCTGTGATTCCCCATCACTGATTCACCACCTCTGATTCCCCACCTCTGATTCCCCATATCTAATTCCCCGCCTCTGTTTGCCCGCGTCTGATTCCCCGCCTCTGTTTCCCCATATCTGATTCCCCGTCTCTGAATCCCCAACTCTGATTCCCTGCCTCTGATTCCCCAGCTCTGATTCCCCGCCTTTGATTCCCCCCGTCTGATTCCCAGCCTCTGAATCCTCGTGTCTGATTTCCTGCCTCTGATTCCCCGCCTCTGATTCCCCATCTCTGATTCCTCTGATTCCCCACATCTGATTCCCCATCTCTGATTCCGCACATCCGATTCCCTGCCTCTGATTCCAGGCCTCTGATTCCCAGAATCTGATTCCGGCCTCTGATTCCCGGCCTCTGATTCCCTGCTTCTGATTCTGATTCCCTGCCTCTGATTCCCCATCTCTGATTCCGCACATCTGATTCCTTGCCTGTGATTCCCCACCTCTGATTCCCCATATCTGATTCCCCGACTGGGTTTCCCCGCCTCTGATTCCCCGCCTCTGTTTCCCAATATCTAAGTCCCCGCCTCTGATTCCCCAAATCTGATTCCCCACCTCTGATTCCCCAGCTCTGATTCCCCGCCTCTCATTCCCCGCATCTGATTCCCTGCATCTGATTCCAAGCCTCTGATTCCCTGCCTCTGATTCCCCGCCTCTGATTCCCCGCCTCTGATTCCCTGCCACTGATTCCCCGCCCCTGATTCCCCACCTCTGATTCCCCATATCTGATTCCCTGCGTCTGTTTCCCCGCCTCTGATTCCCCACATCTGTTTCCCCATATCTGATTCCCCGCCTCTGATTCCCCAACTCTAATACCCCGCCTCTGATTCCCCAGCTCTGATTCCCCGCCTCTGATTCCCCGCATCTGATTCCCTGCCTCTGATTCCCCGCCTCTGATTCCAGGCCTCTGATTCCCAGCATCTGATTCCGGCCTCTGATTCCCGGCCTCTGATTCCCTGCTTCTGATTCTGATTCCCTGCCTCTGATTCCCCATCTCTGATTCCGCACATCTGATTCCTTGCCTCTGATTCCCCACCTCTGATTCCCCATATCTGATTCCCCGACTGGGTTTCCCAGCCTCTGAATCCCCGTGTCTGATTTACTGCCTCTGATTCCCCGCCTCTGATTCCCCTTCTCTGATTCCCCACTTCTGATTCCCCATATCTGATTCCCTGCCTCTGTTTCCCTGCCTCTGATTCCCCACCTCTGTTTCCCCATATCTGATTCCCCGCCTCTGATTCCCCAACTCTAATACCCCGCCTCTGATTCCCCAGCTCTGATTCCCCGCCTCTGATTCCCCACATCTGATTCCCTGCCTCTGATTCCCCGCCTCTGATTCCAGGCCTCTGATTCCCAGCATCTGATTCCGGCCTCTGATTCCCGGCCTCTGATTCCCTGCTTCTGATTCTGATTCCCTGCCTCTGATTCCCCATCTCTGATTCCGCACATCTGATTCCTTGCCTCTGATTCCCCACCTCTGATTCCCCATATCTGATTCCCCGACTGGGTTTCCCCGCCTCTGATTCCCCGCCTCTGTTTCCCAATATCTAAGTCCCCGCCTCTGATTCCCCAAATCTGATTCCCCACCTCCGATTCCCCAGCTCTGATTCCCCGCCTCTGATTCCCCGCATCTGATTCCCTGCATCTGATTCCAAGCCTCTGATTCCCTGCCTCTGATTCCCAACCTCTGATTCCCCACCTCTGATTCCCCATATCTGATTCCCCGCCTCTGTTTCCCCGCCTCGGATTCCCCGCCTCTGTTTCCCCATATCTGATTCCCGGCCTCTGATTCCCCATCTCTGATTCCCCACCTCTGATTCCCCGTGTCTGATTCCCTGCCTCTGATTCCCCGCCTCTGATTCCCCGCCTCTGATTCCCTGCCA